>NC_139732.1:9209322-9820295 GCF_964211835.1 Anser anser
GGTTCCGTTTTGGAAAGCAACCTTAATTTCAAAGATCATTTTTATCACAAACCTAATTACAGTGGATTTTTATCTCCTGTCAGCTGTTAAACTTTCATTGATTTCAGAAGCGCAGGGTAAACCCATAAGCATTGTATCAAGATAATCTGCAGAGAGGGCCGGCTCCCTCCTGCCATTTCTGGTTGTAGCACCCAAAGGCTCCAGTCGGGCTCCCTACAGCTCTGGACACTCAGCACACACAGATAACAAAACAGCTTCTCTGGGGCTCTGGCAGTCTGAAGGAGCTGATATATAAGGGAATGAGAGAGAACGGCTACCCTGAGGGGTTCTCAGCATTATAATTCTTCTTAACACAAGCTGTTTGCCTGACAGATCCTTTCTTTGTTATTACCCTCAGCCTGTATATTAAATATTTCTATGTCCTTCTAAACTCTGCATGCCTTTTTCGTATCCTTACCCTTTCCCATCACCCCCAAAAGCCAAAGCAGACACATACACAAACCGGAGTGAATGCAAGTGATTTTTCTATAGCAAATAAAAAAAAAATAATTGAAATTGTACTTCAATGAAAAAAAAAATTTCCAAAGAACAGAAGGCATTTAAGGATAAATAGGAGGACAGTATATTTTTTTTGACTGCTGTGGGAGAAAGATTACTAAACAACTGGCTGAAGAAAACGCTGCAAATTCAAACTGCTTCAGTGGAAACGAAGCCTACCAAACATGGCTAGGCAGGTGGCACGACTGGAGACAGCAGTGGTTGGATCACAAGTGCACAACGCAACTTTGCAGAAAATTATTCTGAACAATAATGAAGCAAACATCTCAATTTAATTTGTTTGACAGTAGCAATTTGTCCTCAGAGCAGCCTGAAGATACTAATCCACCCCCTCAGTCAAAACAAGTATACAGGACCATGAAGTGCCACCTTGCTTGTGCAACCTTGGAAGAAAAAAAGGCAGAATCTCCTTTAGCTGCCTTGGGTTGTAAATAAAACCACTTTGCACTGGCTCTGTTGTCTCTGAACACCAGTGCTTACATCAAATCTGTCCGATCCCCACCAGGTCCAGCATGCTTATGGTATCAGAAATGTTAATGAAGTAAAAGCTTGAAATTTTCTCTGGAGTTTTGCTGTCCCTGCCTGAGCAGTACAGAGCTCCTGAGGTTGGGGATCTGTCCTAGGGGTAGTACAAGCAGCATCTAGCAGTGCCAATGCATTGGGAAAGCTCATCACGCTGTCAGGGAGTTCCAAAATCTCCTTGTAGAGAAAGCATATTGTGAAAGCTTTATGTTTACCACTTCTTGTGGACAGAAATATCAGTGCATAAAAACTGTCATGGAGTATAATAAAACTAAAAAAAAAACTAGCTTTAGAAATAGGGAAAATAAAAAGAATGTTATTTGATGTCATATTACCTCAGGGTAATATGATTTTTTTTACATGCTACCGTCATATTTCAGATCTTTTCTGTATGTACAGCAACTTCCATTTGCATAGATTCACACTTCACAGTAACAGACAATAATAAAAAACCAACAATTTGTAAAGCTCCCTCCCACACTTCCTTACTTTGGTGCAAAGGCAGCAATAGGATTTCAGGCACTGGAAGTGCACACAAGTAAAACAAGTACGAGTGAAGGCAGAATACAGTTTATTTAGTCTACAGCCCAAATAATTACTTGCACACTATGTTGTGTTTTTTTTTTTTTTTCTTTTTGATTGGCAGATTTCATATGCATTATTTATTAAGTTGCACTAAGGTCATGTCCTAGCCTCGATGTTTTTTTTCCTCCATTTATTGTTATTTATTATTTGCACTGTAGTAGCACCAAGCAGTTCCAGCCATCGACTGGATTCCATTCGGTTACATACTGCAGCAGCCAGACCAAAAGGTAGGGATGCGCACGCTCTGAGTACAAGGCAAAAATGTCTGAAGCTTTCAAGCACAGGCTTTCTGAGCTTCTTGTACATTTCTGACAGATCTGTGGAAAGATGGGTGCTGGTAACAGGATCCCACTAAATCACAAGTATCGATAAATAATCAGAAAGGAACCAGCATTTGCATACTCGCACAATTTCTCTACCACTGTTTGTAATACACCCAATACGCAGCAGACCTTGGCACGTGAACATGAACCCTGAAAAGATGGATCCTTTTCCACAGAATGACACATTTTGTGCTCACACTTTAACAGCCATGAGTGTGGGACCTTGACTTTGAACAGAGCAGACTGATTTTCCCCAGAACTCAGCAATTTTCTGTAAAGAAATTAAAACAGACAAATAGAAATACAAAAGCACTCTCTCTTTGGAAAGATGTTGCGTCTGAAGGAAAGCATCAACACAATTATCAAAGTGTTTGTTACCATTTCTTGATGTCTAGAACAGCAGACTGGAGACTGAAGCAGGAAGCGCCTGCAACTGCTTCTGGGAACTTCTGGCACCACTTGGTGACGCCCTTTCAAATTTTAGGAATGGGAAGGAATGAAAGTGATGAGACAAGGGGAAATGGCCTCAAGTTGTGCCAGGGGAGGTTTAGGTTGGACATTAGGAGAAATTTCTTTACTGAAAGGGTTGTTAGGCATTGGAATAGGCTGCCCACGGAAGTGGCTGAGTCGCCATCCCTGGAGGGCTTCAAAAAACGTGGAGGTGTAGAACTTGGTAGCATGGCTTAGTGCTGGACTTTAGTACTAGCTTAAAAGTTGGACCGTATGATCTTAGAGGGCTTTTCCAACCTGAATGATTCCGTAACACTATGAAAGCTGCTAAAAAAAGGCATGGAAAAGTTCATTAAAGGGCAAAGGCCCCATCTCCAGTAGCAGCCGTGACTATACTGTCAGAGACTGTCTGCATGGCCTCACGTTGAGCGATGCGTTCGGTCTACAAAGGCTAGTTTGAAGGCAGTAAAATGAATACAGGATTCAGAGATGTGTGCAAAAGCCTTCTGGACTAGTATACATGCTTTTTTCTTTAATATACTTGAGAACATAAATACACCTCTCTGTAAATTTTCTTAAAATATTTTGACACACAAATTTTGGATGAAATGAATAACATCTGCAGGCCAAACTGCAAACTTCTCATGTCATGCCGAGCTCTAATCCAGGCAAAAATGAGTGTATTTCCTTCACTTCGGCAATTGTGGTCACATTCTTTGCTTTCTGAAGGAATGACATGGCCTGTGCACTCTACTTAGTTTCCTCAGCCAGCACAAGCCTTTTAGCCTCTGTTTCTTCATCTGGATTCTCTTCCTAGAGGCTCTGCAGGAGTCTCTCCAACCCAACATCAACGCGTCCCGCCCCACGCTGCACGCCTGGGTTGTGTGGTTTGGAGCAGCTCCCCCCTCACACTCAGCTTTACATCGCTGGTTCTTTGGTTTCTCTCCCTTTTGTGATCTCTTCTACTTCTGTTTAGGATCCTTCTCCAGCCTTGTGCAGTTTTTCTGGAGAACAGAATCATCTGCAAGGTGCACAATCCCTTCTAATCCCTCTCTGGCTGAGATAAGGTGAACTACAATAAATCCCAGCAAAGCTAACGCCTTTATTCACACATTTGTATCCCCATCAAATGCCACCTAATAAATTCTGCATCATGAAAAATTGAAGTTGGAAAGGGAGGAATGAGAAACTTCTGTGGCACCTCTGAAAAATCCAGCCAGTCTAGCTGAGGGGAAAGCATAGTGGAAGCCAAAGCAGGTGAAGGCACACTGCTGCTTCCCTTAAATTTATTGGAAAAGCACCAGTTCGGTCTGCTCCAGCAATGCTTTGAGGTCCAGGAGAGCAAGTTCAATGAGGTCAGAAAGGCATAGCTTATAGGACTGCCAGGGAGCTGTTGTCAGGTTTACTGGGTTAAAGCAGAGAGGAAGAAATACAATACTATTGCAAAAATTAGCAGCGTAGTGTGTTTACGTATTGTATTAGTTCATGTTGCACTTCTGGAAGAAAAGACAACAGGGAACAGAAAGAGCAACAAAAATGAGACCAATAGAAAGCTATCAGCATGTGGAGAAGTGACTTTGAACATGAAACTGCAAATAAGGTGCTCGAGACAAACGAAAACAAGTAACTGCGCAGGAAAATCTCGTGGCACAAGAGCCAGGCAGTCCTGGAAACAGCAAACGGGCACAGAGCGGGGCTACCCTCGGGCCTGAACCTTCCAACCCCATCCTGAGGGCATGAGATGCCCAGCTGTTCCCCAAAATACCTAGTGCCATCCCCTTTCTCGCCCAGCAGGACCGATAGCACAGCTCGATGTCCACCAAACGCCGTCCGCTCTGAATCGCGAGCCATATTTCTTGATGCCCGACGGGAGCACACACCTAAAACACGTTTTGAAGGCGCAGCAGCTCTGAAGGAAACCACCAGGCACCCGAGAAGGCCCTGCCACTCATCCACAAAGCAATTACAATAAAAATGACTACGTTTAGCAGTGGCAGAAGTGCTACGAGCAAGGCGACCGCGGCAAGCAGCCCTCTTTATTCACGGCGGCCCCTCATTATGTATCACTCCGAGAAATCCTGCTGCTTTCCCTGGTTGCAAGGGAGCCTCGAGCCTTTTCTCAGCAGCTGTCACTTGGTTCACAAAAAAAAAAAAAAGGGCCTCTCAGCACCATGGCGATTAAATACCATTATAACTTTCCTCCTTCTGCATACTACAGTAGGCAATCAATATGGGCTTACATTTTATGAGACAAGGAGTTAACTTGTTCAATTACGGTGCAGACAGCTCTATTCTTTTGTAACAAGTAATCTGGGTAGGGAAATCGATACTGACAGGCCCGATGCACGCCAGCTAATTTCATATTATCCTCAGCCAATCGGGTACCTGCGAATAATAGAGTTGTTGTTCCAGTTCATTATGGGGAGGTGGGATCAATATCTGTACAATAAGAGGATTGGCAATGCATCTGCTGCAGAAGGAGCCCTGCAGGGAGAGCGGGTCCCCCCCGCGCAGCCGGCGTGCTCCCATTTACATAGAGGGGAAAGGAGGAGGGCGGCGAGGGCCCTGCTCCCTGACCCGCAATTACAGGGGGAAACACCCCAGGCTGGGAGCCACCAAACCACTGAGAGCGGGGCAGAGGCGAGGAAAACGTTACCGGCAGATTAAAAGACGTGCATGTGCTTCGTAACACGGGATAACGCGGGAAGGGCCAAATGAAGCAGAAACAGTTTATTATTTTTGAAGCGTTGCGTTAATATACAGTGATGTACCTGACAAAACGCGGGGCGGAAAAGGGAGAAAACAGGCAGTCGTATTCCGAGGGAGATGATAGATATTTTATACACATGGTATTTCACGGAGCATGTTGTCTTTGATGATGCAAAGCCCTACCTATGTTACCTTTTATTATGCAGGGTGAGCAAACAGGGCGTAAGAAAAATGAGATGGTCTTGTACTCACATTAGAAGAGAAAGAAATCTGGTGTGCTTTTAAAAGAGCTTAGGAAGTAACAATCTTATTTAGTTGGTTCAAGAAATAAAATGGAATTTAAAAAGTTTAAAATGTTTTTGACAATAGATTGGTGTGTTCCAACACTACCATCAGTTTTTACTCTTACAAGGGCACCAGAGACGGGGATATTTGTGCACCAGGACTAGGCTGTGCTGGCACAGCTGCGCAGAGGAGCTCAACCAGCCCATGTTTGGCTCTCCGGTCACTCTCAGCAATTTCTGAACACCCAAATATCTATCAGCTCAATCCCTTCCTGCTTCTTGTAATCCCAAAATTCTGGACAGAATGCACAAGTGCCGGTAATGTTAATGGTCCTTAAGAGAACTTTGGTTAATTCTGCAGTTTCTTTTATCACATTATAGCCTTTGGAATAGGTTAGTGGCAGTCTTATTTGGCTCATTATTTATCGTGGGTATTTCTTAAGTCCAGTAATTATTTTTCACCAAAATGCAAAACCATGCACACTTGAAGAGTTCTTGCTCCTAATTCTCACCAGCAAAACTTCTGCAATAAACACAGAGCACAGGGGACAGTTTCTGAATCTGTTGTAACCATGGGGCGAAGCCACCAAGAGCAGAGTTTGGAGCAGGCTCAATGGTAACAGAACTGACCTTATTTGTGTTAGAGAAACCAACTGCTTTCATCTGCACCATGGGCACAAAACAGCTGCCACCCACCTTCATAGGTGCCAGGTAACAGGGCACACACAGGGCCTCAGATGGCGACCCCGCTTAAAGCAGAGTCCTGTCCTTGGCTGTGCAGCACCTCGATCCACTGCCGACATTGAGCAAGCCGTATTTTTCCCTCACACGTGAAAATCTTGCATGGTATATACAAAGTAATACGCATGAAAATACATGCAAATGTAAACATTTCCAAATTACATCCCTTTAATGTGGAAAAATAGCGTAAGGGTTGCAAAAGAGGAGAGAGGAGTTGCACATGGCCTTACTGCCTGGCCAGTGTAAGAGTTAGGTGAGGTGTACACATAGCGGAGACCGCAGAAGACGGATCAGCAGGTTCTGATCTATCCTCGTGCACTCCAGAGTAAAAGTAAATCAATGTATATTAGCTGGGAGCTACCGGCAGCAGCCAGACTCAGAGTCTCTGCAGGTGCCCGGGTAGGCGTAAGTAAGAAATATGCGCGTTTCGCAGTAAGGGATAAATGGCTCTAACTTGTCCTCAGAGAGCCCTCCTATGTATCAGCGTTACTATTCTCCTGATAGATGCTCATTTCTTACAGTAGAGTGTCATAAATACGGGCTAACTTTTATATCACAGCTCCCAAGTGGCCATCATTTTAAATCCTGAATCACTGGAGCTCTTCAAAACCTAGTTAAATTAATAGAAGGGTGAAAGAAGGTTTGGTTTCAAATCCTTAAAACCTGTGGATCTGGAGCACTACAGATGTGTTCCCCCCCCCCCATCCTGCCATGCTCCTTGTGGCTGTGGTGGCAAAACGCATCCAGGTTTTTTGAAAAGGGCTCAATCTGTAAATTGTATTTATCCAGACTAGACGAAACCCACCTTGAGCAGGTAATTTTTCTGAGACAGCAAAAGCGGGCAGAATTGGAGAAGAGGGCTCCTCTCCCCTACCAGAGTGGCCACCCCAAGTACAACGTCCCGGAGGAGAAAGCCAGGCTCAGTCTGTCATGCTGCCGGCTCAGGCCAGCTCATTCGTGAGCACTGTTCAGACAAGCCTTTGTGGACTCTGCTTATCCCTTGGTAAAATAAAGATAATTACCCTCCTTTCATTTGATTCTCTTAAAATTCAGCTTTACAATCCCTCCCAACAAGGACACCTGCTGTGACTCTTGCAACCAAAGCAACAATTGCCGCATTTGTGTATTTATGTGCCATATAAAACATTATTGTGAAGTGATAGCTTCACGCCCCAGCTATGGGTACTGTGCATAAGTATTTCTAACAGTCAGCTACTCCATTTACCAGCTACTAAATCCTTGGATATATTTATTAAAAGGCACTGAACAATTCACATTTAATTACTTCATAAAAGAAACAGAAGGAGCGGTGGAGGAAGAGTTAAATACTGTACTAAAAGGAAGAAGCTACAACTAAT
The DNA here is from genome assembly GCF_964211835.1 of Anser anser. Lineage (NCBI taxonomy): Eukaryota > Metazoa > Chordata > Aves > Anseriformes > Anatidae > Anser > Anser anser. The sequence continues at coordinate 9,216,853 of NC_139732.1, forward strand.
CACAATTAAGAGGAAGTCCCAGGCTATTTAAATGCTACAATCCAATTATATCAGGTAAAATGAATTACTCCTTTAATGCTGACTTTATATGAAGGTACCTTCTTATTGCTCTCATTAATAATCATCAGACATCATTTTAGCCCATATTGGCTGCAATAACATTTCTATTAGCATCATGGTGTAGCAGGGCTGACAATTAAAATAAAAAATAAATCAAACCCAGAACTGAATAAATGTAATTATAGTTCAGAAAAGAGCTTTTATGACTATTTGATTAGTCAACTGAACAGTACTTATCTTTTAAATCTTAAACTTCAGCTAAATGAAATTTTTTGACATTATTACTGTAGTCCCTGAAAAACTAAGATACAGGCAGCAGATGTTTTCGAGAGTTATTTAGCTGCCTTAGAACCAATACATAATAGATTACTTGAGAAGCTTCAACTAAAACGGACTTAATAGGACTGCATACTACCACCAGAATATATGGAATTACAGGAGACATTAATTAAAGAAAACTGCTACTGAAGACATAAAAAATCAAGCTCCTTGGTTGTTCTCCCCTGGACGCCGGGCACCATTTTGTGCCTGGAAATCTTACCCTGGGAAAAATCGAGTGCTAAATAATACAGCACAAGAACATGCATCATAATCAGTGCTGCCAGTGCCCAGTTGAAGAGGCCTATCCACAAACAACAAGAGGAGCAGCAAACATTTTTGGCTCAGAGGATTTCCATGGGATAAATAAGGGCTATAGGACCAGTTCAGGAGTCGTGGCACACAGCGATCAGCCACAGCTCCCTATGCGTTTTATGCTAAAACCAACAGTGCTTGCAATGAGCTGGGACTGGCTGCATCAGAAAGGTGACAATTTACTTGTGGACAAAGAGCAAGTAATTGTGGCAGCCTACCTGTGCTGGTGCATGGAGCGCTGCCAGCCCAAACCACGCTCAAACGGTTGTGTGAACGTCTGGAAACTTATAAAACAAGTATTTGATCAAATACGCATCATTATCAAATTTCCTCCAGGAACAGGCAGGATTTTTACTTCCAGCCTTGAATGTTTGATGCTGAGAATTTGTGAGTAACTCATTTACACAACAAAACACGCAAAACTGTTCTTAAAAAAAAGGGGGGGGGGAACTATTTTGATAGAGAGTTCTTATGTATTCAAATTTTTCATCTTACACTGAAAACTCGAATTTTAAACACCCTCTAAACTTCAAGAGTTTTATACTTCAGCTAGAAATCTAATCCCCGTTGCTGCAGAAGACCATCACAACAATTATATTCTCATCTTTTACACCAAAACATCTTTACTTAAACCACATTTGAAAGTAAAGTTCCACTCTCCCCCAGGGATAAAAACAACAATAACTTCAGTTGTAGAAGCATTTCCAATTTTCTTCTCTGAAAAGTCACCAGGCAGCAAAAAACAATCCACAACCCAACTGAAAAGTTTCATGTTAACTGCATTTTCAGGGAACTAAAGTACAATTCAGTGTAAGTAGATGTTATGGTATTGTCATAAGAATTCACCATCAATAGACAGGAAGGAATGATTTTAAGAGAAATTGCTAGCAGGCTGTAAAGTCCCCCGGGTCCCACAAATCTGTCAATGAGAACTGGGTGTCCCAGCCCACCTATCTACAGCTCTGACAGCCCTCCTTCCATCATGAGCTCCAGAAACAAGAGGTATTTGTCCACCATACAAGCTATTCATCTCCTTTAAGCTGAGCAGTTCTATAAAGAAAACTCAAGTAGAAGCATCTATGTCGCAAAAGGATGACAGGTGGAGCCAACCTGGCAATTTTGGCTCCATATCTCCTATCTCTGCATAGGAAATCTTTTACATTTCGGTGTTTTCAGATTAAAACTTCACCGAAGTCTCTTTTCTACCTTGCATGCACCACTGTTGGTGAACGACAGCTTGAAACACCATTACTTCGGGTGCCTGGGTGCACGCAGGGACCCATGCACCCACATCTGCGCGTCTGGGAGGAGGAACAGGCGGTCCTCGCCTTCCTTTCTCCTCTCCGGGAGAAATTCAGCACTGAATGCGGATACTGGGAGAAAAATGTATGTAGAAGCTTAGATTCAAAGCCTCACTTTGAATTTGTCGTTTTCTATATTGCTTTTTGAATGCAAAAGAATTTTAAATCAGCAAGGCAGGCTCTTTTCTCCTCTTTTACTCATCATTACCCCCAGAAGGAAGGGCCCTGCTCTGAGCACAGTAACACCGCTACATTTCAGAGGCTGTGCAGGCTCCCCGAGCTCAGTTTTAACCCAGGCTTGCTGGTGCAGGCTGACTGGACATAACTCAGGTGTCCAAGAGAGGGGGATGCACCAGGCAGAGGCAGAGTGCAGGGAGATCTAGCAGCTCTCCCTTTCCTGAGTTCAAGGCACAACAGACAAGTTGCATCTCTTTGAAGAGATGAACATTTGTTCTGCACAACTCCAAGCTGCTGGCAGAATGTAATCCTTTGGATTGGATCCCATTCAGACAAAGCGGGCTCCTTCTCCTGCCTTAGTGACACAAGTGCTTACCAGCCCCCGAAGTACCAAAATGTTCCCTCAGGTGATGGGCTCCCACCAGGCATTTCAGCTGTTACTGCTATGTCTGAGTAGGTAAGACGAGACAGAGGAGGGCTGGAGCATTCAGGTGGAGTTTCCGTGGCTCTGTTCCACAAGCAGTTGATAATGAAAAATTGTGCTGCTGACTGGCGGGATCTTTGTATGCAGTCCAAAACGAATGTATGAGCTTGTGTCTTATTACAAGCAAAACATCCCTACTACACTTGATCGCACAAAAAAAAAAATATCCCAGCTTGGCCACCCACCCTACTCCACCCCCATGTCATAACTTCAAGTAATGCTATCAATATGGATCTGGCAGAGAAAAAAAGGCAAAAGTGGGAAGAGAGATCTCTGATTGCTGTTTCACAACAGCCACATTTTCATCACTATTTGGGAGTTTCAGTTTACAGTAGCCCAAGGTTTGCCAGAAAACGTGGCAGTGCTGCACCAGAGCTGCTATGGAACCACACTGCTGCCCCATCTCCTCTAGGTCCCTTTGAAAATCCCAGGCTGGATCTATTTCTTTTGTTCCATGACAGACACTTACAGCATGGTAATGCCTTTGTTTTTGATGCCCCACTGCCTTGGTTTGCTCAGAACTTTGCATCACTGTTTCTTTCAGAAACATCCAAATTCCTAATAAAAGTCCTGAGCCCTCTGTAATACAAATATAAGTAATAAATATCCAATATACTAATTTCTGGACTACTCATGTATTGATTTTTAACATCTCTAGACAATTTGTTTTGTGTTCTACTGTTCTTGGTGTCTTTGAAAGAAAAAAAAAACAGGCTTCAATTTCAATATAGAGAACTCCTTAAATCCTTGCAGCTTTGGCTGTTTATTATTTTATAAAGCCACAGAGAACAGTTTACGAGGAACCAAGTGGGTAATCATTATTCCCCATCAGCAATGAGCTGTGACTTGTGTAAATTGCATAATAAATTAGGTATTTTGAGATAAATGAATTTACAATAAACAATCATGGACTGAAAAGCTCTACTTCTTGTCTCCAAAGGCACAAGCTCTGGTTAAAATCAGCCACAGGTAGTTAAGTGATTATAAACTGTAAAAATAAATCAACCTGATATAATTGCTCCAAGGAAAAAATTACCAACATATTTAAAATTTCAGCAGTGCACCTTTTCCCATATCCATTTGGCATTATCTAATTACCTTCACATTTCATTTCCATCAATGATATGACCTGTATTTTCCTTTTATAACTGTCAGGGAGGGGGTGGGAGGGTGGAGTGAAGGACCACAGTGATAAATCAACCTCACCATTAGGACCGAAATGGCTCATCGCTGCAGTTCTAAATCCAGGATTTATAAAGATGTCTAGGCCATATAGCACACTTGTGGACACCATAATAAATTCATGAGCACATTGCCAAGGCAAACTACTTCATTATGTGGCAGGCTGCTAGCCATTAATCTAGCAGAGAGAGATTCCTGGGAAACTGAGACTGCTTGGAAATTTATGCAGGCCTAAAGTTACCCATTTCATTATGGATTTAATCTGCTCTTTCTGCCAGAGTGCATGAAAGGTTTTTACAGTTTAGATCAAGTGCTTGTAACTCCCTATTTTATATTATTTCTTCAACAATAATGTCCTAATTTTCTTCTCAAAAACTATTCAAACTGAATGCCTTCACGCTTGCCTTCCTCTAATATTACACTAGATAAAATATTTATACAATCAATTGACAAAGAGCAATTTTTTCCCTTAAATGTTCCATTAACATGTAAATTTTCATATGATCTTTATCTCATAGGCAAAATGTGCTTCGCAGTGCCCACCTTCTTCCAGGCAGTTAACCCTTTTGTTGGCTGTAAAGAATCCAGATCAAAACAGATTCAGTGGCTTCATTTCTAAAGCTCCTAAAGAGGTCCTGTCTTTAAATTGCTATTCATTGAAAGGAGATGTAGCTCCTCAAGTAATTTGCTTTCCTTTTTTTGATGACTCATTCTATCCCTCTCATACACATACACAAGCAAAGACAGACATATGCATTTTAAGTCCAATTCCTATAACTAAGGTATTTCAAATCACCATTTTCAACTTCATAACAGAATTTAATAAAATGTCACTAATCATGTGGAATATTCCAGATGATGCTGTGACTCTGACATATGGAATTAGATTAATGAGACCAACTATGAAAATATTTTATGCTGAACCGAGTAATTAGAGATTACCATCTTCTGTAAATAAAGATTTCTTCACATTCCAGGTAGCCCTGTTGATTTATGGCCATCTTATTTATGTTACTAAGTGAGAAACAGAGACCAAAATGTTTTCAGTGATTTGATTCCTATCATAGCACATAATGGGAAGACCAAAACCAGAAGCTGGAACAATAAATGTGTGCAAAAGATTTCCTAGTATTCCATTTTCTTCTATGTTCAGTATTCTTTGCTGTCACCCCTCTAGAACTCCAAGCCATGCATTTGAGAACACATTTTAATGCCTTGGTGGAAAGGGGTCTAAGAGGTTATATTTGCATGTTAGGGTGGTTCTCATTAAATGCCTGAAGCCATTTTTGATGGACAACTCCATCAAGTGGATGCCTTTGGAACTATGATGGCAAACACCCTCTCAGTCATTCTTCTTACTAGCCCTGGTAATGTGCAAACGCACACAAATTCTACTGGTTAATAAATCCATCACCGGCTGAGGGCCAACCTACTGCCATGATTTTAATAATACAATTTTATCTTCCACATCAATCTTAATATTCGAAGATGATTATGGAGCAAGAAAACACGTGAAAACAAGCAATGTATGTAATGCTTTCCTCTTACTAAAACTTTTCATCATTCCCTTGTCTTGGATAAGAAAAGTGGCGGGTTGTCTTGCCCACATCAGTAAAATAGTTTTTCTTCCCCTGTTTGAAGCATCTGGGTTATAGGACAATTGCACCCCCAATACTGAACAGGTCTATTTTGGTGATGACTAATATCCTAGTCTTTCAGATGTGTGGACTTCATGAATAAAATTTCCACCCACACTGAAGTGGCTCTCTGATAAGATTTATCATCCTTAGGATAAAATTTACATTTGGAATGGAAAACCTGTGAGCCATCTGTTGGAAACAAACAAACAAAAAAACAGAAAAGCCCTTCCTTTTCCTTAGCACATGAACTCAAGTCGACACTGCAGATGGAAGACCAGATCCAATTTTTATACCTAATAAAGGGACACTACCTTTTATATAATTCATTATTCTACTACCAAAGAGAATACTGAACTCAGAAAGTGCATGATCTCCATATCACAGTGGGAGAAAGGTTCCTGTGCAAAGAGATGGAGGTTCAGATTCAATAGCTCCTTACAACTCTCTGGCTTGCAAAGACATCACAGTCCGCCTGAGCTGGGTTCTCATGCCCATGTTAATCTGCATATTCCTTTTACCTGCTATTTCCCCAAAATATTATCAGCTTTCCTCTAACAATGGAGGAGGCATCTTCAACACAGGGATCAACTCTATTTAACTCTGATTTGAAAGTCTCATATGGAATTAAACTGACCATAAAAATATAATAAATCAGCTTTTGTTAGTCATTTAATTACTAAACCTGAAATTACATAACAGATATATACTGTAGAAGGTTGATCTGAGCACAAGAAACTGAATCAGAAACATGCAAGGGGCTAAAAAATTAATTTCAACAAGTTAGTAAAATTCCATTTTTTTTCCAGCAGAAAGGGAGACAGTATCAACCATGAGGTTAGGCCTAAAGTGTTTGTTTTTTTTAAAGTTTTTTTTTTTTAACTATTTATTAATAGATTTAGTTTCCTAAAAGTGAAAATAGTAGGAAATAGTAGGACATCTTTCACACAGTTATCCTCAATCTGAACCAAAAAATCCTTAGAAATTGGCTGCATGGACCTTAATTGTGGTATACTACATTCATAATCCCCAAATCATTTCATTAGTCTTTCACAGACCTTTGCAGTTCCAGTTTCAATTTGGACACTTCAGACCTCAGAGAGCGGCCAAGACCATCTCTAAATGTTACTAGAGGTACTCTTGGCACTGCTGACATGACAGCAGATATATTTTAGGAATGAACAATAATGGAATTTTTCTAAGATAAGAAAATTACTTTTTGCACTGCAGTCAGATCTTTCTCCATCCAATCAATCTACCTTCTACCTTGGGAAACAGTTCATATAAGCAACTGGGATGCATCAAACCTGAAGAAAATAACTCGTCATAACTTCATTGCCTATGAAAACATAGCTATGATAAGCACACACCTCAGACACATGCAGAAGAACTCCTGCCTGCAGACAACCACCTGGAAGAGAAACAGTTTGAAGTTAAATTTGGTGGAGCTAATGAGCTCTATATAATCGAATGAAGTAATTCTTCTCAAATAGATCCTGACATGGTAGATAAGGGATCTCAAAGTATAAGGAGGACACTTCACCTCTTTAAGAAAAAAGTTAAAAACAAATCACTTCAGCGACATTGCTTAGAAGTCACTGAAGATCACCTGTGGCACGACTAATTTTCTAGGTATCTCTGCCTTTCATCACTTCCTTACGTTTTCTTTTTCTTTTTCTTTTTTTTTTTTCTTTTTCAATAGGTATTTTCTAAGGTCTTATCTTTGGTAGGGAGGTTGGTTATTTTTGTTCTGTGTAGTTTTTGTTTGTTTGTTTGTTTGTTTTTTAAGTACAGCTTTTACTTTATCAAGGCAGGCACTAAGGCCCAGACCATCAAGCATGTAGGCCTTGACCTGAGATCTGCCCCAAATTCAGGAGTCTCCCAACTAATTTCACCAAAGTCTGAGTGTCCATCTGAAGTATATAGCAAGTACACCCACCAGATTTCTGAAATCCACCAGATTTCTGAAACACACCTAGCAGCCAGCAAGTCCTAACGTCTCTCTAGGCTCCAGTGACCCCACAGGCTACCTGGGCCTTGCTTACCCAGATGCCAGATCACACTGATGGCTTTTTTAAAGCCACAAACCATTGAATTCACCTTGGGTGGGACTTCTCATGTAAATGGCAAGCATTTTAGAGGTTCTCAGAAACTCCAAGCTCGAGTTAAATAGAAAGGCTTCCTTACAACACTTGTAATTCTCATCTTCAGTACTTTTATGGCTTTGGGCCTAGGCTACTGCAAGGCCGTGTAACGCTGTGTTCTTTTTGGGATACTCTAAGCAAACAAGCAACCGATTCTCCACACCCTCTGTTTCTCAAGACTTTGTATGTAACTGGCTATACAATAAAAATAAATTTCTACCAGAAAGCTGAACAAAATCCAAGGTTTTAGCTAAATTCAATCCATTTAGGCCAATGCAAATACAGGAAATATAATACAGCTTAGCAGTGTAAAAGCACATAAAACCTACAAAATATTTCTGGAGGCAGTGATCCATGCCAAAACGCCAAGAATAATATGTCCAATAATACACATACCAATTTTTTATGTAGACAACACAGCCCACAAGAGTCGCATTTGTATATCTAAATTGGTATCACCAGCACTGCCTATTCCAGAGCAAAAGGAGATTAGTTAGATGCTATGACATATGTATACATCAACAGTGAATTACGTCTGAGTAGAGTGAAGTGCTTGGCAATAAGATATGCCTGAAGACAGCCAACTCGATAAAAATCACAGGCCCAGATAGCCAGGGTCCTGACTGATTTCTTCAGTCTTGCAACTTCATGAGCATACCAGTCATAATCAGACTGCTACCTTTGTTAGGAGACCCATTAAATTGAGGGCCAAGACCTCAAGCACTCTTTCAAGCACCTAACAATCTGACAGGCTCAAGTAAATAAATGGCCAGATTTTTATTTTTATTTTTTTTAAAACATTTTGGCTTATGCCTACCTTGTCCCTTGCTTTGCTCTTGGCTGGTACCACACGCCTAGATGCGATAGGCACTGAGTGGGTGCCTATAGTTTCTTGTCCCTGTCCAGGACAAGAAGTATAACCACAGTGCTTGCCTGCAGTGTGTCGAGTGTAATCCTGATTTCTGTGATGAGGGTTATATTCTTTCAACCAATAATTTACAGAGGAAGTTTAACCAAACCTCTCTGACAGACCAAGATAGACTGAAACACAAGCCCAGCAGTTCTGGGATTTGCAGGCCTTGGCTACGGCTTCCACAGAGTTGTGTGCTCAGACCCACACAGCACCAGCATGCAGGACATAAGCCTGGTTGGTGCTGACTGTTTTCTTACTTTCTTTGTTAAACATTGAATTCCACTAGAACTACAGTCAAAAATAAATAAATAAAATGCAAAAGGCATGTACTTTTGAAACAAATAAGCAAAGTCAAGTTACTTTTCTGACAGCAACATCTTAATTGCGGTTATCCCATCTAAACTGCTCCAGACTGCCAAAAAACTGTTTACAGAGGCAGATTACACAAGAAAAAAAAAAAAAAAAGTAAAGATGTGATAAAGTTTCCCTTTCCAGAAGCTCTATCATCTGGCAAGAAGCAACTCTGAGCCGCTACACAGAGAAGGTACCTCAGGCATCGCTAGCCTAGCTTGTGCAAACTTCAGGGAAAAAGGAGTAGATGATCTGAGCTCCAAGGTGAAAGCTGCCAACACTTTCTTACCAGGGGGTAGAAAGCCATATGAGCTTAAATACTTCATGTTCAATGAGAGCTATGCCTTTAAACTGTTGGCACATCTGGTCCTTCAGGTTGCTGAAGTTAAACTACATTGGCATTGCCAGAAAGCAGCAGCAGCATGTGCCAAGGAGTCATTCCCTGAGTAGGCTGATGAAATCCAGCACATGCTAGCAGCAACACCAGCAGGAGTGAGGCCACTGAATGGATGCAACGCTACAAAGATGACTAATAAGGCTAGAAAGAATGATTTCTCCTGTAATTTCAGGTAATTCCTGGAACAGGAGAAACAACTGAGCATATGAAATAGATGTATGTAATGTGATTGAATAACATTACTAAGCTACAAAGCTTGCATGCTGAAGGGATTTGAAATTTGCACTGGATTCTGGTGTGGTGCAAAACAGCACAATTGCACAATGGCAAATCCTCCCATGTATTTGGCCTCTTACACTTAAATCTCAGTGGTCGCTGGATAATCATCCACCTTCTGTTGTTCATATTCATGCTAGAGAGAAATATTTTCTCCAAAATGTCTTTTAAAATGCAAAAAGAATTTCATTTAAGGGCCAGAATTTAGTCTGTAAATAAGTTCAGGCACCTCCTGTCTAAATCAATACAAGTTGAATAAGAACACATACCAAAAGGACTGTCACCTTCCTGCCTTTACAATACCTGGTGGTTTTGTTTTCATCTATTACTTTTTTGGTAACCTGATAATCAATGGTAGACTTAAGATTAATCTTGGTAACTTTAAGATTATCCAATTTTAATCATGCATTTGGATTTGGAGGACCATTTGGACTCCACTCTCCTAAGCCCACTCCTGAAATACTCCAGTATTTTGCTTTTGATGCAATAGTTTCTTACAGCATAGAGATAATTTAGCAGAGGAAATAAAAGATATTAACATACTCAGCTGGAGATCTGGATGCTCAGGGCTGAGTTCCTAACAGAACTGCACCACCTGTAAGTGCAATCCTGTAAGTGCATCTGCACGTGTTGTAACAAGGGCAGCATCCTGGAGCAACAGGCAATGTGTTAACCCTAGAGTACTGCTCCGCAAAATTCACAGGAGAAAGTAAGAGGAAAAAGTTAAGTTACCAGGTTCATCAGCATAAAATTATATACAGAAACAGACTAAGTTCTAAAAATTGAGAAAATAAAGACTAACTATATTTTAACATACTTACACAAGTAAATATACAAAGCATGTATCTCCTTTTTTTTCTTTTAACTGAGATTTAAAGAAATTTTCTGCCCTGCCATAGGCAAAGACTTATTTTATATTTTATCTAGGAGGCAGCAATGCTAGCATACATATTTGTGTATCTCATTGTATCACAGAATCAGCTCATGAGGGGAATCCTTAAATGTAGTTAACAGAGCACCATTGGGAATCTTTCATTAGTTACAGTATAAAATCCTTAACTCTACTGAGATCTATCCCGATAATAGACTAGCGATTTTGTTGGGAAGAATGAAGGCCTCATCCTTCAGCAGTGACTGTTTTTGGTGCAGAGAGCATGGTTACGTTCACCCTGCTACCATGCTTTCTTTTCAATAGCACCAGTGAACCTGGAAGGAGCCATCCCTAAGTCATATAGGGAAAACTGCCAGGAACGCACCAGCCCACAAATGTTCATTTTCCTCCATAAATGTTTTCTGTGACAAACAAACCAAAGCATCGTTATCAGCTAGGATCTGCGGATCTTCCTCTCCCCACCCCTGCCATTTTCCAGGTGAGGTTTCCACACCGTGCTTGAATGCCTCGCATGGTGCCATGGCTGCGTTCCCTTTTCCAAGGCCATGGTGCCAGGAACTAACGATATGTGAAATGTTCCATCCCTGCAGGTTTTCCTGTTCAAACATCTTCTAAATAAATAAATAAAGACAGTGGCGCACGCCACATTCCAGCCCTGAATTCCCGAAGCAGCTCAGGTCCTTAAACTGAATAATTTGCCTCAGCTTGCGTATTGCAAAACCCATTCAGCAAAAGATTATGGGCCTTTAAGTGCCATCCAGGCCTGAAATATGACTCTAGGGCTTTAGGATGTCAGAATTGAGAATTGCTAGTGAATATTCTGTTCTGGCAGTACTAAAACTACTGTTATTTAGCAACACGGGAGCAGGCAAATGGGGGCAGGGGAAAGAGACGTTCTGACAGAAGGGGAAGGCTATAACTTAGCAGAAACAGAGGTGCAGTTTTCATATGTGGCCACATGAATTCTTTATGGAATAAAATGCATTTGTGAATCAAAAAGCGGATGCAGATTTATATTCCCACTTAAATCTGCCAAAAGCGAGTAAATGAATACTGAGAGCTCATTTTAGTTCAGGAAACAATTTATGAGGATACATGGGTGGGTGCAGGTACTCTACATGAGCAGTCTCAAGGGGAATTAGCAGCTGCTTCTGCTCCTCATAAGGAAGAATAAATAGACTAAACTGAAAATTAGCAGCACCTCATTAAATGCAAAACCATCCATATATAAAGCAGCTAGGACTCAATCTTTAAAAAATTCAGAAGGTGCAGTGTAACATGAAAGCCAAAGGAGCTTTTGTCTTTCCATCACAAATTATTTAGGCTTAGATAGTGGAACCAAGCCAAAGCTCAGAGACTGAGCAGTTTGAGCCACTTTCCCTGGTGCAAGTTGCTTTCTGACCTGAGGTTTTTTAGCCCTCTTCAGCATGTCTTGACTTCTGTCTCACACCCACCAGACCTCACCTCCCTTTGCCCTGGTGCAAGCCCACATCCCTACCAAGGAGACCTAGTCCTGCAGACTGCCTGGGTCCAGTCAGTGCATAGGAACTACTTATAACCCCAGTTATCTCCAAGAAAGCCCAGAAGCTCCCATCAAAGTTTGTGCAATGCCTTTGAGGCTCTTCCTGTAAGCACTCATCACTGGAGCTCAGCTCAGGGCCTGTAAACACATTCATAAGCCTAACAGAAACCACTTTCCATGAGTGTTGGATGTATAAGTGGAAATTTGTTACCAAGAAGTCTGTGAGGACCTGCAGCTTCTACTCTGAAGCTCTCACTCCTCCTCTTTTCACCCATTTTCTCCCCTAAGAGCTACTTACAAGCTTGTTTGACGGTCCACTAGTGGCACTGGTGGAGCAGCTTGAGGTCAGAGCCATGCAGCAACAGCATCAGCCTGCATGCAGTTTTAGTATTACGGAGTCAGAACTTCTGCCCAAGTTCCCTCCTGTTCCTTTTCAGATGGATGGCAGACAAGGAAAGCCAAAGCAGAGGCAAAGGGCAGCCAGCCACCCCTCAGGGGATGAAAGTGAAAATCTGTATTAAGCACACTGCACAGCTTCCTTTTTGCCTATGAATCACACTTTTTAAACTCAAATATCAGGGATTGCTGATAAGTAAGTATCATGGACTTCACAACATACTAGATATTCTGCGTACATATCCTTAATGAACAGTGAGTTTAATGGTTTTGTTGCATTACTGGGGTATTGACTATTCTAATACTATTGACCTTTACAGGATACCTTTGATTTCTCATTAAGTCTTAATCTTAATAAGGTTAATAAAAGGAATAACAAGTCTAAAAATAAAAAAGTTCCATGTAAGATTATATAGAATAGTTGTCTCTCCTGCATGTAAAATACAACATAAACATGCTGGTTACTAAGGAATTTCCCTATGTCCTTAGAGTTTATTTTTAAGAGGGTCTTTATCATAGACTTGCTTTTTAAGCGACTTTTCAAATCATGAAGAATCTCTATTTCCATGTTGAATTTTTCAAATTTGGACAGTCTTTTCCATCTGAATGCAGGTGACTGGTTTCAAGTTGTTTCTTTTCCTGGAGCTTTTTTTTTTTTTTTTTTTTTTTTTTTTTTTTAAATGAGGATGCTTTCCTCATTTTATGTTTAACCTCCTTTACCCATCATAGTTTCCATAAAGGAACGGTGCAATCTTCAGTGCCCCCATTTTGGAGCCTCCAACCTAATGGCTACTCATGGGTTGGACTTCAGTGACCTACAAACACATGCTTCTGCCATCAGGCATATTTTCAGGGATGTCTCCACTAGGGCTATTATTTTACTGAGGTTAGGTTCAACATTCCAGTACCCGCAGGTGTTTTCTGCAGTCAGATCACAACGCTATCATCACCCAGTTAGAAATTAGAAATACTCTCCAGCATCATACATGTGTCTTACGAAAAGCACCTTTCTTAATTTCTTGCCATAGCAGCTAGCTCCCTAGTCTAAAGGAGCTCTACCAGTAAAGCATTTACTAAGCACAACCTTTTACCTATGGCAAGCACCAGAGGAAGGGCCGTGCCAGGAAAGTCATCTTTGGTACTATTTACTGTCTCATTTTGGTTTTCCTTGGAGAACCAATATCCAATCCACTCTGCTTAGCTTATGAGATTGGATAGGAATTACAACCCAAAGCGACTTTTGCTCTACCCACAATTATTAGAGCTTTATTTAGAAAAGACAGAAATACATACAACTATCAAGAAAACCTAAGGTAGAGGATACATTAGGGTTTACATCCAATATTAAATTAATCTTCATAAGAGAACCAGTAACTTAGTTTCATACCCTTATAAACAAGAAAGTCATTAAATCGGCTCAGTTCTGACTGCATATTAAATTGAACCAGAGAAGATAAGATCTTCTATTCAACTTTTCTGTACTGTTGTTTTGAGTTTCCTTTCAACCCCTACAATAGGCTTTTAAGAAGATTGTTTTTTGACATTACTTCCTGACACTGATGCATCAAAGCAGTTAACGTGGAAGAGGCATCAAGGGGAAGGCACATCTTACAACCCCCTAGTCATTAGTAACATCCTCAGGTGACAGAGAAAGCTGAAACAGTGTCAGCTCCCTTATGGAGCAGATCCAAGGTACGCAAGTGAAATACTAGTCCAAGTCTCATGTTTTTTATTGGGATGGGAGCAGCAGAGAATTAGATGTGAAAAATATGAGCCACCATCAAAACCACCTCTCCCTTTAGTAACTGCTGGAAGTTGTAGATACAATGTGTGAGATGACAGGGTACGAATGCCTTTGCTACGGGGCTGTAAAACAAGGAGGAGAGCTGGGGATTCACATTGCAGCAGATGGAAAGTTTCTCTCCGGGCCAAAGACATCTTCATTACATGGCTTCATGCTGCATTAGCAGCACATGTCTAAACAGACATGATCAGGAGAATCGAGGCGTAACTTAAAACCAGCCCTTACAAAAAACACATGTAAAATTTTTTGTAGCTTTGTATTTTAGAAGTAAATATTTCAGTTTAAAGAGAGAGTGAGAGATACTTAGGGTTTGAATTTCCAAATATTTGGAGATAACATTAACCATAGGGCCCGATAAAGTTATTGAAGCCACCTACTGTATGTTAATGCACACAGCTGCCTGAGTGGCTGCAGGATGAGACCCTTAACTCGCTGCACTCATAACCGTGAAGGCCAGCAGGGACCATTAGCGTCTGTGCTGACCTCCTGCATAAAACAGGCCTTCAAATTTCAGATGTAATATAATTAGGGTTCTCAGGTTTAACTGATAACAGCAGCAAATACCCCACGGAGACTTTAAAAATGTGTCAGGCAAATTTACACATAGAAGGTATGCTTTGATGTGTGTCACCGAACATCACCAGAGCTAAGCTCGTTCATGCCCAGAAGTTCCCATTTTGCTGCATTTTTACTTTTAAAGCTATTCCTGACAGCCTTCCTGCTCCTGCTTCAGGGAAAGCTACGAGGACTGTTTATTGTTCTTGTCTTTCCTTAATATTTTTAAGCCCCTCTCCAGGCAATGGCCTAAGATATTTTTCTCTTTGTTATTTACTTGCCTGGAATGACTGTGGATACGGTGCCTGAGGGTGCTACAGGCTCTCCGAGGACAGAAACTGACACAGCATTTTTATTTTTTAACCCTTACCAATGCCGATAGCCTCAACTATGTTGGTTTCTCTCCATTTTAATTACTTATAGCTAAGTGGGCTTGAAAAATAAAAGCCCTCCAATTAACCCTTACTAAGATATTTCATTTTTTATTAGTATTTAAACCACTGAATCACTTGTGCCATCACCCAAATTGGCTGTGCTATATTTTTCTCCCCAGTGAAAAAAATTATTCCTCCGTAATCATTAGTATCATTAAATTACAATTCCACGGAGGGACAGATCAGATGAATACACCACCAAACACAAACAAAATTGTAAGAGATGAATAGCAAGCTGCCTCAGCCTTGGTGGGGTACAAGTATCCCATCTATTTTGGCATATTTACCTGTTTTCAGGTACTAATTTACCAAGATCTAAGAGGTAGTGTTGTGTGGTGAGTTAAAGAAAGACTGAAACTTCCTTAAAGAATCAGTAAGTCTTTTTTATTTCCCCCCCATGGTGATGTTGCTGATGCGCAACCAGGAGACTAAACAACAAGCCCTGTGCCAGCAGAGGTCAAAGCCCAGCCCGAAATGTGTCCAGCAGCTCCAGACAGACACCACAATACCGATATTCAGGGTAATCAGTTTGTGTAACACTGCAAGGAATTTATGAGAGTGGGTAAGTGATGTATCCGATAGCGTCGTAAGACATGAGACACACGATATTTCCACTGTGGAGGCACTGATGCTTTGGGCAAGAATGTGGGAGCTGGGCTAGGGAGCTGAAAGCAGCAAAACCATGTGAATTATATTAGTTCCCACCCATTAAATATTCATGAACATGGGCTGGTATTCATGAGTTTGGCTCAGATCAAGCTGCCCTGACTGGATTTGGACTTCTAGCCAAACATTTCTTACAGCTAAACATTTTCCTAAATGTGACGTGATTTATTTAAAGAGATGTTTTCAAAGTGATCCAGTTACTGAGACTTTACGTATCATGTTGCAGCTTTAAAAACTTGGCGCCCTCCCCACTCCCCCCAAATTTGCCCTGGTTATGAACTCCAGAAAGTGTGCTTTATGGTGGCACTGCTGAGACACGGCTTCAATTAGGCTACAGCGGTGCTGTCAGGTGCTGCAGCCAATTACCTAAAATGTAAATGTTTTAAGAAAGGCAGCACTTTTTGTCAGGACCAAAATGATTTCCAGCCTCCAGTTCATTGTTTCAGAACCAGAGGCACATAACTCAGAGAAACATTAAGCGTACAGTAAAAACATCACACATTGATTTACACACACACTATTGACCAATGCTATCAGTGGAGTATTTACCTTAATCAATATTAAAAGATCACACCGGTGATTTAAATGTTGAATCCTCTCAAATCAGGCGATATTTTCATTCATAAGCATATGAATATCTGTGAGCTGCTCACTTTTCCTACCAAATTCATCCACTGGGGGGGAAAAACATTCCTACTAAACATCTTATCTCCAATTACATTCAGGAATCATTCATTTTTTTCAAAGTGACATTCTAAATATTTTAACCCCTGCATACAGCCACCTGTGCTGTTATGTATAAAAGCATTCTTGAAAAAAGCATTCTTGAAAATTACCACTATGGGTTAGACCCGAGCACTTGGTACTAATGATGAAGAAACACAGAAGCTGCAACAGGCTGTACCCAGGGACAGCTCCTCCCAGACCCCCAGTAAGTGGAGATTCCCATCTTACACCTTAATACAACTCTTCTCCAAAACCACTGCCATGATCAGTCACTGCAACCTTCGCATTGAAGCTTATTTCAAGTGTGCCTTCTCCTTTTCTTCGTGTCAAACCCCATGCAAATCATCACTTGGTATCATTCCTCCCTCTTTCTGTAATGTCATTTTCCCTTCACTGTAAGTGTTACCCAAGTCATCAGCCATCACGATTGCAAATACTTTTCTGAGAAGGAACATAATTAAGTTTACTTACACTGTAACATCAGATTTTAAAAATTATTTTTGACTAGATCAGCACCCAGGACACTGCAGCCTCAATTGCTACACTGGACTATGACTACTCTAAATACACTATTTAATTTACCTGGCAAATTACTGGGATTATGTTGCTATTATTTACAAGTACTTAACAGATAAGTTATTCTTATATTGAGAAGTATCTGTTTGCTTTATGTGCCTTCATATAATCTCAATCATAATCACATTACAGAGGTAAACAGTAAGAAACTGAAGAGTATTTTTAACGAGAATTTCACAGAATCACTTGCATTATCAGAACCTTGCATTACTGCATGTGTGGCCAAAGCTTTGGCTCCCTTTTTCCTGATAACCTGCATACAAAATTGCACGCCTAAGTAACAAATGCAGTTCTTACAGCCAATGCATAAAGCCACAGCTACCTCACCACTGGGAGTTTAAAGTTACTGTGCTAAGCTCCCTGTCCCAACCCCAAATACCTATACTTTGCTTGGACACCTACTTAAAACTACCTATTTTTGCTCTTGCACAAGTTAACACAAGGCAGACATGCATTTAAAAGGCTACTACAACTGCATAGTTTCTTCCACTCTGAGCAAGCACAGATCAACAATATATCCACCTTATGCCTAATTTTTTTTTTTATGAATATTGAATCCTGCTACTCCCGCTGATGTTCCCATGAAAAATTAATTTGGTCTGTCTAGCAACCAAATATTCCCAAATACTTTGCAGCCCATATGCTTCACAGACATGGGGTCCCTGTAGCTTCAGGCTCTCATCAGGGTTTTAGCCTTATACTCCTGTCTGCCTTTCACAGGCACACTGAAGTCCTTGACCTTGGGGCACGAGAACTCCCCATACCTTCAAGCTGAGGCTGCACACTGGAGTTTCATGGCTTTGGCAAGTACCCCCATTTTAGAGGAACTCAGAAAACTAAGGTCTCTTCTGCCTTTCTCCCTAACTTGGCCTGAATGGTGATAAAGAAAGTCTCAGTGTTATTACATTTCAGACTCTCAGCCTGACCAGGAATACCTTGCCAAGTAGTATCAGGGAAATTGCTCAACCAATAGCCTTACAGCATTTATTCAAGGAAAGGGAGGGGAAAGAAAAAAAAATACTTGATATTTTAATGTTATTGCCAAAATGCTGGTCCCTCCTGCAGCTCTAGCAAGGCAGGGAGCTGCTGCCCCTAACAGCATTTACTGCCTCACTGTGACCTGGGAGTTGGAGGCAAGACCCAGGCAGGAAACTGAAGCTTAAACACAACTACCCAGGATTATAAAAGAACCTTTTTGGAAGGACTAGACATTGTATACATCAAAATGACAATGCATCATACTTCTTATAAAGCATGTCACACTCCCATCCTTGTGTGAGCTCACTTGGAAGATCCATGAGTCTCAGGATTTGAATCCACACTTCACATTGGGTGATTTTATCCGGTTGCTCTTTCTGACAGCAAGCAGCAGCTTCCTTACAGTACTAGCATTAAACTGCATAGTCTTTCTCCTCAAGCTTCTCCTGTTAGTCCCACTTTTGCCTCTGATATGCTGGTTACAGCCCCTTGGAATCGGCCACCTTCCCGTGCTTCCCATAGGCGCACCAGGCTGAGCCTTTCTCCCCTCGCACCCAGCCCGCCCCGAAAGTTGGGCTCTCGGAAGCAGCAAGGATGCAATACACATCTCTGTGCAACTGCCCCCTTAAACTTCTGCTTAATCTGCTTTAACAAACCTCCTTATTTTCCCTTGATTTAAAGGACTGTTCTGCACTGGAGCTCTCAGATACATTAGCCTGCAAGCGAGGGTAGCGAGGACGGATAAATCACAAAAATGGATTTCACTGCAGGTAATTTACATGGGCGAGGGAAGCATGCTCCTTATTGTCCTGAAGAGAACACAACGGGAACGCATCATAAATCTTCAAAACGCTTGTTTATGAATTAGGTTCTAACTTCAACTGATTTTACAACTGTAAATTGAAAACTATTTATACGTAATGGAATTAACTCTTGTAAAGGCAAGATTTACTTATTCGTAAATTAGAGTATCCCTTCACATCACATTACTTGCAAATAAAGACAATTTCCTGCTCAACTACTGTGCAGCAGCAGGGCCTGAAAATACCACGTTTATTAGGCACAGAAGCTGTGTATATTACATAGCATACACTGGAACACAAGCGCTGGCTCGAATCTCAGTAAGCCCTTCAGTTTAGTTTTTGTATAGAAAATTAGATTTTTGCCATTTTTAATGAGTAAGCTTCAGTTGGGTCTCCTTGCCAGAGACTTGTCACTTAAATACCTTTGGATCTTTCCTCACTTTTGAGCTAAAAGCAGAAAAATTATTCAGATTCAGTAAAGCACACACCAAGAAAAACTAAATCACAGTTTAATTGGGTGCCTATGCTAGATACTTGGCAACACATCGACAAATCTGAGGTCTGAATCTTCAACATCTATACACATCATGAAATCATTCTGCCAGCAGTATGGAGTGAAAAGTGGCCATAAAATGCTCCCATATCACAAAGGTAATAGCTCACAGCACAGCAGGTACTAAATCCAGTGTTAACTACTTATTGCTCAGGAGAACAGGCTAAAAATACTTTTTAGAGAGAAGCAGCACGTCCCAAGCCCCATACTGAGGCACAGCCCCAAGCCTGCTCACTGTTACAGTTCTAAGACAGCCAGGTAGGAACGGGATGAAGTAAGCTAGCCCCGGTCATAAGGATTAACCTCAAAAGCAGTTTTGAGAAGGGAGGGGATAGGTAACCTCAGGTAATCTTCCATGTAAGAGCATTTCTTCCCATTCAGCACAGAAGGAAACTTGCAGTGCAGCACGGGCACCTAAGTGGAAATGTGGATTCACAGTAGGGCACACACAGGGATACTCTCATTTATTTGGACCCTAGCCCCACACGGACTCAGCCACATGCTTCTGATTAGACATTGGAAATAATCCTTTCTGACCTCAGCGAAGCTGTGCCATGTGTAAACCCGAGGCAAGGCTGTGATCTGCTTGCTGGCACGCTCATCTCATTCCTGGAGATGTGGGAGTGGGAACTGGGAGAGGACAATTAAAATTCTCCCTAGTCAAAGGGTCTACTTTGTTGTTCGCAATTGCTATAATTACTGTGGAAACATCTTAGATGAATAACAGTCAGACCCAGAGCAAGTGGCTTTCCCATGCAACGAGGCCGTGAGGCTCTCAGCACCAAGCCCAGCACCGCTGAGCCCTGGGACAGGCTGCAGCTGCACCCAGCCTCCTGCTCCTGCCCCAGGCCAAGCTAAGACGACGTTTTCCCCAGATATCAGGTAACCCCTCAAGTTAGAGGAGATGGATTTGGTCTCCAGACAGAAGACTCCTTAATATGAATAATATACATGTACCCATTAATAGCAGGTGTTTAATCCACAAGGGCTTTTCTGGCCAGTGGAAATTCTATCACATTCTTTCTTCCTTGTCACCGTTATAATACTTTTAAATGTTGTTTTTCTTTCCCCCATTAAAAGGAAAACATTTCTCAGAAACAGTAGTGGGCTGTTAGGGCTATAAAACAAGTTTGCACAGACATGTAACACATTGAGCTGCAAGACACGACAGAGCGTGTTTTATGGGGCAATTAATACTTGCCTTGGGAGTGCTGGGAGGTATGAAGCACTGTCAAACACACCCTGGTATATCTGAACACAACTGGTAAAGCTGCATTTCAAGCCTTGGAAAATAATTCCCAATTAGTCACCGATTTTTAACTTGCACCAGTTAAAGAATAGTGCCTTCCCCCAGGAGCCATGCTCAGTGCAGGAGCAGCACGACAGCAGAAGACTGGCCTCAGCTTCCAACCCAGCCGCTCACGTTCACATTTTGAGGTCTGGAGTCTTTGAGGTCTAGATTCCTGTGTCAACATCATTCTGCTGGCAGGCACACCCTCATTTCCCTAAGCTCACCTGTTAAGGGTCTTATTCCATGGGTTTGCCCTGAACCGTTATAGGAATTTCTCAGAGCATTTCCTATGTGCATCTCATCAGTGCTCATGCACAGGGATGTTACCCCTGTCTGCAGTAGCTGCAGCCCTGTTAAAACAGCTGGACATGCTGCACATTTATATTTCGCAGTCCTCATTTTAACCCTGGCTTTCGCTGCTCCAGTAGGCAGCTGGAGCTTGGCAGGGGAATCCTGGAGAGCCTCTCCCTGCAAGAGGGAGCCAGGCTGGCACAACCCCAAGCTGCCGCCAGCTGTGGCGTGTGCAAGCAGAGCAGAGTTCCCACAACCACTGCAAGTCTCCAGCAGCAGCGTGACCCCCGCTGTGCTGCATGGCGTGGGCTCTTTCCACACTGGTGGTATTTCAGGAGAGCCCAGCAGCGCAATCACAGCCGGCATCACCACCCCACTCATCTCTGCCCTGCGAGGGAACTCAGCAAGCAGCTGGCGTTACAGGGATGGATTCATTACACAAGTAAACTGCACACACAAGCGTACAGAGAGCACACACATTAAGGCTTCTGTTCCTCCTTTTTTTTTTCTTTACTTATAGTAAGCTTCAGCTTTAACACTGCGATACTTGGTTCCTCCTCATCACCTCTGTTATAACGGGAGAAGGAAGAGGGAAGCTGTAAGACTAAGTCACAAGGGATGTCAGGTCTGCACAAGCAGTTCAGAGCTGGAGCCTCCCCTGCTATAAATCAGCACCATTCTTCAAAGTTCATATTTACACTGAAACCAAGGTCCTGGGCTTTCCTGCCTACAGTCATGACCCTTACATGCTGGTGTTTGAGATTAAGACTCTAGAGCTGTGAAATAAATGGTATTTTCTCCTGGATCTCATCTAGTCCTATTTTTGAAATCTAAACTTTCTCTTGAAAAATCACTGAATACAAAGGTTCTTTTAAAAGTGGTAGAAACAAATGATAGAAGGCCTTTGATATGAGTAAAATAAATCTGTCTCCAATGTTTAATTAAATGCAAGGAAGTTTTTCATCTGAAAGATGATTTGATGGGCATCGGGGGCAAAATGAAAATGTTTGAGTATCAATCATAGCCATGCCTCCCAGCTTTTAAGTTGACCAAATCCTTCCCTTAGTATTTTAGCAGAGATCCTATATCTGAAGTAAAGGTGGTTTGCAATGCAGGTCTATGACACTTTTCAGTGGCTCTAATTTCTTGGCTGGCTGCAAGAATCCCCTACAACATGCACCAGGGCAAATGCTCTTATGCCAGAAATACGAACAGGTGTAAACTAAAGGGTCCGCATTTAAGAACGCATTGCTTTGTTTCTCTCAAAATGGAAATTTTTAGACTAAATACAATGTAGATATCAGTATATCTGCATATAGCTTTTAATGATTCTTCATACAAAGTAAAACTTAAATGTTATAAACTAAAGCAGTGGAGGAAGCAAGTATTCCAGAGAATAAATCAGACTTTTTTTTTTTTTTAAACACAGTGAAACTTTCTTGCAACTCATTCCACTCTCCTGCAAAATACACCAATCCTACTTGTGAAATGGATGTTTGGGAAATAGTTGCTAGCGAGGTTACTTATTGTTTTGTCTTATAAAAAAATTAAAAAGAGACTGGTGAGCTCCTTTATAGCTGCATTTCCAACTCAGTTTGTGAACTACTACACGTGTGCACGCATGATGGCTCTTCATACCATCGTTCTTTACTGGCACATACTTCTGGGAAAGTTTCCTAAGAGCTACTTGCAACTCAGCAACTCCGGCCAGCCACGATGCATACAAGTATCTGTATGCCTGGCTAAAGTACAGGAAAGCAAGAAGTGAAAGTATATTTTATTACCGTTTCGGTCCATAAAAGTGAGTTATTCTCTTTGGAAAAGCAGAACAACAGGACCAGGGGTTGGGGACCACAACACCTTCCAGTTCCCACCACAACACTAAAGGACAGACTTCACAAGCACTCTCTCCCAAGGCTGTCTGTTATTGCAGAACTTAAAATACTAGTGCTGACCAGCTGTTCTTGCTCATCTCAGACATTTTCTTTAGAAAACACCAAGGGGCAATATCCAAGTAGCTCAGGCAGAACTCAAACTGTGGCAGGGCCTATTGTGCTGGGTCCTATCAATGGCTATTTTATGACTGGGTGCTGGAGATGTTGGCTTTTAGTCTAAGTTTATTTAGCTAATCCCCATCTGTACTTTATTCAGAGCTTTCTACATAGACAGGAGCCTGTATGCCAACCTCTACTGGTAATAATGTGGCTATGAAGATAGTGCAAATTTCCAAATATAGGTATTTGTCTCCATTAATCTGCCACCACTGCTCACTAATCACAGTCACGTTAAATAGATGTCAGAATATCAATTTATTTGATTTCTGAGATCCAATTAAAACAAAATGTAGGCATAACAATTACAGCCCTTTTCCATACCAACACAGCATCTCCATTCCGCCTGCATCCTATTAAACGTTTTCACACCTATTAGGGATGACACACTGTGTACTAAGGAGGTCAAAAACGTAAAGGCAACTGTCCAGAAGTCCAAGAACAGTGAAAACACTGGTGGCATTTGACATAATTTATGGTGCTAAAGAGCTGGGGAACAGGAAAAGGTTGATGTAGTAATAACATTAGCAGGAACTATAGTCCATGCAAGCCAGTGCTAAATAAAGTGCCAATCAATAGCTCTTTTATTAGCAGGTACAATCAATGTACAGCAGGCAGGCCTGGCCAATTAAGCTTATCGACTGACCAAAGAGTAGCAGGAAACATTCTTTCCTCAGTTTTGTTTTCCTTTCTGTGAGAAATGAGCTCCAGTTTTATCACTGGATTCCCACCAAGGCATCTCCAGGAGTTCCTGTAGAGTGGAAATGCTGACAAAAAGCAGGCTCAAGCTATCTTGGTATCCTTTAACCTAGGGTCAACCATGAGAGCCAATACAGTCAAGGGTCACTTACAAAGCAATTTTTTTTTTCCAACTGACTGTATGAAGTAAAAATGTTGTTCTAGGTGAAGAGGAGAGAACTGGTAAAGAAAGAAGCACAATCCCCTACAAGGCTTAACCATTAACAGTCGAGAGAGACCTGAGGAAATTAAGCCTATTTGTTTCTAATTCATGTATGCATTATGTGAACTCAGTAAACCTCCCAGTGTGGAGCAACTTGAGTATCTTTCTTGGAGGAAAAAACACCAGAAATATAGCTCCAGTAAAAATTAAACAGCATTTCAGTCTCACATTGTAAAGGCTGCTGAAAATAACAAGGTGCTGCTTTAATATTCCAAATAACAAGGGCTTTAATATTCAGCTGTGACTAACTGTGCAGATGCACATAGGATATTTATCCACAAAAGCACTCTCCCTCCCTGCTCTGAGCCCCTCTTCCTCCATTATCTCTTTCAAAAGGGAGAAGTTGAAGCCCAGATAAGATGGGGGTTCTCAGCGCGATCAAATAAACACTGTGAGGTGGCCACGAGGAAAGAAAACACATTGTAGGAATGAATGGCAAAGATTACATTTTACAAAGAATCACATACGAAATTAGCAGCCCGGACGCTGATTTCCCACCGCTGTAAATTGGCAGGGAATTTGGGGGCCTGGCCTCTCGGCAGGCCGCATGCTGCATCCATCCCAGCAGTCGGGCAGGCCGCAGCGCTCTGCTCCTTCCCGGGTTGGAGCCTTCAGCTCATTACTGCAGTTGAGTGGAGGCAGCCTAGTTCTCTAGGTTTATTTTCCTTATGGTCTGGCACATTCAGAGCTTTACAGGTATCAACACCTCAAACGAGCTGGGGGGAGGAAGGAGCCTCTCAGCATGTTTGACCACAAGCATACAGGCCCTGCAGGATAGGTCAGCTTTCAGCTCCATATCAAGCAGCTCCCGCAGCTGCATCCAATTCACAAAATATTTTAGCAATCTGCAAAAGCTGCCTTAAGTGTCAGACAATCCACCGCTAAAGCTACAGGGAAGTATCCCACTTGCTATATTTATTCTGTTTGCTGTTACTCGCTTGCAGATGATAATTTAATCTAGAAGCCTAAAAAGAGCAACTCAAATGACTTTGCATCCTACCTAAACATCACAAGGTCCAGTCTTCCTGCTGTAACTCAGAACGGCTCAGGCTGTGACTCCACCGGGTGTTGTACGACCCTACTTTTAGCACCATGGCCTCTGCTAAAATTCACCGTAGTCACATGGGCACCAGTTGTTTACATTCACTAGAAAAAACATCTTAACAGTAACCTATTTTCACACAGTTTTTGTTCGCCTACCTTTGAGACATGAAATAACTTTTGACCTACTGTATTATGACAGTTTAGGCAGTGAAATGCAATGCAACACAAAGTTGGAGACAAAACCAAAGCAAATATTTGGCTTTTTACATGGCAGTTCATAGGAGCTTATGGAAGACAAGGCAGGAGCTTACTTGGACAGCACCAACAACCATAAGTAGATCAAAGTAACCAAATTTCAGAAGGGTTTAATCACTCAGCCCTCTGGTTCAGCTTTCCAGGAGCTCAGAGCTTCTGACAAGTAAACCTTGCTGTTGCTTTTGGTTGAAGAAATGGCTTACTGTAAGACAATCTGAGAAGCAGTCTCCATTTTATCCACAAGCCAGTTTTGTCCAGGTTTGTCCAGTTTCGTCCAGAAACCCTTTCTTCAATCTGCTGTGGCTACCAGGCTCAGGGCTCAGCTTGTCTTGTGGACAAGGGGAAGCTAACCGCTCTACAACCTGGGATAAGTCAGTTTTGTTGGCAAAGACCAGGCTTGTTAACATTGCTAGGCAAGTCTGGGATGAAGATGTACTTCAGGTTTGGGGGTCATGTTTTGAACTGGGAAGAGGGCTCAAATATACCCCATACCAGGGCCAGAAACATCTTCTGGACTTCAATTTAGAAGTCAGCCCCTTTGCTGAGAGGCAACGTATTCTCACTATGATGCAGGCCTACATCTTCCCACTCAATACATTCACAGCTAGAATCTGGAAAGCTAAAGCTGGACACGTGCTACAAATCCCACTTGGTTGTTCAGCAAAATCCCATTGAAATTCCCCCTTTATGATTCTGTTTCAGTTACAGAGGAAAAAAAGAGGACCAAGATACAAGAGTTTCACATGGAGGTCCTTTTGTGAGCCGGGAAAGAGGAGGTCATGGAGGAGCTCCCCACTCCTCCTGCCGTTTGCCAGCACTCTGTGCCTCTTCCACTGTTGCATTCCCTTCTGAACCATGCAACAGATGGCAGCAGTTGGTTTTTAAAAGGTTTTTATTTTCTGATTTCAATTTTTCATGTGCTGTTTGAATCTGGCACAATACCATTCTCTAGTGAAGAGGAGACATTGTGTTGAGCCTAATTATCAAAAGCTGAAACCCAGCAAGCAATCAATCATTTAGTGACACGCTCATGCTTTCACTGATTTGAAAAAATATTTTTTTGTGGCTATTGAAAAAAAGAAAAAACTGTCGGAGACAAAAACAGAGTCACTTACTCTGCAGCATATCAAAATATCAGGGCTGTGGGGAGATGAGTGAAGAATGTTCATTTGTTTTTTCTGAAACTAAATCCAACCTTTGGCATGTGAGCCCGGAAGTCACGTAAGATGCCTTTTACTGCAAACAATCTTTCTGCTGAGGTTTGTGTAATAATTAAGGCTGATTTGAACTGTCACAAGACTGTCCTTTCTAAACTACTTTTCTTAGGAGTCAAAGTTGTTTTGGTCTTTAATTTTCTTTACTTCCCCCCTTTCCTTTTTTTTTTTTTTTTTTACTGCCAGATAAGTGCTCCAGCAGCTGCATTCCTGGGGAACACTGACATCCAGTGGAGAGCTGGGGGCATCCCCAGAGCCAAGGAAATGGACCCCAAGTCAGCATCTCTTTGGAGAGGAACGCCCCAACAGCCTACCAGCTGTAGGAGATGCCTTGGATCACAAACTGAGCCCCACCGCACAGGCAGCAGCACACTTCAGTGACAGCCCGAGTGACCTCGAGCTACAATACTTATTCTGTCTTCTAAATTCTCATTAAGACGATCACATTTCTAACAGTGTTATTTCTAGTGGTTTACTTGTGGAGCTTAGATGTGGGTTTTTTTTTTCGGTTGAGGAAATGTTGAAAGAAAAACCACTTCTATCCACTGATTAGCAAACACAGCAACCATTGCTCACTTCTGTTTTCTCAGTGATACAGGATGACATGTCTCCTGTGTTTGGACAGCATTGTATTTTAAATGATAATGTACAGTCAACAATTAACGTTGTTTTTCTTTGGAGAAACAGAGCCTAAGGTCACTCATGTTATCACCTAGTATAAAGGCATCTGATATCACAAGCCTAACTCCAACCACCACATAGATGTGTTTGCAAGCTTGCTCAATAAAAACCTACTTAAATGCAAACGTCAGACCTAACTTGGACTGTGAAACAGCTCTGTAAAACCTACAGTAAAGCATGATCATCTCCCTGCTGCTTTGTAACAGCCCAAGAGATGTACTTTCTGGAGTTCCCATTTTCATGCACTGCTTTGTTCAGGAGCACAGCAGATAGGCAGCAGTAAGTGACTGCAGGAGGTAGTGCTGGTAACAGTGGCTCTGAATCCAAGGAAACCGAAGCCTGAAGAAATAAAACAGTTGTACTGCAAGCTACAAAACAACAACCCTGTTTCACAAGGAAATGTTTGAGGTTTCCAAGTTGGTTTTCACTCCACATTGCATTCCAGTACAAAGCTTCAAAACATTTCATCCTTCCATCCCTGAATGTGGCATGTTCACCCCATTATAACCACAAGTCCAACCACAAGCCTGACCTGTGAGAGTCCCACTGAGAGAACTTGAACCTGGGACTCCCATACCCCAGGGGACAGCCTTGTGACTACTTCAAGTATCCAGTCCCATCTTGCTCTCCCTTAACTTAGACCTCACTTTCATTGGACAGATTTTTTTTTTCCATTAAAACCGTTTCATCACAACAGCATTTCCAAATAAGCCTTTTATCAGAAGTTCCCAAGCAGCTCCAGTCAACTGCATTGACCTTCTGGCCAAGAAACAAGCCATGCTGTGCTGTTTTACATTAGGTGGTTATAAACCAGCTCTAAAAGGCTTTTGCAAAGTTCCTCCAGATTTACACCAGTATAAATGATACCAAGTTGTGATGCATATTTCTTAGCTTGCTCTAATAAAAATAAAGGTGCAATTATCCTTTACATCCTACTCAGCGTGTGCACTAAGAGCATCTGTCAGTGTCTTCCTATTGAGAGCACTACTTCGGGATGGCCTAACCACAATCACATTTGCTTCAGAAGGACTTGAGCATGTACTTAAAAATAGCAGCAGGGAGTGGAGACACCCTGGCTGGGGAGGGATGCACCAAGAACAGCAGTAGGGCAAGCCTCTGCTCGAGTGCTTTCCACAGCTGGGACCAGAGACAATGCCAAAGCAGCAACCTTTTTCTACCAAAAGGCAGAGACCCTGCTCCAAAGGTGAATAGGAAACACCTGTTTGTTTCATTCCCAAAGGTACGAGAAGATTTATAAATCTCCCTTAAGTTTTTGCTATTTTAACCTATTTTTCAGAAGAACAAAAATTATAATGCTACTAAAGTGTTGCTTTTTCCCCTGTAGCAAACCAGGCAGGCTGTGTCTTAAGGCAGAATATCTCCTTACTGCCTGCTTGATTCTTTTTTTGTTACACAGGTTAAGTAACAATGAAATACCTTTAAAAACACCGGTTCTTAATGCATCCTTCCAGAGGAAATAGGGGATGGCTCTTGTTTCTGCAGCTAGCAAACTATGTGGTTTCTTTTATGAGCTAAATGAAAGGAACATACAAAATAATCATTATGGATTTGTATGAAATTACTGGGTATGGAATGCAGTAAATCCCCAAACAAGCTTTAACTATAGCTTGTAAGATATAATAATCAGGTAAAACTGCACACTATCCTTTTGTAAGATGCAGCAGAAACCTAATATTTTATCGGAAACCTTGATTTATGTTTAATAGCTCTGCTACCTACTAAAAAAGATCTTGTATTAGCAAATGGGTACAGATCCAGTCCATTAGCTTAGGACAACTGAAAAACTCAAGGGTTTTGTGAACTAATGCAATAAAATATCATTAAACACTGTAGCATGACAAGACAGACAGAAGGTTTGAGTTGAAAGTCAGGAGAAGTGTTTGAAATGAAGTAAAATGTACAATAGATATGTTTAGGTACATCTGGCTTACATTTGCTGTAGGTCGTCAGAGGACCTTAGTGTCTGTGATGTAAATGAATAACAGAGCCCTCAACAATTTAACTGTCATCAGTATAAATGCTTTAACTGGCACAGTAAAGCAAAGCTTTGGGCCTCTTTCTAAATCTCCATAAGCTCCTGGTCTGAATTATAAACTGAGGCTGCATTACCTGAAGATGAAAGCAGCCAGGTCAATTCACTTAAAACCGGAGAATTACCACTGCAAAGCTGTGATGAGCAGCAAAGGAGCACGCATGTGCAGTTGTGGTTTCCATGTAGTTTCATAGAGACAAGAGGAACATCTGACTGTTCATACAGACAAGAGGAACATCTGACCGCCCAGGCATTCAGAATCCACATCCAGAGGTCCAATGGGAAGGAAAATCATTTCCAACTAGTCAGCGCTCCCAAAGAGCAAGGCCAGAGATAACCCACCAGAATTAAGTCTCGAAGTGGAGGAACACAAGAGCAAGGGGTTTCTGCAGGACACTTGCAGACAGCTCCCAGTCGGGCAGCACCATCACACACAGGTCAGTATGGAGCCTGGCTGCACAAGCTCTGCCACCAACTTGGGTGGCTTGGATCGAGTCCTCTGTCTCTCCTTATGCAGCTTTCATCCCTCACCTTCTGTCAGCCTTGAGATCAGCAGCTTCAGGAGCAGGGATTATCACCCCGTGTGCTGTAGGTGTGTGGCACAACAGTGCTGCAGACACCGGGTGAGCCCAGAAGCTGCAATAAACCATACAGTAGGTGTAACTCCCCTCCACTTGCATCACTTTGTCACTCATTTCAAGGCCCACAGAACTGCCTGATATCCAAAAGGCTCAGAAAACCAACTCCTACATTCCCAAACCAGACGAAACCCAGATATCACTGCTCAGGAGCCTTGCGAGTAGGAAACACTGAGAAGAGCTTAGTTGGGTAAGTAAAGGCAACGAAGCTCAGAAAGACACAAGAGCAGATTGATCACGTTTACTGCGATGTGGCGAACTTAGCATATCGTCCCCACAACCTTCTGGGCTCAAGATGAAATTGTTTCCCTGCCCCCGTCAACAATTGCATAGGATATTCTCTTTTATAATAAATTCCAAACAAATTAATGGATTCCAACATGCATCATCAAATTTATATTTCCTCCTCCACAGAGTCCTACCCCTGTAAGTAATCCTTAAAATTCGTCATGAAGCTTTCAAAACAATTTATGCAAACAAACATCAAGCGGAGCTATTTGTATTGGCAGCACATTTCACTTAACAACCTACAACAAGGAACAGATGGTCTGAGCTCTGGAAACAGCTACAAAGAAAACAGTAGGAGCAAGTCCATCAAAAGCACTTTTTTTCCCCCAATTTTGTGAAGATTACAGACTTGTTCTTGTTTATTTCTTTGATTAGGCTGTTATTTTATGTACTCATGAATCCTTCCCTTGCATTTCGTGGAACAAATCCACCAGAAGCACATTCCCCAACTGTGCACAGCTTACAGAAGCACTGCTTTATGAACCGAGCTATCTGCTATTCACTGACGGGCGCTCTCTAAAGTGGCAGGGAAGGAAGCGAAACAACATGCAGGTGTTATACAAGGGATTGACAAATTTAAGGCAAACGTCTTAACAACTTGTATTTGTCTTCATCCCTTTGCCCATCCCTTGGTCTCTAATAGTGAAGCAAGCAGAAGCAGATGCCTTGCAGAGCCATCCATTACACACCATTTAGCACTATCATGGGTACTGTAAGACAACTGCTTCCCCTCTCCCCCCTTTTTAAGGGTGGACCCCATCTCATGAAGATGGACTGCAGAGGCTCAGCCCCAGCAGGATGCTGCAGCATAAGCAAAGGAGGAGCCGGATGAGGAATACCTACAGTACACTAGCCAGCAACACACCTGCTGACATGGAAACCTGGTTTGGGCTTGGGTCATGACGAGAGCTCTCTGAGGAAAGGGCAGACCACAGCCACTCAGGGCAGTGTGGGAAGCAATCTAACAAGCAAACATCAGTAATGGTGTTGTGAAAAAAATTAGAGGTGTCATGAAAGTGAATCAAAAGTGACCCTGATTCCATCTGTGATGGAATTACAATGTTTTTCCTCATCAAAAGTAGTAATAGGAAAAATTACTATTAGAAGTAGGAACGATACTCAGCTGTACAGACCTCAAAAAAAAGAGCTGTTCCTGATGACCAGTTACCTTGCATTCCTCATTATCACCATCATCATTAAAATCACTGTCAGGTCCACTAGTACCCATGCATAACTTACAAAGACTCCTCTGAATTCATCTGCACAAGGACTCTCACCCAGCCTTGGATTTAGTCTGAGTCACATCAGCTGGGCAGCACAGCAGTTCTCCCTTACAGCCCAGCAGCCATGTACACCCCTCCTGCCAGAATTCAGGGCAAACTAACGCCCTGGAGGTCCACGGGGACTCGTATGGACCATACCGTTAAAAAAAGAGATGAAAAATAAGTTCCTCACTCCCAGAGAGACAATTATGATATCTTGAAGTAACAAAAAACCTTCTGAAGGGCATTAACCTGGGTGGAGACAGAGGTCAGTCTGGAAGGGTTTGGCTTTGAGAACTGAAACCATGTTAAATTTTGGCAGAGCAAAATCAGGGACAGAGCAGACCAATCTGACAGCTTAACGGGGCCTTTGAGCATCACAGTAGAATAAACTTCGCTTGACACAACACCATGTAATTTCTGTTCCGCTAACGGAGAACGAAAACAGCTTGATATCAGGATGGCCATGGAGCTGTTTTCACTGGCTGCCTCGGTGAGCCGTGGCTGCCAGTCCTCACATACCAAACGCCTCTGGTGCTGTGCCACGTAACAGAGTGAGAACACCGAAATACCACTCGGGAACAAAGCCCAGCGCCCTGGAACAACTCTCTGCCTTACACAGCATCTCGGGTCCAAGCTTTTCCTCCTGGAGGGCAATACAGCTAGGTGCAGCAGCAGAAGCCTCTGCAGCCAACACAGGCTTTGGACACAGCTTTTCCCGGTACTCTTCTGGCTGCAGGAAAAGGAAAACAAACTCACTTGATAAAGCTGAACTAACTGTGCCGTTGAGAAAAGGTGTTTCAGGGAAATCAGCTGGAGCAGAATCTGGACAAGCTTCATCACCTAGGCATTGCTCCTAAGTTTTACTTGCAAATAAAAAAAAGTAAAGAAAACATGGAAGTTGATTTTTCAGGACTTGAGCTGTCTGCCTGCAGTTTAAACCAATTTGAGCGTTGGTACAACTCCGAGTGCACAATGTGACCCTGTAAGGCGATACCCAAACCGAACAACCAGTTTGAAGCTCACTTCAGATTTCTTCATTTGGAGGATTACGATGAAGTGTTTCCTGAGATGTCACGCTTTGAAGAGCTAATGGCATGTGACAACCAAGTGCTTTTACGTTTTACATTCTAACATTGCTAACACTTGGCCTCTCCCCCAAGCAGAGAAGTATGTAGCAGCCCAGGGGTTGACATCTGGGGCCCCACCAGGCTCTTTTCCTCTTGCAGGCGCTGGATGCAGCCAGGAGCCCGGTCACTGCACGTAGACAAAGCATCTCTGCAAGGGGCTACGACACCAAGGAAGCAGAGAGCTGCTCTCTGCCAGTGACATGGTTACATCACAACTCCAGCTCTTTCCAGCCTCCCAGAACAAGCTGCTTTGTGCCCTTTTCCCATGACTTTCTTCATAAGGTGCATACACAACGATATGAGAAGTCCTGAGATGAGGAAGAACTCCCAAGACACAAAGAGAAGAAGGTGCCCAATCCCTCCTGTATCTCTGGGGCTGTCCCACCCACATCTTAAGGCCTGGGGAGCTGACCAAATAGAACAGCACCACTGGGCCATGCAGAGGACAAGCCTGAAAGAGTCCCACCTGGGGAAGGATCTGAGTTCTGGAGGCATTACAAAAAGTGTATGCATGTATTATGTACACATACATTAAAATAAAAACCAAGCCTCATTGAGGACCAGTAAGGTTTTGTTTGCTTTAATTTTTTACCATTTAGCTCCCAAACCTTCACACATACTGCTATTTAAATCAGCAAAAGTAATTCCTGAGCTATATATTTTAGCCCCAAGAACCTGCTCAGCTGCTGCAGGGGCCAGGGGCAGGCATCCCAGTACACCCCAAGTGCCCCAGCAGCTGCCCGGGACCAGCGCTGCCCAAAGCCCTAAGACAGCTCCTGGGTTTGGGTCTGGATCATCTGAGACAGAACTACTCCCAAATGCAGTCAAAAAAATCAGGATGCTTGTTATTAGGCTTCAGGTTTCCTTCTCGGGGAGAAGTGCTGTTTCAGCTGAATTTGGGGGAATTACAGGAGCTGATTAGGTTAACCACTGACTGCGTTTCCTGGAGGGCATCTGAGACCATGCCCTGACCCAAATTATTTAATCTTGGTCCAGATTTGAAGCACTTAAAATTAAGCTCCACAACTCAGGGAAACAAAAAAGGTAACAGAAGTTTGAGAGCAGCTCTCAGGCTTGGGAGGCAGCAAGGGCAGCGCGCAAACAGACTGCTCAGGGCAGCACAGAGCAGCACCAATGCTGCGCAGGGTGAAAGACGTCGACAGAACAAGTTGTGGGGAGAGGGGACGGGGGTTTTAATGCCAGCGCGGCACCAGCTGGCTGCTTTGCAGAATGCTGCAGGTCTTCGGGAGTTTAGCTTCAGGACCCAGGTGAAATTCAAGGCCCGAAGGATGGAGAGAAGGGAAAGGATGCAGGCACCGGAACCCCTCACCGTGCTCACAGCCTGGGGCAGGGACTGCAACAAGAGCCTCACCCCATCCACCACCATTTGTCCCCAGCAGAGCTTGGCCATCCTCTCTGCAGTTCTGACCATAAACTCAAGCCTGGCCCCGAGATATTTCCCGATGAAAGCATCATTAAAACATCCCCCAATTACTTCTGCTCAGGACATTCATTTTTCAGACTGAAGGAAGCCAGCCACATGGTGTCAATAATAATGAACTTATTAGCCTGGAAAAGATAAAGTATTGATCAGCTTGCTCACGCCTTTCAAGAGCGAGCTCAGTAACAGCATCGGGAGATGAATTTAAAGGAAAATACCTCAACCTTCGCTTGAAGGGGATTTAAATAGTGCATGTGAAGCATGCAAGAGTATTGCTAAACTGCACAACATGGCAGCGCACAGATACACACAGCACCTTGTACAGAGCTCACTACCATACTTGAGAAGCTGCACAGCCCTGTTAGCAGCATCCCCCAGCCCTAATTCACCCAGGGGAGAAGCAACATTCACTAATTCAGGCCAAACAGCCCGATACCTTGACTGTATCCACAGCAGTTTGATACCTTCCAACAATACCATGTTCTGCTACGTACCTGAAACAAGTGATTCTCAGTTGGGGTCAGTTCAGCACGACTTAGCCTGCACATTTCCCTACAAGACCTATGGGGGAAAGGGCTAGGTACAGGTGAGGGCATCAGCTTATCAGTGCGGACAAGGGACTTGGAACGGGATGCTGCAGGCCCCAGGAGATGATGCTGAAGCTCGCTGCTGGAGGACACGTAGGAACTGCAGCCAGAGCACAACAAGGTCTCACCAGGCAGTGCTGCCCCACAGCAGCCCCCAGCTCCATAATTACAGCCTGCTGTTAATTACACCTGGGCAGCACAGCACAAATCCTGAGTACACTGAATGTGTTTCAGCAAGGGACAGTAATTTTCAATCTTTCCTCTCACAGTCCTTAACCTCAGCCGGGCAATTCTGAAAAAAGCATGTCCTGGTGGAGCTGCCGAGCCCTCTCCCATACACTCCTGACCTACATATATGCTTAATATGTTAATTTCTGTTTTGGTTTCAGAACAAAACCTGCCTTTTAAAGAAAATTTTAACAGATTTTAAACCAGAAACACTGCACTCCCCTGAGGCATTAAAAAATGCAAACTGAAGACTTCCCATGTGTCGAGGTTATTACTTATTTCCTTTCAAAAACAGAAGAAGTGTTGCAACAGTTGTAATGCTCCAGCTCACTAGGCCAAGAAGATGTTTTCTTTCTGCACACTCATTAACCATAGTGTGGAACTCAATAACTGGTCTAATTTCCTACTTTAAATGTTTTTCTTCCCCCTAGTTTTCATTTTATGTTTTCCATTTACATAGGACTACGCTCCACCACTTACCTTGAGAGTCTAGTTGCTGTCAAACACAATAAAAGGAAAGGAAAAGTGTCTGGAATCACAGAAGCTTTAGTGTTGAAAATTGTAATTTAATTTCTAGAAATGAATTTAAGCACTCAAAGCTTTCTTTGTCAGCCACGGATTAGAAACTGATAGTCTTTGAAGGCAAGCAATGTTGTTTTAGTCGAATCTCTCAAGTAAATATTTATGTTAGATATAAGAGATGTTATTTCACACCACAAATTAAATACCGGCTGGTTATTAAATCAGGTCCAACGCTCTGAATCTCCCCGCTTCTGCTGCCCACAATGGGTGCTCTGTAATTAGGCTGGCTCAGCCCCAGACCAGCTCCCGAAGCCCCCTTCCAAACCCCGAGCATCCCTCAAGCCACTTCCATGGCCTCGGGAGCCCTCGGCACCGACCCTGCCTCAAGGACAGCTTTGCTGCATTGTTTGGGGAGTCCCCTAAGCCTGCCCTGCCCCTGCTGCTTTTGTAACAGTGCCTTCAGGAGTAAAATACCATTGAGCTGCTCCGACAGCCCCACTCTTATGTCCTGCTGGAGGTGATGGAGCTGGACTGGATGCAAAGGCTGCTCTGTTTCCCTGTAAGTATCTATCTGGCTAATTGCACAATCATAAGAAAGCTTCAAAGCATGCCAAAGAGTAGGATAACAACACCCTGTAGGTGAAAAGGCATCTCATTGCTCCTTTTCTTCTAACAACCATTGCTGATGGACCATTATCCTACCTCTCGCCCTGCCTTGTTGTGCCTTAATGCATCCACTTAAGGAGACTGCTCATTAGGCATCCACCATGCTGGACTCATAAGGCAAGGTCATTAATTTTGGAAGTCCTGCTTTATCTCTTATTACTGCCTACTGCCTTGGCAGAGCTCTGAGGGCTGCAAACAGCAGGGCCAGGGCAGCAGGACCTGGCACGCCACAGCAGCTGTTTTGGGTAGGGTGGCCACACATCCTGACAAAAGGTCAGGAAGGAAAGGGAAAGGATTGGCTAAGAGCTGGAGGGGGAGGATGGAGGAAATGCTCAGGTATCACCCACAGCCCTAGCTCAGTGAAGGTTCCTGGGCTGGTTAATGCACCTGGGGACATTTCCTTCCCAGGGTGCTGGGACCCACCAGGAGATAGCACAGAGACACAGGGTCAACGGGAATCGGTCACACAGCAGCCTGGGCTCATGATTTGGTGCCCATGGGCAACCCGCTGAGCTCAAAGGTAACACAATGCACTTGAAATGAGGACAGCAGCTTCCAAACACGAGTTTAATAGACAGGACAACTCCAAGCAACCATCCATTCCAACCAGGAGGGCAAGCACCAGCCTCACCACCACTCCTGCCAGAGAGGAGCACGCCGTCCCACCTGCAAGCACCGCCACGTGGCCACCCAGACCCTGAAAAATGACTTAAATCAGAGGTGGTCACACCGTCTCCTCTTACCCCTTAAGCATCATCAGGCTGGGAGAACTTTTAGACAAGGTCACACTATCCCAAGAGCACATGAAACTCCAGAAGCACCAGGGAGAGGTGCACAATTAGGCCCGTTCTGACTACTGGCAGGCCACTGCAATATCTTCTCTGTTTATCAGCATAATAAAACAGAGGGTAAGGCTCCGCAAACAAATTTAAGCTAGAAATCTAGTAAAAAGGGGGCTAGGAACAGTACTGTATTTCACCAAATATCTCCCGCCAAAGAATACAAGCATGCAGCTTCTAAAGAGAGCGCGCATCTATAGTATGCTAAATATAATAAGTATTAATTAAATCATTATTAGCAATCAAAATCTAATTTCTTTCTGTCACTTTTTGATATCTTAACTAAAGGCATATTTGCAATACTATTATAACGAGTTACAGCTCAAGCAATAGAGCTGCTTGCAATAATTCAGAAACATGTACACTTTCATATGAATATATCATGCCTAACTAATGAGATTGCTCATTTCATAACTTCAGTTCCATTTTTATTATTTCATAAAACTGGAAGTCCTTATCCATTTTATGAAAAACACCAAACCTTTGTGAAATTCATTAAATAAGCATAAAAAATTCATTAAACAAGTGAATTGCATTCATGGCTGCTTTGATGCAAATGCCCTTTAAGCAATGTAAAACTCCATATTGATTTAACCTTTCATGTTCTGATATTTCCATGTGGAGATATATATACATATAAAAATCTTTATTCAAGGAATGAAATTAAGTGCTGATCCCTTGATCTCCAGCCAGGGTGAGGTAGATTGGTCAATTTAAATAGTCACTGCTGATCAGCAAACAGCTGAGGTTGTATTAAAACAGAGCACTAGTATTTCTGTACCTCTCTGCCGGCAAATAAATACACAGATAAGATCCTGGGCCGAATCAATAAGATGCCTGAAGTTTCCTCCGTAGCAGACAGTCAACTGCTCCTGCTGACCAGTTACACAAGGCCACACTGGTCAATAAAATGTAGAAGAGCTTCCCCTGAGTACCCAGTGAGGTTTAGCTGCTCATTCCCATTGCCCTTGTTCCCACCGAAGCCTCCTGTGAGCAGCAGGGCCAGACAGGCTGCCCCCAGAGTCACTCCCCATGGCATTTCTGACACATGGTACTACACAGGAGGTGAGGTGAAGACGGGCCCCCAACAAAACCATACACCTGCTGCCCCAGGTGGCCTGATCAGATCTGGAGCTGTCATGGAGTTGAGTACCTGCAGTCCTCCGGTCATCCCCAGCCCCCTGTTGATGAGCTGGTCATTTCCTCCCGGGGTCTGTAACAGCCTAGCAGCAGCAAAGCAGGCAGAGGTGAGAAGACACCAACCACACACCAAAATAGCCGTGCCCGCAGCTGGGGTTCACACCCCACACAGGTAGCACAAGTCACAGAGCACCCATCCCACCACATATCATGGGCTGGCTGGGAGGATGCTGCACAGACCTACCACTGCTCTGTGGAAATCAATACAGCTTCAAGGCTGCTTAAATATCATACCAAACGCTCTTGAACTGGGCCTGAAGCCCAAAGGTGCGGGAGGAGCAGGCCTTGGTGCCATCTCTTGCTTTACATCTACCCCAGGTGCCTCTCCTGCACACTTCCTTCTCCCTCAGCTCATTTAGTTCCAGCAGACTGAGCCAGGAACAACTCTATTTCCATTTATAAGCATTTAACTTATAAACAATAAATTTTTACACACCAAAACAGGTCTTTAACCCTCATATTTCCCTCCAAAATATACCCAGACATCCTTATCCTCAGTAGGCTCAGCCAAACCAAACTAATTAAGTTTCTAGCCTGAGCTTTTCACGAGTTAAAAAATGAGCCCCAAAGCATTAAAATAAATTTCAAAAAGAAAGTTACAGCTAATCTACCCATAGCATCTTTTTTTTTTTTTTGAAGTCTCCCCAGTTTTTACCCAACGTCCCAGAAAATACTGCTTCATAAGGAAAGATACTACAAAGTTTTTCAGAATAGGGAATCGCATTGAATCCCGTGCTGGGATTTCCTACTGGCTTTGTGATAATTGAAAAAAGTGGGAGACATAAAAACCTTGGGAGCTTTTTTCGTGATTACTAATTTAACATACAAACTATGTTTTATTGATAGTTCCAATAGCAAATTTGCCTCTCTTACATGCTGCTGCTGATGCCTAAAATAAGATGTGCAAGAAAAGATAATCTTGTGCCTCAGGCCTCTTTTAGGATAATACACAAGGAAAGCTGGCAACAACTTGAGCAAGAGATATTCAATAGAGGAGTGCTCAGCAGGGGTTTAAACCCATGCATCTCTGGATCAGAAGAGGAGCTCCTCTTTTCTGTGTATGTTACTGCTCACCTCTCCACTCTGATGGGGACAAACTCAAGTGTCAGACCCACGGGTTTGCTCAGAAATTGGGTTCTCATTTCAACAACCCTTGGTGTGACAGCACAGAGGTTTTTTAACTCAGCTTTCCACGTGATGGAAACAGAGGTGGAGACTGCAGCACAAACACAGCTCATTTGTCTGGAGCAAAATTACTCAGATATAAACATTAATTCTGCATGTTTTGAGAAAACATTATTTTCCCTAAATCTTGCACACCACTAAGTGGAGCACATGGAAGAGCAGCCCTGGAGCAGCTTGAGGGCAGTGGGGCCACCCCAGCCCCAGGCACAACCTGGGAGCTTCCAAAACCCCTGCCTGGTGCCACCGCTGCCCTGGGTGGAACAGGGCCCCGGGCAGCCAGCACCTCTCCTGGGCACACGCTCCCAGACCAGCTGTCAGTGGGGAAGTTATTGCAGCTGCAAATAACCAACGTGCTGTTAATCTGCAAACACAGCTTTCTGCAGCCCTTTCCTCGCATTTAAATCAGTTGCACCAGAGTAAAAAAAAAAAAATTTTGTTTGTTTAAGCTAGGCTAACTAGTCAGTGATGTGTTTGGCTGGGAACCTGTTATGTTTTGCTACTTTATCATGTTGCTATTTCCATGTTCAAAGGCTAGTTAAATTATTTACACTACACTTCGTATATTGTGTACAACACTCGCCTTGACACAAACAACAGCAACTGCAGAGCCGGTTTCCTTGAGCCGGCACTTTGCAAGGCCCTGCGCCTCACAGAGAGGGACCCTTGCAAAAGCCTCAGCTGTCCTCCCCAAAATCAAGGGCCACATGGACACAAACTGGCCTCAAGGTTTCAGGCAGTGACATTGATTTACTTCTGGAGGGCATTACAGAATACGGAGTATAAAGGTGAATAAACGGTTAGCTCAGTGCGAGAAGGCAGCTACACCTAAAATTCAGTGTGAATGATGAATTACTTTCAGCCATAACACCCAATGCTCCTTTAGGATGTATATTATGGAGTAGGGACTTGGAGAGGCTCTGGGAGTGTTCTGTTTTGCCACCCCAATCACTTACACCATGGGATATAAGCCTCATTGCAGCTGTGCTACCTTTAAGGCCCGCTTGGACTCCCTCCCTCTCCATCCATCCATTCAATCACAACTCAAACCCCGGATCCTTGCCCAGCATCAACCAAAGTGGACATAGAGCTGAGAAGCCCCCAGAACCCTGGCAGCAAAAACCCGAGGTACAGCAGGAGCCCGAAACCCTGCCTGGTGGCTGTCCCTGGCCCAGGGGCCCTGCCATCACCATGCACCTGGGCAAGCCAGGAAGGAGAAAGCCCTGGAAATATCCCAGACTCCCACATGGGTCGGTGAGCCTGGTGCCTCACTGAGCACTGAGGATTAAATTCCTGCTGAGAGGAGCCAGGTCAGGGCCTGAGCACTGCCTGCAGTTCAAGGCTTGCCATTGCACATGCCTCGCGAATTGAGCTGCAGGTACCAGAGCCATTACAAGCCAAATGGATGTTTGATAGCCTCAGCACCCATCAGTCTGAAACCTGATCAGCACAGTGCTCTCAACAGCAGCACTTGCAAGAGCTAAAATAATTTGCACTAATAAGGCACTGACCTGTGCAGTCCTTAATGATCATTTAGCTTCGGCAATGTTCTTTGCCGTTATCGAGTTGCCTGGAGTTGGGTTTGTCAGCAGAAAACTCCTGCATCAGATCGAGGAAGTGCGCGGAAACCAAACCACAAGGCTCGGGTTTGTTCCATGTAAATTCATTCCAATTATATAAACTGCTAAATTAAGAAATGAGGTATTTAAAACACAAAGGGGTTATAACGGAGCCACGAATACACAAACAAACATCACAGAAAGTCTTAATTCCATTTCTTGCCTTGCTTGCTTATTGAAGTGCCATATGTTGCTGCAAGTGCTATGAAAATATCATAATAAGATCATAATTATAAGGTTTGTTGAATTATAGAGTAAAGAAGCCACTTATTTACATTTAAATATGAACACTGGTAATTGAAATGTCACATGCTTCTCTGTTCTTGACTCCAGAAAAATATTTATCTACCAACAGCTTGATGTGCTTTTCAACAGCAGCCTGGATTCATGAAAAGGACTGTTATTCACCCTGGTTTCTTTTTTTGGTTTTCTTCCATTTCTACCTCCTTATTTACGAGCGCAGGCACCGAGGCAGCAGTGAAGACCCTGTGGCACGGCGGGGCCGGTGCCCGGCTGGTGCTCAATGCTTCCCCCAGCTGTCAATAGGGGAAGCCCTGAAACGGCTTCAGGGAATCAATTCTAAATTGACCTCATCGAACCGATGCAAAATCCAACTGCAGATGCATTTAAACAGATTAGCTCTTGGTAGAGTCGGTTAGCAAGCTAAGCTAAATCAGAGTAAGGTTGAGTACACATCCAGAGGGTTTACGTGGGTTTAAAGTGAAAACTGCATTGGTTGAGCCAGGAAACACAGACAGCCCCAGGGAAGTCCCTGCAGTCCCACACAGGCTTGGCTGCCCCAAACTCACTCGTGAATTAGACCTGAAGCTCAGCCAGGTCTCCCCTCCTTACAGCCCTACTGAGGTCCCAGAAAAGCCTCCACTAGCCCAACTCCACTGATAGAGACAAAGAAGAGCACAACCCTGGGTTTTATTTTATTTTTATTTTTTTTTACCAGCATGGTTTAAAAGCCCCACACCTCGCCACTGAGTTAATGGTCAAGCCTACAGTTAACTGAAGCAGTTCTAGGCTAATGGCAACCCCATGAATCTCAATCACCTGCTCCACTTCCCCACACCTTTCTCAAAACACTCCTTGTTTCCTGGTTTAATAATTAAATGTCCCATGGAAAAAAAAAAAAGAAAAAAAAGGCTGCTGGAGTTCAGTGAGAACAAGTGCCATTCACAGGCAAACAGAATAGGAGGAACAAAACACTTTGGGGCAGCCACAACTCTCATGAACAGTGAGAGGACTCTCCGTGGATCTCATGGGGCTCTGGAGGAGCTGGGCTGTGCTGGGTCGGGTCTCTTGGATGGTGGGAAAGTGCCCAGCGGCAGCGGGGACACCCAGCCCCCGCCAGTGACAACAGCATCTCCAAAGCAATGAGTCAGCAAGGAGCATAATGAAATGTGACAGTCACTTCATTTGTAAAATATATGCTAGAGCTATTAGGGTAAAAGTGCTAATAGCAGGGGCAACATTTGCATAATTACACTCACTGGAAGGATCTGGGTTTATATTGACCTAACAGCAGCTCTCAGGGGTGCAAAGCGCAGTTGGCTCCGCAGCTACGGGGCAGCTTCCTGCCCTGGGCATGGGTCCACGGTCAGCATCCCTGGGCTAGGACACAAGGTCTCCACCCCTGGGCTCGTGAGGATGTACAAATTTCACACCACAGCGCATTAGTGACCAGATCTGGTTTATGCAAGATACTGTTTTTTTTTGCATCTCTGGTACCAGAGAGCTTCCAAATCACCCTCCCTTCTACCCCTCACATCTCGAGCACTAACAGCTCAGCCCTGCTTCATCACACAATTAGGCTGAAGAACAACTAAGGGACAAATTAGCAGCACAAAAGGAATGCAGCTGTGGGGAAGCAGAGCAGTTTAAGACAACTAATGCTGTCTTAAGAAGGACCATGCTTCAGCACTGCAGGGACATCCCTCCTGCACCACTTTGAGACATTTCCTCACTCTCTATGCCTACAATTAGTTGTTTTTTTTTCCTTAAATGCAAGTTCTGGATTTGGTTTTTCCAGCTGCGACCGCGCCTGTTCCCAGAAGGGCAGCAGGGCTGAAGTGGGAAGGGAGCCCTGGAGGTGACGAGGCCCAAGGCCCGGCTCAGGCAGGGCCACATCCTGCAGGAGGCTTTCTGATCCGAGGGGCTGAGGGCATATGGCCTGTACGTGGCACTTAGCCCTTCTGAACAGAATTAATTAACATTTATTACAAACACTACTTGTATCATGGCACAATATTCGGCTTTTCTCGCTGCTGCCCAGGGTTTGTTTGTCACAGATGACCCAAGGCACAGGGACAGAAGGCAGCTGCTGCACGATCCAGCCCCACACCTGGGACACGTCCAGTGCAGAGGGAGATCAGAAGACAAAAAGAGAGTACGAAATGGCCAAAACAGCCAAGGTGGTTACAGCCCTTCCCTAGGAGATATTGAAACACTCACACAACACCTTCACGTTAGCCTCTTCCCTGAGAATAATAAGCATGGCAGATTCCCATCTGGGTTACATTTCTGCATACTTTGCTTCATGTCCCCTTTCCAAATCATGAAGAATTCATAGATGAATAATGGACTAGGAATAATACGTGTCTATATTTATAAAAATATAAAACCCAGCACAAAACAATGGTAAACTCTTCCCCAGCACAGTAAGTTAGTGACTAAAAGTAGTAAAAGTAATTTAAAAAAACAGGTCATGTTGTTAAACACCTAAAAACCTTGCCAGTGGCTCAGGGAAGCAGGCATAGTTCTGTTCCACAACAAGCTATGCCATTTCATTGTCCACAAAGCCTTCCCATTATGTACAAAGCGATCATTTTCTGGGTCCCCCCATCCCTTTTTCCTCTAGAGGATTTATGACACGCTCACCTCTGTGCCTGCCTTCCCTCCAATAGGGCAGGCTGCTGAAGCCACACGTGCCTTGGCCAAGTGGGGCAGCAACTCCTGCCCCACACCGAGCCCTTCAGGAGGTTCCCTCCCTGCCCCTTCAGAGATTCCCTCCATGCCCCTCATGCCCACCCTCTGCAGCCCCTTCCCTCTCCAGGTGGCTCCCCCAGCACAAAGGGGGGCCAGGGGCACCCACCACATCTCACCCACCTCAGTCCTACAGCCCCAGCAGCCTGCTCCCACATGCACTTCAACCCAAGGTGCAACAATCCCACCAAAATAAAGCCTTGAGGCACCCCCTCTGTTCAGTCATTAAATAGCGGAGGAATTGCCCTCACCTGGGGGCAAAGGGAAAGGGAGCAGGGCCAGGTCCCAGACCCACCTGTGGCTGCAGTCACTGCAAATCACATCCGCATTTTAACCTTATTTACAAAACCCACTGGGAAAACCCTGGCTCCTCTTTTTTTTTTTTTTCCTTTCAATTTTTAAGGTGGAAAACAGTTCTCTAAGATAAACGTGGGTGTCATCGCTCTGGTATCCCACACATCTCCAAAGCAAAGAGTAGCACAGTGGCAGACCCCCCACACAAGCCGGTGCCCTGCTGGCCTGTTCCGCCGTGCCCGGCATCGTCCCGATGCTGTTTTAAGCCCACGTCGAGCAGCCCTGCTCCTGCAGACTCCTGGATGCACGACAAGAGGAGGATTAGGAGGACAGGTGTGTGAGACGCTGGCAGCGTCTTGCTGCTAGATCCAGCACGTGGCATTCAGCGCGTGAGGAATCCTTCAAAGCGTGGCTCAAGTTTTTATGCAAACCCACTTAGGAAGCCACTTAACTCCTCCATAGATTCTCTCTTTTCTGTTTTCTTTTTTTTCCTTTTTTAAGCACTTTTGAAGAGGTGATCTCCACTGAGAGGTGGGTAGGACCGAAGAACAAGCCCTTGGCACACAGACTATGGATTTGCAGCAAACCTCACACCCTTAAGTCACACCAGGAATGAAGACACCCCAATGACAAGCCTTCTGAAAAAATATATCCACAGATATATCTATAAAAAAAAGTCATTGCTGATTAGTACTTCCTAATAGCAATAATGGAACCTCCTCGCTTTGAAAGTCAACTAAGGAAAGCACGCACCCTTTCACGAGTTAAAGTGTTCGGAATAACTTCTAAAAAATTACTCAGCTCCTC
Organism: Anser anser; assembly: GCF_964211835.1. Lineage (NCBI taxonomy): Eukaryota > Metazoa > Chordata > Aves > Anseriformes > Anatidae > Anser > Anser anser. The sequence continues at coordinate 9,261,848 of NC_139732.1, forward strand.
TGAAGTTTCTTTCATGGGATTGAAGATTTTTCTTGTATCAAATTATCTGGATTTCTCATGGATTATGCATTTCTCAAAAACTCACAGTTTGCAGATTAAAGAGAAAAAGTTAGAAAGGACACAATAGAAAAAAGATCAGTAAAGAAAAATATTTTAAATATTAATGACCAAGGGGGAAATGGAAACACATTAAAGTAAAATGTGAGAGCTTTTAAATATGTTATTAAAATTGATTTATAAATGAGACTCTTCTTTAACCAAGTGCTTCAGCCTTCACTACTTATTTCCTTCTGTTGTCTCTCCAAGCATTGGTGTCACCACCCAAAGCCTGTGGCATTAAAGAAAGATATCTAGAAAATAATTAGGCTGGCAACAACTATGGGCTGTTGAAACAGGAAAACGTCATTATATGAAGAATCTTGGAGGGTGAGATGAAACATGGCTGTTGTCAGCTGCTGCGAAAGTACCTGCAGGACACGGTCGCTGGTGCCCCATGGGCCGCTCCTCTCCGGCCCCCGTGGGAAGGGAGCAAATTTGGCATGAATCTGCTAGAGATTTCCAACTTTGGAACCATCTCCAGCGATGGACAGAGACAGGAGGCTGCAGACGGGTGCTGCCGGCGTGCGGGAGCAGAAGGCGCTGCAGAGCGTGGGTTTGTGCTAGCCCAAACCCAGTAATGAACAGTATTTGAAACCCTCTGACTCCTGGGTCACACAAGAAGCACGTTTTATTAAAGAACACGGCAGCAGATCTGTATTGCTCAAACTGCCCAATTAATACACCCCAAGTAGTGGAAATTATCCTTGAAAGGAATAAATTTTGTGAATTTGTGTAAAAGGAGAAAAAATGCCAGTATATATTTAACAAATTAGTCCCTACGTATTTAATGTTCGCTTAGATACACAAAATGCTTTATTTTAAAGCTGCTATCCATCTTAAACAACCATAAAGTTATAGGTGAAAACTCTAAACAGCAACATAAAACATGACTGAGAACTACAGAGCTCGTAAGTTTGATTTTGTGGTGAGAACAGTCCGCAAGACTCATTCTGAATGTCCTCATAAGATCCTTTTTATAGCAGGTTATGAATCATCACATGATATCTTTAAATGGATGATCAATACTATATTTTCCCATAAAACGTTTGGTTTGAAATCCGATTTTAAGTGCATTAGAGTTTTTGTGCACTGAACGAGTGAGTGTCATAATAAATTGTCATCAGATACGAAAGAAATATAGCTTAGATTAATTGCCATATTTATTTATGAGTCTATAAAATACATTGTGAAAGTCCTGGCACATTTTTTGGATACCAGCTTGAACTTTCAAGAAAGTTAAAAGCATTAAGCGAGACTGAGAGTAGATTTATTATTGGAATGTTTTTAATTGCAGTTTCAACCAGACACAGGTATTAGAATGGCTGTGCCCTTAATGGCCACGTCTCGTGTGCTTTTTCTTTAAAAATGATATACTTCCCATATTTTTATTGATTTTGTAAGATTTATCGTAGATTAGCGCTGCCTGTGTGTGAACTCACAAGTGGTCCCGGGCTCCGTGAGGGTGCCGGAGGGGCGGCAGCAGCGGGGCCGAGCCAGGCGAGGCTGGGAGCGGAGGCCAGAGGAGGCCCTGCCTCGCTCGCGCTTTAATGGAGAGGGGAGGCTGGTCGGACGGGGGTCTCAGGTTAAGCGGTCTGGGGTTTTGGAATAAGCTACAAGCTCTTCCGAACGTGCAGCAAACACCACTGGGGTTTGGTAAATTACACATGGAAGTAAATAAGGAAGCAATTCTGATGCCCACGTTTAATGGTGCGCCTAAGTTCAGTGATAACTCACGGAAAATAAGGCACCGTTGCATGTAACCGGTACTCTAATTAAAACACAGATCCTGGAAATCACAGCGAGCAGACTAGGAAATGGAATAAAACTGTCATTCACTGCCACAGAACAAAAATGACGAATGATACCTACGGTAATACTGAATTAAAAGCCCTCAGCTTGGAATCGTGCAGACTCACCCAAATGGACAGCTGATACAAAGGGCACGAAAACCCAAACACGTCATGCTGCTTAATGGCACCTGGCGAGCCCAATATCCTGCTCAAATTGTGGCAGAAGGGCAACCACTCTAAAAAATATGTCTTCAAAATTTTTCCTGCTGATTTTACTGGGAACCCAGTCCACAGAGGGGTCAGCCTGAAGGAGAGCAGCAACGCAGCCTAGCTCCTGCCGCCATCACGCAGCCCGCAGCTGAGCGAGCACGAACATCCTCGGGGTGAAGCCCTCCCGTGTGCGTGTGGACGTGTCCCCAGTGGGTGGTATCACCATTTACACAATAACCCCCGGCTAACACCCAAAAAGCGGGTACAGAAGTGCTGGATCACCCTGACCCAGAGCGCTCTTCCAAAAGGAGTTCCTCAGTGACCAGCCACGAGGGCGGGAGCTGGATTTAGTGATGGATGGCCACGGATCCAAGGGAAAATCCCACCCAGGAGCAGGGGGAAGGCCTGGGGCTGGCCATAAGCCCAGCTCACAGTTTTACAGCGAACATGTCGAGGATCTGAGGTGCCAGGGGGCTGCGGGGTGCCATGAAGGAGGAGCTGGGGCTGGGAAGGCAAGGCTGCAGGGCCTGGCCTGGCACAGGGATAGGCAGTGACTCACGGCCACGCGAAGGAGTGGTGTGTGGGCATCCCTGTCAGTATTTTTCCTGCCCTCGCCTCTCTCTTAATTTCCCGAATAAATTTTAAATGGCTTTTATTTAGCTGCCCACCTAAAGGAGAGGGTTAGAGAAGCAGAGCAAGGTTCAGCCCAAGGCCAGCCATGCTGCCCCGTTGCCCTGTCAGTTATCATTCTCCTTCCCCTCCCGTGGTACACAGGGATTTTCACGGCACTGGATTTTTCACGGATTTTCTCCGTCACGGAGAAAACCCTTTGCAGACACCACCAACAGAGCGACACAGGGTGGCTGCTCGGCTGAGCTAGCCTACATAGGTAACTCTCCGGCAGCCCAGTGACATCTTTCTGGATGTTCCCTTCTGGAAGACAAGTGGCCAGCGGCAATCAAAGTTATTCCTGCTGTATTTCAAAAGCATTTAAAAAAAAAAAATCTGTTACCTCTCGGGTTTTGCCTTCAGCTGACAAGGTAGTGCCCATTATCTCCGCAATTACACCTCGCCTCCTAAATCAGTGTACAGCCCGCGCTGCACTGTGCCAATTCTCCTGTCTGTCCTGAAGACAGTTCTTTCTATTTCCTGCTTGTATGTTAAGCAATTAAAATGCTTTATCTTCAACAAGATATTAATCTTAATATTGTCCTAATTTGTTTCGTCTTTTTCTGCCTCTCATGCAGAAATCGGTCTTGACAATAGCCACTGAGATAAGGACAGCAACCAGCAAGCTTCACAATAAACCATCATATACACTATTTTAGTTTGTCAAAACAATTAGTGTTCGTTTTGGCTTTATTCAGTTAAATCTGCAGTGACTGATCAGTATAAATTATGTATTAGGCTGCCCAGCTGTACTTGTTTATTCATGCATGGACTTGAAGAATTTTCATTTTCTCAGTACAAAAACACTGCAGCCAAAAAAATCCCCCCATACTCTAAAATATAAAGAGACTTTCTTCTCAGCCACAGTTCTGCTCCATGTTTTTGAAGCTGCTTTGTTCCTACCCCTCTTGGAACGTTATTCTTCCTTTCCAGAAATGACACCCTAACGCTTATTTCAATTAACCTATTATTTCATGCACAGTCCGCGGCAGCTGCGTTTGTGTCAGCGCAAAGCACGTACCGCTACTTCCACCCCGCGCAATTACCTCCGAGCGAAGCAGTGCCAGAGCTAAACCAAACGATGGTGGTTTTAATAGCACCAAAAATCACATTGCAGGCTGCGTCTGAACCCCTGCCTTACTGCAAGAGAAGCTGCTCGGGGAAATGCGGACGTTTAAGCTCTTACAAGAACCAAAGTTGGCGAATCAAGAGGGATCGCGCTCCGGTTCTGCCCGTGTTTGTAGTCACAAAGTCCTCGCTGGGACGACTCGGCAAACACAACGTGCGCTGTGGGTGTGTGGTGATGGGGACAGGCATGACACAGGTTTAGATAAAGCAAAGAGAAAAAATCAGCAGCGAACTCGTGCAGCATCAGTTACGCTTCTCTGTGAGGCAGCGTACGAGCAGAATGGAAATTGGGTGTTGAAGCTGTCTCCCTGCAATAAAAGCAGCGAAGCACACGCTGCTTCCCCAGACAGAAGGTAACTGAGGTTCCTGCCAGTAGCTGCGGATCGCAGCAAGGTGCTTCCACAGCACCAGGCGAGCCGGGGCGCTCGGTGAGGAGCACGCACAGACAGAGGCTGTGGCCTGCTCAGGAGCTGGGGAGGACGGTGGGACTCGCCTCCGTTACCGTACGCAGCACCCCACGTCCCAAAGAGAATCGCAAGGGTCACCCGGGTGGCTCTGGGGCATGCATGGGTGCAAAGCTGGCTGCAGAGACACCTCCACGGGGCAGCGTGGGGTGAGATGAAGCCGCTGGGGTGCAGGAGGCCACGCTGCGAGGCTGGGCTCTGCTGTGGCACCCCTCTTGGGGCAGGGGCTCGCTTACAGCCAGGGGTGCAGGCCCCCCTATGCAGCCATCCCCCGATGCCCACCCGGCTGCGGGGTCTCAGTGGAGGCAGGTAGGAGGGCACGGAGCCTCTCTTCGTTCTTTCAGCAAACAACAGTTCAAAATATATATATATATATATTTTTTTTTTTTTTAATTAAAAAGACTAAATTTTTGCTGAATTAAGTGCTTTAGAACAAGCGGTTTTATTCCTTCATAATCAGCACCGCTTCCCCCGTAGCGATTCTCGCAATTAAACAATTAGCACCCGGCTGTGGGGGTCGGGGCGGGTGGCGGAGGGCAGCGGCCCCGTCCCCTGCGGGGGAGCCCCGAGGGCACCCGCTCCGTCGGGGCAGTCCCGGGCCGAGCCGGGCCGGGCCGGGCCGCTCCGCTCCGCCTGGCTCACGGCTCGGCAGCGCCACCCGTCGGGGAGCGGGGCCGGGGCCGAGCCGGGCCGGGCCGGGCCGGGCCGGGACAGGGGCACCGGGGCGGCCGCCTCCAGGGCACGGTCCCCGCCTCGGGACGAGAGAGCCGGGTAAAAGTTGTTTTGTTTTTCGTTTTTCCTTTTTAATTGCTACCGAAAGGAACCCGCGGCAGCCCCCGCAGCAGGGGGGTGGGGGGAAATCCCCGTTTAGCTCCCGGGGACCTCGGCTCGAAGGCAAACCAGCAATGTGCTAGCCGCTGGTCAAACGAGGGCATCGCCATTCGGTGACTGGGGCGATTTGGGTCGTGGGCATCCATGCCTCCATCTATCCGTCCCTCCATCCATCCATCTATCCGTCCCTCCATCCATCCATCTATCCGTCCCTCCATCCATCCATCCATCGATCCATCCCTCTATCTACCCTTTAATCTTCCGTCCTTTCCCTCCATCCTTCCCTCCACCCCTCCGTCCATCCATCCCTCCATCCACCAGCCACCCGCAGCCGCCACCCGCGGGGCTCCTGGCGGTGCCATTTTGGGGCTTTTCGTGCCGTGCCGTGCCGTGCCGTGCCGTGCCGTGCCGTGCCCCCCTCCGCCCCCCAGCGCCGCGAAGGGCAGGACAGCAGCAAAGCGGGGCGCGCCGCAACCGGCCCGGCGGCTCTCCTCTCCTCTCCCTCATCCCGTGCCATCTCCCCCAAGCCCAATTCGCATTGCATTATAAAAAAAAAAAAAAAAAAAAAACGAGCAGAAGGAGCGCGACCCCCCCCGCGCCCCGCAGCCCTTCCGTGACGTCAGCCCCGCTGCTGGCCCCCCCCGGCCCCGCCGAGCAGAAAATAACACAACACGCTCCGCACCCTGCCAGCCCCACGCGATTTTCCTGCCCCCACACCCTCCCCCCTTGCTTCGGAGAGAAAAAAAAAAAAAAGGGAAAAAAAAAGCGAAAAAAAAAAAAGCCCCTTTGCACTTAAACCCTCTATACATGTGGGGTGGCTTTTTCAACTCTCTCTATCCAAACATATTTATTGCGAGAGATGGGAAGTGGGGGGTAGCTTCTTTTTTGTATTATTTTATTTTTTATCCAGGCACCAACACCCCCCTCAACACCCCCCCCCCCCCCCCCCCCGCCTCAGATGTCTGGCGGCTTTTCTTAAGTGCAATCATCTATAATTGAGAAAAAAAAAAAAAGGAAAAAAAAAAAAGCCATACGTGGAAATGTGTGTGTGAGAAGGTGCATCGTGAAGCGGGGTTTAGTTACAATCGATCTTGGGGGGAAAATATTGCCTATGGTCCAAAAATAAGGAGCGGCTATGTCCTTCTCCCAGTTCGGATACCCCTACAGCACCACCGCGCAGGTAAGGCGAGTGAGCAGCACTCACTTTTGTTCCCGTTCCGCTGCTGCTGTCCAGATGTCTTGTTCCCCCTCCCTTTTTTTTTTTTCTTCCCTTTTCCCCTTACTTCGAGCCTTTTTTTTTTTTTAAAAAAAGGGCACATCTGGAGGCTTTTTTTAAAAAATGTGCGTGTGTGTTTCTGTCTCGTTTGTGTCGTGCTAGGCTTAAACAAATAACTCGCAGTTTGCCCAGCGAAAAGGCGCTCAGGAAAGCGGCGATCCCCCCCCTTTCCCCCCCACCTCCGACCCTCCGCTCCCCTTCCACCGTGCAGTTTGAAGCGCAAAAACCCAAAGAAACCCCAAAAGCCCGGCTCCCAGCGCCGGAGGCGGCTCGGCTCGGCGCTGCGCTCCCCGCCTGCCTCCCTCCTTCCCCGGCGCGCGGGGGGCTCCGGCGGGTCCTTCCCAACCCCCGTCGGGTTTTAGGGGCACGTCGAGCCCCGATTTATTTGGGGTTTCTCTGAGGTGTGCCTGCCGTGCTCGGGGAGTTGCTGGCCCCCGCCAAGCGGCTGAAATCCAGGGGCTCCGACTGCCCTCGGCGGCACACTGCAGCGCCTCGCCCCTCCCGCGTTAACCGGACCCCAGCTTCTCGCCCCCGCTGCGCGCCGGCCGGCCGGGAGGGAGCCGGGGGATCCGCTGCCATTTTCGGGGGCGAGCATCTCCGCCAAGTTCCCACCGCTTTTTTTCCTCGTGCTCCCCCTTCCCGGGGGCTCCCCCTTCCCCCGAGCCGGCCTCGGGTCCTCATCCCCCCCCCCCGGAACCCCCCCCAAAACCACCCTCAGGCGGCTCCAGCCGTCCCCCGACGGGGCTCCCCGCTCTCGGCGGCTCTCAGCGCCCCCCTGCTCTCTCCCCTCCGCAGTTCCTGGTGCCGGGCAGCCCCAGCACGACCTGCTGCGAGGCCGCCCCCCGCCCCGGGCCGGATGCGGCCTCGGCCCCGGCCTCCGCCGCCGCCGCCTCCCTGTGCTGCGCCCCGTACGAGGGCCGGCTGCTGGGCATGTACGGCGCCCCGTACCCCGGCGGCCAGGGCTACGGCAACTACCTGCCCTACAGCGCCGAGCCCGCGGCCATCTACACCGCGCTGGTGAGTGGGGGGGGACAGGGGGGCCGGGGGGGCGAGCGGAGCCGGGCGGGGGGCGGACGGGGCTCCCCCTCCATCTGGGGTTCCCCCTCCATCAAGGGCTCCCCCTCCATTTGGGGCTCCCCCCCATCCGTGGCTCCCCCTCCATCTGGGGTTACTCCTTCATCCCAAGGCTCCCCCCCATCCGTGGCTCCCCTTTCATTTGGGGCTCCCCCTCCATCCGAGGCTCCCCCCATTCGTGGCTCTCCCCTGTCCGGGGCTCCTCTCCATTTGGGGCTGCCCCCATCCAGGGCTCCCGTTCATTTGGGGTTACCCCTCATCCGTAGCTCCCCTCCATCTGGGCCCCCCCCCTCCGTCTGGGGTTACTCCTCATCCGTGGTTCCCCTCCGTTCATGGCTCCCCTCCATTTGGGGCTCCCCCCATCCGTGGCTCTCCCCCCTCCATATCTCCCCCTCCATCCATGTCTCCCTCTCCATCTGTCTCCCCCCCCACTTGGGGTCCCCCCCCCATTTGGGGCTCCCCCCTCGGCCCGGCCGCCCAGCGCTCCCTCGCCTCGCAGAACCCCCAGTACGAGCTGAAGGACGGCACCGGCGGCCCCCTGCCCTCGGGGATGGCGCAGCCCGCCGCCTACTACCCCTACGAGCCGGCCCTGGGGCAGTACCCGTACGACAGGTAACGGCCCTCCGGGGGGGGGAGCGGGGGGAGGGGGTTGCACCGGGCACCCCCGTTATCCCCCCACCCTCTCCCCGTTAGGTACGGGACGGGGGACTTGGGCGGCTCGGCCAGGCGCAAGAACGCCACCCGGGAGACCACCAGCACCCTGAAGACGTGGCTGTACGAGCACCGCAAGAACCCCTACCCCACCAAGGGCGAGAAGATCATGCTGGCCATCATCACCAAGATGACCCTCACCCAGGTCTCCACCTGGTTCGCCAACGCGCGGCGGAGGCTCAAGAAGGAGAACAAGATGACCTGGGCCCCCAAACCCCGGGGCGGGGACGAGAGGAAGGGGAGCCCGGCGGGGGGCGCGGGCGCAGGTAGGAGCCGGGAGCGGGGGGCAGCGGCCCCGGCCCCCCCTGTTCTCCCTGACCCCCCTCCCGCTGTGTGTTTGGGCAGAGCGGCGGAGCTGCGGGCTCAGCGACCTGGAGGAGGACGAGGAGGAGGAGGAGGAGGAGGAAGACGAGGAGCAGGAGGCGCGCAAGGCGGACAAGAGCCGGCCCGGCTCCTTGCTGGAAGCCCCCAGCCTGGCCCCGCGGAGCGACTGCAGCCTGCCCGGCCCCTTCCGAGCCCTCCCCTGCGCCAGGGGCCCGGCTGCGGACACCCCCCTGGCCGCCCCCCCGCCACCCCCGCCCCCGCCGCCCCCCTTCGCGCCCGCGGAGAAGCCGCGCATCTGGTCGTTGGCGCGCACGGCTGCGCGCAGGGGCAGCCCCGAGGGGGGCGGCGGGGCGCCGGAGCTGCCCCCGACCCCAAAAGCGCTGCGGGGCTCCCCCCTGGGGCTGCAGCAGCTCCCCGCGGCTCTCCGCCGCCCCGGCGAACCGGGGGGGCCGGGGGCACCGGGGGGACCCCAAGGTACCCGCAGCGGCGGGGCCGGGGGGCCCGGGGGGGGCGGCGCGGCCTGAGCCCGTGCCCGGCAGCCCGGTGAAGGGGCCGAGCCGGGCCGGGCCGAGCCGGGCCCCCCCGCCCCCCCGAGCTGCTTGTGTGTGTGCAGGCTGCGGGCGGGGAAGGCGCCGGGAGCGGCTGCGGGCGGCTTTCAGGCCGGTGCTCAGGAGGTGAGGTAGGTGCCGCTGGTGCCCTGCCCTGCTCCCGGTGCTGCACCCTCCTCCCTGCATCCCCCCCCTCCGTTTCCCCCCCTCCGGGGGTCGCTCACCCCCGCTTCTCCCTCCCGCAGGGCCGCCTGCCCCTTCCCGAGCGCCGCCGGCGGGGTCCCGGCTGCAGGCGGCATGGAGGAGCGGAACGGGCTTGGCCCTGTCTGACCCGGCTCGGCCGGGCTCGGCCCTGCTTGGCCCTGCCTGGCCCGGTTTGGCCCTGCCTGGCCCGGCCCGGCCCGGCCCGGCCCTTCCCCGCCCCAAGGGGGGCCAGCGGGCCCCGTGCGCGCCTGGCCGGGGCGGCGGTGCCAAGCCGGGGCTGCGCTCCTCTCCTTCCCCACGTCGTGCTGTCGTCGTTGTGCTTTCGGTTTATTTTTTTTCTTCCCCCCCACCTCCTCCTTTCATTTGACCCCCCCGTTTCCCCGTCCCGCCCTCCCCCAGCCCCGGCGAGGAGCAGCGCTGCACTTTACAGGACAGGCAAGAAAGGGAAAGCGGATCTCTGCTTCATCGCTGTTTAATTAAAAGTGTCGTCAAACACTTTGTGTTCAGACTAATAAACCACGCAGGGATGAGGAAAGAATGTTTCTTTGTTCCCGTGTCTAGAAGCAGTGGCAATAATTTAAATTAATAACTGTGGTAATTAAGAGGTCATCTATAGATCAACCCGATACCTGCTATTTCCAAGTTCACCAGGGTCAACATTTACATTAAGTCATTTGTGGTCAATAGAGTCCGATGAATTCTGCCTTAATAAATCAGGGAAATCAATCTTGACTACCGCGTGGACTCCTCTATGGTCACCGGGAACGGGGTGCCCGGAGTAACGGGGTGCCCGGTACTGGTGGTAATAGGGTGCCCAGAGTAACTGGGTGCCCAGTCCCAGGGGTAAGGGGGTGCCCAGGACTGGGGGTAACAGGATGGTCGGTCCCAGGGGTAATGGGGTGCCCAGGACTGGGGGTAACGGGGTGCCCCGGTTGGCGGTGGGCAAGCATCACCGCTGCCTGGCGCAGTGCCCCTGCAGCTCGGGCGAGGGGAAATTAAGCTGCGAAAAGCTAAACGTTATTTCAAGAGGGATTTGAAGGATTTAGGGCTTGTCATAAAGAGCATTAGGGCCTTCCGGAGGGTTCTTGCGAGGAGACTTTGCGTCCCCTCCCCTGCCTCCGCGGGGCCAGGTACCGCCCGGCCCGGGAGCGAGGCGCAGCCTCCCCACGCGTGGCCTCGCAGCCTCCGCGGCTCCCTCCGGCTCCCTTTGCCCGGGGGGAGGCTCCCGGGGAGGCTCCGGCGGAGGCGGCCTCGGCACCTGCCCAAGGGAGGAGAAACCTCCCCGGCCCCTGCCGGCTTCAGGGTCTGCGTACAGCAGCAGGGAACCTCCGGGCGACCAATACTTTATTATTATTATTATTATTATTATTATTATTATTATTACTATTACTACTATTACTATTACTACTATTACTATTTATTCCTTCGACTTTAGGGTATTTTACTTTTCTTATTCCCTTGCCTCCCCTTTCATTAAAGGCCAAGCGAGCGCGCTGCAGATTATCCCGCCCGGCCAGGACACCCTGCAATCTGTCGCGCCGCTAAGATACGTATCGCAAAGCTCTCCCCCTATAATCTCCGGCGGGCATCTTCCGAATACCCTTTTGATTAAAACCCCAGAGCCGGGGCAGGGAGAACAGCGGGGCCGCCCCCAATTAGCGGCCGGCCGGGGCGCGCAGGGGCCGGGGCCGCGCACACTCCGCTGCTCCCGCTAATGAACTTTTCTCCAAGACAATTAGGGGCCCCCCGGGGCCGGGGGGGGGGGGGGGGGGGTCGCTCAAAGGGCGGCTTTGTGCGGCCGAGACGGAGCGGCTCCCATTCCCTGTCCCCCCTCCCGGGCTTCCTGCGGCCCCGCCGTGACCCCCTCGGCGGCCTGGCCCCGGGGAAGGCTGCGGCTGGGCGAGGAGGTGGGGAAGGGCCGGAGAGTAGGGAATAGTGGAATGCCCCCCAGGCCCCCCAGCACCCGTGCTGTGAGTCCCCACCCTTGCATCTCCGGTCCTCGGGCACCTGTCCCCCCCTCTGCTTCTCCCCAGGAGCGTGGGTGGGTGTTGGGGGGTCGGTCACCCAGCTCGGCGCTCCAGGGCCCTTCTCAGTCCTTTTTTCAGGACTGGGGGAGAGGAAGCCTTCCTCTGCCGAGTGGAGGACACCAGCACATCTGGAGAGTGGCGCTGCAACAGAGCATCACCCCTTGGCACTGCTGGTGCTTGACCATCCCCACAAAGCGGTGTTCCTCCTGCCCCAGAGGGACGGAGCTGCCCCAGGACAGCGCTGGCCGTACCGTGCTGTGGGACAGGAGGAACCCAGCACCTCCACCGGGTCACGGTGAGGAAGCTTTGGGCGCTGCTTCCAAGCCAGCTTGACTCATCCTTCCCAGCCGAGAAGTCTGACGCAGCACAGGTCTTCCCATTCTGTCCTGAAGGGATGATGTCTCCTGGCCTGGCAGCAGTACAACCCTCGGAGATCCCCTCAGAGGTGGCTGCAGCAGAAGTTTTACAGCTACGCAGCTACTGAGGCCGTGAAGCAATGGCTTGGAGCAGGTATTTCACAACAATCTCTCAAGCAGCGTGAGCAGCTCATCAGGCCAGGTGCCATTTCTGGACCAAAGCATCTGCTAGGGGAAAGTCATTTTTGCCATTGTATTACTTTTTTTTTTTTTAACCTACTATTCATCTGAAAATAAATTACAGGCCAGAACAGGTGGATAACATTCGGGAATGATTTAATGATTTATTTAATCTGGATTCTCTTTCAATCTACTTAGCAGGATGAATACTTTTTTTTTAGCCTGAATCCACAAGCTAGGTTTTTCATCTAAAGGAAAGAAAATGCCCCAGCCCACTGCCCTGATGCCATCCAGGTGTGCTCCCCAGTGCCGTCAGTGACACCTTGGTAACTTTGGGTCTGCTCAGAGGCCTGAGCGGAGAACCTCGAGAAAAGTGAGCAGAAGATTCTCATTTTCTTTTGCTCCTTGCCACCTGCCTAGAGCTTTAGATGCCATCTGCCCTTCTCCGTACAGCATCCGGGTAGTAAGAGCTCACCATAGCACACAGGCACTGTCCCTTAAATCTTAGCACACACAGGTTTGGGGACTACGAGGACAACCGCCCTCCAGCTCTCACCTTCAGCAGGGCAGCCTCGTGCACCAGCACACGTGCTGCGGCAAAGCACGAAGGCAACGTTTCCCTTCTGTGTGCCTGTCCAGCTGAGCTTAAGGAGCCAAATTAAGGTAAACGGGACTTCAGATTTGCTTTAAATCCATCAGACTCAGAATATCCGCCAGCAGAACCATACTTCCCCCTCCCCAAATGGCCACCTCTGGAACTACTGCGATTGCTACGAGGCGAGTGCTGAGCAGCGGCGGGCAGAGCCATGCTTGGAGGGGTTGCTGCTCCCCTGCAGGCAGCCAGGTCAGGGCAGCCCCTGTCCCTGCAGCCAGGGCACATTGTGCACGCAAAGCACCAACAGGCACCAACTGCCCCTGGGGTAAGCACAGAGCATGGGAAAGCTGACTGCAGCATGAAGCCAAAAATGTGACGCTACAGTCCCAAGCCCCTGCACCTGTTTCCTCCAGCTGGCTCAGATGAGACACTCGAGCAAAATCCTCTCCCGGCTGCTCAGCGCACCCGTCAGCCACGCACAACACCTAAAAGGTGCCTCGTCAGCCAGCTGCTCAATGAACACCGTGTGCTCCTCCAGCAGCCCCGACATGAGCAGCGCTGGAGCTCCCTGCTGCCACAGCTGATCCTGCTGTTGCTCACCGGAGGTGACAGACAAATGTGACCTGCACATCATCGCCTTTGGGTTCTCCCTGCGCAAATCACGTGAGGCGCGGTGTTAATGGGTTAGGCACACGAGGGACCAGCCAGGGAGGAGCTGAGTCAGCAGCCTGCTGGGGATTGGCGCTTCCCGGTTAAATTTCATTTCTCTGCCTGGGTGCTTGGCAGCTCCGCGGCTGCTCATCCACACAGCAGCAATTCCCTCCCACGGCAAGGCGACAAACTGCACTGCCGGAGAAGAAGGCTGTGCCATGGACTCATATTTACAGCTCTTACACTGGTGTTACTACCTTGGCTTCAACATCAGCAAAGTATTTCTGTGACGTTACCACTTAAAAGAAAAGAAAAAATGCACAGAGCAATCACTGCACCCATTGCACCAGCAGGCTTCCATCACACGGGTGTGTTTGCACCTGACCCAGCGAAGCCCCAGTCACCACACCGCAGGACTCAATGGCACACATCCCCCGGAGTGTGCAAAGCCAAGAGCAGCATAGCAATCTTCCCAGTGACCTGCCTAGAAAACCAAAATGGGCACAAACCGAGGCAGATCTCCATCGCAGGGCCCATCCCTCCCGCTCTTCTCGCTGCCACCACGGCCACCCAGCGAAGGGACATCGGCAGTGCTGAGATGCTCGCCCTCCAACTACCTGAGCTCATTCGCCAAGGGCCGCGAGACCGGGGCATCCAGCAGACCTCAAGTGCTTTTCTTTCTAGTTTATTTTTTAATCTGTATTTGGTATTGCACAGAAACAGAGGTAGCTGGAGACTTACAAAAACAGCGCAACAAGGGGATGAGAGAAGATAATGGTAGGTAAAAGTCCACACAGATGAAGATAAGGTATGTCCTTGAAGGGAAGTAAGTCCCCAAACCAAACGATGGATTTTTTAATCAGATACTCATACACTAAATATTTCTGTGAACCTTCAGTGCTCAGAGTAATTTAGCCCCAGCAGTGCTAGCTGCCTCGGCTGAGGGAAGGGGAGCCTGTACGGGCAGGAGTTCCCATTTCCCGTTTCTCACTGCCTGCCACTGCGGAGCTGACGCCTCCTGCTTCCACTCATCGTGCCCTCACTGGAGGCACTGCATTTGGGGCACATCTGCCTATCAAAGATTACAATTTACCCGTAGAAAAATGAATTGCCAGTAAAACTCTTCCAGTATCCCGTGGAATTCAGAAATGTAACATATATTACTCTTCCCCCTGAACTTTCCCATAAAATATTGGCTTACTCAGTATTCTGTGGCAGGAAATTAATAAGACCTGTCCTAGTTCCTCTCAATTACAGCAATAATATAACCTCACTTTCTCTCCACACACATTTAAAACTCAGGCTACAAATATAATACATGGTACTCTATAAATGAATCAGATGTAATTACAGTGTGGGAGTGTAGTCTTGGGGGCAATTGAACTTGGAGCACAACTCCGAGTTAATAACGGAGACGGTCTCCAGGTTGCTTTTCGCCCCAAATCCTGAGGCTGACCAAGTGCTGCACCCCTTCCAGCCCCACTCAGGGTGGTGCTAGGATTGGTTTCCCATGCAAAGGCTCACACGTGACACCTTTAGGGCTGGGGGATGCAGCAATGACGCTGTCACCCCACTTCTTTGTAAAGCCATTTGCCCCACGTGCGAGTCTCCAAGCGGACCGGGGCAGGCTGCCACAGCCCAGCGATTGCACCTGCAGGCGGCCTTACAGAATTAGCTCCACCTGCACCACTAGCTGTGAAGTCCTGCACACCGTGGTGGTCTACACCTCGCTGCTATGCAGGGCTTTTCCCTCCTACCCGCTGTTGCTGGGACTGATCCCACACATCCCCGCAGTGATGTGCACGGTGTAAAACACAACCCGGGAGATGTTTTTATACAAGCCTGTGATATGCAGTAGTGTGTGTAGGGGAAATACTTCAAAGGACTAAAATGATTTTTCAACAAAAATTATTTGAGATAGAATGTACGGGAAATATGGAGGGGAGCAAGAAACGAAGCTCCCCAAACCAGGAGGCGTAATGAAATCTGCTGCAGAGCTCTCCCATTTTCCTTCTACACCAACATGTGCACAAGACTCTGCTAGCTATGGTTATTAGGCCAAACTCCAGATCACAGTTTTACCCTGTGTAAAACGGAGAGCAAACCCATCCCTTTCCCTCTGTCGGATGCCCAGAGAGGCGAGCACGAGCTGCCACACTCCCACGGGCTCGCAGCACACCAAAATCCTGCACGGGCAGCTCCGTGCCCAGTGGCACTGCCTGCAGAAACAAGCACCGCAGACAGGTCCTACGCAACGCACTGCAAAGGATGTGGCTTGTCTGCTCGGAGGGAGGGTTTCAGGAGAGCTGTTTGGCTTTGTGAATGACATACCTGTTTATTATATTGATAAATGACACATTTTTCCTACTTGATTTGTTGGGGACTGAGTGACCTGGCAATAAAACTGACTTCATATCACCACTTAACTCTTATTGATGTCTTTTCCTGTTCACCTTTTACTTGCATAAATGAAAAGCAGAAAGAAACCCCTGTTCTTTAACAAAGCCACACGGGAATCCCCCTGAGCACCAGTGGATGTTGCAGACACACATCTCCCCACGTACCGACCCGGTCACACTTCTGTCCCCACGTCCAGCTGAGGCAGCGCTGGCAGCAGCTGCTCGGACACAGGTTTGAGTCCTTAACACATGAAGTTCATGGGGTAGTAACCTAAATATAGACCTCTGCTTACTCTAAGTAGGCATTTTTATAAAGTCAAAGCCATGAGAAGCCTTCTCGTGATGGAATGAAAGGGACTGTTTGCAAAACACAGAACAGAAAGGCTGCGGGCGCTCACAGAGCTCAGGGTTGCAGCTGGGGGGTTTGTCTCACTGCTGCAAAGATTACAACAATATTCCAGAGCTGTATTTCACTTTACCGTATTTTAACATTTAAAAAAAAAAAAAGTGAATATGTCAACATGAACTTCATCCACTCCTGTCTGCTTCGTGTAACTGAGACTTCCACCAGAGGGGACTTGGCCAGGATCAGACCAAAGTCTTCAGAGACTTTCTCAGAAACCTGATAACCACCGTAGAATGTTGGTAGTTGGCCCCAAATATCCATAATTTCAGACGTTTCAGGTCCAGATCCATATTACTCACTCATATCTTTGCAGAAAAATTTTGTGGAATTAAACGGAGGACAAAGAGAACAGATTCATTTCTACTAAATTTCAAGATGCACTCCACAGTAGTGTTTAATATTAGATGCATAAATATATTTAATTTTATCAGGCAGTTCCAAAACCTGAGCAGAAATTCTAAGCGTCTTCAGAGGACTTTTTCCCATAAGGCTTTTCTCTTCCTTTTGTTTGTGTTTTGGGAGGAAACATCAGCAGTACAAATAAATGGTGCTGCACAAAAAAACCCACCCCGAAAGAGATGCTGCAAAACAACAAAAGAAATTAATACAGCCAGGAGAAAGCTCTGTAAGGGGGTCCCTGGTGGAAAGAAATGAGTGAATGGGGTTTTACTTACACACACACACTCTTACTGTTTATGATAACCAAAAAATCATTGTTTTACTATTTCTTTCAATTTGAGTCCTCTCATCTCTTTTTGTTTTATGCCAGCACCTGGCCCGGGGCAGGCGGGTTCTGCCACCCTGCTTCTGATGTTCAGAAGCTCACCTGATTTAAAAATCAAACCAGGATTTAAAAACCACCACCAAAGAAAAAGCCCTAAGTTTATTCATGTCTTCTGGTGACATCAGCTTTACCCTGACCCATTTCTCTATGCTTGTGCATTTCATACTTACGGGACAGAGGAGTAATGAGCACTGTGACCTCTAAAAAGAGCAAAAGATGGGTGAAAACACCTGCATTTACTTTCATATATATATATAAATTAGTATTTATGGATAAAACAGAATGGAAAGGACTGGGCCTGTTTATAGCTCCCTCCCAGGGAAGTGTGCAAGGAGGTGAAAAGGATTTAGAGAGTACGAGCACTCTCCACCAGATAGCTCGCTGCACCCAGGCAGAAGCTGTCTCACGGACAAATTCAGCTGATTTAGGATTTATGACTCTGGCACTCCGCACCAATTTGCTATGTCCTTTTTGATGTTCCCCAGCCACATCAGGCGCTGGTATTCCGGCGGGGAAGAAACCAGGGGACCCACATCCCTGCCTCATTGGCCATCCCCACGCGAACAGCAGAGCCAAGCAATAAGGGGCTGAGAACAGGGGGTAGGGTTTTGTCTCCTTTGGCTTGGCAATGCTGGGAGAGATGTCAGCGCTGCAGCAGGTTGCAGTACTCACTGCACAAGCCCGCCCACCACGCGGCAGCTTCAGCCCCGTCCTTTTGCTGTCCTTTTGCTGCCTCCGTTGCTTCTGTTGCTAAGTGGAGCGGATTAAAGGCAGCGCGGATGCACCGTGAGAGCTGCTCTGACAGCTCCTGGAGGGACTGGATGAGTTTGGCTGAACTGGAAAGGAGGCAGAGGTAGCACGGGGAGTCACGGCCAGGTACCCGAGAAAATCACAACAGACTGGGGCTAAAGCAAGAGGATCTGCAAAATAAGGAACACATTGTAACAGAGGAGTAATTAAACGCTCGATGGGATGATCAAAGGGGGTGGTAAATTCTCCAGTTCTTGACACCTTCAAATCAAGACCGGGTGTCTCTAGATGACGCCTTCCAGCAGCTTCGTCCAGCTGCCAGAGCATCATCTGGCCCACCACCTACACAGGACGCAGATGCAGGGAATCCAACTACTCCTCCTTGCCTGCAAATAACTTGCTATCAACTTTTTGGGACTTACTGTTCTTTTTTTGACCTCTCATACAGCAACCTGCATGTACATTACAAAACACTGGCACTCTGCACTCATATGAGTTAAGATTACTTCAGAGCGCAAAGGATTTTCCACTTGGCGTGGGAAACCTGCGCATGCAGCTTGATGACGTTTGTGCACTGGCTGCAGCAAATGCAAATAAATAGCAGGAATATCTGTGGAAACAGTGGTGCTCAAGCACATAATGAAAAACCCAAAGGAAAGCAAGATGTGAATGCGTACTTCTGCCCGTTAGCCCCGGAGTCATATTTAGCCATGCAGCAAACAAAAAAAGATCGAAACCAATTGTTTACTGCTCAGACAACAGCCTATTAAAACCCCCCTCGTTACTGCAGCAATAACGTGCATTTCCAGGGATTGTGGCTGATTCTGATCAGTCATACCAAGCCATGCCTCAACCCATTTCAAAATGATTAGAGTCTGGTCATATTTTAAGTGTCTATGAAATTATGCAAATGGAATCTGTACCAGAAAATCAGATTGCCAGATAATTGACCATTAATCTTTGATAAAAGTTTAAAAAAATTAAAGCAATCAGAAATCAGCTTAGCGTACAGTCTCTTGGGCCTTATTTTGGTCTGGTAAGTCTGTACGCTAAGCTGATTTCTGATTGCTTTAAGTTGTAAAAATTGCTTTTTAACCCACGGATATCAATGAGATTGCACCTGGTGTAAGTCGGGGCTGCACTTGATCCGCTGTGCGCCTTAATCACAGTATATTTTTGTTAAAACCCAGTATTTGTGTGGATCTGGGGATGCTGATTTGTTCAAGCGCACGATAATCTCCCCTAAGCCCGTCAGGATACAGCAGGTTAATAATGCCGTAAGGAGAATCCAATTTATTCATAAAACACGGGAGCGCCTGAACCAAACTGTTCTTTTGTGGCCAGGCCCCTCCCCATTGGCTGCGGCAGACAAAAGGCTCTGTGTGCAGCCAATGGGGAAGGGGCTGGATAACAATAGCACGGCGTCTGCCACGCGTCCGTCTGTCCGTCCGTCCGTCCAGCAGTCCAGCAGGACCACGCACACCCCATCCCGCCGACTCGGTGCCGCTCCACCACGGGGGCTTCCCTACGCTCACTGCTGGTGGCAGCAGGAAAGCGAGGTCCTGCGGCAGCCTCCGAGCTCATTAGCGTCGCCTCTTCATTAGCATATGCAGCACTTGCTCGCTGTCTACCTGAGCTTAATGAGCACATGCTTGAAAACTTTTGCTCCACTGTGCCAGGCACAGCTCTAGCAGGACGTGAGGTTTGTTTCACACAAGTGGGTTCTGTTTGAAGACTGAAATGCTGAGGACTGCGAACTCTAGGACACCCTCCCGGAGGTGTGCTGCCACCTCGGACAGAGCCCTCATCCCTAACGAGGGAACAACAAAACCCGGTTGGCCAAAATGCCCAGCCCAGCTAAAACCCCATAAAGGTCCTCAAGCTGGTGGGGACAGCCGGGTTACTGTCTCATTACGTTAGCAAGAGGGCAGTTTATGATGGAACTTGGATTTTTCATTAAGCTGGATTTTAGGATATTAACCAAACGCACGTGGGCGTTCCTGTGACGCTCTTTCATATGCAGGGCCACAGAGCTGCTTGCATCCTGCTCCTGTCCTTCTCCTCTTTCCACAAGGGCTGGTGGCAGCTGGAAATGGCCTCATGGCAGAGACAGGTCCTTGTGCGCTTCTTCAGGCCATTTACTGTGGTCCAGCCCCAGGATGAGTCCTCTTTCCAGAGCTCCCCTCCACTGTCCTGCTCGGAAGCGCTGTCAGGGTGGTGAGGACCACAGCTGTAAGTGTGTTCTGGTCCCCAGGGAACAGGTACCCGGCCCGTGTGGGTCATCCTGGCAGAAACACATCCCGGCTGCTGCGGGTGGCCCTGCTGGGATCCCTGGGGGAAACACAACTGACAGTCGATATGCAACACAGGCGTCGGGTTCTTCCAAAAATGAAAGCCTCTGATAAAATTACTGGCGGAGATAATATATGGAGCAGACTGACTGAGGAGGAGATCCGTCATTCAACGTGCTCCAGAATCCCTACAAAATAAACCACCCAGCATGCCTTAATTCAGCTCAAAGCTGGGGGTGCTCAGTGAAAAGAAAACTACGTCGCGTTATACAGATGGCCTGTAGATCTAGGTGCTCAGAGTATTTTCTCCCTGTACAATTGCTGCTTTGCTGATGCGATGAAATTTTTGCAAGACCCAGAAGTCAAATCCCCTTCATCTCCCCGGGATGCTGCAGTAATGAATTTTGTCGCAAGCTGGTCAGGATCCAAACATGATAACACCGCTGCAAGAGTTGCGCCCAGTGACACCATCGCACCTGGCCAGCAAGGGCAAGCCACGAGACCAACAAAAACCCCATCAAGTCATATTCGGGACAAGCAGCCCAAAGTTTCTCTTAGGTTAAGATCCACTTGTTTCTGCTACTGCACATCAGTAACGGCTTTGAGAAAGACTTCTTTTCCCTTGTGTGAAAATAAAAAGAGAGAAGGGGTCCAGATGCTTCCTACAGGACTGCCGCTGACTGAACGGGAAGGAAGGACAAAAGCGACATGGGAACGCAAAGGAGGAGTGATGGCTCCAGTGGCAAGTACTGGAGTAACTCGGTCACCCATACGGTGCCACATCACTGCTGGTGGGCGCATGGAATGGGTCAGTGAGTGTACAGGTGTCGAGAACACGCTAAAAATGTCAAAGGTTCATTAGAGTGCAGGGCCAGGGGGTTGAAATACTCCAAACTACAAACTCTGAAAGATTTTAAGTTTGCAGATCCAAAGCGGAGGAGTCCTCACCACCTAGGGTTTGCTATAGGGTTTCTGTTCACATTTCAAACAACGTCTAAAATAACTGTACTACTACCAGCATTTTCTCACATGTACAAAGACTAAAAGGGGAAACATTGTCAAATGTTCCTGAGACCACAAGACCTTAGGGTCAGCAACTGCTGACTTCAAAGCACTTTCCCCTTTCTCACTGATATAACAATCCTATTTCACCTTTGCTGGGTTGCTCCTTTCCCCTTCCTCCATAAAATTGTCCAATCGGTCCTGCAGCAGTCGGTCCACGCATGGAACAGGGGGGTGACTGCCCGTGGTTCCCCCCATCAGCTCAAGCAAGCCCCTGCAGGCAGCACAGCTCTTGAAACAAAGTTTTCTCAGAGGAGAGGGAAAACACAAGACCATACAGTGAAACTCTACAGGTAGAGGAAAAGGTTCCCTGGATTTACATAAGCCTGCTTGGCAGCCAGTCTGGTAGAGCTGACCGTAACTGTTGGAGAGAAACAAGCTGCTAGGACGCTGGCAGCAGGATGACTGCTTCATCCAGTTCCTGCCGTGCCAAGCGCCTCCACCCTCTCTCCGAGCAGCATTTAGACAAATGCCAACATTTTAAAATTAAGTGGCCCCATCATTATTAATTTATTCGGTATTCATCGTAACAGCATTAATCATAGTAAACTGCGGCAGCTTTATTACACATGTAATGTGTACTTTCCTTGATTTCCCTGTAAAAATCTCTGACATTGCTAACAACGTAAAGACAATGAGACATTACAACCAAGCAAAACAATAATAAATATACGACTTAATAAATCATTATTCTGCCCGCAAGTGTGTTAAAAAATAAACTCGTTTCAAAACCGGAGGAAAAAAAAAAAAAACAACGTGCAATAAGTGACATCAGTGAGTTTGAGGCTTTTGGTTGCAACAAAGAAACAAAACAGCATGCTAATATGACATTTACAAATAATACCTAACCGCAGCCTAATTAACTTATTGTGTGCTTACTAAACTAGCATACATATTATATTAGAAGAAAAACACTTATTTGTTCTGTTGCTAAGAAACTTCAGACATTTGCATATTTAACAAATTGTTACAGTGTTTTTAACCAGAACCCATCATTATTTATAAAAGACAAATTTAAAACATGAGATCAAAGACACAACATTAATTTTTCTTTTGTCAACTGTCTTTGTTCAATGGCTCAAAGAAGCAGTTTTATAGCCAGCTGATACATAATGAAACATCTGGCATTATTCTGAGTTACAGCACAACCTACTAAGAGTCACGGGCTTCTCTTGGTTCCTCGCACACCAGCCAGTGTCCTGCAGGGAGCAACCCGGCGGCACCCACTTGAAGAACATGCCTAGGAAATCGGGGCAAGCCTTTTCCGAGCAAGCTCAGGATGTGTCTGCAGACCAGGAATAATCTCACTTTTATTTTATTTTTGCCCTCCAGCAGCTCCAGGGGCCAGCCCGGTTTCCTCAGTCTCTCGGAGCTGTGCAATAGCAGGGGAGGAAGCACAGGACTGGGGATGGGGAGGCTGCACTTGGAGGAGGCGTGATGACTGAAGGAGCTCTAACAAGTGCAAGGGAATCTGAAACCCACTGTCTGGCAGACTTCAGGATGTCCAAAGCTCCCTTCAGAAAGCTGCCGCAGGGACTGCCATCCTCGAGCTGCTCTGTCTAACCTGCCAAGGCAGGGACAGGCTGGGTGTCCCCTCTGTGCTCCTCTTCTCTTGCGAAAACTCTGGAGCAAGGAATTCCCATGGGAGGGCACCATTCTACCGCACCCTTGGGAACAAGCTAGTGCACAGTCAACCAAATATTTCAATTTGCTGCCATCGGGCAGCACACAGACCGTCCCATGTTGGCTCAGCACACCGCCTGGCTGCATCCCGCAGGTGCTGTGTGCTCGCTGGCAGCGCAGCCTGCAGGGAGCTCACCTTCTGTTTTTCCCCTCAAAATGACTTAATCCAAGTTTTGTGCTACAAAGAAACAATACCTGCCCACTGGGGAGTACTACAGGACTCCTAAACTGCCTACTTTACTTGCTTTCATCAGAAAAGTGAGTCAAATTTAGGTTTTGAGCTCGGTGGGCAGCTAGAGCTGGTGGTGCCAGTGCCGCGAGCAGTGCAGTACCAGAAGGGAACAGAGCACCAGGGATAACCTCAGCAAGTCCCACGCATTTCACTTTGCATTTTCAGCATACAGTATACAACACCCTAACAGATCTGAAATAAAATAAACCAAATCAAAGCAGGTCCGCTTCATGTGTGGAGATACAGACACAAGCATCCCCCAGGTGTTTTAGAAGAGAAAAGGAGGTGCCACTTTTCTAAGAGCTCTAATTGCCACCCGCTCCTGACAGCTCTGATCTCACGTCCAGCTCTCCACGCATTTGGTTCCTACAGGGGAGGATAAATTTCCCTTTTTAAAAACTTACTGGATCCTTATTAGTACAAGGAAGCAAGTAACTATTGACTCTGAAGCAGCCTATGGCTTTCCCTGTCAACAATCCACTTTATCAGACCTTGAATACAGAACACACATCTCACAGAGCTCATAAACATAAAGCCCCTAAACTGACCACAACAGCACCTTCATGATAGCCCATCTCGGGTGGTGCTCTCTCTTTTGTCAGGATTCCAATCTTTCGGGGAAATTTCCTTTTATTTTAACCTTTCATAAAGCTCCCACCCAGCCACAGGCAATGTGGCTATAATACAGCCACAGCATTGGCTACAAAGCCAGATTCTGCGGGAGAAGAGGGCTTGGGTGAGGACCCAGCCTTAGCCCTCATTTGGGATCAGTCTCCCCGAGCCCTGCCAGCTCTGCACACCTGCTTCTAGCGGCATTGCTATTTTCAGTTAGAGGTGCAAAGCCCCAAAATATGACTATGCCATTACTATCTTGCTAATGCGAATGTATCTATACAGATATAAAGGAGCTTTATGATATTTCCACTCGTTCTCCTTCCCTTAAAAGGCTATTTGTATGATCCAGCTTCATCCCCATACCAGATTTGCAGCTCTTTACAACAAACGCAGTGAAACCTCTTCATGCAAGCTGTGGGACTGCAGGGCTCTCGGGCCCACTGCTACGAGGGAAGGGACACTCGTCACCCAAAGGTCTCAGCTACTATTTACCTAACCCTGCCCCATACACCCTCTCATCCTGCCCCAGCGAAGCCACTTATCTCTTGCAAGCCCCTAATAGCTACAGACTAATTGAGGTAAGTCTGCAGGTCTCCATTATCTGCCTGGTTTTGCGGTAGCTCTTGTACCCTCAGGTGGAACGAGCGCTTGGGTACGGTGCTGCCAAGGCAGCAGAAGAGGTTCTGCGATAAGATCTTCTTGTGCCAGCAGCACAGCTTATTGCTTCTTGAGACAGGAATGGGATGACACGCTGCATTTAATCAACTTTCAGTGAAAGCCCAAAATGAAACATCTCTAAGATTAGTATCAAATACTTGGCCACTTTCCTCCTAGCGTAAGGCAGCGTCCAGTGGAGAAAATCCTATGGAGAAACCCACAAATTCTGGGGTCAAATTCAGGCAGCATTATTGGGACGTACATTGTCAACTCGGTGCTTAAGCAAAGAGAGGCTGGGTCTGCTCCTCCACCAAAGAACAAGAGGAAAACAGTGTCAGTGACCGGATGGCATCCCACAGCTCTCCATGCACCCAGCAGCACGGCCAGCTGCAGAGAAAGCCTGGCTCTCCACCACTGGGTTCAGCCCTCAGCTGCACAACCTAAAGCTGTCGGGGTGGGTTTAATTTATCCCTTTAGTGCTAGTGCATAATGCATTTTTAATGGGGGGCAGGTCATGGGGCAGAGAAGTGGTGCTGCCGGGTTTCTCCCAGAAGCCTGCCTCTTTCCTACCTGCACTGAGGACTGCGCGTGGCACCACCAGGGAATCGCATGGTGCCACTTGAACCATCGCATCCCAACACCAGGCGAAACCAAGCCCCTGAAGTCCTTCTTGTACGTGGAGGGCAAAACATTTAGAGCAGCACAGAGAGAGGCTTGCGGAGATCAAGACACTTTTATATAGCGTGCATAGGTAAAAATTTAAGTTAAAATAAAATCCCTCAGAAGGCTGAGGAGAGAAGGTAAGGTGAAAAGCAGCTAACAAACCCGGGCTGATAATCGCAGGAAAGCTGCTGGGCTATTTTACAGAGGTTCCCTTCCTGCACGCCCAGCTGCCATCAGCACCCCCTGCCTGGTTGAGACCTCCCAGCACTGCTCTGCCTGCTTCTGGGGCACAGTAACCCTCAGCTCCATTTCCCCACTCCCTTCTTGCCCTCATGGAAAGGTCACCCTTTGGCACACATGAGCAACCCCACAGGCTGTCCAGCTTTCCTGGTAGAAGTTTGGCTTAAAGCCCCTCATGACAGGCTTCCTGATGCTCTCCATCAACCCACACAGGTACTGGATTTTATTTATTTATTTTTATTACGAGAAGCTTCTAAACATTCTGTACTCATACTGACCTTGAACATTTAAAATCAATTTTGTTGTAATTGTGCAAATAAAAGACACTTGATAAACCCCTGAGTTTCTTTCATGAGTTCACCTGTGTCTTAATTTCAAGTGCTGCTTGCACACCCACGCGTACAAGCTTGGAGACTTGCCTTCTGTAAGCATTTGGCAGCACACTTTGGTCACTGGACTGTTCATAGGCAGGGCATCAAGATGCCAAAGCCAAACCCATTACAAATCTTCAATATTTGTGAACAAGTGATGCCACCAATCAGTCACCCCTAATCTCCTTATAATAACCCTTTCCCATTTTTATTTATGCAGTTTATGATGTTGTTACGGTTTTCTGATGCTTTGCATTAACACGGGAGCAAATATAGCTTTATATTAAATCAATATATTGAGTGGTTATTCAATCACTTCCTTGGGCAATATCACTCATACTGGGCCCAAGAGCTTCAAGCAAGCGGATGACACTTCTTGTTTGGAAATGAAAAGCCACGCTGCACATTTAAAAATATTTGTAATGAAACATTCATTATAGAGACATACATCTCCCCATCCATCATCTCCCAACACACGGGCTTGGAAATGAAAACCTGCCTGCACTGAATTTAATGGGCTGCACGTGCAGCGTTCCCACCCTGCCAGGGGGCGGGCAGCAGCACGGTATTTGTTTCCAACCCTGAATGTAGACAGGTAAGAGCAGCAGCATCAGCTTCCCTCGAAACCCTGGAAGCATGTCTCTGAAGATGCCCTAAGATGCACTTGTTTCCCACCGCAGAGGGCTCTGCCACCTGCTCCAAGCAGTGCAGTGGGCTTTGTGCTGCGCTCCCCTTCCACACCACTCCACAACTACAATGTTGTTTTTCTATTATTTTTTTTTAATTTATTGCCCCGATTTTGATGTTAATCTCTGTTTCTTTGTGGTTTCCTGGAGTCCTTCTGACAAAGCCACATACTCTGTTCCTGTCCCCCATGGAGGGGGCACTGCAGAACACATGAGATTTGTTTCTAATTTTACCTCTGCCAAAAAGCATTCCTGGGTTACAAACACACACCAGCAAAATTGGTAGGGCCTACCCGCTAATGCCACAAGACAAACAAAGCCAAAAAGAAACCCAAAAGACTAAAATACAGCACAAATATTTTTGCACTTCTTTTAGTCTGTGAAACTTTTCCTTTCTCCCCTCCTTCTCCCACATTTTACCCAAATTAAGCTTTCTGGTGTTATGTATTTATCTGTTTAAATTTAGAAACAAATAGTTACAATACAGGAGCATTGTTTAAGCCCTGATGTTGCCTCCAGCAAGGGCAGCCCCATGGCAGAGCCAGCACAGCAGCCACTGCCCCATCGCCTCGTGCCACGGGTCTGAAGCATGGGGACACCTGGCAGCATCTTGCTGTACCCAAATTTCACCTGGGCAGGAGCAGCAGCTCCCAGCCTGGCTCAGGCTTCACAACTGTAAATGTCAACAGACCAAGGAACACAAGTCCGGGTTTATTTTCATTAGTAGCAGTAGTACGGTGTCGCGGTATTTCAGTGCTCCGCAAGCACTAATTAAAGACCTCGCCATGAGAAGCTTGACAAGGATGTCTCCAAGCTGCAGCACGGGGTTATCAGGCTGAATGCAGTAGCACAGGTACACCAGCACCTCCTACAAACTGCAGCGGAGACTCTTGCATTTTCTCTCGTGCACAGCTTTGTGCTAGGTAAGAACCAGAAGTTTCTAACGGCTCTGGCCTGGCACGGACTGGTGTCACCCTGCTGGCTGCCCACAAGCACCAGAGCTGCACCCAGAGGCACGCCTGTGCGCCCAGCAAGGAAAACCTTGCCTGAACTCTGCAAAATCCATTGACCTGTACACCATTCCCATCCCAACTCTCCACCAAGTTTCCCCAGACACCAGCAGACGTGATCCAACGTCTCCGTTTAGGTTCGGTTCCGAGGAACGTGCTGTTTTTCAGATTGAATTAGTGAAATTTTGCAGGGCCAACTGAAAAAGCATTTTTTCCCCAGTTTTATTTGGCCCTTCATGTCCTATATCCACTTCCCGAGCAATTTCTCTCGGTGAGAAATTTCAGCTATGCAGACTTGCTAGAGACTGATCTGCCTGCATGCGCACATGCACAGCAGAGCTTGATCTGTACAAATGTCTTTTCCAATATGGATTACGGGCTAATAAGCTATATGGTTCTGCAAATCTTCCTGGCCTTTACTTTTTAGCTGTTATATAAGAGTCATATTTCCTAAAAGGAGAAACATATGGATTGTATCTACCCAGCACTAGATGATCACAGAGGCTGCTGCTAAAACGTATTTGGAGAAAAATGAAGCCATCTATAGGAGAGCTGGGAGAAGAATTGATTTTTATTTTTCCTTTTCTCCTTTCTGGGCTGAAGAATACTGAAGGAAAAGAATTAAAAAAGGTTTGTGTTGGAATAGGTTCACCCTACTCATCCAGTGCCTTTATGTCCTTTTAGGAGTATTTTAATTGAGCTTGTTAGACTCTGAAGTGAAAATGTTGTCTCAAAATACCTTGTTTGGAAAATACTTCAGGCTTTTAGGAAAAGGCACTTTCTGCTCAAAACAATTCAATAGATCTCACCCATAGCACTTCTCTCTTCCCCTTCAGTCACCGCTGTATTTTCAGTGATTTTACACATCGTTTACTGTAAATACAAGGGGAAAGACCACCAAGAACAACCCACCAGCAAGTCTAGCTCCAGTGTCCAAAATAAATATTTTTAAAAGATGCAAACCCCAAGACTTCAGCTAAATTTTTATCAGTTACTACCCATTATATGAAAAGCTCTCCTGGTATGGGCTTCTTATACTAACTTTGACACAAATTTATGCCCTTCTGCTAACTATTCATCTCGATTTTCTGATCCGTGCCACAGGGATAATAATGCTGGCTCTACTTGCCTCAGTGGAAGGGATTAGTTGGTATCTCCATGGATCCTGCCCATATAAAGCTCTCAG
Organism: Anser anser; assembly: GCF_964211835.1. NCBI lineage: Eukaryota > Metazoa > Chordata > Aves > Anseriformes > Anatidae > Anser > Anser anser. Next base: position 9,290,020 of record NC_139732.1, read on the forward strand.
ATTATTGCCTGAACGTTGATAGCTCCTCCACTAGCCTTTGAAAAAGCATCATATGCCTTCTGGGCTCAGTATTCAAAAATAATGCCAATATTTAAAATATTTTGGTCTTGCTAGGTCTAGGAAAACCTGCAGCTGCACAGAAGGTCCGTGGGGTGGCCAGAGCAGGAGCGCTCAGCACCCAGGGGCAGGGAGCGCAGCTCTGTGACTGGACACATCCGAAGGGATGGGTGCCAGCCTGCAGCTGCACGAAGCAGTAGGCCTGCCGTATTTCAGAGATACCACAACGTCCAGGGCCATCCATTTGGCAAAGAGTAAAAAATAAATGAAAGAATTAAAAAAATAATAATAATAAAAAAATATATATATAATTTCCTTCAATGCTTGCCTACTCATCCTAGTTACTCCATCTCTTCTCTAACGACTTGCTTACAACCTGTGCCTAGTTTTGTCTTGTTTAATACTGCAGGGTATCACTGTCTGTCTGTTCATCCGCAGCCTTAGTTCTGGATCCCTGGCTTTTCGTCACCTTCTTGCAGCCACGAGACCCAAAATATATACATTTTTTTATTGATAGAGATAAACATGATTTGTAAGATGAGTCAAATTAACAATCGATTACACACTAATGGGCTCTAATCAATACATTCATTTAACTAAACGGGGGGAAGGGGAGGAAAGCAATTTAAAATAACAGGCCCGTTCCGCTGGCGCAGGGAAGAGGGAAGAAAAAAAAAAAAAAACAGTGTCTAAAAGAAAGCCGAGCAGCCCTTTGTGGAAGAATGCAATATCCTCTCCGCCGCTGCCTGCCCGTGTTTCTCGCTCATTAAAGCACGAACGCGCCGCTGCCGCCGGTGGCGGAGCCAGGCTGCGCCCTAGCGGCTCGTGGAGGCGCGGCACCGGCACCCAGCGGGATCCCAGCTGGACCCGTCTGCTGGGCGCACAAGGGATGTGGTGGGGGGCAGAGGGAATAAAGAGCACTTCGACGGTACCCGTGACCCGCTGGGGCAGGCGAGCCGGAGTAAGGCAGGGCTGTGGTGAGCCAAGTACTGCTGGTAACGCTGGTAGTAACCAGCAATAACTGCTCCCGAGGAACGCCACTCGTGGGGTTTGTGCCATCGCGAAACATAAATCCCTTAAATTCAATCAAGGTGTTAGTGACATAGTAAGGATTCTGGCCTCTGGGCGAGGCACGGGTGCAGAACGTGACACAGCATCCCTGACACAGCACCACAGGATCGGGATAGGAGAGCAGCTGTGGCTGTTGCAAAAGCACACAGAGTTGCTAACTCCCAGCATAAACTTAGAGAGCAGGCAGCAAGTGCACGTTTCATATTGCAATCTGGTAGGGAGAGCACTTTAAAGGCACGGCTAGTCTTTGAAAAAGAGATGCTGGGCTCGGTTACCCCAATGTAAATCACGAGAAATGCAAGCGGAGCCACTCCTGCTTGCTGCTGCTGAAACCTCAAGCCCGGGGCTTCAGCAAGGCAGCAATAACACAGCACGTCCTCCCAGGCACGGAGGTCAGGGAATGGGACTGAATCAGCGCCCTCATGGGCTCTCTGGAAATAGCTCCACTGATTCATTCTGAAATCTGTCTTCTTTTGAAAATAGTCAACAGCAGCTTTAAAAATAAAATAATAATAATAAAAAAACCAAAGCCATGAAAAATGGGAAAGTGTCAACACAGTGCTACACGCCCGAGCTCTGTTGGAGGCAGCCACAGATTTACTTAGTATCTGATGTTGGTGTCGCACAGGAAATGCAAAATTAAGGTGGGTGTTCAGCAGCACTCCTGCACCAGGAACGCGGAACGTGAGAAGTGGAGGTCTGAAGATGACACAACAAAATCTGCTAATCTAGCTGGTGAGAATGACACGGTGTTCAAAATGCAGGTACTGAAGATGCTACTTTTGGTTGAGTGCAGCCACAGAACAGTCACAGACAGCTCAATTAGGGCAGCCTAACTAAGTTTGCTCTGTAGTAACAACTGACCTGATACTTAAATACATCACTTTTACTAATCACTATTTATATTGTTTGTTAACAACAGGTGACGAGATTCATAAACTAAACTTAGCAACTGGCTGTTTAGTTTAAATTAACTTACTAATTTAAATTAACTGTAATTAACAGTATTTTAAATTACTATTAAAGGTATTGCAGCCCACACAGATTTACAACCACACAGGCTAAAAACACCGTCTGCCACCGTCACACTACATACAACAGCACTCATGATACCCTGCCTCCCGCCAGCTCGGCTCGCTGGGCACGTTTTGCATAAACTGTTTTCATAGCTAAAAACTGGAGAGCTTCTAAAGCAGGGAGCAGAAGCCTCTTGGCATGTTTGCTTTACTGCAGGACCTACAGGGCGTTATTTTGATTTGTCTGACACTGGGTAAACTTCAGCAATGTCGGAGAATTCTGAACCTGTGTGTATGGGTACTTTCAGGATACTCTCACGGTAAGGCAGGTGAGACTGACTGGGACCAAGCAGAACATTATGGCATAAAACCAGTACGTCTATTAAACAAAAATCTTCAATTAGCAAAAGAAAACAATTTACCAATATAAGTTTAAAGAAAACTCTTTCTTTAGTACTATTTTTTTTTTTTACTAATGTATCTTTTCTTTCATCTTCTCTATCTTTCAGGGCTCACTCAGCCCTAGCAAGGAGCCCAGCCTCCAGCAGGGGCTTTATAAAAGCCCGCCTGGTGCCAGTCTGCTGCTCTATATTAACTTTTTGATGTATTTTCATGTTGTGCTGAGGTTTATTTTCCAGTAGGGCAGGCCCAGAGCAGCTTTATATGTACAGTATGACGGCACCGGAAAGTTAAATAACACGATTGTGCCCTGCACACCTTGGCTAGGCACCCAGAATATGTCGACTGCTTCCTAAATCGATTAGAGCTGTGTGATGCCACTTTTACCATCGGTCCCTGCTGGAAGCTCTCTTGCCTCGCCTGGTGCTCTGGGTGCTTCGCAGGCACCCAGCACGTCCCTGCACGTGCAGGGCAGCAGCCCCCAGCTCCGCAGCTCCCTGTGCTCGCTGCGTCCCAGCATGGCTCCCTCTGCAGCCTCCTGAGCTCTCTTTCAGAGGTCGGACCACAGATCAATATACACGGGGAAAAAAGAGCCATGTAGTGTTGTAAGAAAAGCCAGGAAGTTCAAAGTTATAACTGATGGTCTGGATTTAACTCTGACAGATCTGGGAAACAAAACCGAAGCAGAGTGGTGACACGAATGAAGGATGGAGTGTCAGGCTGCAAAGCACTCTGCTTTATCAATCTCAGTCAAGCCCTTACAATGATGAAGCCCAAATTTCTCACATTACACATAAAAAACAAACACAATGAAGAAATAACGTTTTCATAACTGTTTACACGAGAGCCCCACAGCTCTCAAATACACAGGTAATTCATCCATTTAAAGACACACGAGAGCACGTCCCATCACATCGCCCGCAGTCCGGCTGTGTGGCACTGGCAATCCTGCTGGGCTCCCGCCTCCCAGCTGGCCCTGCACGGGTGCCGATTCCACCCAAGACAACGTGCTCAACCTTTCTGAGAACTCAGCCACAGGTCCCCACGTGTGAATTTGTTATTTGGTTTTCCACAGGTAGCCTTTGGGCATTTAACAAATGGATCACGTATTTATTACTGGGCAAATAATTCCGTTGCTATATCAGTGGGAGGAGATTAAAAATCATCCCAGCTTTTATGCAGCTGCCTCTGTTTCACATGGTTAAAGGAACCTTCTGAAAGAGTCCATTGAGTTTCATGACTCAATGAATATTTATATTGTTTTAAAGAAAAAGAAAACTTGAGAGCCTTGTTTTGCAAGATTAGGCAACAAATGTCTTATATTTCAAATGAACTGCTAAGACTTAATCTTGCAATTCTTTGCTAATCCGAGCACTCCTAAGGACTACCATGAGATCAAGGACTCCTGACAGGAGTGCATTTGCAGGGTCAGGGCTTTCATTTGTGCAGAATGCATGCAGGCAACCCCTAGGTGAACTCATTTTGCCTAATTTCTAATCCACTTGAGTATCACGAGTTTGAAAGTTCAGATAAAAATAAAATTAAAAAAAAAAATCAAACTCTATTGAATTTCCTTTCCACTAAGACAATGAAATACCTACAGAAAGGATGAAACAAAAAATATTCAATGAAAACATGATGAAAGACGCAATAGAGCCCAGAACTGATGGTGCAGCTCTTGAGGGTAAAGCAAGTACAAATCAAGCCCAGACTTTCCCCCCATTGGCAGAACGTAGGCATCCATCCACGTCCACTCACACATTTTAAACTCAGCTGACCTGCGCAGGAACCAAGTGCCAGCAATCTCCTCCCCTGCTCTTTACCTGCCAGCAACCAGACTCGTGTTCCTCCTGTGATGGAAGACCTTCCACAATGGGGCTGAACATGTCCTGCCCTGCCCTGCCCTGCATTGGGGTTTTTCCTCCTGGGCACAGGGGAGCAGGTGAGAAGAGAGCAGAGAAGGAAGGGCACCGCTGCACCCATGCATGCCCCTGTTTTCACAGCAAGCAGCAACCAGGCAGCATTGGCCAGGCCCCCAGCTCCCCCTGCCCCGTGGTGCCACAGCAGGGCTCGGCCCCAGGATGGCTGCATGAGCATGATCGAGACCAGACTGGGGTAGGAAAAGAGAAAGGTTGGTAACAGGACAGCAAAACATTACCTGGAAGAGGGCAAGGGCAGGCACAGCACGTTTGGGTAAGTAGGGACAACCCCTTGCAGCTGTAAGAAGTTCTCCATCTCCAGCTGCGGCGTTTACTGCAATTTATCACCTTTTTTTTTTTTTCCTTTTCCCATTTGCCACCAAATCAAATTTGTTGTCCCAGTTGCAGCATTTTATTTTAAACCCACCATTTGTATATTCACAGTAGTTCAGCTACCTGTTCCTAAAGTGAAGTGAAAATTATGTTGTAGCCAGATGTAATAGTTTTTTATAGGTTGTGGTCCTTTTTAGAGAACTTACCTGATAACCCAAGAGGTTTGCTCTGAATTTCCACTCATGAAATCAACAGAACTGTGGCAATTTGGGAGGTTTTTGTGTTTCTTGGTCTTTAGAAACGTTAAGAGGAACTCGTAGGTAGCTCATTGTGAAGCCAGCCCCTCGGTCTGTGGGTACGGCTCCGCAGGCTTACCCTGAACACATGCTGGGTCACAGGGTAAATTCATTAATTAGAGTATGCAATAAATTGGTATCGATATCGTTCAGTTGTTTGTCACAGCCCCAGATGGTCAATAACATCAACAACAGGAAGGGGAAGGTGGCACGAGCCGCCAGAGCTCACATAAATTAGCCGAGGAAAGTGCGGAGTCGAAGACAGGGGCAGCCAGGCAGCAAGGATGTGGGGGGAGGAAAGAGAAGGGCAGAGGATTTCTGTGTCCTGAACAACCTCAGAGGCACAGAAAGCCTTGGGCTGGAAGGGAATTAAAGCCCTGCATCCAGCTGCTACCTCGAGAGGGGCTTCACGGGCAGCAGGAGGGGATGGGTACCTCACGCTGTGCCCCTTCTCGCCCCCTTCCACCAGCGATGGGCTGAGCCCTGAAGGCCTCTGCTTGTCGCTCCTGCAGGAGCCAAGCGCTCCCCAGGGGCACAGGTGGCAGGGACAGGGAGGGGAACGCCATGGCCATCGGCACCAGCACCGACACTGGGGTGATTTTGCAGAAACAGACAATATCGGTGCCTAGTTTTATGTTCCTGAGAACCACAACCAACACTGGGGTCAAAAAATCAGATTTATGCATTTTAAGTTTACCAAGAACCATTTTTTTCACCCACCAATTACAGTCCTTATGGTTCCCAGAAGGAAATAATCTTTCATATGCAGAAATAGAATAGTCTGTCATAATTACTCATACCTAATGAAGGGTATTTATTGCTGTCACCAGCGGCTTAAGGTCTAACAATCCCATCACATAAAAATAAAAAAAAAAAAAGAAGAAATAAATGACTTTGCTGAAGTACGTGGGGAATTTGGATTAATTCACACGTTAAAATTGATAAAATGTGTTGGACTGACCTCCGTGGCTGCAGCGGGGAATATCTGGAGTAATGGACATGTACACAAGCATGGACTTGAGCACAATTTCTCTAACTCACTGCCAGTTTACTCCCGTTTGTTCCCACTGAGCTGACGCAAGGTTTGTGATGACGTTAAATGGAAAGTTCAGTAGGCCAAATGCTGTGCATTTGAAAATCCTGCCCATGTATTACAGATATAGCCGCAGTTTTGGGGGTTTGAGGTATTCTGGCTAGAGAGTTTGTAGTATGTTTGGTTTGTTTGTTTGTTTGCTCTTTGTAAATGAACAATGGAAACTATTTACACAGGTAAACAGTTGTTTCGCATCATTTTTTCCTTAGTTAGTAGCAGAGACGAGACTTCCAAGGCACCTATTTCTTCTGCTCCCACTTATTGCCTTTTACTTCATTAGCAATGTTTTATTTATACTTTATTTTAGATGATGGCTTATTTTGTCCTGTAGGTGACCAATGGGATGCCTACATCCACCAAATAACTGTAACTCAGCTATCCACACACACACATACAGTTATACACTCACATAGAAGTACAAAAATTTTTCATCCCCTGAGATGTCGGCGGATGACATCCCCAGTTGGGAGACTTTCACCCTCTTACCCTTGGCCAGGATTATCTACTAACTGGGGGAGTTTTGATGCATGGAAGTCAAAGGGCCTTTGGATCAGGACAATAATTTACTTTATAAGCCAGTGACTTCGGTGGACTTGCACTCATTCTCCATCGGTCCCGTGCTGCCAGGCCCTGAAATACATACACAGCTCTCATCCGCTCTCATCTGTTCAGGATCAGAGCAACACATGAACTCTTTTCATCCTTTTGCCATACATCTCATTCCCTTTTATCTCTATAAAAATATTTTCCTGTTATTTTTAGCTCAAGTCACAGCTTAGTTAAAAACAACCAACCAAACAAAAGAAACAGTCTACACTGTTTTTTTAGTAGTACCCCAAACTTAATTTCCTGGGCTGCAAAAGCAGGCTGAAAAAGGAGAAAACACCACTGACTTTTGATCAGTTTTAGTTACGAGCATGCCAGGCTTCTCAGCTCCAGTTGATAGTCCTCCCTCTTTTAAGTACCTCAAGGTAAAGGATGCAAGTCCTGGCTATGTCAGAACACGCTTTGCTCACCTCTTCTCCCCCCCTCAAACCATTTCTGACCCTGCTTTGGGGGACAATATTGAAAACAGTGAAAATATAACCCTGCTAAAAACATGAATCAAAAAGTCACTGCTTGTGGACATGTTTTTAAAATTGCTTAGTTGCATGGAAGTCCCTTTAGTGCTTGAAGGACTTTAATAAAATTGATTTTCTGAGTATAGCCTTTTAGCAGCTACTGTATAAGCTTGAAATATGAACCCTTCATTGTTGAAAGTGTTTCATTTTTGCCCTGTAACTAATGATCAAGGGAAAGAATGTGTTCAGAATTCTCCATGGTTGCCATTTTCATAATTAAATCGTGCTAATAATAAAGCTTTGCAGACTTTAAACAAACTGGCACTGGAGTGGAATGTGGTTTGCGGTGTTTCATTTAGAGACCTCTGCAATTAGCCCTTAATGAATAAGCATACCACAGTGATAAGTAAGACATCTCTGTGAACCGGTTATTTACCAAAGCACAAAACTGTGACATTTCCATTCCAGAGACTGAAAATTATTCACTGGATTTCTTCTGAACAGCTTTCAAGTAATTTGGGGAGTTAAAGCCCATTAATTGTCTTTAATACCTGATGTGCCATGCCAGCAATACGGCACCAGTCTCTCCATTGTTCATCCTAAGTGCAGTGGCTCAAAAATAAGCAGCCAAGCCAGTAAGACACAGCCGAATACAATGCATACGTTGCTGCTAGGGTGTATCTACTGTTCTCAATAAGCCATACAGACCTTGAAAAGCCTAGATTCACATTCATCGCAGAAACAGCTGCAGGTTGTACTCCCCCCCCGCTCTGTATATTTACTTAAACTAAAATCTACACATTAAAGACTCTCTTATATTTGCTCATTAATAAAGTATCATTTCTAAAAACAACCCAAGCCATACTCATCTCAGGACGTTTTATGGCAAAGCTGGAGCTCTGCTGATTTCCAGCAGCGAGGAACCCAACGCCCACACCAGGGAGATTCGGGGTGGTGCAGACTGCACCTTTCTTACAGGTGTGACACACTGCCTGTAGGAGGCACTCATCATTTGCTGACAAAACTCATTTCAGCATGTAAGGAACAAGAGGGAGTGAACTCTAAAACCCATGCTTTTGGCCCAGCAGCATATAGATCCCAGGAATTTTTCCATGGTCTTCAGCAAGTATTGGATCAGGCCGCGGAAAGAGAAATGCTGTGGTGCTTGCTGATAAAAGGGAGCATCAAGAAGAACAGAGAGAAGACCTGACCGACTGTCAGCAGACCATTCTCTCACTTCGCTATCAGACAGTAACGAGACAATGGTATGGTATCTCTGAAACTAACTGTGCTGCAGCCTGGGTAATCAAACCCAAGTTTTTCTAAGTCACGCCTTCCTGGCAGCATCACAGCCCCGCTGATCCTCTAAGTGTGTTTCCTGCCTCTCAAATATTTGGGTAGGTGACTCTGAACTGGTACGTTTCAATTCTACTCAAGAACTTTTTCTTCCTTTACACAGTCACCTTTCTTTTCTTTTGTAAAAAAAATAAAATAAATAATACAGGAATAGCAGGAAAAAAATGGTGCGCATAAACCCACCAGAGCCTCTGATGTAACATAAGCTCCCCTCCATAACACTCTGCCACAAATATTTTCCAGAAAGAAACATCAGATGAAAACGTAGGGGTACATGAAATATGGGAAAGCTGCAGAAGCACAGACTGCAGCCACCAGCTTCGTGCAGCAGTTCCCGTGGCAGTGACCGGGGCAGAAGCCCAGCAGACACCGGCTGGCACAGGAGCCCACCACGTCCCAGTCCTGGCAGTGGTGGGCAGCCCACGCTGCCCATGGGCTGGTACAGCAAATACTGACAAAGGCAGATATGAAACTGTCTGTCTGGATGCTTTCTAAGCAGAAAATGTGAGACCATGACGTCTCTAGAGTCACTGCTGCCATTAATAACTACTTTAAGGACCTCAGATGAAACAATCTGATCAGGCTCCATTATCCATGGAAACAAGGGATGCTAGGACAGAGCGTGAAATGGGGAAAAGTAGAAAAAATAGCTATTAAGGGACACGGTGCAGCTCATGGAGCAGAGACAACCCAGTGCCTCGCTATATTGAGCTCAGGTCCAGAAGGGCTTAATTAGCTGCAGCTCACCACCGGCAGAAGGATGGTTGTGCTCACACCATGGATGTCCAGCCCGGTCTGACATGACCTGGCTCTTCAGAGAGCCAGCTCAGATGCCTCTGTGTCTGTAGTACCATTGATCTGAAACTCAGACAGTTAACCCATGGATAACTAAGTTCGGGCTGCTGTTAGGCTTTTTTGTTCCTACTATTCCTCTCGGAGTTATCTGAACTTCATTCCTCAGATAAGCAGAAATCTACTTTAAGCTTACATCTACTCCTAGGTCATCACAGCCAGTTATTATTCTGCCAGTTGTTCCTTAAATACTCTTCTCCCTTTTCTCTTTTTTTTTTTTTCCCAATATGTTTGAATACAGAAAACCAAAACCACATTTGTTAAATGCTGACTTTCCAAAGCTTTAGAGCACTCCCGTGTTAGATCGTCTAACCAGGAGCATTCGGAAAGGATGAGCTGTAACCTACACACCACGCGATGGGTCATCACTGAAAAACTGCCCATGGAGGATCCTGTTTGCAGGATCATTACTGGAAGACTGATTCAGCCGTTACGCCTTCAGGTATTGCCTTTGTAAAGATTTTTGTATGAAAGAAAGAGATTTGGGGAGATAATGAAAACTGTTAAGACTTTGAAGCAACATTCCCATTGTAAAACTGGTAAAGAAGCAAGAGGCAGTAACAGCTATGGTAACCTCTTCATCCCTATTATTACATACAAGAACTTTCTATTTAAACTTCATACACCAGACTAGAATATTTAGCACACAGAAACGGGCCAAGCAGAGGTGCTTTTCTTAAACAGAAACCTCATACGGTCGTTCATACAGCAAATCAACTGCGGCAGGCAAGGAGAAGACAACTTCAATGGGCCCAGGTGAAAAAAGCAGAAGTAATACATTATGTTCATTAAAGCAATATTAAAATTAAATTTAATACAAAGTACCTGAGACAAAAACCCAAAACTATTAACCCCAAAGCCACTAACTATTCATTAGCCAAGTCAATTTTGCATCCCATTATGATTCACAATGTGTAAATTCCCATTGAAATTGATTTAGTAAACCAGCTCTTTGATGGGCCTGAAATTAAAAGGATAGAAGAAAAGATACAACTAATTGAACAACATAATTTGATGCTTGTACAGGGTGTGAAATTCACAGTGAGCAGGCTGGAGCTTTAATTAAGGACAACGGGACAAATTCACACCTGGGATAGTGATGGAGGGATTTTGCTGAGGTCAGACCTGCAGCAACACCTGGCAAGCCAGATTTCAGCTGCTGGTGGCAGCCTGCTTTAAAAAAGGAGTTTGGGAAAAGAGCTTTAAAAAAGAATCAAGGAATTTCTCTGGTCTGGAAGCTACCATGCCTGGTTCAGTCTTGTTCTGCGCTGAGCAGCACGGGGAATGCCTTCCCACTCACAACAGCCAAGGGGAACAAAATGATAGAAGAGGACACTGCTGCTTGCACTCCTGAACTAAGAGTGGTGCAGGAAAGATACCTGTCCTTTGCACGGGGAGCAAAGAAATAAGAGCACCTGGTAAGCCAGAGCCTCGTGAATACAGCTTTCCATTCCCTCACCTGCCATTTGCTGTTTGAAACAATTTCCTAGCTTCTGTTTTGTCTTTTAAAATGAAGCATCTGAGCACAACATGGCTCACAACTGCTTTGTGATGAATATTTCTTACAATATTCCCCCCTGGGAATCTGAAACATTTACTGATTTAACATAATTCAGATGTTGTCCTATGAATGATCTCACCTTTATGGGGGGGGGGAAAAAAAAAACAGCTGAAGAAATGAGGATGTCCTGAATAGTTTTGTAGAAGAATATACAGCAGGTTATGAAGACATTTTACATTAACTGCCAAGGAATAGTAGGACCCAGGACAATATTACAATTAGCAATTTTGCAATATGAAGACCAGTGTTAAAAATTGTATTTCAACTGCTTCCTTACTAAAAAAGAGAGGCTTAAGCCACATTTACTAGTTTTGATGCATAGCTGCTTATACTATTCATTGTAGATGTAGATGATGAATTCTATTTTTTTTTCTTGCAGGTAGACTGTAAATAGGCCAATATTATCTCTTAACTTGTTTATGATTTATAACTTTTAATGAAATCATGTACCTAAGTTCAGAATTAAACCATGTTAAAATGATCACTAGCAGAAATCACTAATTATCAGTCAGTGCATAGGCACCCCTGTTCCCCAAAATCAGCTGAACCGCAGTGTTCTCAGTGAAGAAGTTGTGTCTGGTTTAACACTGAGCCTGCTCTTGTTTTAAGGTTGGTTACAGCATCCCACCTGGGTCTGTCTTGGCCAGTGGACTGGAATGCTCCAGTACAGACCCATGGAATAAGTTGCTGAAGAAGAAAGTTCTTTTTAAGAGTGATGGTAAATACATAGACGGTTATAATGCTGAACCTTGAAATTTCAGGAATAGTCAAAGTCTGAGATACTGTCTGCAGCCACATCTTGGGGAGTGCTGTAAGGGGGTGGGAGCATCAAAAGCACCGAGGAGAAAAACAGGCACAATTCAAAAACCTTCACCTGCTATAAAACTCATCAAAGTTTAGATTCTGGGTGTTCACCACTCAGACAGATGGGCAAGGGCGATCCAGGAACAAAATCGAAGCCCTCCACCGCATCCATTTATAATGCAGGAATCGTACGAGCTAATTCGAATTCAGTCTTTCCCATGTTCTTTTATTATTATTATTTAATTGCCCCCCTTGGCATCAGAGCTCACAACAGGCCTTAATCACATGCACGACAAGGAGCGATCTGCACTTGTACAAATATGCTCTGTTAACTGTCCTGTACAGCTTTGAAACACCCAGCTGAGTCTACAGAAACATGGCCTTAAAAGTTGGAGCATCTGGAGCACAACTGGAGGGCCTGCAGGCTTTGTGGCACAAATCCCTGCTGCCAAGTACATGTTTCTACCTTTATCTGCTGGTGAGGACTCATCTCCACAGTGAAAGAAGGTATTCTTATCCAGAAAGTATCACCAAAGTTAGGGACGGGCTGAAAGGAAGTCAAATTCAGTACCAAGCAATATCTGTTTGAGCTCCATCAACAACACCCGCATAAAAGCTGTTGTGCAGGAGCAAATAAGAAAAGTTGAATTCTTTGCCTGGTGTAATTCACTTCATTTATTGACTTTTTTTCCCTTTCGTTTGTCAGTGGTTCTGAGATGCCTGGCATTCAGGATGATTTGTAATGTAAATTATATAATTGTACTTTCACATATTTTAACATCAAATGGAATGATTGACTACAGAATTTGAGCTGTCTACAGGTGGGGGTCAATTATCATCTGAATAATCACACTGCCACACAAGAATAGCATGGCCATGGAGTGTGACATATTTTTATCTCTATGCATTTCAATGAAGTCAGGCTGGTACATAAAAGGTTATCACCTAGGAAACATATTTTCCTAAGCACAAGTTAAACATGCAAGCGAGATCAGCATAGATATTCAATTTAGCCAGTCAACCCTAACCTATTAATATTTTAACAAAATCCAGTGAGGATAATTTTTTTTCTTTGATCCCATTTCATTTGAGCAGCCTGGAAAGGGAAGAAAAATTAAAAACAAAATAGTCAAGCATACAGAATGAGGTTATGTATTAAGTGGGCTATTTAATGTTTTTGGCATATTATAGCCCTAGGGAAAGTGTGGATGGATTTAACAATCAAGATCTGTGTTCCCTGGGCCCACAAAGTTCGAGAAACATAAAATAATCTATACTTCCAAGCTGACAAATCTTACCTGACACTCCGCTTCATCTCACTGGGACTCTCCAGCTCAGCATTAATCATATGTTACAGGGAGTAAAAAGAAAAGTAAATCACGCTAAGCTGGAAAGTGAGATGGAAGGTCTTTGGGCAAAGCTTTTAATCAATAATATGTGGGATAATAACCAGGAGCTATTGTTTGAATCTTCAGATATGAAAAGGTAGCAATGCAAAACACAAAGCAACTACAAACTGCTGCAGCTTCAAAGGGGGCTGATGCAAACAAAGTCAGCTTGCTCTACCCTAAACCCGCCTCTCCCCTTTCCTCCCCCCAGTCTGTTAGCAAAATTCTTTACTCACAGTTCACCAGTATTTTGCTCTAACTCCAAAACTACAATTAAAAGTGTCTGCCTGATGCTAGAGAGAAAAAGTCAGGGGCTGCGGTGGTATCACGTGCATTAATTTGGGGGTGTCTAATCTGAGATCCTTTGCTAGCCACTGAGATTCAGAAAATGCTCCCCAAAATATTTCTCCTGTCAGACAGCTTGCCTCTTTCTGCTCAAGCCTCTCTTCACATGAGCACTACCAACACCGAGAAGAGGCAGTATTTAGCTTCAGAGGCTGAATTCTCCCCAGTTTCCCAAGAACTACACCCACCCGCATCGGCTGTAGCTTCCCATCCCTCCACTCATGCCCATACATTAATGAAAGTGAATATATATAGATACTATATATATATATATATAACTTATCTACTAAATATCACAGAATCTTTTGGTTTATGTATTTCTTTATGTATTTCTAGCTATTTTCTTTACTCAGCGGGTTCAACGAAGAGGCAGCCAGAGGCAGCCCGAGCGGCGCTGGGCCAGGAGCTGACCTGCAGCTCTTCATGCGGCTCAGTTCATGCCCTCTAACTTTCCTCACCCTGTCAATAATGTATGTAATAATATTTGGTTTGCTGGGCTATGAACGGGAGGTGGAGACGCTAGGCCTATCTCATACTTTTGCAATTATTATTATTATTTTAGGGGGTGGAGAGAGCGAGTTAGAGCTCAGGGTGAAACCTAATCCAAATCCAGTTCAGGCTGCCCATTAATGCAAACCAGTTCTCAAACTGTGAATGGAGCTCCAGTAATTCCTTCGCTGCTGCTCAGCAGGAGCCCAGCGACACACAGCTTGCATGACCATGTTAAAAAAAAAAAAGTCTCACAACCATGAAAACATTCGGGGACCGTTTTCACAAACAATCCTATCAGGGAGGCAATTTTTTTATGGCTGAGTGTGTGGCCACATTCTTTTCCTTTCACTTTGTCTCTTCTTCAGAAGACAAATAGATTTGTTCTCCCTTTGATTGTCGTTTTTTTGTTTTGTTTTGTTTTTTTGCATATGAGTAAAATGAAAGATGCTTAGTAAAAGTCCTGCTACAGCAAAGAAAAAAGTAAAAATATTTTTTCTGCTTTAGACAGAGCAATATTCATAGAATTTATTTTTTTAATAGCTCTCCTGTTAAAGCCAGAAAAATGTTTCAGTGTTAGAATTTCAACACTTATTTAACCTCTTTGAGGGAGACTTTCTCACTCAAACTAAAAAAAACCAATAACCAGAATTTTTGAATTCTTTCCAGGAAGCACCTGCCTCCCCTCTGGGACCCCGGCAGGCTGACGGGTGCCAGCACTTGCTGTGACACCGCTCCTGGACCAGCTCCTGCGCCCTCAGCCCAGCGAGAGCCCAGGGAACCCACGGCTGCTCGCAGTAAACCAGTTTAATGCCCTAATTAACCCACACCTTCTTCTCGGTGGTTAAAAATAATCCGTACCAAAGCGGTGCCGGGGACATTTTCTCTGCTCATCATCCAGCTCTGCGAATGAATTCGCCTTTGCCGCGGGGCAGATCGGGGTCCCCCCTGGCTGGCTGCAAGTGCTTGGGGTACCGGGCATGGCCCTGAACCACTGCCAGGTGGAACATGAGTTTTGTTACTTTTCCTAAATCAGAATTGGACACGGGAATGTCACAGGCATTGGGGCAACTTAGAAGCCTCCAGTTCTCACCAGAACTTGCACAGCCTCCCCACGGCGATGGCTGCTCGCACCCCGATTGGTGAGCCACCTTTTTTTTTTTTCACGTCCCAGGGCTCAGCTTCGGCACAAGTGGAGCTGAGGCAGAAATTCCTGCAGCACCTCACCAACAGGCACTGCTCTCCCTGAGCACCTCGCAGCATCGCTCCTGCACCATCTGTTTGAAAGCCATAAGAAAAAAAATAAAGTTCTGAGAACAAATAGCAAGTTCCTGGCCACTTCTCCCTCTTGTGTCTGTACGGGTCCTACAGGAGTTGCTATTATAGGGTCAGCATTTTTTACCAGGTGCTACAGAAAGCTGCTTTGACAGAAGCTATCGTTCTCTGAAGCTACATTATAGTAAGAGATTACAATTTTGTGGTCACTACTATGTATTCAAAGCCACCATTTCTTGATTTGCTAATAGGTATCACTCCCTTGCAGCCCTGGTCTCATTTGTAAGAAGTCCAGGCTGCTGTCAGGAGAGCGGATGCGGGCAGCGGACGCAGTCAGAAACTCAGCCGGGCTTCTGCAGGTGTTTACCGTGCGTAAAGGAATACCTAAAACCCACTCGTGTCCCTGAAGCCACAATGAACTGCTTACAGTGAATAGATGCCCCAAAAATCAGTTTCTTTATAACACAATAAGCTTTTGTATATCCTTTGAGGAAAGTGATAGTGCTGCCTGAATTTAGGCTCAGTGAAATGCTGAAGCAGTTAAATGTAACGGTGTGTCCTGCTCTGATCTCTGCAGAACTGGACTTGGTAAAGACTAACGACCAACCCTTTGAACCTCCAAGTCTCGTAAGGTTTAATTTGTTATTTCGGGGGGAGGGGGGCGGGAAGCATGAATAAATAATGAGAATAAGGGACATGGCAAGCAGAGACAATTCACCACTGTCACTTACATATACGGCACGGTTACCAAGTCCTGGAATTACTCGTTACCACAATACTACAGAAAAAATTAACCCAAGTCCGGGAAGACAGCTGAAATCAAGGGGTACTGTAATCCAGAGTTATTTTGAAAGGTTCACAATATTCCCTGATGCTGTTTAAACTCTCAAACATGTAGAGCACAGAGAGTTAACACAGACCGGGGAAACCAACACCAGCGCTGAAGCCTGTGGTGTGTTAGCAGTCAAAATTCACTTGGATAGTGGAAAGGAACGGAGAGCGAGCAACAGAACAACCTGCAATATTTTTCAGAAAACATCTATTTGCAGGAAATAAAACTTTCACAAGAACACACCAGTTCTGGCAATGCCTCTTGCAGGAGGGTTTTGTTAGGAATTCAGCTGAATTCCTTTTTTCCAACCCAGAAAGCACGGTGCTGTTGTAGCAGTTAGAGCGATTGTTCAAAGCGTGACAAATCCGGGTTTAAGTCCTCGATTCAGACCCGGGACTTCAACTTGGATCTCTCCCATCCTACACAACTGCACCAGCTATCAGGCTTTTGCTTATTCTGGGCTACAACTATGCATCTCTTTCTGTTGTTATTTATTGTATTTTTAATATGTATCTCTGTTTCATCCTTATAAAAAATATTTGCTATTTCAAAATTGTTTGAAGATGGGGAAAGTATTTTGCAGGAAGAGCGAGCAGTGCAGGAAAGGCAGTGATAGAGCTTATTTTTCTTTTCTTTAAATGCTCTGTGAGGCAGTGAAAAACCAGAACATTACAATAGTGTTGGAGGAAGAAGGCTTTGCACACAAAGCAAATTTTCTTCCTGAAGAGCAGTTTATTGCAATGTAGAAAGCTCACTAATTGGATTTACGACAGGCAAGCAGTGATGGTAAAAAGGAATAATGTGAACAGGGGAAAATAAATGGATATTAAATCTTACAGACACCTACACATTTCCTGTGCTTTTCTGAAGAGATGCTAAGTAACCAGTGTTCCCAGACTTTCCCCGATCCTTAGTTTAGTCGGCAGAAGGAGAAGGACTGCGGTTACACGTGAAGTAAATAACCCAAAAGCAGAATTGCCCACGATCAGCAGAAAGCTTATCTGAGCCGATACAGCGATCACCCTGCTAAGCTCTAGAATATACAGCCCGTCGAGACGAGAGATGCACTGTGCTGCTGGGTCGTACCAGCTTTTCTGGAGCTGAAGCGTATGCTGCACCGCTTTGCTGAACCAGGTGAAATGAAGGATGTAAGAACTGGCTAATTGAAATACCTGAGCGGTTTTAATGAGGCTCTCCTTAGATGGCATTCTGCAAATCTGGTATTTATTTGCTTCACCTAACAAGTCATCTGTACGTTACAGCCTCCTTTATACACTCCGGCAGAACTGCATCAGCTGCTAAAATTTAGCTTTTCATTTTGAGGGCCTCCGTATTTTTCCTGCTCAGTGTAGGGATGAATGAACAGCACGGGGCAGTGTGCATTATCTGGAGCGGCAGTGAAACCTATCTAATCTTGGCAGGCATAAATGTTTTAAAACGTAGCTGAAATTCTGCAAAGAGTGCTACTGAAAGAGTGTTACTGCAATAGTCACCCTTGAAATCCTGCACTTATTTCTCGCTTTCATTCGGTGTCATAAAAGACCTCAGCATCAATCATTAACAAGCTATTAACACATGCAGCTGATAAAAGTGTTCAAAGTCTGGTCAATAACAATGACGGAAATTCCTGTTTTACAGCTGGTTTAATCTGAGCATAAGGAGCCCACGTCCGTTATTTTCTTGGCTAAAAACCACTTCTTGGGGCTTTTGCTTTCATCTCTGCCTGCGTAACAAGCGCGGAGGCTGTGTTTTCTCCTCTGCCCTGCAAACCCAGCCACCTCGTCCTGAAAAGCGGCTTGCACACCAGCGCTCAGGAAACTACCACGTCAGAATGCCATATGATTTTAATACGTTACTACCTTGCAGTGAAGGTGCTATTAAAAGAAGGTGAAACCTTAGCTCGATCTGCAATTTGTAAACACAGGGAAATAGTGCTTATTAAGGGCAGCAGCTGGGCTTCAGGCAGCAGCATCCTGAGAAGGTGCTTCCCTCTGCTTCCCCAAATTGTACCAAACCCCAGCCATGCTACCACGACAAGTAAAGCCAGCACCAGCTCTGGCTACCTGAGAACTGTGTAACTCACCCTCTTTGATCGCTCATTTAGTGAAATAAAAGCTCTGACGTCGTGCAACCTGAGCAGCTGCCGAACTGGCTCACCGCTGCGTGTGCCGCAGATGTCAGCCCAGCTCTGTGTACGCGTGTGCGGTGCCGCGGGGTTTGTCACCGTCCCCTGCTGCTGGCAGCACTTGTCAATAATTACATTTACCCAGTGGTAGTTTCTCATCCCTGTGTAGAGGAATTTAAGGAGAGGATCTGTATAAAAGGACTCCATAAACAAAACACAGGTTGAGAAAAACATGCAGACACCCAGCCTCCATCTGCTCCGGTGCGATACACTTCACAGCTCCCATTCCCCATGTAGAACAGAATGTGATTTATAATTTATACCGACTTGGTGCGGTCCTTCTTGAAGAAAAAAAAAATCTTTGATGAAATACTGGCTTTATGTTATCATAAAACTATTGAGAAAAATCACAGAGCATTTGGCAATTTACCTCCACTACCGTATCTTTGAAGTTTGGGTATTTACATTTCATGCACTTTTCAAATAAATAATAAAAAAAAAAGTGTACTGTACTGCTGAACACGACCGCCACTAAGCCCGAGTGCGAGCCCATCCCAAAATGTAATTACAGCATTAGCAGGGGTAAACCACTGCAGAGATTTCCAGCCCTCCAGGTAACATTTAAGGCCCGGCTCCAGCTAAGATGCAAATATTCTGTGCGGCGTGGAATCGGTACGTTCTCCTCGCTTTCCTGAGGACCTGCAACATGTGAAGAACTCGCTGAACAAAGGCAGAGGCAGCGCAGCCCCCGCCAGCACCGCTCACAGCGCTGCTGCTGCTGCCTCCAGCACGAGCCTGGCCGCGGCGAGCGCCCGGTGGCTGCTGCCCTTCTACCTGCGAAGCCAGCATGGATTGGTGGTAAGAGGGGAAATTTGCTTCCCGGTAAAATGACCTTTAACAGGTTTCAGTCAGACTTCTGCTAGGTCACGGGCTGAGACTCCGCACGGAAATTAATTACTGGTCTGAAAAGCCATTTCAAAGCTACAGGATTATTTATTAAGGTAAAAGACACACAATCGAGGAGGAAATGGTTATGCAGGTCGCTGAAATCTGCAAGGATCAACCTCTTGAACACATAGCAAATCCACATGATCCTTCACTTAAATTATGTAATTTTCAAAGCACCTGTCCCGTGATGTCTCAGTTATCACCCGGCTGCTGGGCTCCAACAGGCAGGGCAGTCAGTGCGGCTCGTCTCTGCCCTGACGGGCTCATCAGCTGAGATCACTGTGCTTCTGCTTGATTTTCAGTCCGATCACTACAGAAATGCCTCATTCTGGTGTAACACGGCACGATACTAGCTAATTTCTAAGGCTGTGCTGAGCATTCACCAGCACTTTAAGACAGGACCAGGCTGGAGTGGTTCTCAAACACCTCTGCTGCTGCTTGTGACAGAAGGAGGCAGAAGAGCCATTTGGAAAATGTCAAAATATTGTGGGTTGGTTGGTTTGATGAAAAATGTTATTTTCATACAAACGGCACACTTGAAAAGCATCAATTAAATTTCCTTTAGTGAATCTGCAGATTTGTGATGATGTGACATCACCCTTTAATATACTCACAGGATGAAGAGGTTTGAATTTGCAGACTGCCAGACTGCCCAAACCAAATTATGTATTGCAGTAAGGAAAGCAAATATACAATGTAAAAGCTCAAAAGCAAAATTCAAAAGATTTTTTTTTGGTCTGACTTCACAGAAAATTTCAGCTTTTTATTTTTCTTAAAAAAAAACTCCTTCAGAGTTGGGGAAATTTTTTTAAAACGTGGATCTTATGCAGCTTGACTGGCAGAGCACAGCTCCTGCTCATTTATCAAGGGCCTGATCAGCCCAAAGGGGTGAGGATGGGCTCCTGTCTCCCCCCACAAGCTGCACGCTGTGCTCCCAGAGGCACCCGCTCCCTCTGTAGATGCTGCGAGGCTCTGGGCTGAGAGCCACTGGCCCAATTTAGCTGAAGATGATTACATTGCACTGAAACTGTAGTTTGTTCCTGTTTTACAGAAACATCTCTTTATTGATGCAAGGAGTCGGGTAGTAGCACAGGAATTCCTGTTACTTCTGGCAGGGCTTGGATTTTACCAGATGCATCCCATGTCCTGCACGGGGTGGGATGCACAAAGCATCCTGGGAGAACCCAGGTACCCAAACCCTGTTTATGTTCAGCGGCCTCTGCAAACGGGCCCTGACAAGTGATCAAATCAGGGTGTCCTCGGAATATTTTACCCTTCATTTAGAAGCTGCCACCTGCTCAGCTGGGGGACGGGGACTGCTTTTCAGACTTAGTCCATTGCTAGGTGAAGTAAAACAGACTCACAAGTGCTTTCATTATGCTTTGAAATCTCATCTGCAGTCCCCACAAAATCGGTGAAACTCCTCGGAGTTGTAATAACCTAGCAGTATTAAGTGTTAGAAGGCCAGCCAGCCTGGAAAATGAGAAGGTGCACAACTTCTGTAGCCAAGGATTTTATACAAAACCTGTTGGCTTTTGCTTTGTGACTTGGCGTCTCCTTTGCATGAAGATCGAAGACACAACAGGAGCCTGACTCTCCAGACAAGAAGTCTTCGTGGCAAGGTACAGAAGCGATCCATTGCCTGCTGATATCGTGATGTTCAAACACAAGCAAAAGCAACGTCAAATTCTTTACCTCAATGGGCAGCATTACAGCAAGAGGAAAGGGACTGCAATGGGAAAATGCTGCAGCTTCTCCTCCTTTACCAAGCGTGTCAGATATTAAACCCATCTTTTAGGGACCTGCAGCCGTTCTGCCAAATGCTGCAGCCTTGCAGAGCAGCAGCTTCTTCGAGAGCCTGAGCTACAGTCCTGGGGGCTGCGGCTTCATGGGAGATCCAAGCAGCTCTCAAGGTGCGAGGCAAGGATGGCCCTCAGGACGGGCAGCCCTCAGGACAGACAGCTTGGGAGCCTTTCGAGCATGTGTCCCACTTATACTGTCATTTCTGGTCTGTGTCAAGTGAGCGTTTCTTCCCCATAGAGAAGCTCCAGCTCGAAATCGCCTTCAGATTGCATGGGCAGCTTTTAGCTGCGTGCTTGGCGGATGCGTATTTATGTCAACAGGATCTGCAAGAACCATGAAAGCAGCCAAAGTGCTCCCATTGGTGGACAGTGGCTTCAGGAGCTTTGCAAGGGGCTCTATTTGTTTGCTTCCTCTATAAAGCAAGAAATTATTTGTTGATTTAAAGAACCTGAGTGCTAAAGGGTTTGTCTGGAGCTCCACACATGCCGGTAGAGACAGCAGGGATTTTTGTACACTCCCTGTGCATTTGATGCTGAAGATTTAGTTTTAGTGATGATTCTTCAAGGGCTCTTGTTTACCTCTAATAAAAAAAGTCAGTCTTGGCTGAGCACAAGATCTCCACCAAAAAACATGCTGCATGCCCTACCTTCTAATGCAAGTAAACCTCAGTCAAGTCCATGTCTCGTAAGGCAACATGCCCGTTGTGGAGGGTGCTGGTCCAGTCCAGCCCCTCTGCTGCCCCACTTCCACCATGAGCAGCTGGCGATGTCCTCTCGAGTTAAACTTTTCAATCTATCCGCAAGCGTGCCCTAGGAGCTAGATTTTTTAGCAAGTTTTTGAAAAGCCAACCCAAAACTTCACCAACTTAAAGACACTAAGATAACACTAAGCAAAGTTTTGAAGAGCACATGGTCATTACTCAAATATTGTTTGTATTCATAGTTCATAAAGAAGGTAGATTTCAACGTTACTGAACGGCAAGAGGGAAAGGTTTTAAAATCACTGTCCTCTTCAAAGCTGTCATGGTTCCAGCTTCCTGAGGACTCGCCATTGCTAATCAGAGATGTGCAAAACTGTATGGAAACACCAAACCAGGAAAAGGTCATTTAGTTTAATTTAAATGCTATTTTTACTGAATCTGTGCTGATTCTTTATTTCAAGTTAAAGTTATACAGAACTCATCAGTTGCAACACAATTTTTTATTTCCTTTTTTTAAAAAAAAAATTACCATCTCCATCTTTCATCTCTCTCTTTGCTCTGCTCAGCTGGTTTATGGGGTCTTTGGAGACCTTAAACCAGAACCAAAGTCACGGGGAAATAAAAGCAGCAGTTACTTTAGCTGAGGTTGCCAGCCCTGCTCTGAGACCACACCAGGAATTTTTTAAGCAAGCTAGGTAGCCCACTGTGCCTCAGGAAGAGAGAGCTTAGAGTTATGTACCTGAACACTTTGAACTTAAAAGGGGTTTTATTCAGGTGAAGAAGAGAGCTGCATTTCTGCCATTTACTTCATTTCAAAATAAATCCAGCTACCCAGGGTAAAAATGTAATTTTTCTTATGCCACTAAAAGCAAAGCGACATCTGAAAAATATTACTAGCCAAAGGCCAGATTCTTTAAATATTTTGTGAGAGCTAATGCTATTATGGTTACTTATGCGAGTATGCTTGTCACAAGGGTGACAAGTTTAACTCACCCAGCTGCATTTCAGCTAACAGTCGCACCAGACAAAAGCTAAAGCCCCGAACCTGCTCTCACATCTCGAGCTCTCATTGATTTTAAATGGGTGCATGTGTAACTAGAGACAGGATTTGCCCCTAGCTGAGGACAACTATAATCCGTACACTAAGATGCTTAAATCATTTAGATCTTGAGTTTAAGCAGCCTCTTCTACCCACGCAGATCCGTGCTGCTGTACCAGCGCGCTGCTGCTCATTTCAGGATTGTCATTTCAAAGCCCAGGAGTTCTCCTTTGTACCCATTCCAATGCCTCTAATTTTTTACATTCCCTTCTTTGCTTTCATTTTATCCTCCACCTACACTGTACCTGGCAAGTTCTGTGACACAAACACCCAACTAAAGCTGATTTCATATGCTTGGACAGGGAAACTAAATATTACCAAAAAAAAAAAAAAAGGAAAATCTGAGAAACATCAGGCATGCATAAGCAAAGACAACTGATCTAAGTCAGTCCTTCTGATGCTAATCTTACTGCAAATAATATGCGGGGTACATGAGAAAATGTCAAATCCACACTACCTCACAATCGCTGGCTTTCAATCCAACTTGAAACTAATCCAAAGAAAAAATACAAGGGAAAGGCTGAAAGTTTTATCGTTATTTAGAAAGTTTAAAAGAAATAAAAATGTAGCTCCCATGAAACTACGATAGATGAATAATCTCACAAACTCCCAAAATAATATCAGTGTCTACGGCTATTAAAGTTTATAGGTGCATAAAGAATGCATTTAAAGCAGGTTATATTGAAATCAAATCATTCCTTCTAATTAAAATGTGGAGAAATATCTTATCCAACAGGGAACACTCCATATAATTATTGTTCAAAACTGGAATTCTGTGATTAATAAAACAAACCTAGACTTTCACCGAAAAACAAACCCATCTGACAAGCACCAGACTCGCATCCAAACCTCCTGTCGGTGTTTTAACACAATCCCATTCCCCTGGAGTTAAAGGGAGGCGAGTGTCTCAGCTAACAGAAATCGCAGCACATAAAACACTTGCACTTCTAGCATCAAAGATGCGTTTACTGCAAACACAGGAACGTGAGGGAAATTAGGCAGTGAACAGGGTTGCAGCAGTTTTAAGGATTATTTTTTAGACCTTTCACACCAAGACCTACTGGCCACGCAGGCTAGTTTGCGCACACCGCGCACACCCGCATTTCATCTCCCCTGCCAACTGGATGCTCCTGCGCGTTTCCCATCCCCAGGAAGTTTTACAAAGGCAAAGCAACCTTTACGTGACTGTTCCCCTTTCCTTGCCGGGTCCCATCCTGCCGACTGCCCCGGCCCTGCCCGCAGTGGGGGGCAGAGCGGGTGCCGTGCGCTGCGGCCCCGCGTCCCGCTGCTGCTCGCCAAGGCGCAGGATGGGGCCCCTAATCACTAACAGCTCCTCTGGAAACTCTAGCAGAGATAAAAAGTACAAAGACACTGTTGGTTCCAGTCTCCTTATTGAATTTTCATTGCTCCTTTTATTGTAACTGTGAATTCAGTCCATAATGTCACGTGTTCTTTGTTCTCCAGCCTGACATACATTTTAATATACAGCGCAATATCTATGCAAAGACTAAGTGTGTTCATGTGTAGGAGAGTTAACACTTCGCTACAAACATGGTTATAGTTAGAGATTAAAAGCAACACTTTCAATAACTCTGCTGCTTAATACTTCCAGCTCCTATCTCCTTCTGAAGGCGCTCCTCCTCCTCTCCTCTCCCCCTAAAAAAACCAACGCGCAAGAAATGCTGAGCATACAAATTATGTCACTGACATCTGGAAAGAGACATGACTACCCGAGTAAAAAATAAACCCAGCAGAGGTCACGGCTTTAACAGACTGTCGCTCTATATTTAAACTGATTGATTCATACAAAGACATAATTATAGAGAACATTGGAATCAGCAGCTCACAGCGCTCGCGATTGCAGGCACAGTCATGTTTACAGGAAATATGTTTTAAAGGCTACGTCTGGCATGAGCTAATTGATACACTCGACATAATGATACACAACAATTTAAACTTAAATTGTGAATAATGCCTACTTATTTTCCTACCTAGATAATAACAACTTTCTTTCAACTATACATGATCATGTATCATTTTTTTCAGGATATTCTTTGCATAAAATCTATTGGTTATGCAAATAAAAGGCTTTGGAGAATAATGTACAGTAACTAATTTGTATAATCAGTTTCCCTCAATTCAGCGTGATAATGATATGTAAAGCACATCACTACAGACTGTCTGTGAAATGAATTCTGTCTTAATATGCTAGTCAACTAGCCACTCGACCTTTGCATAGGCTCACTGTAAGAAGAGCAGAAAAACCCACACACATTCTTTCAATTTCTAAAGGGAAATTCGACTCTAGCCGTAGAACAAAGAAAGAAGAAATAGAAGTAAAAGAAAATCAAAGAAAAAGTGATTTGGATTCAAGGGGATCAGATGTTTCATTTATTGCAGGTTGGAGACCTTCAATCAGTCAAATGAAAGACACATTTGTATTAAAATACCTACAAGGCAGAGAGAAAGCCTTGATCAGGTGTATTAGATTTAAGTTACAGCTCTCTTGCTGAGAGATGTGAACCTACCTTCCAGTCTATCTGTTCTCAATATTGAAGGTTTTCTGTGTTACAAACATGAGATGAAAGGTAGCTTGCCTGCCTTCCCACGTATCTGCTGGATATGAACAGCGCATTAGAAGGAGGCGAGGTGAACTCGGTGGCTGCCTCGAGCAGCCTCCCCTAACGGGGACGCGGGACCCGTGCTAGGGACGTGACACAGGCTGCAGCACAACCCTTGTTTGCTCAAAGCGCGGCGTTTCTGAAGGTGAGTATCCTGTTTGGGTTAGTAGGAAATGTCTAACTTCTGCTGCCGTGGGGCTGCAGGCCCTGCTGCACAGAGGGAAAAGCAAGAGCGCAGCGAGAGCCCCGGCCCTGGCCCCGCTGTGCCAGGACGGCAGCGTGTGGCTCGGCTCCTCACCGGGTACCGGGCAGGTGGGAAGAGCCAAATCCTGCCCTCCTGCCTCGCTTTCACACCAGCCTTTCCACACAGACTCCTCAGGCCCCTGCGCTCACCCACAAGCACTACCCACGATCAGGCCTGGCCGCAGGGTCAGGGTAATTTTGGATTGTGACTAAACTTTGGGGAATATCAGTCAGGTGCAGAGCAAATTCTCCAGCTTCTTTACTGCCAGTTATTTCTCATCTGGATTTGGAAAGCCAGGTCCAGCCCTTCCCCTGAGTGACCCAGAGCCAGGCTTTGAACCTGGATCCCTCACAGCAGTGCCAGGGGCTCTGGTCGCTGCAGCACCGGCAGGGCACATCCTTATCTCTTTTACTTGGCAAAAATGGGTGGAATTCAGCACATCCCCATACAGAATAACCCAAACCCTACACAGCCAGGTGTTTGCTAAAAAGGAGCTCTCCTGCCAGCCAGGGTTAGGACGCCGAGAGCCTACAAGAGGGGCTCAGTGCAAGAAGAAGCAGCCTAAAAGAAGAACGGCTCAAGTCCCCATGAAGTGGTTTTATCTGCTCCATTCACTGTTCGGCATCTTTACATGCTGTTTAGGGGTGCCCTGTAGTCCAGGCAGGACTTCTGTATCCTTGTCATAGTTTAAGGGACTTAAACACTGCACGCACCGGAGAAATTGTCCCTCAGCCTGCCCCAGGCCCGCCCAGCCCCACCCCAGGACACGAACACCCCACAGCAGGGTCAGCCCAACCCCACGACAAGTCCTTCCTGCCATTTTACAAGCGCTTCAGTAATCTAATAATGAGATGAATCACATGGATGCCAACAATGGGCCCTGTGGCAAGAGAAATGAGTGACACAGACATCAGCGAGAGCTGCTGCCATCTGAGCCTCGGAGCAGCCACTGCCGCATCCCGGAGAGAAAGACAGCCAACAAAAGTGCAGCCTTAGCTCAGGCCCCGGTTTTAAAGACTGGCTCCTGAGAGCAAACTGCCCTTCTAACCAAGCCCATGGTAACGTTGATCCCTGCTTTCATGTGCCCGTATCTGCAAATACTGCAGAGAGGTATGAAAATTTTAAAGCCATCCGGCTTGTTAAATAAAACCCCTGTCATTCTGAAGTTTAGCTGATCTTTTTGTTTATATACTCATAAATTCTCCATCAATCCAGAAAAAAGGGTTATTTTTCTTTTATTTCCTTATTTTTAATATTTTATTTTGAAATAAAAATAAGTATGTTCCCAATAGCATTTGAATAATGCAGCCTATCAGTGAAATGTAGGCTCTGTTTCAGAGCTGGTCAAAGGGTGAACAGGCATAAATAGAGGACTGGAATAAAGTTTATTTTCCTTTTAAATAGGCTTTTTTTTTTTTTTTTTGGTTAAATGAGGGCCTCTAACAGTATGACTTTTGTGGCTGAATGGGGGAAATCCACACAAATGTTTGTATCCTCCTTATGTACGATAACACATCGTACAATTTTCACAAGTGGATTACAAAGCAGCAGCTAGTACACAGCCGTACAGCTGATAGACTAAGATAAATTCTACATCGCAGATACGGTATTTCATGTACAGTTAAAATCTGCTGAAAAGGAGAGGAGCTATAAGGCAAGGCTCCCTTTTTCACAAAGTGAACAAAAGGACCCAATATCGTGCCATGAATTCCACAGAGGTTTCGCTCTATTTATAGTGAAATCTCTTTCAGCGCACGGACATTTAGTGGGTTAGCTTGATACGTCCTTTTTTTTTTTTTTTCCCCATTTACAAAAGATCAAAACACGCATTTCTCTGTCGAAAGAGCTTTGTGTTTGAGGTTAGGGGAAGCGGCCACGAAAGAAGAGCGCGGGAATCCCCGGCGGAGCGCGCCGGGGCGCCTCAGCCCCCCGCCGGGCTGTTCTGAGCCCAAACGCGAGGTGGCAGCAAGGGCAGCGCTCCGAGCCGCGGGCTCAGCCCGCTCGGCGCCGCTCCGTGCACACCGCCCCCGGGGCGCCGAGAGCTGCGCTCCGCAGCTGGGTAACAAAGGCGCGAGCAGCAGACGTTGCTGTCGGCCCCCAAAATTAGGATATAGAAAGCGGCGCCGTGCTGCCCAGAGGGGAAGGGGAGGGACCCGAGCAGGACAGACAGCGGGCTCTCCCCGAGCCAGCCAGTGGGCAGCTCCCCGGTGATGCTGCAAAACTCGTGGTTGGAAATATATAGGGAAACACATGCTCTGCTATGAAGTGATGCACATTTCTCTAGGATTGCCTTGGCCAGAGCAGGGCCAAGCCCCAGTACAAGCACCACTCTGAGATCCTTTGCAGCAGCACCCACTCGCAGCAAAACATTTACAGCTCTTGTCATCTGCCTATGAACACCTGGTTCTAGCAGTAACAAAAGCAGCGATTCTGGAGCTGCATGAAACATCCCAAAGCAGTCTTACTATTTCTTGAGCAGATGCATTATTTTCACTCCACTTCACACCAGGCAGAACTATGTTTTCTGAATACCTTAGGTAACGCTTTTCAGAAACGTCTGAAAACCTTACAAGGCTGTTGCCCAGAAAACATGAGACCATCTGCCTGCCAAACGCCCAGGGAAGCAACTACAACCAGAAACACCATGCCCTACGAAACCCCAGTGTTCCCCCTGCCTTATTCACCACCCCCAAACCTTGACCTGCGATCACCTTGAGCAGAACCTATGCCAGGCACAGCGATGCAGACGGAGCACTCATTGCACACGGGGAATGTCACGCATGTTCGAAGCACGGTGGATTCAACACAGCAAGTAACACTTACCCTCTGAGGGGAGACCACCCAAAGGTTGGTAAGTGATTAGTTAATTCAACAAGTGGAAGATCTGCTGTAATGATCTGTGAGGAAATACAGATCAACAGCAACCACCATCAAACTGCTGAGATTTGTAAGGAGGGCTGGTGACAGCCTTGCTTCTGAGTTACCTGCAAGCAGCCCCCACATACAAGTCTCAGCTGGCACTACCTATTGAAGGCTGTAGGATCTGTGTCCTCCCCTTACAGGTAGGAGAGCTGAAAAACAGGTAGAAAATGATTTCTAATGACCTTCTGGGTTTGAACAAGGCCATTCAAACCTGTGTTAGGAGATCACAGGTTTAATTGGCTCCTGTTTTCAGTAGGGAATATGAAATCCTGACTCAGGCTCCACTCACAAAAAGGAAGTGCAGAAAAAAAGGTCTGCCTGAACAGGAACCTCAGGATTTTGCTCCACCTCTGAAGTTCTCTTGATTCACACTGAGTTCAGTGAAAACAAGATGATTCTCAGAGTTTTTACTGGCATAACTGACATTCTGTATCAGTTACTTCACCCAAGGCGCCGCTGGCAATGTGAAATGAAGAAAGAAGTACAGGCATGGTGTTCATGGAGGGCAAACACTGCTGTGGTGTAGCAGAGAGGTACAGGCTCGCTTGAGGGCTGAGGTTCTGGGTTTATTTCCATCGCCTGCTCCCTCCCTGGACAAGCAGAGCTGCTTGCCTCCTGACTTCAGAAGCAGCACAACATTTGAAGGGGAAGACTGTGCATTTGGCAACTTTGCTTGACTTTAATCTCAGGGGAAAGTATGCTTCTATCCCATGTGGACATTAATTGCTCGAAGGATGCTCTCATAAACAAAATGCTGGAGGCCATTTAATCTTCTGCCTCTCTTCCTCCCCAGCTCCCAGCACACCAAATATAAACACATGAAACAGGGACGTAAGATGACAAAATGTCCTCAAGTACAAAGATGTGCAAAAACATATCATCTACACCAACATGAACCAGCAATTCTTGCTAATCTGCTCACATTGTTTGAGGGAGGCAGTTAAACGGTAAGGATGGAACAATCATTTTCTAATCGCAGCCTGCCCTAACAGGGCAGAATGACAGCTCAAACAGTCAGAATCCATCACCTAATTAAAGGTGAATCCTTTTTTTTTTTTTTTTTAACTGAATATTAGAGATTTTTAGGAGGCTGTGACCTGCCCTGACATATGCCTCCAATTTTTGGTAAATAATCACCATCATCTTTGCTTTGACCACATGGAGATACGTGATAAGTAAGTAATATTTTCCAATTCCGGTTTGTTAAAGTGGAAACCAGACTTTCATCCGTGCCAAGCTGTCGTATCAGAAGATCATCTCAGAAATATCTGTCACTTCTTATACTTTAAAGGCTTTAGCTGGACAAAGTCATCATCTCGCTTGTGGCCATTGCAAAAACAAACCAAAAACGAAAATTAAAAAACAGTATTAGAACCTTTGACACAAGGGGTGTTAGACCTAAGGAATTAATTTATATCTGAAAAATAAATAAAAGTCCTACTGAGAAGTTGCTGAAGATCACTGCCACCACGCTGCAGAGCAGAGCTATCAGATGCTGTCCTGTCACTGCCACTGCCACGTAGAATGTCACATCTCCTGTACGTAAGAGATACATTGCATAATGTTACAGATGGCACAGCTCATAGCAGTCAGGATTACATTTATTAAAATCAGCTGAGATGGTTATTACTCAGATTCTACAATTTCCCATGCAAGGTGACCCGAGCTCCTGAGCTCCTTTTTTTTTTTTTTTTTGAGTACCGCAGTAAGATTTATAGAAAATAGTGACAGGTAGACTGAAACTATCACTGTGCATCAATACCAACTGCTGTAGGCATCTGCTATAAAACTACATTCATGGACATCTGAGTTTGCGAATGAACTGGATTCTCAGTGTCACTATTTCATTCGCTTTCATCATGGTCATTCGTGCAGCTACAGCTTTGTTTACGTGGGGGCTGGAGCAGCGGCTGCTAGCTTCACCAGTCCCACTCACACAGCAGTGCTGTACACGAGCGTCGGGGTGGCCTTCGCTTTTATGCCATCTCTAGTTAACATGGCTGCGGACAAAGGTGGCGGGGGGAGAACCAACAGAAAACAATCTACAAAACCTTCCATTAGCTTGGACCTTCACCCTCAAATGGAAAAAAAAAAAAAAGAAGTAAATTTTTCAGCAACAAAATATAACCCTAAACATATTTATGCAATAACCAAATAGTTATACTATTTGTATAGGTTATAATATTATAGTTATAATATTTGTATAGTTATAGGAAAGGCGTTTATGAGAACAAACCGCTTAGCTTCATGCCTGCTGCAAAGCACTGCCCTCTGCAGCCAGCCTGGTGTCGGTGATCACCAGCACACAGCACAGCCCCCCCAGCACACAGGTACAATTCCTTATGCCCTCGTCTACATACGCTGCATGTAAAACCACACACTGCGTGTAAAACCACACACTGAGTGTAAGATCATACATGCTGCGCGTAAAATCACACACACCTATAACCACTGAGTTTTCAAAACCATCGGGTTGACCACAGAGGAGCAGTTGGCACTTGGGCACACACTTACAGAGCTGTATTTTTATACCAGAGAGGTAAAGGCACAGAGCAGTAAAGGTATATAAACTGCAAAAAAAAACCCTGCAAGACTGAGACCGTAAGCACGCAGCGCTGGATATTTTTCTCTGCAAGCCCTGCAATGTACACTCACGCAGCCCTTGTTAGGTGTGTGAGCATCACTCCAGTTGCTCCTGAGCAGGAATGCGTGCCCCCAAAAACATGCACTCTGCCCCAGCCCAGCGCCTCGGGAGCTCACCGCCTGCCCAGCCCCACTGCCCCACTATTTTATATTTATATTTTATATTTCTCTCTCTCCTCCTTTGTGGTGGCAGTTGTAAATCTACCTTTCTCAAAATTCAATAAAAAATTAATTGGAAAAAAAAAAAGCCATTTCATCCCTAACAATAAAAGACCAATTGACTTCTCAATTTTCTAGTGGGCAGGAGAAGAAATCAGGCATACAGCAGGGAGAAACTCAATTCTCCAAAGCTCTCCCCTTCAGGACTTCCAGAGTGGCAGTCTCAAGAGTGCTGTGTCCCCTGCCACCCACGCGATCCCAGCCGGGTGTTATTTTCTCGGTTCTGAAGGCAGCAAGAATTCCTTCTCCATTATTGATGACTCGGTGCGCCGCTGCTACAGCAGCCTTCGGTTCAGCGCTTCCTGCTGTCTGCCACTCATCTGCTCCAAACGCTCCCATCCTGCTGAGGCACGCGGCTTGCTTCCCTCTCTCCCCAAACCTCTCCCGAGCTCCCTTGTACCAAACCCCACACCGGGGGATGTGGCCTGGTGTCCAACCTCTCCCCACGAGCTCGCGGGCTGGAGGCAGCCCAGGGACAGGGATGGTGCCGAGGGAGCGAGCCCTGGGGCTGGTGAGGTAGCAGTGTTTGCACTGATCCCTCTTGCTAGGATGCCAAACACAACGCTGAGGCCCCAGTTGTGGAACAAGTGGGTTGAGGCAGCCTGAGTTTTCTGAATCCTTCCGACAGAAGGAATCTGATCCCAGAAACAGCAAACAGTGGGATGGAGCACACGGCAGAGTGGGGGTAGGAGGGCACGTGCTCCTGATAGGGCCGGATTCATCTCTTCCTCTTGCCCTCTGCCTCTTCCCCTTCTTGCTTCTTAGCTTCTTTTGCTTTATATCTGCTCTCTCATAAATAACTATTTCATTGTTTTAACATTTCTTTAGGAAACCTGGGCACGTAACAAGTGCAGAACCAGATGCACCTACAGACAGGGAGGCAGCACCATCACCACAGTGTGCTTTGAGTAGGACTTGGGGGTGCCAGGGCTACTGTTAATTACTAAGCGAGCACCAGATCTGGCAGTTACCAACCACAACTTGCAGCCGTAGCCACAGATGGCGCAAAATACCTGCAGACATTTTGCAGAAATCAGCTTTGTCCGTCAATGCACAGTCGGCTGCAATGCAGTTGAAGCCTGGTCCCTACGGTTTCCCAGATGGTCCTTGACCCATCCACGTCCCCATTCTGCCTGGCACAGCCTGCTTGCTGGATCGGGGCTTTGATCCAGGAATGGAGCAGTTTACAACACATATCCCACTTCCCTTGGCTCTAAGAAAAACAAAACTAACAGTTGTCAACAACTTTGAAGTAAGAGCAGATTCACAACTCAAAAGCAACCACAATGACACACCTTGTCTAGACTCTACGTGAATTAAGAGAAACCTCAAGTTCATTTTTATGATACAGGTCCAGCGTGACAAGTGGTTTCTTCTATGTTTTCTTATGCAGTCATCAGAAATTTTGGGAGGATAACCTTTATAAAACTATAGGCAGGTAGTATTCAGACAGTGTTAGATCTTAAGCTTCAAGTGCTAAAGGAAGGAAATTAAAAATTTGTATTCAGGTTCACACTTTTCTCTTTCTTAGAGCTAGGGGCTTTGAGTCACCAGCTCTCCTCCACTGTAGTAGTGCAAGAAAATGACTTTTAAGAATTCTATAATTATGTCTTTATTTCTGGGAGCATATTTGTGTCAGCTAAGACTGTCTCTGTATTATTTACAATCACAAAGGCTGAGTGAGAACAACAGTAGAAGTCCTCCCGGCTGCCCAATCTGGGGATGGGGTATATAATTGACTTCTAATTGTTTGCCAATGAATACTCAGGAAAGCCTTCTGCCTTTTTGCTTTCCCACCCCAGCGTACTCTTTGCACACTGTGCAATACCTGAACAGCTTGGGACTGACCTCTGAGCCCGTCCTAACTTCTGACATCGTCAGTTTTAACCCTCAAACTTGGATACAAAGGGGAGAGGCAGGAGGTGTTTGAACTGTTCACTGAAAGACAGCAACTTCAACTTTACAGCGAAAATCCATCTTACCCCAACAGATTCAGTGATTGTGAAAAAAAACACCTAAAAAAAATAAGTTAAGCAATTTCACACAGTGGAAAACAGCCCAGGGCACAAGAAAACTAAAACCAAACAGTTTGCCGTCAGTGCTGTAGACTGTGTTCAGTAAAAACAAAAGATCAAACAAGTTCTGTAATCATTATATAAAGCACATTTGCTATGGCATGTGAAGAAAACATACTTCCTTCCTAATACTAATTAACATTAGAGAGTTGTGGGCTGAAACACAGGATAAAAATAGCTGTTTAAACTAATCACTCAGCAAGATGTAAATGTTACATATAAAGTATATCTAACGGGTTGGAATATTTATCCCAGAAGTAAAGCAAGCTTTCACTACTTATGAATTATAAAAGTTTCTCTTCCTGCCTCACTGCAACAATGTATGGACCCTTTGCAAGTCTGTGACCACTTTTCATAGACTGTAGCAGCCAAAGTTGTGGGGAGTGAAGAGAAGCAGGAGCAAGGGGCATTGCCAAATTGTTGTGTAAAGAGCACAAAGATATTTTGATGGGGTACCATACTATGGCTATCAACCAGTGGGTAGGTTTGACGGTTGCAGACGATGCAGAGGAGCCCACAGCAACACCATCAGCTGCACCTGTGCAGAACTTCCATACGCCTTTCAAAGCACGTTACTAACACGCACAAATCAGCTGGCTCTGCCTAACAGGGAACAGCATTCTCAGATTTAACCATTTGTTCCTGAAATATATATGGGTTCCACCCTTCCACAAACAAATCCAGGACAAATTTTTGTTTCTTGTCCCTCCTCGCTATTCCTTCCCTTTTCCCCATCGCCATCAGCACCGCTGCTAAATCCCCACTCACGGGCAGCAGCCAGCACTGCTGCAAGGCATTCGTGGCTATCAGGACACCAGAGTCTCCAAAATATTCCCAAGCAGAGACTGTATGAAAATGTTCAGGATGCCAAATGTTCTTGAAATAATATTTCAGTAGTTTCCTAGCTATAACAGTTTAGAAGTTTCTTGTAACTTCCCCTAGGAAGAATTCAATGTAGGGAAACAACTGCAGAAAAGGTGTTGAAAAAAGCTAATTCTTCTGCGTCTCTTTAGAGAGGTGCCGTATTCCCATTCTTGAAGATTTGTAGCCACCTGAGGAGCTCCCCACCCAACACAGACATCACCGACAGGTATTCTTAGTAACACCGTTGTGCTGCAGGACCTGCTGATATTACTGAGCAGAGCCCAGGAAGACGTCCCCATGGTTCCTGCCCCTCTCGATGAGCGTTCCAGCTTTGGGCTGGGTTCAGGAGCACTGATCTGCTCAGCAGAAATCCATCACAACAGGGTGCACTTGGCTCTGGGGACACCCACCCAATATGAGCCAAGCAGGCAAGACTGTCCATTGCATGCTAGGCTAAAGAATAAGAAAAATGTGGGTTTTTTCTTCATCAGCAAGAACCAGGCAAAAAGAAAATCCGCCAAGCAACTTCTATAATCCCAGGCCACAATCAGATCCTAAACTCAAGCTACCTGACTCTCCGCTCTCCTGCTATGTGTCACAGGAGTACAATTTCAGCCTGTAAAGATTAAATAAAACAGTCCTGAAGAGACTGAGAGTACAGCCCAGGACAGCAGCTCTTACATCCCACCCCAGTAATTTGTCAGCAGATGCCTCAGACCAAGGAAGCAGCGGACCAGGAGCTCTCATTGCAAAACCTCAGGACCAGAACCTGATAGAAAGGGAAACAACCCATGCATCAGCACTGTTGTAAGGTTACTCTAAACCAACAAGATAGCTCTAAAACATTCTGGACATCTAAACTGAGTCAAAAAGCTCTTGGGCCAGCTGCAAAAAAAAGTAAAATAAAATAAAATGAAATAAAATGAAATAAAATGAAATAAAATAAAATAAAATAAAATAAAATAAAATAAAATAAAATAAAATAAAATAAAATAAAATAAAATAAAATCACTGAAATCAAGAAGGCAACTAGTCATAATGAATCCCAAATGTCCCCTACGACAGAGTCATTGCACTGCAAATGGAACCGTTCAGGGCACCACAAGCACCGCCTCCGCTCCACCTTACAACGTGATTCATACCGCTAAGTGCTTTGTTTCCCTCTTGTAGCATGCAGTGTTTGGGCTTCCTAAACAGGTCATATCAAATAAACGGCTACACCTTGAAACTACACAGCGAAACAGAAAGCTGTGTGCCAAACTGCGCTCCGGAGGGGACTGGCTTGCAAGCGTGCCATCCTCTCCTGTAGAGTAAGGAGGGGAAGGAGCGCCATGACCACCTCTAAAGGGCCAGCCCCAAAGCCCACAGCTCTTCCCAGGCACCTCTCAGCTTGCAGGAGAGCACCCAGGGTGCACCCACAGCCAGCTCTCTGGGTGCTGGGCAGGGGAGCCCGCGGAAGTGCTGGGGGAGCCGGAGATCAGCCCACAGGCACGCTGCATGGATCAGCTCTGGGACACGGGTTATGTGGCTGTCACAGCTCACTGGGTTTCCTTGTCTTTACCTGCTGCAAGCATTTAAAGACAGCCCCGTGTTCCCATGTTTAAAAGCAGTCAGTAAAGCTCATGTAGCATTCAGCTTCTAATGGGGAGGGAGTGGGAAACAAACAAAAATCCAACTTAAAATAGCATTAAAGAGTAATTTTCTTCAGAAATAGGTTGTGGAGAGGGTGACCCCTGTGCTATGGTGTAGGGTAGGGCCCTTGTCCACAGGAGGTTACAGTCCGAGACAGAAACGAGGGGAAAGCAGGGCACCAAGCAAGCAGAGGCGAAGCTGCTCAACACGCCGGGCACTGCTCGCTGAGCACCAGAGGCCTGACCCTTCAAAGCATTATTTGGGAAAAAAAGGGAGCAATTTTCAACGTAGGAAAATGGAAGAGTTTAAAGGAGGATGAGAGGACAGATTTGTAGGCTTCTGAGGAAAATCCCCCTTACTCCAGCTAGTCCTCGCTCCACAACTATTTCTCCACTTCTGTTCTCCCACTTTATTTTGCCCTTAATCTCACAGTGCATTCTTCCTCCCAACTCAAAGAGCAAGCCCACAAGGGAGCCAGATGTGCTGACCGTACGGATATAAAGCAGCAGTCTGCATAACAACAAGAACCACGTGAAATAATCTCATTTTTCCCATCTTGCTTCTATTTTTTCCAGTAGAAAAAATAACATATATATCTAGTTCGGGACTTGTTCTTTTCAAAGCAGTTTCATCTTCTTTAATTCCTTCCTCCACCTTTCAGGGTTTAGATGCAATGTATGCTGACATAGATAATTCCCATCCACATACATGCATGCATTACTGTTTTGCAGCTATTTTGCAAAGTACCTTTCTCTCCAAAGGCTATCATCACATGTGGAAGGGAAGTGCCCTGGTAGCAAAATTCCTGCAGGAGCAGCAGTGACTCATTTCTAGTAGTTCTGAGGAGAGAGGATCGAGAAGGGAGGAAAAATAGAATTATGGGTCTGCTAACTGCATGAAGTATTGTTGAGTTTTGATCTGTGGTGGTAGAAGCCCATACAAGATCCTGAGTAGAGAGAGATGGCTCTAAGTCATGATATGTGGATATACAAATGTGAATGCTAGTTTAATGTAGACTCAAAACTCCTATTTTCTCCCACTACACAATGAATGACATCCACCAGCTTCCCACCCTCAAAGAGCTGAACCCAGGAGCAAAGGGAATCTCCGTCGAGGAGAGCTGCACCCAAGGATGTCATCTGCCTTTAAGTAGCAACAGTCAAGAGAGGAAAGAGGCTCAAGAGCACAACAAAAACTAGATCTTAAAGTCAGGTGCTGTGAGTGGCCTCTAAGCCCTTCTCTCAGTGTCACTTAAGGAGACTGGACCTTGCACATAACTCCCAAGCAGCACCACGGACTCTTAAGTGCTGAGCACCCATAAAAATCTGGCCTCAGCTGCGGGTGTTGAAGACCTACAAACTTATCCAAAGAAAATCTGGCCTGCTGGATCTGACCCAAAGCCAATTGACTCAAGCTTTGGATTGGGCTTCACAAATTTTTCTTAGAAGACGTAAGAAGCTGGACCTTCCCCTCATGCTATGCACCATGCAAACAGACCCTGAGAGGCAGCCAGCGCCACAAGGAGCCAGCAGGCTAAGGAGGGATGGGGAGAGAGGGACGAGAGAGTTATGGTCACAGCACACTGGTCACAGAGCCACGAGCAGGGGGCTGTATCTATTTTTAAAGCCATTAAACATCAGATTCCAGTGCCTCTGATCATTTTGCTGTTACCGATGTGCTGCTCCTACCTCCAACCTATTTTCTTCTGCTTGTTGCTCGGAGCAGACCACCACTGAAGTTGTCATTTTAAAATATTTTCCACTGTGATTAAACAGCTGCTGCAGTCAAGTAGTTCTATCTCCTATCAAAGTTTGTAAATCACAGTATAAAAAGATGCGAGAAGCAAATAATCTGGTATATAATAGTTATTTGATTTTTTACATATGTGTAGAGAATATAAGCACATTAGATCTCTAGCCTTTAATTAAAAATAGTTGGGGGGAGAGAGTAATATCGTAATAAGTAACATCTGACCAAAAACTATTTAGTAAATCATACCCTAAGTGTGGCCAAAAACTGTAAGATTTACTGCAAGTAAATCATTATTGCTATCTGAGTCTGAATAGCTTCCATCTGATTCCATACGAAAATACACTCCATGGAAGCACAGCCTCGGACTTCAAAGGACATACAGGATGCTACTAATTTCTGTATCTGACAGTGTGATGCAACGTTTGGATTTGCATCTCTGCACTTCAAAGTGTGCCACTCTCCAGATAAAGTCTCCATTTATTTTGACATGGATTCACAGAGGTGAACAAGAAAGCAAGCACCCAAAATGGGCAGTGAAACCCCCTCAAAACAGAAACAAAACAAGACCAAAATGTAAAAAGCTGCTCTGTCTGCTTCTTTTTAAATTCAGTAATGCCCCAGAGAACAGGGATTACAGAAGAGTACAAGTCATGGTTGCGGTACTTGAAGTAATCTCCAGTGTCCAAAACGTGGTGTCAACATATGGTACTCAAATGCAGATTTAGAACATCTTTGAAGTAATATTGAATCTGACTTAACAGGTAAAATGTAGACCTAGCTGCCTTTTCTTTTTTTTCCTCCCATACTGAGGTTGTCAAAAATTTCAAGACGGGCAGCTGGAGATTAGTGGATCTTTACTCTGTGATTTACACAGAATTTTATCTAAAAATCACCACCAAGATGAATTCTGATGGTCTGCATTACTGTTTTCCTACCTGGCAATGCTAGGATCCTATGTTACATCAATAGAGAAGCTTTTACCCTAATGACACTATGATGACACTTTAAAATGCATATTGGACACATACACATTCTCTGTAAAGTTACAGACCTAAAAACCCTAAATGGTGGAATATGATCACAACTGCAGCACCTATCTTAATCCCTCCGTCAAAATACATTAAGAAGTCTTATGCAGCTACAGCTCCTGGAACTGTTCTCGCTTCCCTTGTGTAAAACATCAAAGTATTTTCCAATACCAACAGCTGCTGACCAGAAGCACATATACAACTGGTATAATTATTTATTTATCATTAATTAAGCACTGATCATGTTCAGTGTAAGCATTCAAGACAAAAACATATCTTAAAAATCTGACAGAACAGAGGTTGTTCAGGGGAAAAAGTGTAAAACCTTCCAGGTGAAAACCCGGGAGGAAATTAGCAGCGTTTCGAAGCCCTGAGTAACACAGGTTCAAATAGCTGCACCTACAACTGCATTAAATAAGATACCACTGTCACTACAGTTTCTAATTGAGGAGTAATTACCAAGTATCCCATACCCTAGCTATATACTGTCCTTATAATTAAGTTTGCATAATATGCTACTACATTAAAAGGATTGCCTTTGTATTTAATTATCTTTGATTTTTTTTAAGAGAAAAGAGAAAAAAAAATCTATCAAAGCTAACAGGACTCAGAAGATTTGTGTAATAAATATCATATGCAGATTTTTATTTCCCAATTCAGCTGGAGACCAATGTAGTATTTTGAAGTTTGATTAAGGCAGTTCAGCTCCTCCAAAGTTCCTCTTTCAACATGAAATAGAAGTTTTATGGTGCTATTCCGTGAATTTTTTTAAAGGAATAGCAAGTTTCATTTACTCAGTTAAAAGACCAAAAACCAAATAGTGTTCAAAGAAGAAATTCAAAATTAGTGTGCTACTACTTGGTTATTATTATTCGGTACTGTTTGCTCGGTGCTATATTTACACATATAGCCAAATCCCCCAGTCCTTACTTAGGCGAAAAAGGTCAGCGGGAGTTTTGCCTAAGTCCTTCAGGATTTGGGCCATATTGAATTAGAAACCTATATAATTCCAAACATTTTCTCCATTATATAGAATTCTTACATACTTAAGCAACTTTGTATTTAGAGCGAATCTCAGAGCTTAAATGCAACTCGCATCTGGATTGGAGGTTGTGCTTTATATTATACAATCTGCAGTTACTGGAAATGTTTGTATCCTTTACTGAGAAAGAATGATTCATTTCATAGAAATTTTCATCTGCTATTAATCTTCCAGGATATAGTTAGTGTTCTGATATTTTCAGATATTGTTTTATGGAGGGATTTAAAGTAGCTCTCCCTTGGCAGCCTGCAAGATTACTCAGTGATTATAAGCAAC
Source organism: Anser anser (assembly GCF_964211835.1). Lineage (NCBI taxonomy): Eukaryota > Metazoa > Chordata > Aves > Anseriformes > Anatidae > Anser > Anser anser. The sequence continues at coordinate 9,330,160 of NC_139732.1, forward strand.
TCAATACTGTATGACAGCATTTCCATGCAAGGGACTTACAATCATGTTTCATTAATTCGGCTTGAATGAAGCCTCATTTCAGGCCTTGAGGAGCTTAAGATTTATGTGAAATTAATAACATAACAGATGTCTTCACAATTTGGTTCCTCTGAAAAAAACTGATTACTTTGAAAACTTCAATGCTTTAAAATGCAGACTGAGGGAGTTTTTACTCTAGGGTAAAGAGTTATTCGTTTATATCAACCGTATCTCAGAACTAAGTGGAATTTAAATGTCAGATTTATATTAAATAGTCATATTCACCATTATTACATGTAATAAACAAAAGCCTATTACTTTCATTAATAAGCTGTGTTGGACATTTAAACTAAAGCTTAGAGAGAGGGAGTCAGCACCTTTGCTAAGCAGTAGGAATAAGTGAGACACAAGGGAGGTAAAAGAAGAATATCCAGGAAGCCCTGGTTTTTTATCTTTGTTTCTGATAATTTAATCATCTTTCCCTCATAGGAAAACAAAATGCATCTGTGCTCACACAAAACTCCCCACTTTATAAGAGTTGAAGCTGTCTCTTGTGGATGCACATGCCTAAGGCCAAATGCCTCCTTTCTTCCACAGGACACTTTAAACACCGTCTCTCTTCTTTTTTTCATTTTTTTTTTTCAAAAATCCAATTCTTTTATCTAGGCTCCAGCCACACTAGGTGCCTTGCAAGCTGAATTTTAACGCATGCATGAGCAAGGGGTTTATCTTTAAGGAAACTGTCTATGCGATTACTTCTCCAAGTCCAAAAAAAAAATAATTGAAATAAAAATTATCTCTTAGCTTTGCTTTTTGATCCGATATGCTGAAGGGCAAGGGGAACAATGCATTTTTGATTCACATACTCAAGTACAGCTGATAGGATAGCGACTGCGATGCTTCGATATGCAAATACACTACATTAAAGGGCTGAAAAATTGACACAGAGCGGGATATTACAGCTAAGACACTATCAGCAAAATCATAACAATTAGCTGTTTGATTGCCGCAGACACGGTTTGTGCACCAGCCTCCCATTTATAATGAGGTATCCCCCGATCCCTTTCTTGTCTCGCCCCACCCTCAGCACCGTGTCCACATTGATACGATGCTTCGCCAAGAGGTAAGGGCTCCGAGATAAAGACAAAATATCAAAAGCATTAGTATAAATTACAATTGTACATTATTAGCCATTTAATTACATGAGATATCGGAGTGGAGCTTGCTGATTTCATGCTCACGTTAAAAGTTACCATGGCAGTGTTCCTCCCCTGTGAGACGGCATCAGGAATTATTGTTAGCACATGCTAAAACAGACAAAGCAATGTATTCTCGCCGCATTCTCTCCCTGTCTCTAAGTTTAATACCAAGAAATTCCTTAGGCACATAAAAAAAAAGCACATGTCTGGCATGGGGCTGGGAACCAGGAGATGTGAATTTGGAGATAAAGCCGGCATCCTAGGCCTAAGGCGGGCGGCTGCGGCGCTGACTGCGGAGGTGACTTGTTGTGCTCTCCGGGAGGGACACCCGCTCGCTTCCCGCGCCCCGGCACCCCCCGGGGGATGGCATTAGCGCTGCCTCCGCAGCCAGCTGCTTATCAGCTCCTCCGGAGGGGAGCGGGGCTGGCAGCAGGCGGCGGGAGGGGGCCGGGGGAGAGGGGAAGAAAAAGGGAAAAGACCGAGGAAAAGGAGGAATTAATAAGGACGGAGGGAAAGGGGGGAGCTGCGCTCGACCCAACCGTTGATGCAGACAAAGGCCTGATGAGGGAGCACCGTTGTCCGTGTAACACTGAGTTCTCCAAACACACGAAAGCATAAGATAATGCCTGAATATATATATCAGCATACCAGAGAAGAAAGCAAGGTTTAGAGATGTCTTTTGGTGCCTTGCCTCTTTTTAATGGAGGGAAATGAGCATTTTACGCGAAAAATCTGAAGAGCTCCTTCATGATGAACTGCAGCAAAGGCTGGAGTCGCACAGGAAGTTTCTCCACCAAATCCCCCAGCTGGCACCACCGCAGTGTGTGTGTGCCACAGCTACGCAAAGCCATCTTCAAAGGTGCCCGGATCCTCCCCGTCTGGCAACAGGGAGCTGTGTCAGCGTGACTCGATCGTAAAGGCTCCAATTTATTGTACGGCTTTTGCTTCTCTTTGGTCTTCTGCATGAGGTCTCCGCGGATGGTTTGGTTAACAAGGACAGGTGCTGACAGATGCTGTCATGCACCATGGCAGAAACCTTACTGCTCAGAGACAGATTTAAAGCTAAATTAGCAATACGAATTGAATCAATTATTGAGCACCGATAGCTGAGATGGGGAAGGCTGTCTTTAGCCCCATGCCAGTATTCTCACCTTTTCCCAGCAGAAGTATGCTGAAGCACATCAAAACTCACCTGGAAAGGAATCATTTCACCCATCGCTGAACTGCAGATTAATGGACCTGAAGATTCAGTTTTCCTTTTACCTCATCAGTTTTTGGAAGGTTCATATAGCATTAGGAAGGGGAAGTAACACAAAATTCACCACTTGCATTTGATGTAGGAGTGATATGATCTCAGGTACCTGCTGCGTCAACAGGAACAAGGCAAAATCAAAGGGTTTGAAGCTGTTGCTGGGATCAGCCCAGCCCCAAAGAGGTTGGCATGACCTCTTACTAAAGGTCTTGCCCATACACTGTGGCTGTAAAAGGTAAGAGCAGGGAACATTTCAATCCCAGCCCAGCGAAAGGATGGGGCCCCTGAAGAAAGATGAGACAGCCTGTATTCCTGCTTTGCAGGAAGAAACTCTGAGGGCCACTGGGTGGACGGGGAGTGTCCCTTGTCCACCCTGGCCACTGAGGCAATGGGCACAGCCAGCGTCAAGGCAAGCATCACCCCAGTTGGCTCCAGTTCCCTTACCATTACAGAGACGTGGCATGCCCCAGGACAGGGGTTGTCAGAAAAGCGCCTTCACGGAAGTGCTCATTTTTGTTGTTCTTGTTTTGATTTTGTTTTTTCAAACTTGTTTCTCGTGATTTACTACCAATGAGAACATTCATTTTTGAGGAAAAAACACAGCTCCTTTACCCAAGTCATTAAAAAAAACCAAACAGATATTAACTTATTTGTTTTCTGCAAAATCTTCAAACATTTCCAGTCACTCCCAGTTAAAACAGAAAAGTTTAGATACAAGGACAGCTGACATGCTTTCTGTATGCCCATTTGAAAGCTTCAGGAGCAAGCCAGAGACATACCTGATGATGACTGACTGCAATTACTCCCCAAATTTAAAAACAAACAATGAAAACAAACAAAAAAAAACCATAATGTTTTCCTCCTTGCACATAGTTGGTAATAGTAGCACTATTATGGCCAAACAGGATCTATTGCTTAAAGAAGGAAGAAATGTTTGTGGTTTTGTCTTGGCTTTTTGGTAGCAGTTTCTGGTGTGTTTGTATGCACTTTTCTATGGGTTTATCCCAGCAAGTCATCGCATAAAAGCCTCTTAAAAGTCAGCAACTTTTTTTCTAGCTGTATTTATCATTTCCCACTTTTTATGCCAGTCTGATGTATGAATAAAAAACTAACAGAAAAAAAACCTCCATTTTGTATTAAAATAGCCTGATTTTAGGATTTATTCCCCCATCTCTGAGCACATCCATTGGTAGCCCCAATGTGTGTGCACTCTTCCTCTGCTTCCTTCTCCTCACCCTCAACCTGCAGGTTCCAAGACAGCTTTGTGTGACGGCCCTGGTACCAAACATTCAGATTCCTCACCATTTCCCTGAATAGTTTCACCTCATTTATCAACTTCTCTTCTTTAAGGTAAACATTTATCACAAGTTAACACTAAACACAGTGGTTTAATGAAGCTGGCATTCAGGGACAGGTAGAGCAGCACAATACCTGGGCATTAGGGTAATTAGGGAGCAAGTCAAAGTTTGCTGGAAGTAGCAAAAAGCATTTAACATGGAAATTGCAATAATAAGCTGTAAGCCCCTCTGCTGTCCACCTCCTGCAATGCAATCTCCATCTAATGTGAGAGCTACCTAGAAATTGTTATTCTTGCACTGGGACTCCATTTTTTTTCCACTCCATTTGATGCTGGGCAAACAGAAGTCAAAATTTGGAAAAGTTGTATGAACAAATTGTGTCAGTCTCCATGTACAACTGCACCATTTCCATTCATACCGTAAGAATTATCCTTAAATATTGGCGTATTTTCTTCTCCAAATCTTTTTCACCTAAACTAAAATTTCAACATTAAAATCTTGTTAGTGCAAAAGGAATGGAATACTGAAGACCTTATTCTTCCAAAACCCTCATCAATGCTAACTTTCCCCACAAAGTTCCTGGCTTGCTGAATCAGCATTTTTGGCAGACTCCTTTCCGGAACATTCCTCCTCTGTTACACTCACCCGTCCGCTCTTGTTCAGAGACTGCTAGCAAGATACGGAGGATGGCTGCTTTTACTGACATTCTCATGAGAGTCTGGATGTGTCTCGTTTCGGCTTGGTCAGAAACAGACGTTAATGGCTGAAGAGTCTTAAAATAATAACAATAATGATAATAATAATAATAATGGCAGGTATCAGTGTTGTGGTCAACGGCACTGACAACAGACCGCTGTGGCCAGGACAGCCAGCCTGCCACACGTGCTCCTCACCCTAAAACTTTGCCCCTTCTCACTTCAGAGGCTCCGCGTGATGCTCTGCTAAGGTACACGTTTGAGCTGCCTCTCCTTAGTCCTGGACTGGTATTCACGCTTTCTCATGTTGCTTCTAAGTGGGTTTACAACTCTGTGTTACTCAGAGTCTTCAAAACTTCAGTCAGTAAGCATCCTAGAACTACATTTGTCAGCCCTGCGACATACGGTCCTGTTCCTGGGTCCAAAATGGGACAAATAGTCTCCTCTCTCTTGGCTTGCAGGAGTCCCCGGATATTAATGCTAGATGCCAAAATGTCTATTTAAAAAGAAAAATATCCACAGCTATATCAGTGGTGCAGTTAAATGGAAAAGAATTCATTCAGATCAGTATTATCCGGGGAACAACATCCTTTCAGCTCCAACAACTTTTATTTCAAAAAAAATAAAAAATCCAGCAAACAACCACACCAGCCCACTGTAAATGGAGCCAAGTGATTTCTTCATATAATGCTTGTTACAGTCACTTTAAGGGGAAAAGTAAATGAAGACTATAATAGGAAAAACAAAAACAGGCAGATCTAAGTGTACAATAAATACCGAACGTGGCCTATTTAATCTGCTTACAGTAAAATCCACTGAGCAAAATTATAATTTGATATGGCTCAGCTTAGCCAATAGAAACTCATAAAATGTCTTAACATCATAATACATTGTACAAAAGAATCACTAAGTACCATAAAACATATGGGAATATGGGTCTGTATTCATCCATTACTCTTTGCCAGTGTAGCATATTAAAATGGTTTCTATTTAAGTGCAGAGATCCCTGAAGTATACTACAGTCTTAATTAAAATGTCAATAAAATGCAAAAGTGCATTGGGGACCTTATCTGATTCTCTCTCTTTTTTTTTTTTTTTTAACTCTTTCAGAGAGTTATTTCTTAATGGCTTCATTACACTACCGAGGTCTGGAGCAATTAAAAATAAACACAAGTAAGCTATTTTTAATAATTAGCTGCTGTGAAGTAGGCAGAGCTGAGCACGAGCTGCATCCTTTCTCTCTAGCACAATTCCCTGCAGGAGTCGCTGGCAGGTTAAGTCAGGACTGAAAAAGTAGGTCCTTGTCTGCAGCCAGGAACCAGCACGTCAGGTATGCTCGTTCCCATGTTTCAGTTCAGTTCAGTACATTTTTAAAAAAGGACAGAGATCTTTTGCGGCCCTTCCGCTGCGATCAGACACCTTAGCCAGGTAGCAAGCTGCCTGGTCCTTGGTGGCATCTGAAGGGGACAGCTTTCACGAGGCGTGGCAGACACTGACCTGGGTGGCGGGTTGCCTCCCAAGTTCATGGCCTGCCTTCCCATGGGATATCAGATACATCATAAATGGAAATAAAGACAAGAGCTGGCTGAGAAGTAGCTATTTGTTTGTTTTGCTTTGTTTTTTCCTTTCAATTTATTTAAAATTTCCTTAGAAATATTCTTCTCTTTTTAAAAAACAAGACCAGAAACGATGCTTTTCCAGAACTTGATATAAAATTCCCTTGCCAGGAGGAGAGAAGATCCTGCCCTTGTCTTTTTTCATATCAGAAGGATGATATTTCACATTGAAAGGATGTCAGTGCAACAAGTAAATAAGCTTTTCTCTTTCTGTCTGTTCTGTTCTCCCCACCTCTTGTACCAGACGTATTTTCACAGAGAAACTGATTCTCCCCACTTCCCAAAAATGCTAAAATAGATCTCTAAAATCTGCGTTCCCATTTGGAAAGAGAGCGCCTCCCTGGAATGGAATTTGCCTCTACTGGCAAAGCCCAAGACCTCTGCTGGAAACCCTGCCACTGGAACGCTGGCAGTGTGCCGCGCGGGGCCACGCATGCAGCATCGCTGCCCCACGTAGGGCGAGCCCAGGCCATGGCTGCTTCTGCTCCAAGACCATGGGGGTATGGGCAGCACTCTCAATTCAGTGGCAGCGTATCATCTGCCCGAAAAAATAAACCGAGGGCTCAGAGCCTGTTCTATGATCCTGTAGTGCAGAGGCTGAATAAAGCACCGCTGGCTTGGCCACAGCTGCTCGCTCTTTCAGCAGGATGGCAATTACGTTCCCTGCACCAGGGCAAGACAGAAAACAAAACATGGTTGTGAAAGCTGTGCTTCGTGCTGAGATACATCACATTCTTATCTTTTTAGTAGGCTAAAGAGGCAAAGAAGGGAAAAAACAGAAATAAACAAACAAAAAAAAAAGCATTTACCAGATAAACACGCCTTCGGATTGCAGCACGATCTGTTTCTCTTTCTACTTCACCCCCCTCTAAATCCACTTTATGTTAAGTGACAAGCAGTTGGCAGGTTTTGCAGATATATTGACAACAGCAGACATATGATACAGCTGCAAAGATTTGTCTTACCAGGGTTTCAGCTGGTTTCTACTAGCTAACAGCCAACAGCCAGATTTTGGGGGTTATGACCTCTAGTTATTTGAAAGAACATAGGGGGAGGAGGCAGGCAACACATTTTATGCACTACTCTGCTGTTCTTTTAATATTTTTAGGACTTACATAAAACTGACTCGAAATAATGGAGGGGGAAAAAAAAAGTAATTGGAAAGGACTCATCTTGTTAACAGAATTGAGAAATTTAAACAATTAAGGGGCCCTACCTTCTATGGTGCTGAGCAAGCACTTCCTGCAGAGTGCTGAACGTCCTTACCTCCTGGTGAGTTATATGGAAGGAGAAGGTATTTAGCTCTGGATATTGTATTCCCTTTGGTGCAGATAGACCACGTAATGTTTCTCAGTTCCACATGCTCTATTATTTTTTATTTTTAAGGCTGAAATAATGGAGGATTTGGACTTCTAAGAGCAGAGATGCTTGACTCTCTTTTCTGTCAACCTCTTGCAGGCATACATATTCTGTAATCCTACAGGTCTCACTTAACTTTATGGACATCTCTTCCATGTGGCGCCACTGTAACCATTTGGTGGGCTGAGGGAGATGCTCCAGGATGGACCAGCAGCATCAATCAAACTCTGAATCTAGTTTCAACTTAAAAATAAATCAGCTGATGAGTGTCAAAGAGGTACAAGCTCCCACAAGGATGTGGATATTACATAATGACTTGACGAGGTTACTTCTATAAAGTACAGAAGTGGTGGAAAACCTGAAAAATATATTAACTGTCCAACAAGTAATTTAGCCTTACAGTGTTGAATTTAAACACTGGATTAAGCTCAATGGAGCTCCCTAACCTACTTGGCTCTCCCCATGAAATGAGTAGACTACCAGGAAAGCTACTGCACTGGTGGTTGTACATATAAAGACAGAGGAAACCTTTCTAACAGCTTTAGCATCCTTTCCCTGATGAACTACGTGTTCAGGTACATGGAAATTATATCTTACGCTGTCACTGCCTTGGGTGGGTGCCAGTTATTTCCTGCTGCCTATGCCCAGCAATGCCCAGGTGTCCCCGCTCAGACCAGAGGTGGCAGAGTGGCAGGGAGATGAGGGACATGCACCTGGTGTGAAGGCGCCGAGTGGGCTGCGGGTGCTGCTCCCTGCACGCCGGGACGTGGAGATGGCCTGGGCTGGGGAAACACAAGAAGACTCAAAAGTGCTTTTTCTGTGACCCCTCTGGCTTTTAGAAGACATGGGGGGAACTAAAACTTGACAAAAGCAAAAATGAGGAATCTCCTTGTTGATGTTTGTGTTTTTTCTCTCTCTATATATCAGCCAACTCCTCGTTCTTTGCTAATGCCAAGATTTTTATTATTACTGGAGGACAAACATACCAAAACAATTACAAATTTTCAGTTGAATTGGACTTGTGGAGACTAGCCTATAGTAACTGTGGTGTAATTGCCTAACGTAACTAGGAAAATAAAACTAATATTCACATTTTAAAGAAAATGTACAGCATTGAAGAGGCTTTCAGGGTAGGGCGTAGCTGCATTACCTGAGCGTTCCCTAGGCTTCCAACCTTAGATGCTATCGCATTGGGGGAACCTGGTGTGCTGGCTCTAAGGAACAGTACGGAGCGTAGAGGCGGAGTGGAGACACCGCGGCTAGGCTCTGTGATCAGGTGGGGTCTTGATCTTGTGCACACCGAGACTGATAAGCTGCACTTTTGCTACCCTGAGCCAACGACCTGTCATGTTTTTGACAAAATGCTGTACTCTAGTGTACTTTTGCTCATTCTAATATCATTATAATACCAAAACACACCTCCATCCCAAAAGCTACCCACCTCCAAGGTGCGACCACCCCTCACTGAGCACGTGCTCTGAATTTCTCAGAGCCTATTCCTTTAAACGGAGACGGGAAAACATTTCATGAATCATAACTAAGATATGCTTGACTAGAGTCACTCAAGCTCCACCTAAAAGATAGAAAATAATATCAATTGGCCTAAGAGAGAGGGGATGTGAGGGAAGCTACCATCATCAGGGGAAATACTATCACCAAGGAATATACCATCACAAGGACCTCCTGACTTCCGGGATTAGTCGATGGGCTGAGCCTCTCTTCCCTCCCCCCATTGTGATGGCTTTGGGTGTGATTTGAACACTTGGTTGTACCGGGTGTCTCCACGAATACTTAGAAATCTCTATAGAGTCTTTGTGCCTTTTAACACATTAATTTCCAGGCTGTGCACCTGTGTATTTCATGCATGCTAGCTTGCTTTTGCAGACAGTAAATTATCACCGGCAATCCAAAGAACCTGTGTACCTGTTGCTGTAATAAATTGCACTTAACTGCATTGTTCCTAGCCGTAAGAGTTCACATTGAACGCGACTAGAGTAGGGGCGTGATACGTTATTGGTGAATCCGTGACCGTGGTAGTTCAGTGCTCTGAGTCTGACCAGATACATATCAGTTAATGCACTATTGGTGAATCTGTGACTGTGGTAGTTCAGTACCCTGAATCTGACTGGACCCGTAACAGTTAATCGGCTACACCCCTTAACGTGACAAGTAACAGATTTGTATGATTGGCTTGTAATGTTGGAGTTAATTATAAAAATAACTTGCCTGCAGCTAGCGCATACACGCCTGTATTTAAATAAGAGTTTTTTGGCTTACTAAGAAGTGGGTCAGCAAAGACAAAATTGCTGTTATTTAATATTTATTAATAAACTATCAAACTAAATGCAGTGTGCAAATCTGTTCTTGCATCTTTAAATACACCACAGTCAAAAGCATTACAGCTAGTATGTACAAAACATTCAGGAAGGGCTTGTGTGCAACTAATTTATATCCCATTCATACCTGAATTAACATTGAATGGTAGACAAGTGAATAGAGACCTGTGCTGAAGCCTCATAATCGCAAATGCCGTCTTGTCAAATCACAAAACAAACCGAGGGAGCCCAGACATGTAAAAACCTGCCATTAACATCACACTGATGCTAATCCTGTCTTGAAAGACCTCCACAACAAATACCCAGCAGCGGCTGTTTGCTGTATGAAACACTGTCAACATTCAGATCTCTCCGAAGTTAACATATTGCTGGGGAACCTGCAGGAAGCACTGAAGGAAAACAACGTTAATTAGTCCTCATTCCTCCATCCCACACGCTCAGAGTGCAAAGTCTTGAATTTGAAGGCCATCGGCTCCTCCCCTTCCTTGCACCCTTTAATAAAAAAGAGAGGCAGGCGTATTTTCTTCACCCTCAGTACTGCTCCAGCCCTCCTATGCAGCACTACCAGTGTTTTTTACCAGCAGGATGCACACATTTCAGAATATGCATCCAGCATCTGTCCTCGAGGAGGGATCTTGGCCACCAAACACCATGGCTGTGTAGGAACAACTCCCTGACCCATCCTTCTTACAGCAACTCGTGCTCTGGAAAACAGAAATAACCACAGCTGGGATGCTACGACACTGCATGGCTCCTTCCCAAGCGCAGTAACAATTTCTTTCATTGCATCTCAACAGCAGATTTTAGGAACTTTGCACTGATAAACCTGGGGAAGGGATATTTGCACAGACACTTGCCAAGACACACAGTACAGCCACAGAAAAAGTTCTCACCCACTAACTGGAAAACATGTGACATGTTCCCTGGCCATATCAGATTTTTAGTAGGCTTTGATTTGAAAGGCAGCATCTGTAAGTCAAACACTTCCATTTGTTAAGAAAACAGATGCATTCATTTCCCAGCAAAAATAAGGAAAACGTTGTCAAGTTCAGAGGAAGAAAAAAAAAAAAGCGAGCATTTTGCCAGAGTGGAATTTCAACATTTTAAACTGCATCAAAAGGTATGAATTGCCTTGATGTGCCTTGATTTTCCTCCAGTACTCAAATAAATAATTGACAATTTTCCCAGCAGAGTATGTGATGCTCCGGAAAACTCTATGTGAATTCCAGATTAAAAACACAAATATTTCTGGGTCTGCCAGCCCTGTTTCAGGAAGATAAGTACATTCTGTCTTTGGTGGAACCTTTATGATGCCCCCAAGGCTGATTTGCTTCTTGGTCTCGGATGCACGAAGGTTGGAGCCTCAAAGTCCTACAGAAGTCAATGGCACCCAACTCTGGTACAAAGTCTAACTGAATCTTGTAAATAGTCATGAGAGAAACTGTGACACCTTTTTTCTGACCTGAAATCCTGTGTCACACACTATGATCTGTTGTAGAGCAGTTTCCATCAAGAGATTTGACAGAAGAGTTTAAGGGTGTTGCTTTTGTTTGTTTTATTGTTTTGAGAGGCTCAGCCTCAAGCTGAGTTCCTGTTAGCACCAGTGACCACGAGAAGAAACAGGCAATGGTGCATCCACAGCAGAAAGGCAGGAAAGCACCTGCTTTCAGGGGCAGAATCCTGCAAGATGCCGAGGATATTGTGAACATTACTGGGATTTGCAGGCATCCTCTGAAGCTAGCAAGTGCTCAGCTGCTTTCAGAATGCAATCAGATGACTGGCAATTGCTCAGAGCATGGTGAAGGTGGGAATTGCATTTCATTTCATGTGCTTCACCTGCAGCCCTTCAGTGTTAAGTAGAAGATCTCTTGTTTGGGTTTTGTTTTAAGGCAAATCACAAAGGTAAAAGAGAAGAAAACAAACCAGAAGTAGGTAAGAAAATCCCTCAGCAACAGCAGTGAGTCCTAGGTAGTGCTGCTTATGCTACCTGTGCAAGAACGAGAGCTACTGCAAAGCTCTTTGCCTCTCCCCAGCCTCCAGCAAAGCTCCACACAGAGAGGCCAGTGGGCACCCGTGGGCCTCCATGCCCAGGGGCCCAAGGTCTTCCCTTCACTCAGGCAAGGTTGCCAGCCACATGAACCTGTATATGGACTGTTCTTGTTCTCCACTGTATATGTAAAACTGTTGACGTGCCCTTCAATAATCTTTGTCACAGTATCCTGTGCCCACCGGCAGGGAGGCTGTCCCGTTGTGGCAGTGTGAGCCTCTGGAAATACGGATTTCTATTTCCATTCTGTTGTGTTACTGTACATCTTGAAGCAGATTGGCAAATTTTAAAATATTTGCATATATCTGAGACACCAGCAAATGCATTTGGGGTGGTGGGTGGGGAAGGCACATCTGCAATCCATTTTCTGAAGTATGAACGCTTACACAGGGAAAAATACGTTTTTGTTGTTGTTGAGGAAAAAAAGACTGCTGCAGCAGATACAGCTATCTCCTCCATCCTCAGGCATTGCTAATGTGTAGCAATTGCCCAGCTCCTGGGATGTGCGTGAGTTATTAGTTCTGTACTTCCTGGGAAATGCTGTTCTTTAGTGATATTCTTTTTTTTTTTTTTTTTTTTTTTGGTAAAGCCAGATTAAACAGCACAAAGCAGCCATTAACACAGTATTTCCAACACAGTTCTCATGTGAGAAAGATCCTCTCTACATCTTTTCAAGAAGCCAAAGCAGGTTTTCAGGATTTGGAAGAAAAAAATAAAAAGCCACACAAGCCTTATAACAAATTTAGCACGATGAAGTGATATATTATATGTCCAGAGGAAAAGAACACAGGAAGAATGTGATCAAAAAGGACGTGAAGTGATAATAGCACTGTCACAGACGAGATGTCAGTAAGAGTGGATATGATCCCATGCACACACATCCCCAATTATTCACACCTTCATGTGTTTGTTTGCTGAGATGCCTCGTTCTGCAGCCACCACAAACACATCACCTCCTGAGCCTCAGCCCTTGTGCTCAGGGAGCACAACAACAACTGCTCTGGGGGTTCACAATTTCCCCCAGAAGACAGCAGGACAATGGCACATGGGTGTCTTTGCAATCTGACCATCAAACACTGTATATTGTAGAAATAAAGCCTTATTTAACTTAAATCTGTTGTCCAAGGACATTACTCCTTTGCCAAACCTTTAGCTACAAATATTAAGAACAATCTTATCATCCACATAGGAATTCACGTTCAAAAATGAAGCAGAAAACACTGCTCATTGCTCACTCCTCACCCTACACGTGCCTGCACCTTGAGGCCCGAGGTCACTACAACACAGCCAACCAGGACTGCCTCACTGCAGGCTAAGCAGCCAGCCTCCCCTGGCTGGCACGGCCGTACCGCAGCTGGACAGTCCAAACCGTACATCTTAGTAACTGCTTTCCAGCTCTTTCTAAAAATATCCTGTTAATGACTATTTTTAGTAATGGCAACTGTATCTTTTAACAGCGCTTTCAGCCTCCTAACTAAGCGGGCAGATTAGCGATAGATAAGCATCCATCCTTTCAGAGAGCTAACTAAGCACCTCCACTGCCTGGGATATGCGTAGACCCCAGCCCCAAGTTCTCCCAAGGAGTGCGGCCTCAGGTGGGCTGGCTCAATTTCTTTTTCCTACCTGTTTTTGGTGAAAAATACTCTTTCAGCACTTGATCAAACATACCCCAGCACTTTCTACTGCTTATTCTGTTACTGATCACTACCAGGTTATTGGCGAACCACGTAACTGATTTTGATTTTACTTAAATTGTATGACGAGGTTTATTAATGCATTATTAAAGGTTTATTAATGCATTATTAAAGTTTTATTAAAGCGTGCCATTAGGATACTAACTCAAGACTGTAGAGTGAACACATGAACAAGCCGTCCCTAAATGACCTTGGTTTTCATCCACCCTTTTGCTCGCAGACCAGCACGCATTAATTTGGGATGTTCCATCGATCATTACAAACAGCCCCTGAATTATTTATTTACTGCACTTGCCTGCTGTCTGTTCTCTCTCAGACTTCGAAGAAAGGCTAGCATGTGAGGAGGGCTGGACAGCTCAGTACACAAGGCTGGCGGATAGGAGACCATGGTTACAGATTCAGTATAACAGCTAATTTAGCATGGCACTTCACACAGGTCACGTTACTTCTCCAGGGCTTGGTCTCACCTGCCAGCTTCACCTTAAATGATCTCTGGGGTTTATAAATTCTTTGAGGCAAGGACTTCCCTTCAGCAGCTAGGTGTTTCTACTGCTGTGACAAAACACAAAAACTACTACTATTTGCTGTGAGTAGGGAAATTGTTCAGCATGATATGGCATCTTTATGCAATGGGTCACAGGAGCACCAGGTTCCCTCTCTCTTTCCCAGTCCCTCCTGCTATCAATCCTTTCAGCCTTCTCACTCTCCTAAGTACACCTCTTCCAAAAAGCCTTCAGCCCTAACAGGACAGCCAGTTCCTAACCCTCTTCAAATCCATCTGCCTTTGTACCAAAGCACACCTAAAATTTCAGGCTTATTTGCAAGAAAATTAAAAAAGTTTTTTATATCCTTTTGGACTGGTAAAGCAATGATTATTTATTTATTTATTTAACTATTTCTCCTACATTTCCCATTTCCATGTTGATTTGGCACTATTCAGCCCCATCTTGCACAGTTACTCTTTTACTACCTTCGGTCAGGGAGGCTGAATCAGACTGAAGGTAAGAGTTTTAAACAGAAGTAAAACATTACTGCTTGTACGGGGGAGTGGAAAGTCAAAGAACAGTTACTAACTGGCCTAAAACCTATCCAAGGCAGGCAGTTAAATGGAGCTGCTGCCTTCCTCCAGCCCAACAGCAGTTTGTGGATGTGAATGATCTGCTTTCGCTGCAAATGTTTCACCTCTGAGACTGCAGCTTCCTATTGACTTTGGACCCTCCCACAAGCTTTCCCAAGTGTAAGATGACCTGCACATTAAAGGTTATCAGTACATGTGAAGCTGTGCAGCTATAATTTGATACCTACATACACTGAAGGAAAATGCCGGGGAATCAAACCCACAGCCTCCTAGCCAGATCACGCTTACTAAAGTGAGTCGTGAAGCTCACAGTCTGCTCCTCTCCTAGGGCATGGGAGCTTACGGACCCCAGCTGCGTCCTGGTCATCCTCAGGGGAGAGGCAAGTGAGAAAGGACCGGCTTGCAGATTCTGGGGAGGAGTAGCAATGCTCAGTTCCTCTGCAGCCCATGATGAAGTGGGAGGTAGGACTCCAGGACACCAAGCCCAGCAGTGGTTTCGTCCTCTGATGCTCTGAGCTGCCCCAACTATGCAAAAGGAAACATGGTTTTCCTGTCTGTGCTCCTCACATAAGCACTGGGCAGAAGAAATGACTTGTTATTCAATGCATGTAAATCTAAAGGGTTATACATAAATCTGAAGGGTTATACAGGTGGCCTGAAGCAGATCTAGTGGGGTGTCCCAGGGGAGCAGCCGCTGGGTGAGCATCCTGCCAGCTCCCACAGCTGGGTGAGTATTTGACCCACTGGCTTTAAAGCTGAAATCTGAAAGCCTGAGCTTCTGCCTTAGTGAAGTAACAGTGCAGTCTGATAATAATGGTGAAAAATACATCGGGTTCTTAGGTATCTTATTAATGAGAAACATTAAGCTGAAAAAGTGATACACTTTAGCTTTTATTGAACCAACATCCACAAATAAATATACTTGTTCCCATTAATAGGGATTCATTCTTCAGTTGAATGAGTCTATAATTTAATCCATTGTTACAACCTAACCAGAGCCAATATTTAACATCTTTTCTAATCGAGCTATAATTTAATATTTTTTAATTTCTTTTAAATTAGTTGAAATCCTTTCATTTTTTCTTTTATGAAGGAAAGTTCTCCTTTTTGCCCATGATTGAGTTTGATCTGGCTTTGTTAGAGCCCTCTTAAGATATACAGTACACATTTTTGTTCTTCTTATCTAAGTTTCCAGGACTTGATCAAGAGTGGAGCATATTTTTCTATCCAAGAACTAACCAAATTTATTCAACAGATTATACATTAATTTTACCATTAGAACATAATATGAACAGATAATCCACAAAAATGCTTCAGATTTTTTGAAAGTGAATTTAATTATAACTAGTAATGTGCATTTGAGAATTATAATTATGAAAAGTCATGTTCTATAAATCTGAAATGACAGATTATATTTCAAAGCCTTATTGCAGAGGAATTAGAGTACCGATTTATTAGTTGTAAATGTCTGATTATTGCAGCTTTGCTAAAAAACATGATCACAGCATATTCTAGCTGGATTTAACACGTTTAATCCTTCCGACAAGAATCATATTTTGAACGGAAAGCAGCACTGTGTTAATTTGTTTATGAGACAGATTTAGACAACTAATCTTTGTCTTATGATCCCTGAACAGTAATAATTTTAAAACACTTTATATACTTGTATTTTTGCAGCTGCAGACTACAGCTGATTATGAAATTTACATTCCTCTATAAGCACCACGATTACCACTTGGCATGAGGAATGGTGCTTCAGGTTATTTGCAGTTTCCCTGTTGCTGAGGTCCGCCCTCACATACACAGCCTGGATCACCTCTGCTACGTAACACTCGGTCAGGTGGAAGGAAAAGGCTGCGGGGAGCAGCCACAGCTTTGGGATGTGTCATTCCTGCCCCACGGACACGCACTGCAGCTTCCCGGCAAACCCAGAAGTGACGAGCAAACTCGGCAAGCTGGCGTGGACTCAAAGTAAGGCCCTGTGTTTAATTAACCAAGCATAATGGGTATGGTATAGAATGGGTTTCCCTCAAACCCACTAGCGTTACAGTTTCTAATGAGGTTCCCTCAAGGGAAAGATGTGCTACGTTTTATAATGACAATTGTCAGTTCTGCGTCTATCAGCCAGTAAAGGTTTTAACAAGGAGAGTTACTGATCCAGACTGACTTGCTACTTAATTATTTGATGTATACTTTAAAAAAAAAATCTTCCTACTGGATGCAATTTTGATACTATTCATTGTGGTTAAAACTTGATTCTTTTCATCGCACACCTGGACTGAGGGAATCAACGGTTTTTCCAAATGCCCGTTAACTTTTTTATTAGGAATTACAATTCATCTCAAAAGAAGTCTGTTTAAATCTCAGTGCACTTGGGAACCCCTCTGGTGGTTATTTCCCTGTCACTTTGGGTACAACCTCATTCGTTTGTGGGGAGCTCCATCCCTTAGGTGACCCAGCTGGGCACAGGTCGCTGTTCTCCAGGGCAGACACCAGGAACTTGACAGCATGGACCTCCTACAGGCTCCCTGAGCTCCGAGAAGTTCCCACCCCCCGTACAAAGCAGGGTGCAAAGCAGGTGGTGGGACCATGCTAACGTGGGTTTACATCTTTGCTCCCTTCCCTAGGCTATTTCCAAATCCCCACTTGCAATTGATGGCTGCAGAAGTGCTACGTGAGTCTACAAATACTCCAAATTCTGCTCCTTTCTGAACATGGAAAGCACATTTCTGCTGTGACAACTAAAATATTGAAATATGCTGGTATAATCAGAATTAAAAACAAATGAACCACCAGACTTTATTCAGTAAGAACTGAAAGCTCCCATTACAGCCTTGCCATTCAGTTGTCTATCAACCTGCACTACATGGCACACATTCATTTACTGTCATACAGTTTCTAAAAATAGATGAATAAATAAAAAATCTGATAAGATGACAGCCTGAACTTCAAATAAAACCTCACTTTAAGTGAAATCCAGCAGCACTTGGCAATCATTAATTTTGTTCATTTATCACAGGTGCCACAAACTGAGCTGCCAGTGTAGGAAGCTGACAGCAAGCTACAAGCAATCCAGCATGCTTGGTGGTGGTTGTTGTTGTTTAAAAAATATTACAGTATCTCATCAGTCAGCTGTTAACAGTGAAAAATCAGAAGCAACAGACCATTTGCTCAAGAAAAAAACTCGTGTTCTTTCCTGGAAGTCTTTCCTATGGCATCTTTCCCTGCTTGTAATATTTGTCTCCAGCGCAGGCCCCATTTGTTAGAGCACCATGGAGCTGTATGCCTTACTATCAAGCACCAGCCATCTTGACCACAACCAGCTCTCCTACCAACTTCATAGGTCACGGTAGCTAATGTAAATGAAGAAAATCCCACCTGAAGAACAGTATTGACAACCTCAATTCTCTAATATGGATAGTCAACTCAAATGGAGGTTGACCATTCAAACAGCTCTGCTCCGTCCCTGAGAGGGTAACGAATGCATTTTAACAGACCTGTTTGTCACCCACAATGACTGAACTTGGAGAGAAGCAGCTTGAAGAGACTGGTGCCCATGAGGCACTTGCACCCACATCACTTGATGCCCAAGGAGTTAGAAATACGTGATTTTTTTTTTTTTTTTTACTGAACCCTTCACTGAAAGATATACAATAAAAATGAAATACACACTTGTCTTTCACTCATTGATTTCCTTGATGTTTTTATACCTACATATTCAGCCAGGGAGTAAAATAGAAATGCCTGCATCCTTCTCTTCAAGCAGCGTAAAGCACTCCTCCCGCTTGGAGGAGAACCTTTCCAGGTTCTCTAAACCAGAGCAAATGTCAGAGCCAAACCTTTTTTCCTCTGTTAACATGAAGCCCTGCACGGCTGCACAGCCATCCACATGAACATGCTGAGCTCTTTGGGGGTTGCCAGTCCAATTCCTACTAATAAAGTCAAGGGCTTCACTAGCAAAAGAAAAACAGGGACGGAGAGGAGTTGAGCAAGTCTTATAGACCTACTTTTCCGCCAGGTTTAAGGGACGTGCTCACCTACCTTTTACCTTCATTCAAATCTGACCTTTTCTCATGCTGAGAAATTTTTAAATAATTGGTACGTTGGGAAGCTAGTAAAAATGTAGTGAGCTGATGTTAACAAGGCCTGTATATGGCTCGTGTATTATATTCAGCATCTCTTAGAGCTGAAAATAGGACAGAAAAGCTGCTACAGTTTTTCTCAGTCCATGCAATTGGGTTACTCTGCTTCCCTTCAGAGAGTCCAAGTGTATGCATGGCAGGCCAAATTGCTCCCTGGGGTTGTTTTATTTGCTTCAAGGGACAAACTTGGCCAGGAATATCTTAGGACAGCCTCCAAGTACTCTAATTCTGCTTGCATTATGTTCCATTTGTTTATTTCGGTGTTTTCAGTATTCATTTCATCCTTCTCCAGCTTCTTTTTCCAACTCAGCAGTTCTTACACTGAGAGGCTACAAATATCCGTCCCCCTGATCTCTTTCCACAAGTCAAGGGCTGTAAGAAGTGAGGATGCTACAGCTTCATCCCCTCCACAGGGGAATTCAAATAACTAAAGCCAGTTTTGTGTGAGAAAGATGGAGCCTACGGGGGAAGGGATCTTACGGGTGCCTTTTCCAGCCCTCCCATTTTGCCAAATAAGCCCCGATCTGGTACTAATCCTGGATGCTTTGCTGCCTTTTGTTATTCTGCCCTTACTCGCTTCACCCCAGCAGCAGGGGTGAAGCTATACTATACTATTCTATTCTCAGCTTGTGAGCAAATTAAATTGGAATAGATTTGTTGTATTATCATTTCCTCGAGATAAGAGAATGGTCCTCTGGGACAGCCACTCAACTTGTGCAAGCCATCACATCTGAGTCTTGGTGCTTGGATATAGGTATGAGGAAGACACATTCTGACCTAGGAGTTAGCATGAACTGACATAGTTTTACTGGTTCTCAAGAGTTTAGAGGAAACCATCTATCTATGTTGGACTTACCACAGCTACCTCTGAGCTTCTGAGCATCTGGAGACCACTGAAGACTGGAGAGACTGATATGAAGAGCAAAATACAGTCCTTTCCAGGAAGTACTTAATAATAAATAAATATGCTACATTACCAGCAATCTAGCATGCATGCCAGGGAATGCCTCCCCTTCCCTCCCCAACACTTGTGAGCAAAGGAGGCTTGTCAGCGTGGCTAAATTCAGACACTGCCTTTAGACACGTTAAGCATCCTGGTTCAAGAGTGGTTTTGATTACTTGATACATAATAAATTATCCAAAAGCAACCTTTGAAGACATACAACCCCTAACACTTTAAAATTAAGACTAAATTCAATTTAGAAAAATTGTAAAACAGTTTCCCTGAAATTAATCTTAAATGAAGTTTCTTGCTTGGCCTCTCGCTCGCTGCAGATAATCAATCTCGACGCGGCTGTGTGCGAAACAGAGGCTACTGAAAGGGAGGTGAAATTAAAGAGAGGAGCTAGGCCAGCAACATGAAAAGAGATATCTAATTATCAGCATTTTATTAGAAACAATTAACTAATATTCAATTAGTTGCCATCCCTGAAGCAAAGTGACAGCCAGGAAAACAAAGAATGAACCTTGACAAGGTGTTCATTTTCTAATAAATGGGAGATGAGGGGGATCATTTATTGGTGTTTTACCCCCAGTCGGAGCCTTGGGGCAACTTGCCCAGCGTGAGGCAATGGGGCTGGCTGGTTGCCAACATTAACTGTACTTATTACATTCATCCCATGCAGAACACATCCATCTCCTGCTCTGCCTTGACATCCCATTTATTCTGAGATTCATTTGTCATGTCCCCAATCACCAAAATGAATAGAAACTTTCCAGCATGATGGATTGTGGTTCTAATTAGGACTAAAGAAAAGATCCACACTCAAGTAGAGCCCTTTTTCTTTTTCTTCTTCTCCTAATAAATAATATTCCTAGCCAACTTTGTGACTAATATCCTTTTCTGGTGGTTGTCCACTGTAGGTCACCCAGTCAAAAAGAAACAGTAGTCCTTCCAGGAGGGATTTTTCCTTCCCTAATGACCACACAAATTACTGTAGAAATAAATGGAGACACACTGGAGATCACGCACACACACTTTGTTGATGTGCAGCAGATGTTTAGAATACCAAACTTCAGACAACATTTGTCCCTTTTTGTCCCTGAGTTTCCCTGAACAAAATGCAGATGAACAGATAGCAGGAATAGCCATTGTACCCAGAACAAGGAAAAAGCTATAATTTGTCTGGCAATCATTAAAACTGCTGATAAAGAAATCTAATTTTTGTTCAGAGAGATAAATTTGAGGGCAACATTTTAAAGTACTAGTGCAGTGTCATTTCAAACCCTAAGCACAACGTACACTGCGCTGTGTCGCCCCCACTCATTATCAGCACCCGTATCAGAAGCACACGTATGCCCAGATGTAACAGAGTTTTACAAAGTGTCCTCTGTGGTCTATCGCATGCTTCTCACATACCAGCTTGTATTTTCAATAGACGTGATGTTAAAATTACTGTCTTTAATCTGATAAAAATGCAACTCATTTTCATATGAGTTGTAAGTTATTTTCGATTCATTTGTACGTCTCCCTGCTTTGGAAGAATACCAAACTGTGACACCGCAAATTGTTGGGAGTCAATGGAGTGCAGGACTAACAATTTTGTGTGAAAAGCTTTTTAAGTTAGGGATAACCTTTTAGAGCTAGTGATAAGCTAAGCAAAAATAGCAATGCCACAAGCAGAGGACCTTAACCAACACAGCAATTTGCATGCACTAAAAAATCACCTGTGCTAATTTACATTTAAATGTCAGAAGAAAGCAGACTGCAAATTACAAAAGCATTCAGGAATTCACAAACATAAAGAATATCCAAAATCGTTAAAATATCCTAATGACTATTTAAAATCATTGAGAAGGATGGAATAGAATTACATGTGCTTGTGTAGAGACACTTAGTACGAGACAGACTGTAAGCATTAAGTCCTAACAACCTCCTACAAAATTTCTCATATTGAAGAAGTTGAATATTTTGTCCAATTTATTTTACCATCTGTACTACTTTACATAGCAGAATATAATGCTTTCATTAGAAACAACAGAAACATTTCACAGAGTCTATTTTAATGTATACTACTTCATATTACATTGAATAAGGAAAAGAACAATTTTCTATCTCTCCCAAAATAAAACATTTCAATTTATCCTGAAAGTTAACTTAGCTTTCTCTGTAAAGTTGAAATAAGCTAGATGCTGAAAGAAATTTCAGTGCAAAAAAAGCATCCCCTGGCATTTGACTCTGAAGAAGGCTTGATGGCAGAGACCAAATTTCTTTTGGCAGAACTCATCATGGAAGCATTACAACCTGTAATATGCCTAATTTCTCATGACCTTGTCCAGAAGCGTTACGCCTACGCCAGTGTTCCAAGCCAAATAAACTCAGAGCACACGGCAAACCCAATCAGCACTGCTGGGAGAGCTGCACAGCTGTTACTCGTAAAAGTGGTCTTAACCTTTAGCTTAACCTTTAGCTTGAAGCAAGTATGACTAACATAATGTGCTGGACATAGGCTGATTTTCTCAGCCATAAAAAACCTACCTGTAGGAATACAGAGCTATTTTGCTTTCCTAGAGCTAGCAGACACACACCAAGTGTGTGCACATGCAGCCATGGCTACAGATTTTGCTATGGAAAACAATCATCTGCTCACAAGGGAAATAGGTGATTACATTATTGTTTAATTTTATTTGATTTTATAGGAAAGCTACCTATGAACTTGGCTAAGCATTTTTAAAATGTCTACTCTAAATTCACATGCTATTATGTGCATGTTATTTAATGTGCATATTATTAAATGCATAGGGAATGACAAGGTTATTAGGTTTTGCTAAAAGCACAGTAATTCAAGCAATGCTTGCAATAAGATTTGTATCCTTTTTCCATAGATGCTTGAACCCCTACTGGTACTGAACTGCTTCCCACTGAAAAACCCTCCTGAATCAGAATTTTATTCTATTTCTTTTCAGCTACTCCATGTAACTTTGTGAATATGTCACGGATTTACAACAACGATCTAGAAAGCAGGTAGTTGCTGCATCATTCGATATAACACCAACGTGTTTCCAGAGACAACAAAGCAGTCTGACTTTACACACATTTCAAATACGACAATATTAAAGAATTTTGTCCAAACAGAATGGAAAAACATCTTTCTAGGCCATTGATCTGATCTGTCCTATGTTGCAGTTTCAGTAGATCCATGGAGACATGGCATACTCTGACTCAGACTAAGATTAAATGAAGAAAGCAAGGCTATATGCAGCCTGTCTGTCCCCCGAAAGTTAGGTGGTTCTGGAAATGAGAGCAAAGTGTCTATCAGTTGGTAAAGGCACTGGGGCCCCGACAGCTCCTGCGCTGGCTCTAGCAAGTTTCCAAAGCTGTACCCTTCATATATTCTGAGAATACCACCCCTGCATAATTTAAATGAGCACTATAAATTGTCATTCAAATTGCATGAGAATCTGAGATAAGGTTGGCAGAAGATCCAGCAAGAGCCCTTGAGTGTCAGATTAACACAGCAGGAAAGAGACAAAACCAGGCACTTTCTTTTCTTTTTGGCTAAAAATCTTTCTGAGAGAAACTCATAAGCTTCTCTAATTTCTGACCTTTCATTTCAGTGAAGAACAAGCGATCTGCAGTCTCCTGCTATAATTGATCGTGTTTAAAATGAACAAATTGTAGATTAATATAATATACTCGGGCCAGAAAAGCAAGATCTTGAAGAGCACTCTTCGAAGCAGATCCCTCGCTTCCACAAAGATGGATAAGTTAATCTTTGTCATTGGCCTGTCTCTGTCAAAGAGAACAATGGATAGTCTCCTCGCAATTGATGACTATATAGAAATTAATATTAGTAAAAGGTGTCCATTTAGTGCCTCACCTTCTGCGCTAAAGGTGACATCCATGATGGATGCATCCCAAGACAATGGATTTATCTTTAAAATAGAGTAATTACACAGTGGATGCATGGGTGACATAATGACATTGTGGTTTTATATTAATAAAAGAAAGAAATATTCCTTCTCAAGAAGGAAAAAAATACGACTAACATGGTCATTTACAAGATTTTGGCAGCTACTCTGTAACTGCAATAAGCACTTTTGTTTAGTTATAAATTAGAGTCCTACATGGCTTAAGTAATTCCTGATTAGCTTTCATGTGGCAAACCCCAGTTGACAAAATCTAAGGTGCCGATGGACTCATGAATCTCCCACCTTCGTACTGCGGCCTTTAAAACAGGAGGCCCCAAGTTACAGAAATGAGAGGTGAGGTAGGCAAGGTCTGAGGGCAGGAATAAAGGGATGCGACTTTACTTCCAGCTCTACCACCGACCACCGCTTCCCTAATTTAGCAAGTCACCATCTCAGCGCCCCCTCTGCTGCCCTGCAAACCCCAGCCCTGCCTCAGAGAGGCATTTGCAGAAGGACGGGTCACTGCCGGAGCCCTTAGGAAATGAACTTAGCGTGGCTGCTCGAGGACAAGAGGTGCAGGTTACCCGCTCAATACCCACCTGTATTAGCAGCCCCGACCGCAGCGTTGTCACCACCTCGTGCTAACGCTCGGAGGACTGACACCCACTTGGTGAAGTGCAGCTGAACTCAGCAAAGTTTGTAGGTGATTTTTTTCCCCTTATCAAAACACATAGAATTCCCCCATTACCTAACAGAAATCTGAAATTAGCTTGTTTAGAAGCTTTCTCTAGAACTGAAAGCCAAATTTAGAACTCAAACCAGTCACTTTTTTATGTTGGTCCTGTAAAACAAATAATTTGACCTAAATAAGACTTTCAAATTTCCCCAACTTCGTCCTCAAGAATAACCAGCAAATTGAAACCATCAGAAAAAGTCATTTATACAGATTAAAGAAGCTGTACAGTCCCCAGTAATCTCTGGGACTTCAAGCAGTTTAAAATGTCATCTTTGGCAGGCGCTTTCACCACTGGAATCATTTAGATTCAGGGTTTGATGGGAAGGTTTTATTTTATGCATATTAGAAATATATCTCAATTTTAGTTCTTTAAAGTCTTAAATAACCTAAAGCAAAGCAAACAAAAATAAGTGCTCCTGTTAGGACTGATTAAAATTGTGTTTAAATTTGGTATTTATTTAAAAGCTAGTAAAATGTCACATTATATTAAACAAGAAGCCAAAATTCCCCCTCTGTAACTTCACTGGGTTTCAGTGAGAATTAAGAGCAAACCTCAGATGCCAAAATAGGGCAATTCTGAAGGATGAGGAACAATATAAAGTTCCTTTTTAATAGCATATCTTGTTTCTTGGGTTAGTTTTCATTTATACGCCAAACTGCAATAGTTAAAGAATAGCACACAAACAACAAAATTAAGTTTTCTTTGTATGGTACAGCAGAAAAAAACATCACATATCTCATGAAAGTCACACGTTTTGTGCATGCCAGTCAAACCGCTGTTCAGGTAGGAAGGTTTACCTTAGAAGTCAGTCCTTACACTGAACTTCTGAAAGTGTTTGCTCTGGAGTACTCCCGTTCCCAGCCTAAATTCTGTTAAAAAGGCCCCTATAAACTCTACTTTCCAACTTCTGCTTGGCTATTAATCCACAGCTATAGCCACCACAGGGATTTTACGAGTTCGGCAATGAGATGGGAGTGGACCATGAAAGACTACATTATGATGTAGTCCAGAGTTTGAAGGCATTTGAAATCTCAGTTTAAGAAGAGAACAAACGCTGGCTTTGAGTTTAAAAGAAAATTCAACACCATTTCTCTTTTTAATTTTAATTAATTTGCTGATCCATGCTTCATATACTTTCCTTTCAAGGCTAACTGTTAATTTAGCAAAGGACACATCTGCAACTGCTCCAAGAGGAAATGCTTCCAACACCAGCTAGACATTCAGCCACCTCTTCCCAGGTCTCCAGGCTTGAGTCGAGTAACTAAACCCATCAACTTACTCTGGTTTTATGACTTGATGGGCAATGGAATTTTCTTGCAGTTTTTTTTTTTTTTTCCCCCTGAAACGCAGCTCAGGAAGCAATGTATAACACAAGAACCAGCAAGAGTGACTCGGTGTTTCTCCAAACAATCTTTCATTTCCTTCATGCAATCAAATTTAAGTAAAATTCTGAAATATTTTAGACATCTCTCCTACTGTCTACCCATTAATAATCCTATTAATGCCAGTTATTTAAATCCCACAAAGCAGTTCAGGTCTTTAAAGGAGACATTCAGTGACAACAACTAGGAAGCAATTTGCAAAGACAATCTGTTAATATTATGAAGATTATAAACTACAAAAAGCAAACAAAAAAAAAACAAAAAAAAACAACCAAACAATGTGGATTGTACAGCTGTAAGCAATAACTAACAAGACCATAACAAAGGTACACAAGAGGCATTGAGATATCTGAAGGAATACACAAACAGCTTACGAATTCTGGTTCAAATTATGCTGCTCTTATGATGAAAGTGGTGCATCGTGGCCTAATGATTCAGCCAATGCGAGAAAAGCTGTACCATTAAGCGAGAAGAGAGGAACAAAGCTTTACAGTAGGGAGAAATCAACTTATCTGAAGGATCAGCCAACCTCGAACTAGT
This sequence comes from Anser anser, assembly GCF_964211835.1. Classification (NCBI taxonomy): domain Eukaryota; kingdom Metazoa; phylum Chordata; class Aves; order Anseriformes; family Anatidae; genus Anser; species Anser anser. The sequence goes on from NC_139732.1 coordinate 9,356,404, forward strand.
GCAACTGCGGGAAAACTACGAGATGAAATCCAGGACTGGCTTATTAACATCTTCAGCTATTTCTTACTCCCCAAGTTTCTCCTTCCCCAGAAAGTGAGGAATTCTGCTCCCAAACCCTGACCATATGTATTGTCAGAAGCAGTCTCTTTTAAAAGGGATACCAGAACTTGGAGAGGTACTAGCAACTCCACACAACTGTTTCTTATATTTGAAGTTTTATATGTTGAGAGTCAAAGGCACGGTTTGAACATTTAGAAAGAGGAACCAAGGTCAAGGACGGGATTTTGAGACCTAAGGGACCCAGCTTTTAAAGTTCTATTGAATCGAATCAAACTCAGTGGCAATTGAATTGATTTAATGATAACGTTTAAAGAATTCACCTCAAAACACCTACTCTTTTGAGAGTTTTACCTGAAACCTATTTTATCCCCTTTTAAGTCCTCCGACTGGAAGGCACCACTTCAGTATCAGTATTTCAGATATTCAGACACCACACATTTATGCAAAGATCTGGCTCTGCATCCTTCAGCCATACTTTTGTGTTTACTGGGGTTATGTTTTGTTAGTTTTGCCCATTTAGTCACCTACCACGAGAATATAGAAACCTCTAGGGGACAAGAGAATTATTTTTTTTTAATTCAACTGTAATATTCTGGATTTCAATGAATTAGCTTGCTTATTTACATGTGTTGTTTAAATGATGTGCTTCTGCAGATGTTTCTGGCACAGCTGGCAGGATGCAAAGGGCCTAGGAGACCTTGCCTTTTGCATGCAGTTGAGCTATAAAATACTACGACTTTTTCACAATCCAAAACAGCTTTGTTTTATTTGCAAAATAAATCCTTTGAAAAGGACTGGTCTTTAGCTCATCTTTTTACTGGACTTTATTCTGAGCCTTTTTTTTTTTTCTCTATTGTAAAAGGAAAAAAGGTACTGCAGTACACCTAAAGCCTGGGATTAGGATGACAGCGTTGAGTCTCTGAGCTGTCTTAGGGAGCCGGGCACGGTGCCCCAAGGCCACTGCAGTCCAGGTAGACAAAAAAAAAGGCTCTAACATTTGGGGGACCCTGCTAGTGCTGACCATGCACAGACTAACCATGCTCTCCAAACAGCGATAAGCAATTGTTCTGCTTCTGCCTCCTGGGCAAGCTCCTCACATGTGGCCAATGCACTTGCACTAACAGCTCAAGGCAGCAGCTTTCAGAAGTCTCCTCCACTAAGGGCAAATTTTGGGAGCTTAGGGCTGGTGCACAGACACTCGCTGTGCCCATTCCCCTAGGATCTAAAGGTCCTGGGCAGCCAAGGCTGGAAATGCAGCTACTTGAGCCATACAGCTGGATCGAGCTGCCTCGGTATGCTCAGAGTATGTGCACCCACCCTGGTTTTATAGCACACTCTGTCCCCCATAACAGTACAAAGCACTAAACCAAACTGGTAACGATTTACACTCACTTTATCCTAGCGTAATCAATGAAATGAGGTTTAACACTATGAAAAACCGGGGCCTGGCTCTTTCTTCAATTCCATTTTCAGCCAAAAAGATAACCACTGGGAAAAATGCAGTCACTGATGAAGTTCTGCAGTCTCATTTTACTCACTCCCTTCAAAAGTTTTAATAAAGTTGTAGTTATCACAAACATTTGCCCCACAGAGACTTTTCCCCTTTGAAAAAAAAGCAAAGTGCTCCCAGGCTGACTCTTATCCTGATATTTCATATAAACATACAAAGTGCAATCTGTGACACAGTACCAGGGGTCATTTAGAGGTCTTGTGCCATGTTGAACTAATTATAAGAAAAATTGGCAAGAAACTAACACATGACAGGCTTATATATTTCAGAGATACCTTCTGCAGAACACTGAGAAAGAGCCCAAACAAACAAAAACCACCATGACATAAGTCTATACGGAAAATCTGACTTCTTCTCAAGTTTTCATAATGATTATTTCTCCCCATTATCAATGTGATGTACTTCTGGGTAGCTTCTGATCCAAGCAGCGTGGCGTTATTACCACCAGCAGAAGGCCGGATCCACTCCCCCACAAGTCTCAGGCACGCTGGGTGTAACTGGAAATAACTCGCACTGACTTTGCTGTAGCAAAGGGCCAGGCAGCATGAAATGTGTTGTGCTCTGCTCATTTCCCACCTCTCAGCCCATTATTAGAAGGACCAGCCTGGCTGCCAGAAAATCCCTGTGCTGTTGGTTTGGGTTACCCCCTCTCAAACAGTCTTTTCACAATTCAGGGCTACGCAAGGCAAATTCTTTTTGTCAAAACACAGGGGTTTGCCTACTTCCTTTGATTTACTCTCCTTTTAAAAGCCTTCCTTTAAAGCAAGCTCCATACAGAAAGCTGTACCCTCTCTCTTTGGTGCTGCAATGCACCCAGCTGTGAATCCTGTCAGATGAGTTGACTGGCCCTGGGGTCAGGTCCTGATGGTAACGTCTTCCCAGGCAGGTGACCTCCAGGTTTAGGAGCTGCAAAGCCCTGCTCGGCAGTGCTTTGGGGCCTGATGCAAAGCACCTGCCTGTTTCAAGGGAGCCTTCCCGGTGTCAGAGGAAGCCTCCCGAAGTTTGGTTGCTGCTGGTGATTCAGGATGTCACTGGCGAAGAACTGAGTGTTTAGATAATGGGCCCAGACAGACACTTTTTCTAGGCAATTGCAAACAGATTAGTGTAATGGCCTCCGACCTTCTGATTTGCACACAGCAATGTATTTTTCAGTGGATATCCTAAAAAAAAAACAGGCTTTGAATTTGTTATTTGAATTATCTTTTGTGAGCACCCTGGAGGTGACCCATCCCAAACTGAAAACCGCCAAGTAGACTACATCTATCTCTCCAGATATACTACAGACTATATATATCTCCAAATACTTCCAGACTAGAAACTTCAAATGAGAATGAACCATCCAGCCTGTCTCAAAAACAGAAGGAGGTGTAATTAGTGTGGCCTAAACACCGGCACCTAAAATTTTGATTCCTAAGATAAAAATAGCAACTTAAATTTATCTCTCACACCCATTTCAGCAAAAAGAAACAACTCAAAAGTTGAAGTACTAGTTAGCTGAGAACACAGATCTTTTAAAATGTCTGAGCTTTTCAACACAGATATTCATGAAACTGTAAATGCCTTACCAGCTTTGCAGCTATACGGCCTGAAACCAGAAAGTGAACATTGTATGATGGAAGGGAAAAGAAGGTATTTTATACAAGACAGATGTTAAGACATGGCTTTTTTGGCAGCCTTTTCTCCTGTGATCATGTTTGCTTTCATACCGACAGCCAGGCAAGCCAGCCTTTCGGAATATTGCTCAAAGCCCCTCCTAGGCCTACTGCTACATCTGCCATCCAGAGCAGTCAGCACCTCGGCAGCTATCCATCCTAGTCATAAAAATGCACATATTTCACATTTTCAGTCCTACCAGAACGTACAACTTACATGCAGATGGTTAGAGGAACCCAACAAATTAGACACCCAGGTCCATAAAACAGAAAGCAAACAACCCCCCTGAGAGGAGCGTTTCTTTTCACCACTTTCCTAGCAATTTCCCTGTTCTCTGGATTTTGAATGGATGTGATTATACACATAATGTGAAGCCATACATTGATAAGAGCAGTAATGCTTGTAGAAAGATGATACCAGGATAGCTCATAGAGATTAAGAAAATGGATAGTCTTCTGGGTGCCCATTTATCTCCTCATGCTTTATACCTTTGACATTGAGTTACAACACCACTGGTACACAGGTAAAGAGCATGTTGAACTCAGGGTGAAACGTTTACAGCAAGATCTCGGTGCTGATCAAAGCAGCAAAGACCCACAACTGCTCTCCTTCAATATTAGGACTTGGATCAGGGTTTGGATACAGAGCATGAAAGGGATTTACTCACCACTCAAATACAGATGTGATTTGCAGAAAGATCACCGACATCACATATGCACTAATTTCGCTGACAAATAAGACTAGCAATAGCAATCCAAAGCAAAGGCACACCCATACAAGAGCATCCCAGCCACACATTTGATAGCTGAACGACACGGTGACCTGGCGTGACCAAGAGCAGAAGCTGCTGTGATGGAGAGCCAGTCCCAAAACTGCCTTCCTGACCCACGGCTGAAAGGCCACGCGTCTGTTGGCTCCTTGTTCAAACTGCATCTCAGCTGCTGGGTTTCTGCTCAAAATAAAGCAGTACCTGCGCAGCCTTCAGGCCTCACGGCTTCGTGATAATTTTAGTTGTGAAAGATGCTGTAATAATTGAAATTGACCTTATAAAACTTATTTACGTCCACTTTGTTATTCGATAGAAAGGCTTTTGGTTTACTTGATGGAGATTGCTTGATAGAGTGTTTGCATAGCTCAAAAAGGCTGCATCAAACAGTACCTGTATGAAATCAGAGCAAACCCTCCTAACACGGAAGAAAAAGCAAGCACTTGCTTCAGCTAAGACCTGCAACTCACCAGCCAATTTTATTTTTTCTAGTTGACTGTCTTAGCATGTGAAACAGATACTGCAGGCAGACAGGAACAAAAAAAGCCTTGATCTTGTGTGGAAATGCAAGAGGTACAACTAGACTGAAGGAAACATGAAGATTTGCAGCATTCGGGGACAGTACTGTTTCCCTTTACTGATTCTTTTCAACTAGACTGCCTGTACAGAAACCAAGCGAGGGAACTTCAAGAAGAGATACAAGCCCCAGCAGTCAAGGTGCAGCATTTGCAGATGAAAATGAGAGCTTCATGCAAATATTCAAAGCTGCAATGGGGAAATGAGGTTTCTTTTCCAGATGATCCCATAAAAAACAAAAGGGTTTCCTTTGAGGACCGGGTGCCCATCCTTAAGTTTTACCCATTAATAAAAAGTACTAAAGGCTTCATATTACTACCGGTTGTAAGCAAACTGATGCTGTTAACATTTCCAATATATGTATGAGACATGACCTGAATGTTATCACAGTCACGTCACCTGAATGTTATCACAGTCAAGTCTTTTATGTTTCCATTTTCATTTAACTTTGATACAGAATAAAAGACATGAGCATACAAATGCAGAAATGTACTATAAAATTCATAAAATACCACGCTCACTTTTGGCTGGGTAACATCATGAGCAAAGCTATAAAAATTGAATTAAGACAAATTTGAAATGCTCTTTGTTTTTCTCTTGTTTTAATTTCCATTTTTCATGTTTTTTCCAGAGGCTGGTTTTAGCCTATTATGCATAATACCTGTCGGTTTCTTGCCCTGTCAATCATTTGGCCAGATATTTTACTGTTCATTGATGCTTGCAGATCTTAAGGCTTTGTATTCTGAAGCAAGCAATATGAAATAGATTTGTTGATCTTAAAGAATAAGTCTTTCATAGACATGTGCTCTAGTTAAATCAGAGATATGGTATTAAAATTTCTGCTAGCTTTGTGCAGCATGGTACAGCATGGGAGTTTTTCAGACACTAATGGGAAGCTAGTGGCAAGCCCTGCAACCATTATCCCCAGCAGATAGAGATTTTTAAACACATCACTTCTTTTTCAGTCATTAGTGTCTTCTTAAAACAACATCATGCTTTGTTTTCTTGATCAAAGCCCCAGACTTAGGAGTTTGAAAATAAATTTCACTTTGGTGTTTTCCTTTCAAAACACATCAGTCTCATAAGCAGGTTAATCTTTGGTGATATATTATGATGGATTGCACTTACCCATGCAAATCGTCTAGGTAGACAGCTTGCCACTCACTAAAAGGGACTATTCTCCCACCCCACCAGCACCACGGGTGTGCTCGCGCCCGGGCACAGGCGAGCTGGCCCCAAACTCTCACAGATGAGCGAGCTGCTTCTCCTGGATCCATCACCAGCAGACGCAGCTCGGACGGTGCTTCGGAGCTCGCTGGCGCTTTGCAGGCATCGGACGCCAGGGATAACTGCAATGCTTGCAAAGCACCTTGCCACATGCCCACGGAAACACCCAACAACTGCAAAGGCAAATTGTGGCCCTGAGAGACAATCCTGGCATCTCGCTGCATGCAGGTGGTCCATTTCCTGCCTTGGTAGCTGCCTTTGCAGCACCTTTCCACATAGATACCTATCCACCAGTTAACTAAAGCACTTCTTGTCGCTTCTAGGGCACAAACAATTAAGCCTAGACTTTGGAGGGAGGTTTGCATAGGATGGTGTTATCCCATGGCTGCTGCAGCAGCGCAAGAATTTCTCTTCAAACATATTACAGCTCTGGCTTAGTTTTGTGGGCTTTGGTTTTTGTTATTGTTATTTGTATTTTTAAAAAGGTGTAAAGGTTTAAGCTGCCCGCATATCCACATAATTTAAAAATTCATTGTTTCTTTTATTTCATATGTGCTTCCTCACTCCAACAATACACAAAAAGGACCATACTATGCAAATTAGGGCAGAGTTTGATATTCCAGAAAAAGGCAGAGGCCTTCAGCTAGAGAAGGAAAAAAGCTATCAGTGAAATTACTAAACACCGCTGATCTCCTGTTAAATCCCTATGCAGTCATACTAGAACAAATACCCGATTAATTATATTCTTGTGTGCTGTGATCCAGAATACTTTATTTATCGCCTTAAACTGCATCTTCAGCTAGACATCTAATGAGCAGTAGCTTTCCCCAGTAATACAGATAATCTCTTTGCAGAGAATTAGTTCTTGGAAAGTAGATGTGCACCTTTCCTCAAATTCCATTTTATACTTTCAATTCCTGAGGGAATGGGGAGTGGATCATAAGGAAGGAAGGGAAGAAGGAAAAACAGATTAAGGACGTTACAGTAATATTCTTTTGTTCAACATCTGCATGCTAGAGAGATTACACAATCTTCAGCAGATCAGCAAAAGAAGATTTGAAGCGACTAGTGCTAAACCTTCCGAGCAACTGCACGCTCCACCTTCCTCCTTACCGCCCACCCCAACCTCTCCAGATCCACAGCTAAGAAACATTCCAAATCCCACTCAACCATAAATATATTCTTTCCAACCTTCTTTTAAAAAGCACTAAAAATGCCACACACCCATCATCTCAGAGTAGGCACAGTGGCGGCAGCACAGAGCCTCGGAGAGATCCTCGGCTGGGACCCCCTCCACTCCCCCTGCAGGATCGCAGGTAAAACTCTAGGAGGAATTTAAGTGTGACAAAGCGCAGCCAGCATGATTTTTTTTCCAACATCATAAAAACAGAACCGTTAATACAGAAGTACAAGTTTCCACACTTCTCATCAAGTTGTTAAGGTGGTACATTAAGGAGAGGAAATGGCAAGAGAGACTACCAGGCTGCAGCTCTCTGCCCCAGTCCATCCAAAGCACAAAAAATGGCTCAGCTGGAAATCAATGGCTGTGCCCCAAGGCTTTGGTTTCCCAACCAGGGAGACAGCATGCTTTACAGCACCCAAAACAGGAGGGCGATGGCTGGCACTGTGCAAGCATTGCAGGGTAACACTGACCAGTAAACATTTTCACGTCAAAACCAATTTTCTACCAGGCTTCTGCAGAAGCAGATCTGCTGGTCGCTGGAACACGAAGGACCGCTACAGCTCCCCCTTGACATCTCAGGCCCCGAGACGTGTTCATGCGCTGAGGGGTACACCAGTTAACACGGGACACCTCTTCATTGCTGGCCCCATGCAGCTCCTGCCAGACCCGGCCAGGCGGCAGGGTTGTGAAGCGTGGCAGCCCCCTAGGGTTGCCAATAGGACATTGTAGGGCTCAGGGATGACGGATGCTCTTTCTGCCTAGCTCGGGACAAGAGCCCCTCGCAGCAGGGACGGCAGCGATCCCGCACGGGATCTTTCCCCCACCGTGTTCTCCCTCCCTCCTTTGCAGCCTGTGAACGCCGCAGCCCCAGCAGCAGGAGTGAAGATTTTGTGCAGAAACCTTCGTGGATCCAGCTGCGGTGGGATGAAACCCTGCATCACTGCAGCAGCTCAGGCCATAACGCATCAGCACAGTGACTCTACTTCCCTTAACGGAAACAAAGCCTCAAGCCTCCTAAATATCCAGCGAGGCTTGCCCTAAAGACATACAAGATTGACTTTACCACGTGCCTCTGAATCCACTGATTATATTTGGAAAGTATATTAATAAATGCTAACTACACCAAGAAGAAATTCCTGAAGATCCACCTCTGAAATAGCTCTTCCACCATTTTTTTGTGATTTTAATACTTGCTACCTAACACTTCGCATCCGATCAAAAAAACGTGCTGCTTTGACCTGCTGCATAGTAATGTGGTGTGAAGCAATGAGAGTCAATTTGCCGGGCATCGCTGAGACATAATGTGGTGGAATACGAGGTCTATTTGCAAAGTGAATCAAAATGCCTCAGCTTTCTCTTTTGTGCTATCTGCAAATCGCTGAATAATGTGGTTCACTGACCAAGTGAATTATTTTCTAGGAGTTTGGCACATCTTTAATTACAAGATATGTAAAGATGAAATGGAAACATGCTGTGCATATTTCTGTATGGCTGCTGAACTTTTCTTATGGAAAAGCACCTGTTTTTATTAAACTGTCTCTAAAAGGCAGAAAATGTACAAGGTAGAGGTTGACAATATATTTCTCAATGCATATAACTTAGCAGCTGAGCAAGCCTATAAGGTATAGATCATCCATGTATACATATTGTACCTACACACACAAAACTACAGATACATAAAAACACAAATCTGCAGAAAATAGATTTATTCCTATTATGAATGTGTTTAAATTTAGGCAGCATACCGACAATATCATAATGTTTCTTTTGCAACAGAGAAAGACTAAAAAAATAAACATCAGGTCCTCTTTACCAAACATTTATGTGCCCTTTATGCTTCAAAAATCAGGAATTTGCATGCTGACAATGATTATGCAAATGCCCTGTTTTGAGAATCAGGTCCCAGAGGATTCCCCAGCTGAAAGCAATTCTCCTTTAAAGGTTTCATCATGGTCCAAATCAGTGGTTCTTAAGACACCATTTTTAGTACTGCAATAAATACCCTGTAAGATGATTGCCATTCGCTTTCCTCTCAAGCTGTGAGCCTTCTTGCTTTGCAAGAGCAGCCCCAGTAAAGGTTTTCCTTTACCTGCTGTTTTTGCGTGGCTGTCGCAGATAACACGCGTGTTTTAAAACACTCTGGGTAAAGCCTTGTAGTCTGGACTCAACTGACCAAAATTCACAGCAGACCGTGCCTGGTGCATGCAGTGGGTGTAGATCACCTCCTGCAGTCCCTTTTACCCATATTATTTCATAATCCTACAACCCTCAATAGTCGAGTTACCAGGCTCGGGCAGGCACACTGCAGGAACGCATGTCTAATAGAATTCTGGCCCCACCTTGGGCAGCCCAACTATTTTGATCATTGAAGTCAGGGCTGCCAGGTTTTACCTAAACTGAAGGTTCAAAGCACGCATGCCATTGCTGCTATTGAAGCGTGCCTTTAATTTGGTAACAATAAAGATTTTGAAGGAAGCAAAGTTTCACTGTACTTGTGATTGAGGTGCTATGCTTTGAAATGCCAAAACCTTATCACCAAGGCTTTATCCCTACCTAAATGCTTAGACCAGAGACAGATAGAGATTCAAAACACTGCTGAATTCAGCATAACTTTTGGCAACATACTCACATCTGCATTCTACGAAAGAAGTTTTATACAGAGAAGTTGATGAAATGGTTGTGGTTTTGTTCTTCATTCATAAGGCACCTAACATGAGGCACCTAACATGAAAGCGGGCCCCTAAAATTTACCCACGTTCAGCAGAAAGATCACGAGCAAGGGACATCAGAATGGCCTAACGAAACTGGAAGCCATGTGTGTGTTTTAAGCTAACTGATGAGTTACCAAACCCCTGTGCTCGGGCTGGCAGTACCTGGAAGAGGAGGCCAGCCCCAGGCTGAACGGGTCCCCCTCCCTGCCAGAGGCACCACACGCCCAGAGCAGCAGGACAGTGCGGTAACGACGCAGTCTCAGAGCATCTAGCTCCTGAGCAGAGCAGCCAGGCTCAGTGCACAGCCCACCATGCTCACCCCAGGACATGAACAAGAGGTCACCAGTTCCTCGTGGGCTTTGATTTCTCTTGGAAAGAAACCAAGGGGCAGAGAGGCAGGGAACCGCACCGTGCTCCCGGAGGTGCTGCAGTCAGGTTGGGCAGAGGACCAAGACTGCAGGCCTGAGCCGGCAGCCAGCGCCTCCCCCAGCCCAGGCACACGAGCACAGGGATGTGGTGCTATTTCAAGGAATCGTTTTATTCCAGCAGCTGCTACTACTGAGGTCTGAAACTGAGACCCAGTATGTGATCTCATGGATGAGTGCAAAGCTCACAAGCTCTCATGTCTTAACAGAGGAGAAGAAAGGCTCTGTTTAGTTGTGCCAGAATAAATGAAGTGCAAAGGTAGCTTGGATGCATCTTGAAGCTGTTTAGGGCTGGCAGTCAATTTGAATCACTCTGAAGGAAAGCTTAAGATTTCTTAGGCAAAGTACTACGCCTCAGTGACTTTAAACTCTTTTTGTGCTTCTGTGATCCCAGGCTGCTCTGTATTACAAGAAGGGGAACGGCTGCACGGTTCCTCTGTGTGTTTCCTGCACATTTCAGCTTGAGGACCCTGCCCCGAATGGCCACAGGGCTTTTCAACCTCTCTGTTTTTTCTAGAGCCTGGGCATGGTCTGCAAGCACTGGAGCAGGGGCTGAGGGGCTCACCCAAGGTATTTCATGGCAGGTTTTCATATGGGTCATCTGGAAATGTCATTCAAACTGTGCTACTGCTGTGTTCAGACTGGGGGAAAAAAAGGTTAAAAAAAATCAACAGCATCTGCACAGGACAGTGACCAAGTGTTCACACTAATTAATCAATTAAAAACAATTTTTCAAAATTGTTGCAACATTTACCTGCCAGGAAACTGAAAGAAACTGTTTGGAGAACAATGCAAGTCTGCATTTTAAAATTCAGAGTTACAATAAACAACCAAGTCCCAGTAGAATACAACCTTGTAGCTCTTCATTTAGGAAATTTATATATACATATATATATATATATGTGTGTGTGTGTGTATATATATATATATAAATTCACCTGCATGAAACCTCTGGGTTTGGGACCGACCAGCTCCACACTAAGCTCAATGTGACCGCTGCAAACCCCTTTGAATCAGTGTCAGCACACCTCAAAATAACCAACAATCTGTCCCTCTGCATCCTTCAGTCCACACACCCTTCAGGAATTTCTGGAGGAGGTGATGCAAAAGCAATTCCCCCAGAAGACCGCTACAAAACACTATGCCTCAGCTTCCAGGGCGAGCACTGATAACGATAAAGGCACGTCCTTCCCTCCTCACAGACCAACGGAGGACAATTACTGGGTAGAATAAATTCCTTCATCGATAATGATCCATCAGACATGCTTCCTTCTTTCTTTCTTCCTGTAATTTATTTGTAAAATTAACGGCACCACATACGTTGCCTCCTAGAGAAATAATTGATCTCACTGCCCTGGATAAGAGCCGCTTTATTGGATGCTGGCAACGATTACAATTTCATGCATATTATTTCCATGTGCAGAAGGCTGACGCCAATTCACACATGCAGGCTTATGTGAGAAGTTCCAGTGGAAAAGAAAAAAAAAAGAATGAAAGAAGGAAAACAAACCAGAAAAGTTATCATACGATGTAAGACTTGTTGATTTCCTCGCCACCTTTTGTGCTAAAGAAAATAAACCATTTACTCAGTCAACATGTGCTACCAATAAGTTGGTCTAATTAATGGCAGACTGCTGTGAAACCGAGAAGTTTAGGGAAGAAGCACAAGTTGGCTTCTGATGGTTACAGTTCCTTGCAGGGAACAACCACGGCGGGCAGAGCTGCAAACCCTGCCGGTCTTCCAGAAGGAGGAAGAAGCAGGTAGCACTGGTTTCACTGCAGCTAATGCCAGGGCACAGAAGCAGCTATGGTAAGAGCTTTGTGTGAAGGCAGCATGACATCTTTGCTTCTTTGCAATGGGTTTTCTTCCCAACACTGATGGCTAATATGAGTATTTGAAAAAAAAGTTAATCCAAACAATTATTTAGGAGGTTGAAAGCATAAACAGATAGTGTTATACTTAGTTGTTAATTATTCTGCCAATCAGCACTTCTATGTTGCTTAAGAACTGTACATTGGGCGATGATTCACAGTGAAAATGGCATCTGGTCCGATAACCTGCAAGTGACACAAATCAGCTACGTACAGGTAGAGTAATCCTGTCCTTATTAACTATGCAAAGCTCTTGCCAAAAAAAAAGAAAAGCACAAGCAATTTAATTAAAACGGTTGTGTCCTATCATCCAGAATCTCAGGTTTATAAAGTAAAGATTAAAATCAAATTAATGGAGTCTTACAGCTGGTTTGCCTTCGCACAGTTTGTCAGCGCAGCTAACAGAGATCTCTCCCTGTACCAAAATGCGTTTTTCCCAGTTCCCACACCTAAACCTTCTGTACAGAAAATTATGTCATCGACATTGCATAAGGCCATGCTGCTGCAGACATTCACTGCGGTACCAAGATGTTGCAGGCATTTAAGAACTTGGCTGGCACAACTTTTTTTTAGGAAGGGAGAGGTGCAAGAATATCAGAATAAAAGTCCATTAACACAGATGAGTCACCATCAGAGCACCAAGCATTGACGATTCCCATTTCCTGTGGCTTTTGATGAAATTAAAGTATTAACTCCTCAGTTTTGCCTTTCTCTATTTCCTAAAATAGTAGCGCTAACAAAACTGGAACTGTCATTCTGGAGTGCAAGGAAGGAAAGTAATATTAAAACCGTAATATTAAAACCAGCTTTCTCCCCACAAGGTAATGCATACGCCTTCTTTCAGGGGAGGATTAACTTCTTCATGCTCAAAGAAAACTAGGGCAAGCAGAAATGCAAGCATCGAAATCTAAAAATTTTCTTAGTCCACAGAAAAGTAATTCCATACAGAAGCCGTGGGATGAGAAGTAGAACACCTCCAAAAGAAACTTGCACACGTTGGAGACACGGGCAGAAATATTTCTTTAGCACTGAAGTAGTGGCTTGAAACCCATAGCTACATCACATTGAAAAAATATATATGTTGTTATGGCTGAGTCAGGTATTATCTTGAAGGACACTAGATAGCTTTCCACACCCCACCCATAAATAGATGCTACCAGCCAGGGAACGCGTCCATCGCTGAGCTGAAGCATTTCAGGCATTTTAAGCCCGAAGTGGAAATACTGGTGAGCACATTTTTCCAGGGACTGGAGGAAAAGAAGGGATATGAAACAAGAGGAGACTTCCTTAAAACAGAATTTTCAGTGGAGGTGCAAAGACAAAGCTCTTAATATTCAAAGACTCAACTATGGATCAATACCACCGGAAAACCAACAACCAGATAATGAGTTTCAAACTATTCAAGGACCAGTGTCGGACTGCACGTCTCATCGGAATCAATACCCCATCCCCTAAAAGCCCGCTTCACACCGCCTGTACTTCCCTGCGGGCAGAGTGATGCAGGGTAAAGCGTGGCTCTGGCCCCAGACAGAAGGACCGGTTGTGATTAACCTGGAGCTTTATGCAACTCAAGACTGAGTTTTGTCACAAAGGAAAACAGTGTTCTGGTTTTAATATCTGTCTAATTTCTAGTTTAATAGTTTTCCCCTTGAAATAACTTTTCAGTAGATTCCTGGAGCAGGTGTTATCTTTCCTCCATAAACCTTGAGATAATGTAACTATAATGATTTTCCAAATAAAAAGTGAAAGGCTATCAGGACAAATATCTCCATTTTTATTCCATTGAGATATTATTATGGTGATGGTAATAATTCCACAGAGGAATTACTTAGAATACACACTCAGCTCTGACCTGACCCAGCTATAACTCAGATGATACCTTTCCTAAGTTGGAAGAATTTATTTTCATTTTCAACTGAGCTCATCTAATCAAAATGCTTCATTGTGACAAAGAGTTCATTGTTCCTGTGCAAATTGCAGTTACCACTAAAGCCCTGCTATTAAGAACCAGACACCGCTACAGCAAATCCAGCCACGCGGAGCTCGGGTTGGGAAGAGAATTTTCAGATGAACACAATAAATAACACATGATATTTTGTTACCAACAACATATACATTTAACATCCCCTTTGGGTAATTGCCTATGTTAATTGAACGCTGATATAGCTGTGGACAGAGAACTTAAGAGCAGAACAGCCTCTGATCCTGAATTCTGCCTGTTGTAGACTGTTATGGTCCCAATAGTGAAGGGACACAAGGCAAGGCTGGCAAAGAGCAGAAATGTGTTTTTTGGTGCCATTTTTCAGGGATACTAGGTTTTTCTCAATGTTAGGACTTCAGACTTAAAAACAAACAGCAACAACAAAAACTGAAGCTTTGTCCGTATCCTGCAATAACACAGATAGATTTAACAAGACATTACCCTTCCTATAAGCACCGTCTTATTTAGGTTGTTACCACCAGGTACTCAAGAAGCAAGGACTCAGTTCTAGGCATTGCCTTGCTGTGTCAGTTGGGCTGAGGCAGTTCGTACTACTGGGCAACAGCAGTCTGCCTGCACAGGACAACGCATTGTCCTCCAGGAAATACTGTTCAGTAACTCGGCAGCCACCAACCAAGATAGTCCTAGGAGAGGAAAACCTGTTAGGATCTTATGCAGGAATCTGGACACAGCAAGAGAAATTCCAGCAACACCTCAGACTAGGAAAAGAATAGCTATTTAGGAGGGGAGAAAAAAAAAAAATAAAAAATAAAAAAGAAGTATATACATTCTTATTTCTTTTTCTGCTATTGACTAGTCCTCAGATATATTGATAGACGACATATAGAAGCCTTGACTGATGCGAACTGGCCTATTTTGCTGAATCCAAGCAAACACAATGACAGTTGACTCTGTAACACAGCATATATACAGTCACTTACAGACACACACAGCAAGAGGTAAAACTAATATACAAGTTATTTTTCTCTGCTCAGTGTGTCTGAGACACTTTTTTATACTACGGAAATGTATGCTTACATTTTTGCAGCACTTAAGTTATGATTTGGGCCAAACAGTTCACACAACAACACAACCATAGCTTTTAATAAATGGTATCATGCAATTATGCATTTAGAACTTGATTTCTTTTCTCTCCTTCAGAAGGCAAGGATGTTAACAGCAAAACTCAAAACAATAATCAATAATTTCAGGGGGAAAAAAAGGTGAAGTGTCTCAAACTGCAAAACAAGTTAGCAGGATGGGACTCACTTTGCGCGTTCTCTGCTTACTCAATTTTTGGTCTGTAACTGCTGACTGGGTAGGTCAGAGCTGCCTTGCCCTCAGTGCAGAGGAAACAGGAACGTTACTGGACTGTGAGTGCTCTGACAAGGGTACTCACTCCTCCTTCAGATTTGGTCAGTGCACGGGGATTCATTTAGACAGTAAGAATCAAGTTTTAAGTCTTGGTATAAGTCCTCATCACACCCCACCCAAAGTCCTGTGCTAAATGTGGTGTGGGAATAGTTTTCAGCTTTGCACAGCTTTTCATAGACTTTTTTTTTTAAAAAAAAAAACAAAACTCCTTCTTAGACCTCCCTTACTACAAGAAAGTCAGTGAGAAATGTTCATCCCCTGGCACATTGGCCTGCAGAACGGCTAGTGCTGGCCACTGGCACCACAGCCCCACTGCCTCCAGCTGCCAACAGCCGCAGCTTCCTCCTTGTGGTGTCACTGCTCAGCCCCTGCCGCCAACATGTTACAAAGGACTTGGAGACAAGCTACATCAGAGCCTTGAGTAACGGCGATCAGATTCGCCATGATTTATGTCCTTGTAATTGCTGCCTATTAAATGGATGCTCTGATGAACCTGCTGGAGTCCAAAGCTCCCAGTGCCGCCACCTCTGCTCCTGCCAGATGGGATTTTTCACTCAGCTGCCACCTGCTGCTCTGAGCTCTGCCACTGTGCCAGCACCAGTACGTGGGCCCCGCTCCTGGGTGCTGATCACAGGAGTACAAAATACTCTCCAGCCCCAAATCGAGCTCATTTTCTACCCTCTGCTCCAGCAGATATGCTTCTAAATGAATACTGCTGTGCTTGCTGATCGTTTTATGGTTTGTTTACTTCTCGAGTATGTAATATTGTTGGGGTAATGTTGTTTTTAATTAGTTGGAAGAACTATTGTTTC
This sequence comes from Anser anser, assembly GCF_964211835.1. Lineage (NCBI taxonomy): Eukaryota > Metazoa > Chordata > Aves > Anseriformes > Anatidae > Anser > Anser anser. The sequence continues at coordinate 9,372,554 of NC_139732.1, forward strand.
AGAAGGCTGAATGCATTTGCTAGCAAGGGGTCTTTATAAATACAGTGAATGTTATTGGTTATGCCTCCACAGATGGGTACTGACAGCTGCCAGCACGCTCTGCCCACGCTCAGAGCCGGGTGGGACCCACGCCAGCTCCAGCTCAGAAGCCGCAGTAGTTGCACTAGCACAGTGTTGGGCCCGAAAGCCTCTTGGAAGAGTCTAATCTAAAAAAAGGAAGTGTTTCATTTCTTCAAAGAAGTCTCATTTGGTACAAGTTATCCCATCAACATGCCCCAAGTTTTCATCATTTCAACCGTACAGAATGGCAGAGCCCAGAAAATAACCATAAAATACACAACCAAGTCAGCAAAAAGTTAACCTACAGATGAAGAGATGCCGTAAGCAGAGCCGAAAAGGGCGATGGCATATAAGCAACATATGACAATGTGAACAGGACAGCTGGGCTCCTTCCCTGCCAGCAAAGAGCGACAGCTCTGAGAGCACATCTCTGGCCAGGAGAGCCCTTGGTAGGTAAGAGCTTCCTGCAGGTCATGGGGCTGGCAGGGGAGCACGAGGCCCCCCTGAGAGCACCACGGGCTGCACGGGTCCTCCGGGAGCACTGCACTGCCCCCATCCTTCTCGCAGCAGAGGAAGGAAAGGTGATGCAATGGATATTTCCTTCCTCTTGGGTCCGTGCTGCAGGTTTGCCTATAAATACTACTTTGCCCTGGCTCTTGGAGCAGTTGATGTGAATCTCAGTGCCTGGTCTAGCTTGCAACGAGAAACGAAGCAGCAGGAGCCTGAAGCACACGTGTTTTCTTCAGCTCTGAGAATTGTAACCTCTACTTGTTTTGCTCTGGTGTATTTTATATATACAGAAGTGTAGATTATTATGAATAAATACAGAACAGGATAAACTATCCCATGCATGTGTCTACTCTGTTCTCTCTCAGTAAGGAAATAACCCACTGCTGGAGTCCAGACCTTCTTGGCAGCTTGGGAGCCATGATAATGCAAATTCTATCTAAAGGCAAACATCTGGTATCCTCATTATACAGGGCTTACACTTTTCTACAAAGAACAGGGAGGCAGAAACACGTCTCCATATGGGAAAGGAACTATGACTGAGCGACAGCTCGCTCTTCACAGGTCACAACACAGAAACTCCAGGCCAGGACTAATTCTACACGAACATGTGTTCGCTCACTGAAAGAGAGAGCAGAGGGATCACCAGAAGAGGCTCTTGACTTGGGAGAAGAAAGCAGGTGGAAACCCATCCTTGGAAACAGTGTTACACAGAATAAAGTAGACATCGACAGGATTAATGTGATACATTCAGGTCTCCAGTTCCCCCAGGTCATTTTCTGTGCAAGTATAAATTACAAGGACACCTTATATTTCTCAAGAAATTAGTATCATAAGCATCCGGTTCACAGCATTTACGTCACTCTTGCTGCCCAGGAAACATTATGTTACTGTCAGTGTTGCCTGGAACATGTTTTTCCCCCTTTCTCTCTGCTAGAATGCTAGTACGGTTATTAAATTCTCAGCATAGTATTTCCCCAAATCAGAAAGATAAGCGGAGGTAACACAAAAGCGAGTTTCATGAACACATTCTTTAAGAAAAGCAGTATCCTACAAATCCCGCAACAAGCACTTATTGGCACTTCCACTAATGTAAATAAAATCTATTGGGTTCTCAGAAAAACAATCACTTCAGTCTTGTTATCAGAGGACAGAATCTGGGTCAACAGATGCATTTTGGATATATACCAATTCTTAAATGCTTTAGTATTCTGATCTGTGGATACAAAAAGCAATTTCCTACATCAGCAGTACCCTTTGCACAATGGGCAATTTCATCCTACCACCTACACTGTTGTAATCATTAAATGTTATAAAACATCTCCGATAAAGAAAAAAATTCTGATATATGACTATAATGTAAAATCAGTGCTTTGGATTATGGTGTGATACTAGTTCAGTTATTTGTATGTGTTTCAACTAAAAACATCCTACTGGATTTCAACTATCACAAGATTAATCTCACTAATACTTTATATATACAGATGGTCAGACAAGAAAAATTAGACAAATATGAAAAATTAATATATTCTTCTTGTATAATATAAAATATGATTTGTCTCCTAGAAGATTATAGCTGGAGCTCCTAGTACCAAGAATAACCAGAGCGACTGGTGCAGGCCCTCTGCTTTGTGGGAAGTCTCCTGTTCTGTCCTATCTTGAAAGTTATTGTAAGACACCAGAGATCTACAGAGCACAAACCACATAAACACAAAATAAGACACAAAGCATGGAGCCTGCTTTTGCCTTGAGATATCTTAGTAACTACTCAGAGTTGTTTACAGCTGGAGACTTATATTCACCCAGCAAGTCCCAAAGACGGCAGCAGGACAGTTCCATGAATTACACATTTCAGTGCTGTTGCCTGATGTCTGAAAACACCGTGTCAGAGTCCCCTGGTCACTGAATTTAATTAACATCCCACATCCAGTAACACTCACACTGCCGAACAGTGTCATCACCGAGCAAAGGCAGAGGACCTACATTTGGGTTCAACATGGACCACCTACCATCACGGCTCACAAATTGATTTACATGTTTGAAATCACAGGGAGGTCTCTACAGAAACAGGTGCCTAAGAGATGTACATTCTGAAGTTGATCAAATGCAAGACTGATTTTCACAACCTGTGGAAAAGTAGTTGATCCGTTAGGAAAAAAAGAGCACGGCCAGAGCAAACATTTCTGGCAGCACGAGGATCAAAGAGGTCTCTGATAGCCAGAAAAAACAAAGGATGCTGACATCAAAATATTGGCAGCTTTCGTTGTTGCTTTTCCTTCCAAATGGGCAAAGAAGCAGACTAGCTTTCCCATCCAAGCTCAATTCTCCAGTGAGCAGCATTCTGTAGCAGTAATTATAATCTTGTATTTGTGTGCACACTAACTAATTTCCTGGGCAAGTTACATTTCAGCTTGAACATGTTGGCATGTAGAGACCAAGCTCATAACAAAAATAGCTGCTGAGTTCAGCAACCTGCAGCTTTTTGTGGTTGACCTTGCAGCTCTGCACGACAGCGGCTCTGGGCCACTCGGTTATTTCAAAGAAGGAAGTGTGGCTCTGCAAGTCTCACGGGGACTGATGAGACCCAAAAGATAAGTAGTTTCCTGGCTCAGTTTTTTTAGTTTGTTCTAACTTGGTTGTTCTCATTTTAAAAGTATTCTGGTCCTCTAAATATTCAGCATTCCGTCCCTGATTGGTGGAGCTAATCTCACTTGCACAGTTTAATGTACTGCTTGGACTTGTACTTAGTTTGTGCAGTTGGTCTTATTTGAACTCTTCCATACTGCACTCCAGCCCCAGCAAGCAACTATCAGCACAATTAATCACACTTCAGTTTGACTTCAACCCCCCAAATGACTCCAGAAATAAAATTGCATATATTGACTAAGAACAATGAATAAATGCTAAGCGGTTTCAAGCCAGTCTGATGCCGCAAGTCTGCTTATCTGCTCGACTGTGATTCTGGCTATTAGCGTGCCCAGCTGGCTGTAAATGTGCAATAGGAATGTTCGAAATGAACATATAGGCTTTGGTACGGCTCCTTCCCATTTGCATTTGAGGAGGAAGAAAGTTAAAGAGAACAGCTTGAACTTTCCACTAGCTGTCTGACTGCAGCAGGAGCAATTTGCTGCTGGTCCACTGCAGGCGTGAGCAAAAGTGGACCAAGAGCAAAACTGAAAGCCTCCTCTTCTCCCCTCCTTGGAAAAGGGGTCAAACAGGAACAAGCCTTGGGGTCCCCACACTCTTGCACTCATTTACTCATTCTCACCCCTCTTTTGCTGAATCATTAAAAAAAACTTCAGAATAACATTAAAGACTTTCCAGTTCTGCTGGTGGCTAGAGAATCCACATCCCCAGCCATAAATACAGACATCAGTCATTCCCACAAAACACTCACACCATGGTATGCTCATGCTCACAAAACTCCTTGCCTAGAATGGCCACACCAGAAACAGCGCAAGGAAACTGAAAAGGGAGAGGAGCAGCATCTTCTCTGCTTTTTACAAAAATGGTTATTAGAAACCACTGCTGCCCCCAGCCCCAGACCTGCTGGCACTAGATTAATTGTGGACATCCCACACAGCACACGCAGAGGGCTAACCTCATTGGAAAATAACCGATCTGCATGTTCTCTTGGAGGATTACCGTTACGAGAGCCCCAATTTGGGCTGCTGTTTATCCAGCGCGCTCTCTGCCTCCCGAAGAGAGGCTTCCTGGCTAGCAGGGCCGCAGAAAGGCGTCTTTCCTTTGTCCGAGCTCACAATGTTTCATTTGTGTAATGCTGAATCCCAACTTAATTAAACAGCTCCAGAGACCAGGCAAATCTCAATATACACGCGCAAGTGGTCGAAGAGCCCCATTTACATGTGTGTCACAGCTCGCCGGGTATCGCTCCAAAAAGCATCTGCCCCGACAGTCTCCTCTGATTCTTACAGACAAGCTACACTTTGCATTTTTGAATTTCACTAAGATCACACAGCTGCCAACACACTGCCAAGGCCTAAAGACCAAATAAATGTTTGGCTCCCCTCCAACCATCCTTGCCGTGGTATTATTACTGACAATAGAGCCAGTGCAGCAAAAGCAATGAGATGGCAAATTTACACATGTGCCATGGTTTTATACGTTGTCTACATTTGCTGCTACAAGACTCTAAGCAGAGCACTGGTGAGCATCTTCTGGGTGCAAAACGTGACCTATTTCAGGGCTTTATGAAAGCTGTATAATGTTACTAGCATTTAAAAAAAACCTGCAGATGGGCAAAATGATCTAAGAAAAACAATTCAAAGGTGTTTTGTTTATTTTCCCACGTGGGTATTAGATCAGAACTCTGTGTTCTTGGGGCTACATTTTGCACTTTTTGAAGAAATAGTACAACACCAATAAAAACCAGAGACCTGACAGTTGGCTTCTCCCTTGGCATGTGCATCTCCACTTTAACGCACTCCCTGGGCTTCACGACGGCAGTGGCATGCCTACATCCAGGGGCAGGGCCCACATTTGACCCCCGCAGGGGAGCCCTGCTGTGTTTTCCAGCCACCCTCTCACCAACAGCCAACTCTATCTGCAGCTAGGAAGCCCTTCCCATGAGACAGCAATACAACTTTTTGATCTGTATCAGATGATTAGGATATCACGTGAAGACAATTTCTCCTTTAGCACCTCTCCTATTTGGTGCATTTCCACTGCACAGAGCTATCTGCAGAAAGCAAACAACACAAAATGAAGCCAGAGCTCGGAAGGAACTCACGTTACCTGCAACGGAGCCTAGGCCTGGGCTTGAAAAGCGTGTGGGGCGAGAGCCTGAGCGCTCGCAGGACCCCAGAGCTAGGGGAATGTCAAGTGTCCAGCCTTCTCCTTCCTTCCTCAGCTCTCCTCCTGACCTTCAGATTCCCCACTGATTTAAATTAAGCTTGCCCAAGGCTTGCAAGCTTGTAAGGACCTCAAAAAGAGAGGAAAAAAACAGGAATGGTGTTCTTGCTCACAGGGCAGCATTACCCCACACTCTAGGTTGACTTCACTGCATTTTGAGAGAAGCAGCCCTTGGAAAGAAAGGCAAAGAGAACAAAAACAGACTTGGGTGTTGTTAGAAATGTTTGCTTCTGACACCTCATTATCCCTAAAAATTTTCAAGCTTGGGATCCCCCCCTCCAGCTTCTTTTAATGTACTCCTCCTCCTTCAAAGTTTGCAGTATCTGTGTAATTTTTCAGTTGGGGATTAGAGGGGATTAAGCCCTTGCTATCCTGTCCCTCCCAGAAGCAGTGCCTTCACATGCATGTTTCCTGCACGTTTCCAGTGCCAATGCTCACACTCTTCACAACAGAGGTGAATAGCAGCTTATGTTATACGCTATAAGACAAAGTCAGGACCTGCCCAACTGGATATTTAGCTACTCTTTGGTCTGTTCTTCATGTCCTTAACCTTCTTTGTGCTGTTTTACTTAACAGTTGTTTCACGAAGTAGTTGCCTTCCTATATGTGCTCGTCACCTCAGATATGAGAGCAATTTACCTGCAATACCAGACTCCACCTAGAGCAAGGTCTCCCCGGCCACCCCACACCTACACCAGAAGAAAACTTCCCCACTCCCCTTCTAGGTCTGTGGATGCACCAAGGCTACTTGCTGCGGTTTGATTCAGATCATTCTCCCTCTCGCATGCACATTTCCAAAGAATAACACCAATCAAACACGATTTTGTTTTGCCTCTGTATTTCCTCTATTAAATTTGTGGTACTCTGATTCCGTTCTCAAGCAATACAGAAATAAACAGCACAGAGAATTTACAGGGTCAGATTCAGCTTCACTCCTATCGGGCCACACTTCCAGCTAAGCAAGCAGCTCTGCTCGATATGTTCCCACTAACTCCAGCCAGCCAAAACAACTAACAGTATTAGTGACAAGGCAGTCAAAACATCTAATCCAAGCCCACCAGAGCTGCTGGAGCTTACGTGGAAGCCTCTCCCGCTATTCCTACATTGCTCTGGTTAGCCATGATGTCTGGATGAAATCTGATGTATCCTTATCTGCAGACATACCCACATTCTCCATTTCCCTGAGGTTATTTCGTATTTCATATCCACCATATTCTTACTCAGTAGGAGCTTATTAATTAGGTGCGATTGGTCAAATAAAATTGCCTTTGCTTATTATTGCCTCTCCTGGGCAGATAAGTATATATTGTTCCTGGACAGCTCAGGTCTGCTTCACATGGAAGCCTGCACCAGCAAATTAAACAAATGGTTACTGAAAATTACCATAAATATCAAAACGGCCAAAATGAATGCCTTAACACATCCACATATTCATGAAAATATTTGTATTCACTCACTCTTCTATAGTAGAAACAGTGCTAATATGACTGGAGAAGACTACTTTCCTGAAAAACAAAAACTTACGGTCAGGAACAGTATTCGCAGGAATTGATGATAATGCACCTCTTCCAAGTTTCTCTATAAATTAACCTAAATATTAATTCAAGAACTTGATGTTTTTAATAGTGCAGGAAAAAAATACTAGTTTAGATCATAAGTGATGGGAGGAAAAAAGTTGCTCTGGTTATGTTGCCCAGACTTGAATTCCTTTATCATTTGAGATCCTTATTAAGTCACTTGCATGGTATAGATTACAGTTCAATCCTAAAATTCCTCTACATTTATGTTTCTTATGTTTTTTACTTTGATATCCTGCCTGTTTTAATGAAGAACAGGATGTGCAATAGCTTGTTACTTACGGCAGTACTTTGACGAGGAACCTGGATCTTAATAAAAAACAGGAAATAAAATCCTTCATATTAAATCAATTCTTTAAAAAATAAGCATGTGAATGTCATATTTAAGATTAAAGGTATTTCTCTTTCCAGGAAAGGATCATAATAAGGTGGGCATGTGGCTATTTCAGAAACTGCACACATTTGGTAAAGAGCTTATAGAAAACAGTGTCAAATCCCATATTGAACCCAGCTGCTGGTACTTACTTTTTGATGTAAGGCTTACTTCCTGCAGATATACATCAAATTAAATTCTTTACTAAGCTCACAATGGTGTTTTCCCTTTAAGCAGAAAGGCAATACTTACCTGAATGAAATATTATCTCTCTTTAATGGGTTTCTACAGTGAAGCCACATTTTACATTTTAAAAGGTGCAGTGACAGTAGGAATGAAGAGGGAAACTTGCTGTCTATTAAACCAGTTTATTTTCTCAAAAATAGCTTTAACAAAGCAAATTGGGGTTCATTACACCAATGATATATCAGTGACCTAAGAAGAATTTTGATAGGACTGTTCCTGCAATGTACCTTGGCCAACAACACATTGTTAGGAACACTGAAGATTTTAAGATGCTTTTCTAAACAGAAGTGTGGAATACTGTAATAGCAGATGCACCTCCAAAAATAAGGGTAATGGATAATAATATTGAGGCAAAGAAGCAGAGAGACTTATATAGTGACATTTTTCCAAGCTTTGTTTTGAGCACTAGAAACATTCAACTTTTTGATCACAAGAAATAACTCCTACTAGATATGAAACAGCAAGATTTAGCTTCTAATTTTGATTCGGTAACATCTGCAAATGTCTGTTTGGAGTGATAATACAGTGTCTCCTATCAAGAAAACAAATGAGCAAGGCATAACGGAGCAGAGTCAACAAAGAGATGCAATATGTTATATATTAGGCTCCCTTACATTCTGTCAGCCTCCTTTGCCTGTTGGATATATTTATCGGATCCAGGATTCTGAGATGTCAGAAAGTTATAAGGTTGTTCAAGAGCAAGTTAAAATACAAAGCAGTGCTCCTTGATCTCTGCTTTATTCAATGCACACACTTCCTGTGGTCCTTAATTTAGGTGATAGTCCATTTAAGGCTCCAGATATTCAGCTAAAATCGTCTACCAGTGATGTGGGAGGAAACATGAAAGCAGTACAACAAGGGGTAACAATGAGCTCAACCAGTCTAAGAAATTTTCCAAAATTTACAGCACAGCCTTACAGGGTGCAGAAGGCACTGGACAGAGGTCCCAGTAACTCCATTTTACAATAACGCTTGCCTGAACCTTTTGCAGATGTGGTAATTCAAAAAGAAGATGGCTGGCGCTATGAGCCTTCAACGCTGCTGTGTAACTATTAGAAGGGGAAAAAAAAAAACAGTGAGAAGTGCAGTGCTTCCACCAAGAGTCTCCCACATGCCGAAAGATTTTAAGAGTTTCAAGGCATGTTCTTTTTTAAAGTAGAGTTGATCTATAAAAAGCAAAATAAAGTCCTTTGGGAGATTTCTGCCTAGCAGTTGCTGGTCATTTCTGTTCCTAACAGCCAAGTCTGGATGCAACACTGATAAGTGGGCTCTTCCTAAATTGGAACCTAGCTTGGAAACTCTCACAAATACCATTTTGGGGTTCCAAATTCAGCATTTTGGAACAAAATAACCTCATTGTAAAAGTGCTTGTTTCTGACACTAAGTATTCATATCTGGACATTATAGCAACCCATATGAACTCTACGTATCACAGAGCATTTGCTCAAGAGCCATGTTTTCATGCTATTAATTCGGTCCTTTGGATAGCAAATAAATTGCCAAGCATTGAAATCATCCTGAAAACGCTGGGGCAAGCTCCAGTTCAAGGGCAGCTGCCGGGAGCATGCAGCATCTGATGAACCCCACAGGAGCTGGCCTGGTTTCATGCCCAACTCCAACTCCCTGCTCCTAGCCCAGCATCTTTTGATTAACTCATTTCACAGGTAACCTCCCTGAAGCATTCAGGCCAACCTCCGTTAAAACAGCAGCCAATGACTTCTAAGTGAAGATATCACTCAGAGTTGCTCAAGAGCTGTTCATTTTCAGCACTGACAAAAAGCCTGTAAGATCAGACCAAAACACGAAAGAGCATTCTGCAAAGCTCTTGCTGCTGATATCACTGAAAAGCCAGAGCAGAACAAGACATTGTAACGGTAACAACCAGCAATGATTTGCTCCAAAGAGGTTTTGCCAGACAAACTGGATGGATGAAACTGAAATCCTCAATAAAATATATTACTAAGATTCTCCTATCTCACACCCAAGGTATCGACACACTATTTGAATCCCAGAGTTTGACTTGAACTCTCCGGATCTCAAACAAATGCAACCCTCCCAGCAGCTTTGAGGATGGACCCAAACCTGCTCTCCTTTGGAGACTGCCACAATTACAGGGACAGCCCTCGCCCAAGCCACTTGTGGGAGTACAAAGGGCAGCCAAGGCTTTTCTCATTACTTTCTTAACATCACCATTTCAAGAGCTAACTTTTCCATAGTGCTGGCTTCCAGATGCAGCAGAGATGAATGCCAGCTTGGTATAAGTCTGCATACAGAGCCAGGTGGATTTACAAGGGCCTGGGGGCTTTCTGTGGATGAGCAGCTCTTAGTGTAAGCCAGCATCTCTCCCTCCTTCCCCTGCACAAACGGCTTTGCCCAGACTGCTGTATGCAGTTGCATTTCTCTACAATACACAGCTGGGGAGAAGGCTGAGATCTGGCACAACCAAATACTGGCTTTGCTGCACAATTTTCTTGGGTTAGTTTGATTGGTAAAGCAGGCTTCTCCCGGCCCTACAGGCGTTTGGCTGCTTTGCCTTGAGGATTTCCGATAAGACTTCTCCAGCCACTACTTATCTGCTGCAGACAGCCATTTTTCACCCTCACAGCTACTTTCTCTTGTCTGCTTTCTTTCAACAGACCGACCGTCACGGCTTCTACAATGCCAAAGATGCTACAGCATCTATTTATTTATGCTTTTTACTGTATATGTGTATACATACACATATATGAAATACTGTTAAAACAGCAGCCAATGCCTTCTCAAGGTGGTGCACATCTGGTTCCCCAACTTCAGCCTAACTTGTAGCATTTTCTTCCAAGCAAGACCCACTTGCTTGAGCTAATCTCATTTCATGTCTTCCAGACAGGATGCTTGCCATGCACATGCCTGGGCAGAGGCAAAACTTAAAGCTTCTTGTTGCTTGCAGGAGTGTAGGCAAAACCCTAAGCCGGAGCCCCACAGGGCAGTATTAGGCACCATTTCATAGGAGAAGTGTGATTAATGCAACAGTGCCAAGAAAAAACACCCTGGGGAGGATCTGTTGTGAAATGCACCCAAAAAAAAAAAAAAAAAGGAAAAAGCATAATCTAGAAGAGAATGGGGGTGAAAGAGAGAACAAAAGTAGGACTCCCTGCTAAGCCACTGACACTTCAAAACAGTGGAGGAGATTTAGATTTTTTTTTTTTTTTTTTTACAAACTTGACTTGACCAAAGCCGGTATCAACCACGTCTGGCAAATCTTACTCCTGTTGCAGTTTAGGATCACCAATTCAGATGTGTGCTTGCACCTTTTGTGCCTAAGAACACTTTCTAAGCAAGAGAGGCTTTGAGCGTATTGTAGAAGCCCTCAGTCCTGATTTCAGCCATGCTGTAGAACAGAATTTCACCCAGACACGGTATTCACAGGGCAGAAGACAGGAGGACCTGGTGGAGCACGGGGTGCGGGGCCATGAGCTCCACGGCTGCTGTCCCAGCCCTGTCCCAGCTGCACCCACCCACACAGCAGGGCCTGGGTGTGGGGCGCCAGATGTGAGGCTGTTCAGCTCCGGAGTGGAACCGCGTGTGAAGCTGCTTCTGCATCACAGGGGTTTGCAGAAATGTTTTTCTTCGGTTCCAATGCATTCAATATGGGCTTGACATCCTGACATTTCACGCCAAAATGAATCTAGGCATCGGAAGCAGAGCCTTGCGGGGAAGAGCTCAGCCCAGAGTCACGCAACGCAGGGACAGTCATGTAACTCCCAGATGTTAAACGTTAACGTCTTCTTTTAGATATCAAAGCATTCAGAACAGGTAACAGCAGTCTGCACATGATGCTAAGGCAGCTCTGAAAACCATTTGACAAGCTTCAGCAGACTAGGAGCCCCAGGAAAAATACTGACCAAATGCCCTCGATGCTACCATTGAACTGCCCAACAACCACTGCAGGAACTGAAAATAAGATGGGGCGCTTGAAGATCATTTCATAATGAGCGAGTATGTGTGTATGAAACAAAACCACCGCTACCAAGGCAAAGCCTTCAAAAAAAGAGGTTCAGTTCCTCTCAGCAGACCACTGCAAAGCCAGCCCAAGGACTTCTACCCACCATGTCCTGTGAATGCTTCTGGACACCTCCCGTCTCCCAGCACCAGGCTGGGCTGGGGAGCCTGCTGCTGGGGCAGCACTCGCAGCAACAGCGGCTGAGGTTGGGCCAGATCTACCCCACTCCTCCTCTCCTCCCCGCAAGGCCATCTAAAACTACAACAGCAAGAATCAGTCCCCATCCTTACCGAGGAAGTAAAAAGGAAGACATGAAGGCCTCCATAAAACAGTGATCAACAACAACAAAAAAATGTAGCTCAGAAACTGAATGTTTTTCCTTGAAATATTTCATTTCAATACCATATTATTAATTTGAATGTCTAACCCCAAAGTTATTGCAAACCCATAAGAGTTTTCCAACATCAGCTGTTTTGAAGCAAAGCTAAACTTATGCAAAACTTTATTCTACCTCCTTTAGAAATAGGAAATTCATTAAGCAAAGACCTAAAGACTTCTGGTTTGGGTCCTATTATCTTTTTCAGGAAAACACATCCCATGAAATTATTTCCAGCCAATGCTAATTATGCTACAGCTTGTTCCACAATAACACAACTACTCCCGTATCCATCCCAGAAGCCAGCTGTTATGTGGGAAAGAACAGAAGATAAAGAGAATTTTTACCTCCTTTACTAAAAAGTAAAGCGACCACAAAATTAGATCAATAAGTGATTTTAAAGAAAAAAGTATTTCTACCTGTGCTACTGCATCAGCACATACCTCTTCACGTGCCTTGCAGCTGCAAGACCAACTTCCAAGCCATTGACTGATTTATTTTACTTTTTCCTCAGAAACTAGTAGGGTGAAGCACATTGCTTCAGTTTGCTAAACTGGCGTTCTCTGTACCACGACCGATACCTGTTCTCAAAACAAAGGCCATCTTCTCAGAGCCTATTTTTTCCTCTTCCTGCATGAGGCCAGGTATGCCAGAGTGTACCTGCTTCTCATCAAAAGATCTTTTCAGCTGAGGCAGGAACGTGAAATGAGCCTGACTAATTTTCTCTGTTAATACCAGGTTCTGATTGTAAAATTTGGCAAAGATGGAAGCAGTATTAATATGAAGAGCTTGTTCCTTTTCTGAGAAATCTTTGACATATATACACATTTCCTTAAAAATTATCCTTCAAAGGAAAGTGCTAAAAAGAATAGTGCACAGTGTGTGGAGAACTAGAATAGAAGAGTAGCACACTGGCTTAAATTTGCTCTTTGCTATTCTTGAAAAGGAATAAATCCATTATATGGAGCAGTTTCAAATGCAAACACAGACTTGTTACCCAGACTGGCGCTGAGATATTCTATATTGCAGTAACAGAAATACTTTACATTGCTTGTTATCACAGTAACATGCAGAATACTTGAGCTTTTTTCAATCTGAATTCAAGAGAGAAACTTACACAAATCCTAAAACAATGACTTTTTTTTTAAACTAAAAAACAAATTGAACATTCAATGCTAACTTTTCTCAGAAAGAAACAGACATTACAGTTAAAAGAACACAACAGAGTTACAAAAAGTATAGTACTTGCTTTATTTGAAAAGTATTTGATGATCCCTAGTTGAAAGGTACTATTTTATATTATGACAAATCATAACAAGGAACAATGGTTTTAGAACCTCATTAAATGTAAATGAGGCCTAACCTTTGATAGGGGAAAAAAAAAAAAAAAAGATTTTCCTAGCCTGTAGTTTCCTCACAATTTCTATTTTCACATGCTAATATAAGTGAAAACCGTAAACTGTATTTCAGCATGTTTGCTAGTACTAGTAACGTAGGTGATTGCACTTAATTCCTTCTTATCTGTCTACATTACCACAACAGTGAATTATCATGTTGCATCAGGAAGCCCAGCTATCATCGTAAGTAGGCAGATGTAATAAAAATGTTTTTCTACCATTCTGTCATACAAAATCCCATTCAAAGGGCAAACGTGTTTAGCATACTGCTGGATGCTGCCAGTTGGTGTCCCAGAACTCATTGTTCCCACAATCAACATTTTGTGGAAAACAATATTTGAATTTGTGTTTGTCTATTTGAATTTCCACAGGTTTGTGGCAAACGAGGGGAGGTATGGTGTCTGTATACAGCGGAGTCAGCGAGATGGGTTGGTATGGCTGTGCTTCTGGTAGCCTGTTCCAGGATTTGGGTGCACTTGGCCACTAGATGGTGCAATGAAATAAAAATAAGGGACTGAAACTTCAGTGCTTATAATTTGATAGCATGGAAAAGCCTGTTCCAAGTATTGTAGTACTCATTGTAGTTGATGAACATAATAAACATCATGTAATTATGAATTTCCATACTGTAATTGCTGAGTTACTTTGAAAACCCTGTAGTAAGAATAAATCAAGTTCTAACGCTCCTTCAATGTGAACGCTACAAAGGCTGCTTGTGCCCATTTGAGGACCTCACACAGTGAACTCTTTGGGCCTAACCTTTCAGTACTAAAAGGCAGCTCTCTAACAGAAAACAGCGAAGTACTTGTAAGGCACTGCACCACCACGACAAGCAGCACATCTGGAAGGGCTGCCAGCTGAAGCCTGGCACAAGTACTGCCCGCACCTTTCACATACAGCACTCAGGTGTGGCTCAAGGCACAACAGCAGGGATGTGAAAAACATCCCTAACTGTGTTACTGGCATATAAGTTAAGCTGTTTGGTCAGAGCTTCTCCATCTGCCTCCTCGGGTGTAGGCAAACTGAAAAGCATCCACCAAATATTTACAAGAATATATCTGGATGTGTATTTGCTTTGTAAAGTATCCCAGTCGGCATCAGTTTTTATTGTGCTGACAACTAGTACATGAGAAAAACAGGCCCTTTGGCATCCCTTTAATGAAAAGTGAGAATACATTTTACGTTACTGCTCTCTGATGCTCTTCGGTACGCTTTCCCTATCTGCGCATGCATCAGCTAGAAGCATGGGACTCGCAAAAGTAAGCACCTTAAAGCTGCACCAAGTTACTTACTGCAACAAGTAATTTAAAAGGCAGTATGGAATTCAGAGGGGATAACTGGAGGCCCATTCTGGCACTGCTGCCCACAGTGAATAACACAACTCTCCTCTCACAGACCATTCAATTCATGGGTGTCACTTCTTGGACTTTGTAACCTATTGTAACTTATAACTTGTAAAATACTTCCATTACACAGGTCTGAAGCCTCTCTTAGACCTACACAGTAATGAAGTCCGCTCTCAGAGCTGGCTTTGCAGCTCTGGCACCTGTGGAAAACATGCTCTGGTTTTACACTTACCAGGGGCGCGACTTCCAGCAGCAGCGCGCAGCTTCATGGGAACCTGGGAGCTGCTCCAGGCTAAGCACAGCGCCACACCGCATACCTCCCCCAGCCTGGCATCAAGTTTCTGATGCAAATCAAAGTACGATCTTTCTAAACCATACCAGCTGAGGAAGTGACAGCTGTTTTTACTTGCAAACTCCTCCCACGATAACAGCCAGAATGTGGACATGTGAAGCCTTGGCACCTCTAGTTCCTTGGTTTCCTTTCCTGATTGAATGTAGTTGCACAAACTCCTTTAGCTACTTCTTTTTAGGTTGTTTCCTTACATTCTCAAACTTCACCAGGAGATACCTGGCAAATATTGGCCCATTCTGACACGCAATCCCTACTCCTGTTGTCTGTGCTGCAAAGCTCCAGGGCAACAGAGATCTCGGTCATTCTCAAAAGGTGACCCGGCTTCAAAGGCCGCTTCCCTTCCAGCTGAGCGTATTTCAGACGCTTCACCCAAAATACCATTTGCCACTAGAGGGCACTCAAACCAAGCTGCCATTCACAGTAATGCACTTTATAAACGTGGAGGGTTATACGAGGCCTAGCAAAAAGCTCCTCTGGCACCTAGTAAACGTGTACTGCATACCTGATTAACTTTTCTACTGTAAGACAAACATCAATTTTATTTTGAAGTTTCCAACATTTGGAGAGCCAACCTTGGTCCAGACTAATGTCCTCTACGTCTAGAATGAGGCTGTAGGTAGCATAAAACAGTGTTGTTTTTTTTTTAATAATTTGTAGGAAAACAAGAACCGAATCTTTGTACTCATTGTCATGTAACAGATTCAGTCTTACTACAATAGATCAGCAGTGCTTCATCCTGCCCTTGGGCAAAAGCTAAAACATGGGGAAAGCAAAGATTCCTTTCAAAGTCTGGATGACATTTGGCTTCTGCTTGCTACATAAACAAGCAGCTTATTAGTAAGACAGTAGGGTAGATAGATTACCTGCCAGTCCTACAGAAGTGGGAGTGACCAGCTCCCTGCGGTTTAGTAATATAAACACTAGTTGCCCAGTGGGCTGGAAACATTAAGTAGGCTGACTCTTATTTCTTAAGGAGGGAGGGGGTAAAAAGGGAAAGAAAAAAGTGTGTTTCTCCAGAAACTGATTTTCTAAGAAGCAGAAAGTACACTTGGAAGCTCAAACACACACATTAGTAAAAAGGAGAACACTGTAAAATACACTGAAATTAAACTGGTACAAGCACGGCTGAAAAGCTCGAAACTGGTATCACTGTTATCCAACTGGCTTTCTCTTGGTTTATTTTGTAGGGGGACCCACTGCCTTTTTTTTTTTTTATACAGTCTACACACAGAACTGGGAAGTGTTCAGTCATTGCTGCTTTTCAATACTGCAAATTTTGACATGACACCTTTATAAAAATATGGGGCTGAGAAGGAAACCACTGAAATTGCAGTGACAATTTTTCTAAAGTGAATTATGATGCCCTTGGGTCCATCTAAAGTGAGTTATTTTCTGAGTGAGGTACCTTACCTTGGTAGAGCAAACTTGTTTCTCAGCAGCATATCACTCAAGTGCCAGTGTTGATCAAAACATCAGTATATGACAAAACTCGTGTGTGACTTGAGAATGCGTTCTGTGTTTTCAGGCCTTATCCAGAGAATCCGGTTGCCTAGGATGGAAAACAAAAAGCTTTTTGAATAAAAAAATATGCAGAACACATATGGTTGTTTTATCTATAGAAACATTTTATACATTCTGTAAAAATACTCCATGTAGTCATTAATGTTTATCAAATCAATTTCATTTTTAAAAGCTCAATCAACGCAAAGCATTGTTAAAATTCCTGTCTTTCTAAATTATTAAAATGCAAATAACTTCTTAAAATCCCATTTGTGTTTTGCCATATGTTTTGTAGTTGTACTGTTCAGCCTCAATGAATTCCAAAATTAGACTGGTCAGTTTTACTCGCTGGCCTCTAACACCAGCAAAACCAGGCTCGGCAAACGAATAATCAACCCTACAGAAGAATGGTTAATTGAAAATGAAAATTAATTCCAACTTTTCATGGCTTAGTTTATTTGGCTTGTCATTTGAAGAAAATCTGTTAATTTAATTGCCAATGCAAAATTTGATTGTCGCTACAGTAGTATTTTTTTCTGAGAAGACCCAGCTTCTAGAATAAAAGGACCACATGAGGCTCTGTTTTCATCTGATGTTGTTTTCAAGGCATTTAAGCATCAATATTTTTGAAAAGCATAAAAACATGCATTGTGAACACTTAAAACCTGGAAACAAGTTATGAGATACAAACCCTTATTGCTTTCAAAATCCCGTGATTTTTGATGGCCAAGTCACCGTTTGCGGATACTCTGGGTTGGCAACATGGACTCCACCACAATGTTTTCTGCTCCTGAGCAATTCATCCCAGACCCACACACTGTGAATACGTGAGACATGATCAAATTTAGGGGCAGAATAACTTTCTTAGGGACCTCTAAATGGCTGTTCAGTATCTAACATAAAGAATCTATGCTTTCTGGTAGCACTTCATTATAGTCAGGAGTAGATTTATATTTAGATTAACTTCTACAAAACCTGCTGTCTACCCACATACCTTTCATCAAGCTCAAAAATAGCTTGATTCTATATGTTCTGCCAGTGCCTCTTTAAGCATTGCCTGGTCACGAGTAAGAAACAGAGCAGTCACAGGCAAGAAGATGGCAGTACGCTGATCTGATAAGGCTTCATTGCAATAGGTAGCTGCATTTGATGATATAAAAAATTAATTCCATTTCTAAATTAAGTCATTTGAATCAAAAGAAAAAAAAAAAACTAACCCTAGGGCTCAGGGGAGTTGTGGAATATCAAAGAAATAAAACATTAGAATCATAGAATCATTTTGTGTGGAAAAGACTTCTAAGATCATCTGGTCCAACCTCTAACCTAGCACTGCCAAGCCCACCATTAAGCCATGCCCCTAAGCTCTACATCTAACCGTTTTTTTTGAAGACCTCCAGTGATGGTGATTCAGCCACTTCCCCAGGCAGCCTTTTTTTGTGGAAGCCAATTTTGTGTGGAAATTTTACAGTTAGCAACTTGACAGCTATCGAAGAGTAATGACAAAACATAAAATACCCAGTTTAAACTTCACTTTTTTGAAGACGCCCTCATGGAGGAAATATTAACCATCTTCCCAAAGATTCCAACAGCAGCTTGGCTTCAAAACCTCCACAAGCTTCCTATCAACCTCCCTTCTTCATGTCCCGCTTGCCCGCAGCGGGGAGCTGAGAACAGGACCAGGGGACTTCTCGGCTGGGTGCCACCAGGGCCAGCAAGAACCACACACAGGTGGGCAAGCTCGAAAGGAAGCAGCTCTTTTGGAAAGAGCACATGAAGACCCTGCAGAAAGCCTCTCCTGAAGGAAAACCTGGGAGGCCGAAACCCTGAGGGCTCATTGGAAGGCCTCTGGGAGTAACTCCAGGCCTCAGGGCCGCTCAGACCGAGTCACTGCTTCTGTGGCCCTGATGCTCTGCACGCAGGGTTACATGCGTGGAGCTGAGAAAACATCCAGAAACCAAGTGCATTATATACTTCTTTTTTCCACAGACTAATTCTGGAAGAACTCTCTCAATAAACCTGCAGTACAGGAGCACCCACAGGCTGCTTTTTCCTTACATTTTTGCTGGGTCCCATCTCGCAAGAGTGGGATCCTGTGAGGCCTAATGGCTGACTGGCCTGCTGCTGCTGGTTGAGGAGGTGTTTCACCCAGCCAGACGGGGGATTCTCCTTCATGTAGATGGGAACCACAGGCTGACTTTTCATTAGCAAGTTCTTCACAGCACACCCCAGGTTTTCTACTTTACCTACAGATGCCAGAGCTGTGAGTGGAGGCAAGTACTCTCACATCAGCGAGCGATGAACTGAGGGGTGCTGGCAGTGAGCTGAGGGTGGCTGGAGTGGCCACTTGCCAGGACTGATACGGACACAGAGGGCACAGCTTCGGCCTCTTCACATGCAACCTCTGCTACAGATACTAAAGCCACAGCACTGTGCAGCCCCTCAGAGATTGGGATGGCCTTGCAGAGATCTTTACAATAAAAGCTGCTTTGGGCTAACAAAAACATCACTGCACACATTTAAGACATGTTGGTTTCTTGGCCAAAGGACACAAACAAGAAACTGCAATTCTAGACAAGACCCAGGCCAGTTTGTGCTCAGTTAGGTCAGTCCAACTCTGAAATCCGAGTAGCAAATAGCAGGATTTGGGACTAAACACTTGCATTGAATTGTCTTTATGAACATGGCATTTAATGAAGGTTTCTTAAATATAACAAACAAACTAAGGTTAATCCTATTCCCAGCAGATCTGCAGCACTGGATATGTGTTTCTGTATAAAAGCAGATAGTTTTGGTGAAGCCTTATAAAGAAATTCTGACATCAACCTAAATAACCCCTCAGGTTATTACCAAATCATGCACATTCTCTTCCTGCCAAGAATCAGTTCTACTGTGCCCAAGTTTTTTCCTATGTTTCCTAAATTCAGAAGAATATTGTATCAGACACCATACAAACAACCGGTCAGGCAGACTTGGCTAGACGTGTATCAGAGATATCAGTATGTCACTGATCTGCTGGTCGCTGAGCTACCTCAGTGTGGAACAGGCATTCCTGCAATTCTCACATCAGTGTCATACTTTGCTCTTTCTGCTATTAAAATTTCATCTATTTCTAATGCTTCTATTTTTCTGGTCATCCAAGATGCAAACGATTCTCCTGTCTCATCAGCAGTAGGAAACTCCAACTTTGTCTGAATATAACCAACATCTGCATTTAAGTTAGTAATTTAAAACAAAATACATGAGGCGGATACTGGAGGAACCCTAGACACGTTTGTATCACACACACTGGTCACCATGGTCTATCTTCCTGCAAAACCTCTAGATCCCACCCCAGTCTCCATTCAGGTAAATTTACTACTTAAAACGAAGCAGGTTTTTGAAGTTATTTCCAACAATCTCAGGAAAAAAAAAAAAAAACAAGCAGAGATGAACAGCTGAAAATTTTAATCCAAAATTAAACCAGACTTCACCTGCAGTCCAAAATTGTTTAAACAACTACTCTTTTAATTCCTCATCCTGGTTGTGGCTAACTCTGTGAGGAAGAATACCAGGACAGGCTTCAGAAAACTAACAGATTACTCTGGAAGATAGAAGATATTGGTGCATTTCAATGAAAAGTCCCAAATACTTATTATCACCCCTCCAAATCTGATATTTACCTATTACAGCATGACTGTCTTCGCAGATACGTTTGTTATCTCATTATGGTTACTTCAGCTGAACTTCTAAATTATTAAATCCTTAACTTTCAGAAGGAAATCAAGGAACAGGCTGCCTATGAATAGGCTGCTCAGGGAAGTGGTTGAGTCACCATCCCTGGAGGTCTTTAAGAGACATTTAGATGTTGAGCTTAGTGATATGGTTTAGTGGAGAACTTGTTAGTGTTAGGTCAGAGGTTGGACTGGGTGATCTTGGAGGTCTCTTCCAACCTAGAGGATTCTGTGATTCTGTGATATAAATACTGGCAGTAATAAAGGCTTCATGAGATGTTTGACCTCCTGATAAACTGTGCTGCCAAATGATTCTTAATTTCAGAGCAGTGATAGTGGAGTTTGATAAGTGAGGGATCGCATCTGTAATGTACCCATAGGTGAAATCATTTCTTCACTACATGCAGACTAAAGTCAGGCTTGGGAGAGAGAGAACAGTAGACTAAAAGGGATCATTCACTTATACTTTATGTATCTGCATCCAACCCATCATAGAACACAGTGATTCTTCACAGGATATGACCCAAATGCTGACACACAAATCCAGCTGATATTATTCCTCAGAAATTTATCCTAAATCCCTACAGTAACTAGCTTTCTTATAACACTATCTTATCCATAGTGGTGGAACGTAGAAAGATGCTTATGTGAAGTTGGTTCCATCTTTTGTCTACTACGGACTCTGCATCATGCTTCTTGACAGCAGAAAGAGGTTAGAATTTCCTTGACGAGGAGGAAAATATATATAAGAGAAATAAAAATCAAAACATCTGGGTTTTCCCCCATTTTTTGCTATCGGATGCAAGTCAGGAAGCAACAGGAAAGGAGAAATCGCAAGTTCAAGAGTATCAGGTAAAAAGAATTAGGACACGGGACCAGTAACTCTAGGGTTTATTTTTTCCTTCAGATTTCTGGAACCAGTAGCTTTGCATTGCCCAGAAACTCAGAAGCACTCCTTTCAAGTATGCAAATAGCACTTCCACATGGGAATCAAGTTCAGGAGAAACTTTGGTCCTACAATCCAGTGGAGCACTGTGTGGGAACTCTGAAGCAATCTGGATCCCAATCTAGGTCTCCTTTGCACCCAGATCCCTTTTATATCTCCTGGTGAACACAGTTACTATATGAATGCACATGGCAACCCCCATCAGGATGCATTTCTAGTTAGAAAATCCCCTGTGGGCCAGCAAGAGCAGCAGTGAGGTCAAACTTCCCCCTCCTTCCCAGATTATTTTGATTTCTTGCTATTTCAGCACTTCCTGCACACAGATCTTAGGCCTCTTCTTCCCCCAGCTCCATTTAAGAACCAAATTCCCATTGACTTCAACAAGGATTCTCAACAGAATATGTAATCTATCCTCAATAGAACCAGCAGAAACAATTCTAAAAATATCCCTTAAAGATTCCCAAGTATTTTCTTCTCTTCTGAAGGTTATATAATAAAACTAAGGGTAGTAGAGACTTTTAACTTTTTAAAACTTCTCTCTAGATGTTGACCAGATTTGTCTGATACTATTTATTTGGGAGTACGTTAAACACTTCGAAACATCCTGTTAGTGGGAGCCCCTGAGGATGTGTGAAGAAGAAAATGGGTTAATAAAAAAAAAAGTGAAACCTTTGCAATTAACCTTTGATCAAATGCTGAAAAAACTCAGTTTCATGATGTTGTCTGAGGAATTACAGCACTTGACATGCGCACACATCAAATTTTATTCCCTAAGAAGAATGACTTTAATATTGAATTTTACAAATGTTGTGAAGACAAAGTTATGCCATGCTTTGATGTTATCTCTTTGTTATAATAAATTCCGTGAATTCATTTAGGTGACCTTGATTTCTTTAATCTATAAAAAGGGCAAAGTTCCCCCTCCCCATCATGTTTTAGCCATGGCACATAGCAGATTTACATGTCATTTCCATCAAGAATCCTCAGAATACCAAAAATCTCGGAGCTCAAGGCTCAGACATTCAAGGATGTCCTGACCAATTACTCTTTCATGGTAGGGTTTAGTTAGGCATCATTCCACAGAAGACCAACTTAGTAAATACTTTAAAGAAGAGTTTTCTCCCCTTTTCTTAATGTCTTTCCCATCTGGACATGCATATTTTGAAAGTTGGTGGGAAGACACATCCTTCTGCCTTTATTTCCACTCAGGATAAATCAGAATTGTCAAACTGTAATGAAGCCTTCAGCACAGCTCAGGTAATTAAGGCTAAAGCACAAACCTGAGAAAGAGGAAGAGAAGATCAGTGTTAACATTCTCCCCATGTGCAGGAGCAGCTCTCTGAGATGTTTGCCACCGTAAGTGGAAACATAATGAGAGCTCCACTAGACCCGTTCAGTGTTACGAGTGCCGGAGCCAACTCATGGCAAAGCAGCGTCTCTCGTGCCACATCTGCCTGAACACTGCAGTGCTCCTCAACTGTGTGGTCACTGGGCTTTAAAGGTCGCTAGCTCTCTGCCCCATGGCGTTACTGACTGTCACAGCAAGTTCACAGCGCCATAGAGAAGAAAAGTTTTTGCTGCTATCTGCGGGTCAGGCATCCCGCACAGAGGTGATTTGAAGAAAGAACATTAAATCCACCCTACAGACCCCAATTCTGGTAAGAGCTGAAATCCCACTGACATCTCTGGGACAGACAACTGTTTAAGCACTTTTACACCACTCCACGATGCCTGGTCATGTTCATACTTGAGATCAAAAGTCTTCCTAAAACTCTGCTGGTTTTCCAGTCAGGCTGTCTCTGTTTGCATGTACTCACTGGTGAAGCCTGAAGAGACCCAGCCACTCTCAGAGGGGTTTCACCTCTGGGGCTGGGACTACTCTGCCCCACCAGCAGCCTGCTATCTCAGTGAGCCCGGACCTTACAGCCACCTGCTAATTACAGAAGTGACCAAACAGCACTTAAAATGCAACATCCAGGTGGGGAATTAATGTAAGATCCACGGACATTTCCACCAGCTGGCAACTGGAAAACCAAGAGAGCAGCCATGCTGGGTCAGCACGGTCCTCAGGCAGCAACACATCACCATCACTGGGAGCAGCGACTAACCGGTGCTACCCAGCACTTTTCAAAGCCAGCCTTTGTTTTCTGAATGTTTGTGAAATACCACTGTGGAGCTGGCTGCAGGTATCTGACCTTGGTAAGTGCATTTCAGAGAGTTTAAGATGTGTTGAGCAACCCTGTACAGACCTGCTAAGCTGCAGTTTTGCTGTGCCGCGCTGGTAGGGGACTCCAAGTCAAACGGCAAAGCATCAGCACTGCTTCTTCCTCTCCTGCCTGCCTGCGATTCTTATCAGGAGGCTTGGGAAGCAGAAACCATCATGACACAAGCAAAGGAAAAAGTGCTGCACTTCAAATATGGTTTTTGTTTTCCTTTTAGTTTTTTGCTTTTAGACGAAAAACAAATACATACAAAGGCTCTTTGCTTTTAAAAAGAAAATAAATGCCCGCAAAGGCTCTTTGAAGGTCTCAGGAAAATACCCAAACAGAAAACAACTTTGGATCATAAATATTTACAGAAACAACTCTGTGCCTATGTAACATCCTTAAGCCTGGGATTTGAAAGCACTGGTTCCAGCGGTAAGCGTCATACTCTGCTCTGCTTTTCCATGCACACCAGCATCCCTTTTTGAGGTCACCAATTTGTACCAAAAACTACCTTAAATACCTTAAGTTTAATGTGACCTCATATCTGCCTCCCCCCCCCCCTTTTTTTTTTTTTTTTTTTTTGAAAGAGCACAGAGGTCACATCAACTGCTCCAAGTAACGAGATGACACTCGGGTAACAGAGCCCCTTAAATTCTGACTGCCATTGTAGCCATTATGCCAAATATTTTCCTCTGCATTGCAATAAAATATTTAAAGATAGCCTGTGTTTAAAGTCAGGGAAGGGAAGTGTGTAAAATAATCCTGAAGATAAACTAAATCCCTCTATCCCATACTAGCTTTACACCAGAAAAAGCCACATCTGACTTGAATTGTCTTAAAGGCTGCAATAACAAACTCCAGCAGCCTAAGGACAGGCCTAAATCACACAGCTTGGATTGATGTTAAACAGAGCCAAGGTTTCGGGTGTCCGTTACGGGACCCTGAACTGTCAGGCACTGACCTACATTTTGGAGAAATGAGAGTTGTGGTTGTACCGGCCAATTACTGAAAATATACAAGTACTCCAAGACATCTCAATTCCTCTGTCTCCTTCATATGCGAACAGTCATGGAAAAGTGCCATTTAATTTCCTTCGCGCCTTTTTTTTTTTTTGCTGCTGTTGATAAAACAGCTTTTAACGTTTCCCCAGCTTCGCAGAGGTGCCTTAAATTGCTTTACACTTTTGGCAAGCGTGCAGCAATTTATTGAGCTAGACGTTTGTCGCACGTTGCCCAAAGCGGCTTCACACCAGGACATTGCTTCCCAGTGAAGCACTGTCTTATGGCTCCCACCCCAAAAAGCAGAGCTAACTGGGGGGGGAGAACGCTGCCACCTCGTAACCTTGCAGGCTGTGACACCACCATCTGCGTTACCCCAAGCCCAGGGGTGTCTCTGCATCCTGAACTCCCAAGCGTTTACGTTTCTGCTGAACTGCTTGGGTCAAATTAACCAGAGGAAGGGAAGGCAATCCATTATGTACATGGGCAACTATAACCTAGCTATAGCTTGCAATCAAATACCCAGACTTTCTTAATTGATACAGCCATTTGACAAACTAACCTTTTTCCTTTTTGACACAGGTTCTTCCTTGCAAAAAAATAAAATAAACCTGCAAGACTCGTCACAGCACGTCACAGCCACTTAAACTCCTCTAACAGCAGATCAGTAATAAAGCTAAACTAAAACGTGCAAACAGCAGAGTAATTTGTCTGCAGGTCAATATGGATTCACACAGAAAAACAGAAGAAAACGTTAAGGTACAATTACAGAAGATAGAAATTGCATAGACTAGTAGCTAGAGATCTAGGACCTGATAAACCAACTGTAACTGGCCCAGCAACAGCAATAAAAAGATGCAAAAAGTCACAACGATCTTGCATCAAGTGCATTGATGGACTGACTGGTTAACTTCCCTAACTGAACTGACACTCATCAATATCCCCAAAAGGCTACAGTTGACTTTTAAAAATAAATAAAACCCTCTAAATATAAAAAAAGTATTGTATAAGAGTTTGATTTTTTTTCTTTCTTTTTGTCTGAAGAATGAGTTGCAGCATTATTTCTTGTGTGATTTCAGGGGACTGTTGATGAAAACTTTCTGAAAATTAACGTAGGGTTATGGAAGATTTATGTTTCTGAGCATTGTGTTCAAGGAATTGCACCGTAAGTAGGCAACTGGGTCTAGTGGGGGCATCCCTGCCCACAGCAGGGGGTTGGAACAAGGTGAACCTTAAGGGTCCCTCCCAGCCCAAACCATTCTGTGATTCCATGAAATATAATCACCAGCAGTTACCAAATTTTACATTAAGGTATCTGTAATTCCTCTGTGCTGGAATGTACCAGATTTGTTCAGAAATACACAGGTGACCCACATAAGCTCTGGATAATTTCCGTAGTTCCCAGTTACACTTAAGTCCGGAATGACCATGTAGTGCCAAAACAAACAAATCTACTGATCGACTCCATTGCTACAAGATTTAATCACTTAACGCCTTGAAAGACCCAAAGAAAAGAATTTTCTGCAGGCTCAGAAAACTCAGTTTGCAACTGTTTTTCCTAACTTGAAAAACATCTAGTTGTGGAATTCTCTCCTCTCCATCAACCTAGTTTCATAACTTCTCATTTACACCACCATTTGAAGTGAAATCAACAAGATGCGCATCACCTTCTAGTCACCTTAATGCTTATGGTATCCAACATAAAATCATATACAAATACTCTTCAAAGCATTCACTGCTAAACTAAGCAATATTTTATATATGCATAGAAATCCGCACCCCATGTTTAGCAGAGATTACTACTTCTACACTGTAAATCACAAATGGAGTAGTAAAACAACAATTTTCAAGAATATTTCCAAGACAATGCCAGAACTACTGTCAAAGCTTTGCTTTTCAAACTGAGCCAGCATCAAAGTGTTCAGTTCAGCTCCACAACTGTAGGCATGCACTTATTGACGGGGCTTTCGGTGAAGCTGGCTTCCTTACGTGGGCTTTGTGAAACTGAAAATACAGTCAGGAATCCTCCCAGCTTTGTTCATTTCATTTTGAGAATTTAGGTACTTAGCACCATTAAGAAACCTGCATTGAATTTATGCTTCCCAAAACCCTGAAGTAATCTGTGATAACTTTCTCTCAACAGACAGCTGAGTCTGGAAAGCCAAGCTTGTTCCTAAAGAAGGCAGAAGAGCCTAAATTAAGGTTTGTAGCAGTGGGGGCAAGTTCATCATAGTATCACTTAAGTTGCCTTCATAAGCAACCTAGTGGTGATACTCCTACTCATTAGAAGAAACCCAAATAAACTACATAGTCAATAAGGAATAATGAAAAACACATGGGTTAAGAATCAGCTGCTTTGACTAAAGTCTGAACTTTGCACTGAGATTACATAAATCTCCCTCCCCACTACAAGACACAATTTTTAAACAGGACAAAAATACTTGAGACATGATATTTTGTTAGGAAACATTCCATTCCACACATTTGTTTTCTTCTCAAATGTTGAGAAGTCCAGCTATAGTGTCTGCAGTACCTCCAGGGTCTCCTGGCAGAACTTCAATGTAGGATAATAATCAGCCCAGGCTTAATTATAAGTGTATTATTAAAATAAATAAAAGGCTACAATCATGATTTATCTTTAACAAGACTTGCACACCTCAAAATAGTTAATTAACCTAATGAGAAAAATTGAAAATTTTCAAGTTGCCATATCAGATTTTTTTTATTTTCTGACGTTTGCTTAAGATCACCCAATGGTCAGGGCAGTTTATCACCAAGACATCACAAAAGCACCTAAACCCAGAAACGCATTTTACTCACCTTGTCTCAGGTTGCAGATTTGTTTAAGACCTGCTAAATAGGAGAAAAAAAGTAAGATACCTACAAACTCAGGCTGCAACCAAATGCTTACTTTTGAAGGAATGACAATTGCTACCAGGATCATTACTGTCCCAAATGTAGTTTATTAGTCAGTAGCCTTACATTAGTAAATAACTACCCACTTTATTTTATAATGTTGATCTATAACATTTATTATAGTGCATTTAGAGAAACATATACAGTTACTTAATTTCTGTGTTTGGGGCACATGCTTGAGACTGGATTTTTAACCAGAATAAACTAACACAAGGCTGCTGACCTTAACAAAGTTATGCTATATGGCTTCATTTTCATAATGGCTTTCACTGTTATATAGACACCAACTTAATCCCAAATCAAAAGAAAATATTTTTTTCAATTAGGAACTGAAGAGAAGAACTAAATTCTATTTAAAATCAGAAATACAGAATATTTCTGTTTGAAATTAAATTTTATTTTAGAGAGGTATGAAAGTCTTTTGTTCTCTAACAGGAGAAAAGTTGAGCAAAACCCCTCTGAAAAGTTCTACATACTCATGTTGTCTTTGAAACACAAGAAAACTGACACTAAAAATGACCATTACTGAATAAAATTTACTTTTATCAGATAATTTTTTCAGCAAAGATACAAAGTCTCTCTAACTTCATGAAGATGAACTCCACCCAAGTCAACACAACCTTTCTGGAGAAAGGGAAAAGAAACCTTAGCTCTGCCTAAAATACAGATTATCACTTAGATTTTCAGCTGCTGCAAATGGAGGTAGCTCAAGTGATTTCAATTTCCTTTGACTTTAATGGAGCTCATGTTGAGTTAAAGCAGCTGAGGACATCCCTGTAGACATACTTACTCGTGGAGACCTAATGCAACAAATCACTTGGGGAATGAGGGTCTCATCTGCCCTGCTCCAAATCAGCACAGCGCTGTTGTCAGCTACCATAGGGATGCTCAGGAGCTGAAGGCATTTGTGCAGTTCAGTTCTTGGTCATGTTTGGTTTATAAGCGTCTTGCTTGCTTAAAAGTCAGTGCTTTGTTGCTTTGTAAGAGAATTGTTCTATTTCTCCAGAGAAATAGCAAAAGAAGGCAAGGAAATTTTAAGCACATCTCCCTTCTCAATGATTACTAAGGATGCGGAGCAGAGACCACAGAAGAGTGCTCTTGGAGACATAAGGCCTCTGTTTGCCTCTGTGAGCTCCCTGATACAGTTTCATCTACCTAGCCAAACCTCCTCACTAGGAACATAGCTGCCCGCGGCTTTCTATGCTAGAAGTGGCTCCAGACGGGTTTGGTTTGCTCCAGCACATGGCTCTGCTATCTTTTACCTGGAAAATAACTTGTTTGTTTACTTAAGTTACTTGAATAATGCCCAAAATATCTAGATGGACTTAATGTTTACATGAAAACTCTAAAAATAAACCTAACAGAGAAGATGTTTTGTTACATTTCAATAAACAAGAAACATCCAAGGCTGAGTGATCAGCTCTGCCTGCAATTACCCTGATGTAAGTGAAGGAGGGGGGATATTTGGATGATATGACTACAAGCTAGCCTTGATCTCATCAGATGTAACTGAGAACAGAATTTAGCCTAAAGCTACAAATTGTCCAAGTTAAAAAATAAAATCTAACTTTATCCTCACAAGCAGTCTGCACTGAGCAGACAAAAGCAATAACATGTAGATTTGGCAATGTACTACTAGAGAGGGAAATGTCCCAGAGCAGCCCACAATAACAAATTGTCACTGTTCAGGCTAATAAGAACAAGCACTTAGCAAAGTTGATGCAGAGAATCGGAGTGATCTTTACATGGCAGCAAGTGACTGCAGCGACAGAGACATTTATGGCATTTGGAACAGTACAGGGAACAAGGGGACCGCCGTCCTCCCACTGTGCGAGTGCCTTAGGCTGTACACAGAAGCATCAGGCTTTAATCTCCTCCGTCTTGCTCAGAACTGAGGCCATAATCAGTCTTAGATAAAGAGGCATTTTCATATTTATTTATGTTCTGGATGGCAGAGAAATGCATGCCATCATTTGAAGCCTTAGAAATCAGATGTACTGCGGGTTTTGAGTGTGTGTCACCAAGTATTAAAGAAAAGGATCTCTCGCTAATTTCCTAAACGCTACGCTAGGCAGTTATAAAACAATTTATCAGCATCTGTTTGTGGTGACTGCTTTTTTTTTCTCTTTGATGTTGCATCCAGATAGTACCCAACAGCAGAATACCTAGTGGGATCATCATCTACCGCATACCTAGGGCTTGTCTGCTTGCTTTTCTGTGGAGCTACTTATAAGCTGTGAGGCAAGCCTTTGTCTCATTCATTTCTTGGTGCAGAATGCCTCTCTCCGACCTATTATAGCTATATTTATTATAGGCATTATACCTATCCTCTCAGGTCTGCTTCCAATTTGTGCATTCGCACAACAGAAAATGGTCTCAATCTAAAAAGATCAGTGTGGTGGGTTTCTGCTAAGTCTGAGAAATTGAACCTCTTTGCAAAGTAGTGCTGCCCCCAATGAAGATCACAAAGACGCATGTAAAAATGTTCCCAAGTTTATGCCAAGAGGCATCTCCAGGTTCCAGTCTTTCTATTCACATCCCTGCTTGGACCTAAGCTTAAGTTTAGTGGGCACCTTTAGTTTAACAACTTAAGAAAGACCACAATAGTTAAAGAAACAGTCTCATTTATCTCTGTTTTGGCTGTCTCTGGTAGTCAAGAGCGCCTAATTAGAGAAGTATATCAGATACAAGAAATGTATAGACTGATTTTTCCTTGTACAAACCTCATAAGCTTCTAAGAGTATGGTTCAGGGGCTGCCAGAGCTGGAAGATGCATTTAGACCACTTTGACAGCAAGTGATTGACCTGTCTTACATGGACTCAGTAACTTTAGCACTGGAGTTAGGATCAGATGTGGCATTATTTATCACAACTCTATATACACTAATTGACATAAACATTTCTTAGCTTACCTGTGGGCTGTGAACACCAACTGCATAGGCTGTATTTCACTGCTCAATGATATATATTCAGGCAGCTCACCTTGACACTCTGATTTTGAGGTGGTTCATAATCTTTCTTTCTCGAAAGAGCTCACAGGCCTGTAGTATAAGAGCTTTCATCACCATACATGCCCATAATGAGCAACTCAAGCACCTGAGAAAACACAGCCTACTTGGCAGTTCTAAACAGCCACCACTCTTGGATCTTCTTCTCATGGTTCGGTGAAGCAGTTTTGCACACTCACCATTAGACAATCAAAGGAAGCACAAAATTTCCAATGTAGCTTTCGGGTCACAGGAGAACTTGCAAACCCGAGGGGCAGCAGTAGGTGCTGGCTGCTCTCTAAGTGCATTCCCTTCGCTGTGTGCACATTTGTGTGAGTCTTCCGTAAGTACTTCTGCAGTCAGTGCGAGCAGAGTACAGGTCTTGTTTGTCTTGGACTAATTTTGAGTTTTTAACAAGGAGAAAAATGTGCAATTTCCTTCTTACACCCTACTCAGTTGTGTCACCATCGTTTACCAAGTCTGATAACACTTACCATGGTTCCTTTCTCCTGACACTTCAGCAAAGAACCTTTTCAGAAGAAAGCGTGACTCAGATTCCTCCTAAGAGTGAAAGCATTAAGGTTTTTCAGCTACACACGATTCCAGCTGATGTGCACTACGCGTGTTGGCAGGAGAGGTGGTAGGTGGCTGAAAGTCACCCACTTTCGGCTGTAACAAACTTTGATAGATGTTAGCATCATTTCAGATGTTTGTGATGCCTTCATTAGTACTTGCTGCCTGTAAACTGTCTTGCACTGGTTGACACAGAGGACACAAAATAGATCGCAACAGTCAATCTTTAGGTCTCTTTTTCTGCCATTGCTATAAATGATCTCTGGGTAAATGCAAGTCTGGAAAATATATATTAACTGTAACCAGCAAATTCTAGTAAGAGAATGGGGAAATTAGCTTCTACCTTTTTTACTTGCCAACTAACTTCACCCATGTGTTGGAAGTATTTAGATGAATTTCACATTCTTGAATTATTTGGGCTCCATATTCTTATAAATATTTATACTTAGTATGAATCCAAGACGGTGTCTCCATCTAAAAATAGCATTCCGATTTGTGGCTTTGCAAACATGAGATGAGGAGTTGGAGCATTACAAACCACATACAGTAAGTGCGTGTGATTATGTTCATTGAAATACTTTAAGTGGAAAAATTGTCATTACCCTGGGATACAAGAGAAGCAGGGAAGACAACGGCTGGATCCTGGCTGCAAGCAACTTTTGCCAAGACCGTGGAATCCCTTCCTTATTTCTAACAGTTTGCTTGGACTGCCAGGGACCTGCCTCTAGCCCCGAAGGCACAGCCCGGCTGCACAAAGCTGGGGCAGATGCACTGCCCCTTCCTGAGTAATCCCTGGAAAAGTACTCCATGGTGTCAGGAAGGCTGATGGGGGAACTCTGGTCTGGACTTCTAAGTGTCAGAGTTGGAATTTGAAAAATGCCATGGAAAAGCTCAAAGCAGGACATTCTGAGTCCTGCTCTTTCTAGACTATGCTGTTTAAAAAGCAATTTGCTTGACTGTAAGTGGAGGATTAAGTGTCTAGTTAGTGTTGCCACTCAATGGATTCTGCCTACAAGTGGAAGCTTCTGGAAGCAGAAATATAAATGAAAACATCACCATCCCGTAATTGCCATGTGTCTGATATTCTACAGCTGCCTTCATTAGAACAGGCATTTTGTTTTTATTCTACTAGTGTCTGGTTTAGCTTTAAAAGCATCTCTCTCCAGTACACATTTTATCTCCCACACATTTAGACTTCCTCTTTTCCCCCTCCAAACACCTTCACACCGTTTCCCAACGATCCCACTACAATTCTGCACTATGGAACGAGGTGGACCAGGAGCCTTTTTACTTCTCCAAAGGAAAGCATAGCAGGAAGAGCTCCTGTAGTAATGTTTATTCAGCTGTGGAACAGTCTTCCAAAGGAAGTAGCAGAATTGCTAACACCTGAGTCATTTTATCACACTGATCCAAAGTCTTGCAGAATGCATGTCCTCTGCTAGCAGGGGCAGTTTTGTACTGTCAAACCCAATGTGAAATCTGTAACCCCACACTCCCTTGTCCGGAGAACACAAAATAAGACACAAATCAATAAAGCAGAATTTGTGCATTAATTCTTCTTACTAGGGAACAAATGGTTTGTCAAGCTTCTGAGCCTTGTTCATTTCCAATCCACGCTGCATGGAAATGCATTCAGTTTAACATCTTTCCTCCTGATAGGTGACTGTGCGCAGCTAGCAGGAAATGGATGCTCTGGAGAACGCATACTTACTGAATGTCTTAGAGTAATGAAGTGACTGGAATTTAAGACTTTAAATTTAATCCTTCAGCACACTTTGCCCGTAAGTACTTAGTTACAAACCTAATCTTCTTGGTAAACTACTCTCTCTTCCATTCGTCAGGATGTCAGATACGTTTTTAATATATTTACTCCTTCCATTGGCACAGATATGTATCTTCAGGAAACACGACATCTACAGCTAAAGCAATCACAGTCCTGGTGCATGTGTTAACTATAGTGCTTCTGCTGCATCGAAGGTCTAGTTATTTGG
Organism: Anser anser; assembly: GCF_964211835.1. Taxonomy (NCBI): domain Eukaryota; kingdom Metazoa; phylum Chordata; class Aves; order Anseriformes; family Anatidae; genus Anser; species Anser anser. The sequence goes on from NC_139732.1 coordinate 9,405,467, forward strand.
CATGGAGCAGAAGCAGAGTTGAAAGATGGCAAATGAGGAAACATGGCTCCATAATGCCCCTTGCCAAACTTTTTCTAAAGGTCTCACCCATTCTCTGCACAAGCATGACAAAGGAGCACACACTTACTGACAGGTCAGCCTGTAGAAGAAGGTCCTGCTTGCATTACTGGATTGCTAGCACTGCCATGGAAAACATTTTAATGACCTAAATATAAACATTTTGGAATGCATTTCATGTTGATATAAGTGCAGAAACTTTAGATTATGTCTGACTTTTCCAATTTGAATCTTCAGAGTAAGAAACACCACGCACAGTTGCTGAACCAATTCAGACTCCAAATGGTTAACCTCTTCCAAAAAAAAAAAAAAAGCCCTTCTGGGCTTCCTCACTATAGCTGAAACTGAAAACAGAAGTGCCAGAGTACCACAATAAAGGCTGTTCTTACCGTATTTTTGAACTGACTAAAAGAGACAGGAAGATCAAGAAACCCTGTGAGAGATAATAAAAGACAAGCACTTGAAAACTGAATTGTGATGTGGCCACCAGAAATACCACTCTCAGAAGCAAAAATACTTGAAAGTTCATCCCCAGAGAACGGACTGCCAAGCCCTGGCTCAGCAGCTCTGCTCTTTTTTCAAACTAGATTATGCAAGAATTGTCTGCGAGCGCGTGGAAGGAGAGGAGAAAAGCAGCAGTGGCTTTTGTCAAGCATCAAACTATCATGAAAATCTAGGAATTACCATATTAGATTAGGCTGTGCCCCCTATCAAGTTCCTCTTAGCAGTCATTAGCACCAGATGCTCCAGAGGAAGCCAAGACAGCTCTAGTATATCATATCCCCCAGGAGACGTTTCCCCCTCCCTCTCATGGTCAGCATTTGGATAAAGCACTGCAGCACCAGAGGACTGCCTCCCTCTGCGCTCAGAAGAGCTCGGAGGAAATGCACAGAACTTGGCCCCTGACTGGTAGGTCTCTGGATCCTCTCAGAGCAATTCAGGGTTAGCTCTAGTCCAAAGAACATTTCAGTTGTGAATGTTTTCAATAAAGTGATGGAAACCACCCACGCTCTGCTGGGACAGTACAGGTTTGTGTTTCTGAGCTTTTGAACCCTACATGTGAGGTGCTTCCCTTGCAAAAAGCTGCCACGTGCTGGCACCCTTTTACACGTCCTATCAGGCAGTAAGGGACATTTGCATGGGGAGCTAGTAACTTTTGAATAAAAAGCATGCATTAGCTTTTATTAAACTTTTTTTTTTTTTCCTACAAACACATACAACAGCAGCCCCAGCTCAAATATTTCTGCAGGATGAGTACACAGCCCACTTTCTTCCCTATTACCTTTTGAGAGGCAGCCTCAGGCAAGCCTCTGTCTCCTTGGGAACGTCACTGGGGAGCTGTACCACTTCAGACTCCTTCAAAATAGGAAAACATTTCAAAACCAACCACACACTTTAATTACTGGCAATTAGAAATTCCTGGTTTTGTGTGTTTACAGCTCAAAAATGTTAATGTGTGCCAGTTGTGTCAGAAAGTTTGATTAAGCTCTTTAAACTGATCTTGAAAAACTTAAAATGCAACCACTCCGTGATCAGAGCATCTTGGGGGCCTTTCCAGAGCAGCTGGTGGAAGTCAGAGCCACTTTAACGGTCTCCTCGCTGCTCCCAGGGGACCACAGCATGCCTGGCAAAGACACACACCCAGCGTATTTGGCAGAAGGCATTTCTATCTGTCAGTTTTACAAAGGCTGGGCAACATCTTAATCACTCTAGGGTCACTATCTGAATGGTAAACTGGAGTTACTGCCCAGGTTCGAATGAGTATAACTGGTGTGGAGGGAGGGATAAGCAGCTGTGAAATGACCTAAAGGTAGGCTGTACAGGTTAGTTTCTGGTTTTATTAATCTTAGAAAATTAACACTTGAAAGAAACGGCATCATTAAGAACTTGATGTTAGAGTAAGTCCATAAGCGAAACACCAAGAGAACAAAAGGTGCATTTGCTGGCCTAACAGAGGTGGTATTTCCATAGGTACGTAAGGCTGATGATGAATGCTTGCTAAAGAGCTCTCCAAGTGTCACGAAATATGAGCAATAAAATACAGTCAAAGAATTGAAAAGACAAATGACAAGCCTCTGTGCATCATTAATGAATGATGAGGATAGAAAGGCAGAAGATAACCCATGCATATAATAACGATGTCTTTGACTGGTGGTGCTTCTCCATGCTCGCACGTTTAATAAGATGTGTTAGAATTAAAAATTTAAAAATCAGGTTCATGTGCTCCATAAAATATGAGGGAAGAAGCAACTCCAGCCTCAGTTAAGATCTCAGCATTCCACATCTTGGTGAAGAGTGAGATGTACTGATGTATGCAAGTGCTCCTAAGTGGAGCATGGCAGTATTCTCTGCTGGTAACACAAGTCACACTGTCAGTAACCTCACGTCTCGTTAAAGAAGAGTTTTGATACATAGCAAAGGGTTGGTAGTGCACAGGAAACTATCCATTACTTTACCCACTGACATTTTGCCAGTTGCTTTATACCTGAAGCCGCTACAGACACCAGGCTAACTAGCAGGGTACTCATTTTGTCCTGTCCATGCATTAGAGAGTTCCCGTTTTGCTTGTAACACTGTCTGATCCTCAGACAGAAACTTCTCCAGTTGTAAAAGGTTTGGGGACTCCTGAAAAGCAAGCCTTCAAATGGAGACGCCAAAGAACTGGAGGAGCAATGGGCAGATCCCTCAGCTCTACCTCAAAAGGCAAGGAGACATCAGCCACAGGAGATGTACTTTGCTAGGAGGCAGAAGTACCTGCAGCTCTCTGCTGCTGGTGGCAGGGGACCCAGAAGACAGACAGATTGGGCTGAGATTGTAGATCACAGCGTGGCTAAACAGGATGAAGCCCTGCCCGTTTGCCTGCATTTTGCCCAGCTCAGCGAGGAAACAGCAGCATGAGGCTCAGAACCTATAAAGCTGTGATCTTAAGGGGACAATTGCACCTCTGCAGTGTCCAGTGACAGTGATCACCGACCTCATGAGACCAGTCCCCATCCCACACCGCAGCACTGGAGCTGTTAGCTCCACCGTTTACAGAGGGAGAGAAATGGCCTCTTACACCTCCAATAAGCTGCACAAGTACAGCAGGTATTTTATCAGCCTATTGGCTATGTATTTAGTTCTATCCCAAATATTGCCAGTTAGACCACACCGAACAGTACCTGGTGTTATCCTAATCACCCCCTGACCACGCCATGTTGTTTCTGATAATCCAGCACCACTGCATGTCATTTTTTTTTCTGTTCTCATTATGGGTCCGTTCAAAAATGTTGGGTTTCACATTCTTCTCTGTCTGTCTTGTTCATCTCCACACAGCTGGAGACATCTCCTAACCTTGCGTTTGTGGCCTGTCACATTACTATCGTCCCTGCGTCTTGTTCATTCAACTATTCAAAGTTCAGGAAGGAAGAGGCAGAAATCTCCAGTAAAAACGAATATTTCCTGTACTGTAGATATCGGGACAAATAAGGGTGTTGGTATTGCTCTCTGGGACAGATTCCACCAGCCTTGGCTGCTCAGTCACCATAACCTCAGCTGAACTGGCTGACTAAATGGCACTGACAATTGTTTAGCATTACCAGGCAGGAGAACAAAAAAAACCAACAACTTGCCAGATCTAGCCCTGTGTATTTAAAGAGAAGAGACACAGCAGATACTTCGTGTCATGTGTACAGTGTGGGAATGGCTCGGCTCCCCTCAAAGTTCATTTGATGCTGTTTTCAGACTTCGGACAGGTATTCTGCAAACCATGCAGCACGGCTGGGACCTCCCAGTAATACATACATTGGAGAAAGAAGATGGGGAGTTTTGGAAACGTCGTATCTGAACAAAACAGTAAGTACAGGTTGTTTAGAAAACTGGGATGTGGCTGTCTTATGGAGTGGAAGGCCCCTGGCTCACCTTGACAACCCTTCAGCAAGTGCCTTTGACTTGACTCATCACCAACACCCCAGTGGCTGGGCCACAGCAGCTCAGATGCATTACAGCTGGTGCACCCCATTCAGACCAAACTCTCAGAAACAACTGCTCTGAATTCTTCTGTACCGTGACCTTTGCAACAACAAAAACAACACATCATAAAACAGCTAACAGAGTAAGGGCATGGTGGACTGTCCATCATGGTTTCTCTCATACCTTGACCTTTTTTTCCCCACAATCACCATTAGCAACTCTTTTTTTCTCCCCTCCAAACTCTGTTTGAACTTAAAAATGGAAATGTGCTTTAATGAACCATTAGTGTCTCTCGATGTCTTCCAGGCTAAGTCTACTCAATTTACAAAGCAAGCCATTTTCTTTTCTCGTTTTTTTTTTCCTTCTTCATGCTGCCAGCTCCTCAAACGTAACCTGGAATCTGAAGTCCGATCCTAAGAGCTCGAGTATCATCACCAATAATAAAAATCTGGTAACTGAAATCTACCTGAGAGTGATGCTGTTGATGTGCCAGACAGAGCAGAAAAACAGCTCACTTTCCCACAACTCTATTGCCCCTTAATTGTTAGCAACAATAAAAGCTCATCCCCGTTAAGTAAGCAGATATGTCGGACATCTGGGGAGCAGGTCTGTGAGGGTGAGTGCTGCTGCTTTACAGCCAGTTCCCTCACTGTTATAGCATTTCAGAAGAAGTTACTTGTGGCATATGAACGAGAAGTGGGATATGCATGCGGACGGTGTGTCAGAGACAGCTGGACTAAGACAAGCATCTGGCTTCTATATAATGGAAATCTTAAACCTTAACACAATCAAAGTCTATAAAGGAAGGGACCCTGTCCAGCTCCCCAGAGAAATGGATGGCCAACCTTCCGAGGCCTCCGAAAAGAAGAGCCCACCAACAGGGCTGCAAGGACCATAATTCTGTTCCACCACACTTGGAAAGTTCTTGGTCAAAACGTGAAGATCTGTGTTGTGAAGAACTCATAATGTCGGGGTTCTTAGTTATGCGTTTTTCCTTAGGAAATAAAAATTGCAGAGTTTACTACATAAGGAGAACAGAATTATTTTTAGTAGTATTTTCTACACAAAAACAACTGTCAAAAATCCACCCCCAGACTTACAAAGGGGAGAGAGGAGCACCTTTAACACCTTTAGACTTGGCAGCCAGTATTATACAGCCGTAAGAGGGGAATGGCTTTCCAAAGTCTTGCCCACTCGCACATTTCTTTTAGCAGTGTACTACCACTGGACAAGTTGACTTGACCAGTCCAAACTTAGTGCTCAGCCAAAGCAAAAACCAGAATGAACGCAATAAAAATTTAAATCCACTGCTTGGTGCTATGGGAGCGGAAAAGGCAAACTTCTTATTAAAACAAAACAAAACACTTGGAGAATGGTAAGAGCTGTACTGAAATCGTATTTTTAAAATATTTTTATCCACTGAATGACAGAGCTTGTCACTTCTATACAGTATAAATGACTGAAGAGATGGGATGAGCAGTAACACCCTGGCAGATTGAGTCAAACCAAGATTTGATTCTTAGCTCTGCTACCAATTGATGCAGATAAATCATTCAAAGTCTTTGTACTTTGACTCTCCCATCCGAGAAAGGAGATATTCAGCTTAGTTCACGGAGGTGTTGAAATGTTGATCATTTTTATGCATACAGCAATGTGAACTCATTGGGTGAAAGGTGCTTTGGAAGTATTAAATATTCTTCTTGCCATTCCGCCTGCTTTGCTCTTCACACTGTTTATGAGCAGTGCTATTCTTTTGACTGAACTTCAGCCCATTAGATGTTGACAGTAGAGAATTTGCATCCTTTGCAATGATAAATGCATTTAATTTTCTCCCAGCAAATACAATACAATCCAGCATTTAAATATATGACTGATCTCTTTTGTTTCACATGACTATTGAGTACAAACAAGTACCCAAGTGCTTTGTCAAATTGAGGCCGTAAGAATAAAGTGCCTTTGGCAGTCAGACCCTATGATTTGCAAAAAGTTCCAAATCTTGAATAAACTGTTAATAATTTGGTTACCATCCCACAAGGATGGACATGGCATAGCAACTGGCAAATATAGGTTTAAAAAAAAAAAAAAAAAGATAAGAAAATAAATAACCAAATTTCCAGTCCATCAAAGTCTTGATTCTTCCCCTAGAGCTGCAGTATTCCCTGTTACAGCTTGCTAAAAAAGTTTGAGGGAAGAGACAGATTCTTCCCTTCACCACCCTTACCAGAGTTGGGGTTTTCTTTCACAGTTATATCTGTTGTGCTGCATTTCCTAGAACTAGGAGAATTAAATACACCAATGTATTTGGCCTTTTCTGCTGCCTGCATGTAAGAAAAACAAGTATTACTGTTGTGTAAAACAATCAAAAAATGAACGAGAGAGACATGCACTAGAGACATGCACTGAAATAAGCCATATCCATGCATATTTTGTTGATTCAGATCTGTATATTCTCATTAATAACAAAAGATTGCCATGAATCAGTTCTCGTGATAACTGCAATAAAACTGAAAGCAGTGTAAACAAAGCTAAGACTTGTTTTCCTGAAACACTGTATTAAGTCAGAGATTCACTGTGATGAGGGCAGCATCTTGTAATCTGCAACATTACAGATTATTAGAATTTCATCTGACTTCAATATAAATAGGTTTCCTTGATTAGAATTAAATCCAGAAGGCTGAGGATGATCTTCCATTTTTTTCCCCCATATCAGAACTCCGAAATCCTGAGACATGACAAGCCCCAGCTCCATACACAGTATTGGGAAGCCTTAAAGAGCATCTTGCAACTATTTCATCAGCTTTACTGGAAACGCAAACTTGAGGAGCTTAAGTAAATCAAACAAAAATGGAAGTTTCTGTACTTACAAGCTATTGTATCTATGAAATAGCTTAGCACAAAGCACTATAGAAGTAAATCATAGTAAGCAACATAAATGCAACTGTTCCTTGAAAGAGTGAATTCTGGGAGGAAAACTGGGTCTGTTCTCTTTGGAGCAAAAAAATGAAAGAGCTCATGTGCAAAAATCTCCAATGGACACAGTGCAAAACCTAATAAGGCATTTGAGAAGCTGGGACAACAGAAGAGCCCTCTTTCCCCCAAACTCAGGTATCATTAAGTTGAGCAAAAAATAAATTCTGTCTTCACAAAAGGCATTGGATCAGTTCTCTAAGAAATATATTCCAGATTACCTTATGCACGACCCCCAGCAGCAAATATGAGTGTCACTGTGCTCCAAAAGGGTTTGGGGAAAAGGGAGGACTGGGTCTCAGACCAATGGTGTAAAAAAGCTTCTTGTCTTAATTGATGAGATATCTGTAGACCAAAATAAATAGTCTTATTTCATTCCCAAAAGAAGCCTAAATGTCCAACCTTCCCCCTGAGAACACAAAGTTGTTTTTTTAAAGGTTACAGACTTCTGATCCGCAAGTTACTTGACAGAGCTTTGCAGAGGGCAGGCACAAACACCAGAGGAGTGGATAAAAGCTCAGTAAAGCAGCACCCAGAATGAAACCAGTATTGGCAGTAAAACATCATGTCTCAGCCCAGGTGACCCGGGGACTGCCCTACCCAAAGCTCTTGAGGAGATAAGGAGTAGAAGAGAATCAACTCGGACTGCTGAGGCTGCAGAGCCTCCCAGTGTGAAGAGCTGAAAGTGAGAGGACTTGCTGGATTTTGAAGCATATCCCTTCCTGGAACAGGAAGATGACTCCATCAATGATGGTAATACTGATTAAAAAATAACAAAAAATAAAGAAAACTTAGTAACACTGCCACGCCAGCATAGAGGACGGCCTGCTTTCAGTAATGCCTTTTAATCCATCATAGCACACAGAAGTTCCTACTGCTTATTTTACTTTCCTCAGAAAACACATATTGATTTACTTATGATCATAACTGCTGATACAAAGCCTTGTATATGACATCATGGCGGGGGGGAGGGGGGGGACCCAGAAGAAATAAAAACAAAATAAATTTTCCATTTAGATCGCAGAGTAAAATCTTAAGCACTTTGCTCTTTCTAAACACAGAAAAATGTGATCCAGATTTTGTGTGGAGCAGTAGCAGCAATATTTAATATTACCTTAAAATAAGGAACAAAACACAGCACCAAACCTGTGCAAATGGCCCTAGGATCAGTCTCCCTGACAGGAAAATGTAGACATCCTCTATGGCCCATCAAGTTGCCTCTGGAAGTAGTTTAGCCATTTATTTGGCCTGTATTAATAATGGTCAAGCATGAAAGAAATTAACAGCCCATAAAAAGCATAGGAAGAGTAATAAAAACGTTAAAAGACAAAAAGCTGGAATTCAATCCCTTTGCAGCAACATTCCCGCTGCCCATTAAAATGCTGCCTTTATTCACTTCCCGCATTAAGGGGTGTGCAGAAGGCTGAGGGACAGGCAGGTGGTGCCGCTGGTGCAGGCTGTTGCCTGATGGAGGTTTCCTTTGAACTCAATACCCGCCTTGTAAGCAGACAGGGCTGTTAGACTCCCCTCACTTCTCCCTTTTGGGATTCCCACTGGTCCCTTGTTTTTTCTCCTTTTTGTTGTCTCTGAGGTTGTGGTGCTGCTCCTGAGCGCTCTGTGATGGACCAACGACCTAGCAGTCTTGTTAAAGGAAAATAAGCTGACCTTGATGCCTAATAATACCAGAAAGTAAGTCGCCAAATAAAATCCATGAGCCTTGGTTGGCTAAATAAAATCCATGGTTTACTTACCAGCCTGTTCAGCCAGCCCCTGCAACATGTGCAGTGCCTGCAGCTGCCCAAACAGCCTTGGTATAGACACCGAGCACACTTCTGCATATCTCATCTGAAAGCAACCCAAAGTTTTTCTAACATGATGCCACGAAATGCTGCTCCATCAGTAAATAAGCTGCAGTTGGATTACACGTACTTTAACACAGCAAGCTGCCGATACAACCCAAAGAAAAACTCCAGGTAAGTCTTTTCCCCCCAGTTGTGCCCAGGATTTAACAGTACACAACCTGCAGTTATAGCAGCAGGTTGAATTACTGTGTGAGAAGTCAGTAATATAAAACTGACCACATTTTTGCAACATTACCAGGAACAACCACTGAGGAAATCAGGTAACTTTGCCTTTCCAGGGAAGTTAGCTTGTAAGATTTATTTCTATTTTGGTATTTATAACAGAAATTATTGCCGCTGTAAAGATGTCAACTAGAGATGTTTGAATTACGTTCAAAATATATTAAACGCAATTTTTTTATCAACTGTTGAAAAATTATTTGTGAATTGTAGTTTCCTACTGTTAAACCGTTTCCATAGCCAGTAATTTCTGCATTTTCACCAGCTTGCAGTGACTAACTTATTCAAATGCTACCTTTTCCATTATTCATCTCTCAAGGCAATTTCTTCTGTGAAATATCCTGATGTGACTTATTGATCAATTTCCCTTAAATCTACTCAGCTGTAAATTCTGCTCAGCCTATTAGCTTTCGTATATGTAACAGGTAGTTTAGGTTTCTTGTTTCTGAAGGTAAGATCATGGATTGGCCTCCATACACAGGATGGGGAAACTCAGCAACCCCAAAGGAAGGTCCACCCCTTAGTAGACCAGACAATAATCCTTAAAACACAATCCTACAACTATAAAATCAAAGCCACAAATGTTCTCTGAATTTTTACCCTAAGAAGGCGGAGAAAACAACAAGACAAACAAGTCCATTCAAAAAACTTCACTGCAGTAACAGGACAGCAGTGTATGTCCCCTAGATCAAACATACTTGATACGAAGTTCAGGTGAATCACAGTACACAGTAAGACCAAATTGAAACAAATTAAATTGCCATAAGAAAACCACATTCCGCGGCACTACTTATGATCTAGTGGAATGTATTCTGTTACATATTTGCCTAAGTTCAGCTAACATAACATAGGCCAGAAAAAAATATAATCAATCACTGCACTACGCTGAATTTTTCAAAAATACATTAATTTCCCCTTCACTCTGGCTGAAAATGGTGGTTCAGTTTCCCTTTATGTGCAATAAGAATTCACTCGTTGCCTTCACAAGAGTCCTAGAGTGAGCACCTGATCCATACACAGCATTTTTACACGCCATCTGTATAAACAAGGAGAATGTAAGCATTATACAAATTTCTGTCCCTTTTTTTTTCGACTAATACAGACATGTAAAATATATGAGGATTTTAGAAAGAGAAAAGGGGGGCAAGGAGGGGGAAATCAAATGACTACAGGCCCCTTGGCCTTACCATTTTCCAGAGTCTATAACAACAGGGACCTCTCTGTTTCGAAAAAAGCTCATTCTGTTCTCTGAGTGCTGTAATGAAATGGAATTTGCATTCAGCATACAGCGCTAGTGGTCAGAGGGAATCACTTTCTCCATCAAAGATTGTGCACTTTAAATCCTTTGCTAGTTCAACTGCTATATATTTGATTTTAATTAAAGTTCTGTCATGAATTATAAAAGACCAGATCTTCAAAGTCATTAATTAAGGCCCCTCGGTGTCTGAATCCTAGCGTTATAATGACAAGTGAGATGTTCAGTGCCTATCAACAAGCGGCTGCTCGGCAGCAGCAGCAAAGCTAGCAGAACCATTATTCTGACCTGTTCGGGGTTGTTCCAACAAAGATCTCGGCCATGAACACATGTACAGTGGGGAACAGCCCAGCTTTGGCGTGGCACTGTTTGTAGGTAACGTGCACCTTCCTGGAACTTGGTAATTGGGTCACTCGGCAAGGTGCTCCTTGGGGGCTCTCTCTGAAATTCAAGCAGCAGGAATTATGTAGCTCTCTGCGAACAACAAGCCAGCGTCAATATGGACGCCAGGACCCATTCCCACTGCTACTTATGATCACACCAACTTAACCAAACTTAAGCAAATACTGCAGCATCAGGACTTCGGTCTTGATTCAAAGCTCACTAGATGTCCCTTCATCCTATCAGGTACTTAAAATAGAAGTAATTAAAACATGCCAGAAGTACACCAGGAAAATGTGCAGGGACAAGAGTGGAATTTACCCAAGGAGCTGCCATTTTAACCCTTCTCAAGAATAGCTGGCAGTGCTAAGTAGGCACATAGAAGTTTGTATGGGTGACACAGGTAAACTTGGGTTTTGACCAAAGTAGTTCAGCATGTTTCCACTGAACTAATCAACCCGACAGAAGCTTTGCAATGCCAGTTAACACCAGCTGAGGTCCCAAGCAGGAATTTCTGGTTCAGGCAGAAGCATAATGAACAAATGCAGTGAAAAACGCCTTGTCCTGAGGTAACGGATTTACTAAAAATTCATTTCTAATTTAGCAGCAAGCTAACAAACTAAATCCATGTGTCAAAGGAACTTCACGTCCTTAGGACCTAACTTCCCAGAACGGAAGGGATGAGAGAAACAAAAGCAAAAATGTAATTGCTACCTTAAATGCTGAAAATCACATCTGGTACCAACTGCTGACCCTTTGTACGTTCTTCCGTGCTCCCCGGTCCATGCAAGCACACACACGCAGGCACTGATTTCCCAAGTTTAAAGACTCCCTCATGTGGTGGTCAGATACGGTGAATTGGATCACGGGTTGAGCCAGCCGTTGAGCAGGCAGAAAGCACATCCAGATAATAAATGATGTGGATGTTTAAGGCTTACGCTCTGTTAGGATCAACTCTTCACCATATGTGTCTTAGAGGAGCTCACTTGGCTGCAGTATAAATGAGTTCTTGCTGAAGTTACTAATCCCTTTAAACTCAAATGGACGCTGCTGTGACTAACCACTGCTTTCTGGAGACAACTTGACTAAAACAGACAAACTGCTAGTATTATGTCTTTCTCTGTTCCTACACGGCCACTTGTCTCCATCAGCCAACTGCAGCTGGCACCCCCCACTTCTTTTCCAGGTGCAGAATGGCAGATGCTTGGAGCTCAGTGCCTTCCCTGTGCAAAACACCAGAAGAATGTATTCCCTTTGTATATTAACACCACCACCTGCATAGATGGTATGTCTTCAGCAGAGGTAGTAGTAGGAAATAGCAGCGAATATGAAAAATGAAAATGAGCTGTGTGTGCCCCGGGTTCAGGCTGGGGGGCTTCACGCTGGCACCACCACGGGAACTTTGCAACTTTCTACTGCAGCACCCTACAAGTCAGACATGTGGCAAGAAGCAATTTAAAACATAAAAACCCACTATGAATAATGAAAAAGCCACTAAGAATAAATCCATCATCCTCCCATGGACTGTGCTCACTGACACTCTGCCTAATGTCTGCTCTGAAACCACTAGGAAATCATCAGCTTTTGATATAATTTTGGAATTAGTGACAGGAGGAATTGCTACAGTGTATTTCTAGAGGGGTTGACTACTCTGTCAGCAAATTACCCAGGACACCATCTGAAGTCTAATCCTGAAACTGCTGAGTGCTCCTGAAACATTTAAAAAAATAATTTTCTGGAAACAGAAAAATCCTTTGATAAAAGCAGCATGTTAATGCATACTCATGTGTCTCTTATCACAGCCAGATCTACTAAGATATGTAGCTTATGGCTCAATAACACAAGACATCATGATTCCCTTTTTACTATTATTACTGAAGTATGTCCTCAAAAGAGGCATTTGACATCTCAGAATGTGTGGTTTCTGCCATACAGTTCCTATTAATGAATGAAAGTAGGCACTTAGAAAGCAAATCTGGCATCTTACTTATAAAGTAGATGGTTTTAAAACCTCAACATGGAGTGGTTCTGATCTGAAACAAACACAATAACTGGAGAGTGGCTCTCTATGACTCAGGAGAGATAAATTAATGTGTATATTGCATAAATGTCTTACCTAATGTGGAAGTTATGTGCAACATTGAAATGATTTTTTTCCAGAAACACATAAAGGTTGTAGATGTGCTTATAACTGTGTTCGCTCTCTGTAGCTAATCCAGAGGTAGCAACTCTGTGCATAGACAAAAGTATCTTGCAGATCGAGTATTAAGGCAAGAGATGACCCAGCTCTTCCATGAAGCAGGTAGAGGGCCTTATGTTACCTTCTCAGGGGGTCTTATTATTCTGCCTCTTCATTGGCTTTTTATTGTTTTCCCCTTCCTTTTAACTTCCAGGAATCAGTTCACTAACTGCCAGCCAGCATAAAAGGAAATCTCTTCAGAGCTTGGAATGACAAGGAGCATTTATGAAGTAAACGTTAACAGCAGTCAAACTGTACATCTGTAAATATCAGAATACATCAACTCAGGTGTTCCTCCCTGGTTTTGACCTTATCTGAGAACAGAAAACACACCATAGCATGCCATTTCAAATTCAGCAGACTGGTAGGACCATGGAGTAATTCAGGCTGTAAAGACCCTGGAAGTCATCCAGCCCGATTGCGGGCTCAAAACAAAGGCAGCCCTGAGGCCCGAGAGCAGCAGGAGCTCCCTGCTCCCAGGATTTAGCACCGCTGCAGTCCTCGCCTGAAAAAAACATCACCTCCATAGCCCTCTGAGAACAGGATGGTACTATGGAACTCAAAGAGAAGTGTAAGGAAACAAGAAATATTTTATCCTGAACTTAGTCATATAATGCTAGGACTTCTACTCTTGGCTAGGATCTCATAAATTGCTACTGATCTCATGTGATAATGGATGACACCACCTTTCAGGGAACAGTCAATATCTGGGTTCACCCCAGCGCCCATAAATCCAGTATTCCATCATGCATTATGCTTCCTAATTGCACATAACTCGCTTAACTGCTCGCCAGCTGAAGCCGTCCCAGGAAAGCAGTTTGCCAGCAAACCCCAATTGAAGGTGAAAAACAATGTTCCACAGCAGATCCATATCTGTTGCTGATTTTTTGAGAAAATGCGTTTGAGAAAATGTGTTTAAACTACACCTACTGCCGGCAAAGATAAGAAACTAAATACAGCAAGATTCTCAAGCTGCAGGGATCTCACAGCCCATTCACAAGTTTCCTCATCCATTTCTGATTCTTCACTCATCAGGACATGTGAAAAATGTCTGAGCATTCATGAGACTTCAGTGAGGCCTAGAAGCACAAGGGGAAAGTGCCAGGACACATTTGGCTTTAAATGGCTTCGCTGCAGTACCCTTCAAAGTGAAAGCTACTAAGCCATCTTAAAAGACGTGAAAATTCCTACAAAAATGACGTGGTTTGTATGCTTTAAGATTTACAGCAGCCCTCGACCTACCCTGCAGCAGAGATAACTGCAGAGCCTTGCAGCATAGCACGCAATATTTTTACTTGCTTCATTAAGGATAAGATAAGAGTAACTTGGCACATCTAGTGAGTCTTTCCTAGCTTTTGCTCTCTTGCAGTTTTGTGTAGCCAGACCCAAATAGGAGCTGTCATCACAAACAAGGCAGGAGAACTGTTCCCCACAACAAAAAGCAGGGCTGTGGAAAAACGTGATCACATTTTCAGAACTGCCATTTATTAAGGCAATGCTTAGAAAAGAAGAGGATGTAATTTCAAAGCTGAACCGTTAGGGGAAAGTTGTTCACTGTAACTCAAGTACTTTTAGGATCATATGTGAAGGGTGGGAGAGCTACCTGCTTACAAAGAGAGCCCCACTCGTGTTCAAAGTTCCTGCAGCTCCTTCTTCTCCCTCGAGCGTTACGTGCTGCTTCCCACGGCTGGTTCAGCCAGTGGCTGTACGTACAACTGCAGTGCCTGCTTTTCACCAGAACTGCATGGGCAGCAAAAGCTCCTGGGAATGCTTCTCCCTGAACTGCCTGGCCCCCAGCTTGAAACTGATCATTTGGTTTGCAGGTGATGGGCTGCAGCTGGCAGAACATCTTGGTATTAGTTAAGTCGAAGAACTGTCAATATCAAATCTCAAAGTATTACTAATACATAACCGAACGCCAGCAAAATATTTCTTTTTCATTAAGAGCCCTACTTGGTAGAGATCGTCGTATCCAGATACATTTCGTTTAGCAACATTCAGGGGAAAGGTGCCGCAGCCTTGCTGACATAGGGCTCAGAGGAACCCTGGTGGCTTGACTTCCGTTTAATAGGAACTGTTCTGTGCCAGTTGGCTGCCCAGAACACAGTTTGCATTCATGCAGAATTGCCAGCCTCCCATCTTAAAAAGTCACGAGGAAAGCCCCTAGGACTGAGGATATTCAGCTAAAATAACATTTAGCTTGTAATAACACCTCCATTCTGGCGATATCATGAAGGACAGAGTAAGAAGCTTAGCCATGACAATGGCAATACTTGCACCAAAATTTCAGATGAAGGCAGCTGCACCAAGGGACCAAACTCACGGCACAAGCCCTGAATTTTGCACAATTCTCCCGACACCGGCTGTTGAGCACAATTTCTAATTGCAGAAATTGCCTGATTCTCTCTTACCCCACAGAGAGTCAAAGGTTACCTGCCATGCACATGGTGGCAAAGCCTCGAGCTGTCTACAAACACCGCACCAATCCAGCCCCAAGAGTCTCACCCAGAGCTCAGCACCCACGTTCTGCACCGAGCAGGGAGAGAGCGATGCCGGTGCCCCGTGCCAGTGAGCCCCACGCACACAGACCTGGGGTTTGTGCAGCAGGAGTGGAACGAGAAGCCTCGCACCGCTCCATGCAGGGGCTGCCTCGAAGTACGTGATCCAAGCGGTTACTGAAGGGTAGGAGCGTAACCACATATATGGCTAAGGCAGGTTGTGATGTCTGTGGCAAGAAAATAGGCTAAAAATAATGCAAATACTTAGGCAGGAAAATAATGTTTAGTGTCGTCTTTTTTTTAAATTTAAGGTTTACATTGGACACTTCAATATGAAGTATGGTCTCGCCTTTTGCTGCTCTCTGGCATTACTAACTGCTCTCATACATGCAAATGAGGAAAAAATGTGCCTCTTTCAGGAGTAATAAGTATCTGCCTGTTGCTACCTTAAAATCACAGCAATCACATCTGGTAACTGCCTTTTCTCATGTTTCCACTAGTTTTCAGACTTCCTCTTGTGGTAGCTTGAGACTGCGCATCTGGATGTTTTAAACATACAAAGGAATTGCTAGAGCAAGCAAAAGAGAAAACGGTGCAGAGAGTTAAGATGTGCAGATAAGCAACTGGTGTACTGTGCAGCTAAAGTAACTGACAGCCAGTCGGGAAAAAGCTTTTTCCAAAGAGCATAGCACAAGTTTAGGCAGAATGAAGACTCACATTGTCTTTGGCTTCGTTTTTAAAGTCCTATTAATCCAAGTGTATCTTTTTAACAAAACTTTAGCTGCACCGTCACCAATCATTAAGTTTCCGGGAGACAGCACTCCAAAAACAGACAAAGAACTAGCAGTGGTAAGTGTTGGTTTCATCTTTGCTTCAGATTTATATTGTTGTTTCATAAGCAGATGTTTCTTTCTTCTTTCAGCTGGGGCTAGGAAATGACTGCAGCATTCTCTCTCTAGAGTCTCTGGAAGCGCTTGCTAGCGAGCAAAGATATCAGCTTTCAGAAGAGAAAACTAGAGCCAAATAATGTTTCCTCTCTTAAAAATTTTAAAGACAGCAAAGAAAGTCTTTTTTTTTTCCTTAAGTCTGAACATAGAATATACAAAATAATGTCATTAAATCATCACGGCTGTAATCAACAGATTCCAAGGGTAAGAGGGGAAAAGAGCAAATAGAAATGTCTGATTTTTGACTTAAATCAAACAGAATGGAGGTCTGTTGCGACTCACTTATGTAAACCTGGGCTTAATGCATGCATCACCCAGCTCTCAGGACTCTGCTTTCAGATTGTTTGCTGTGCATTGCATAAACAGCTTTAAGGGACAATTACAATTGAAAGCTGGCTCGAGTTTCAGAAGCCATCATGACTGCTTCTGACTTCAAAAAACAAAAAAACTCAGACATTTAAAGAAATAGTCTTTTCCAATTCAATCTGGAACAAAAAAAAAAAAAAAAAAAAGGAATGTGGATTTTTGAAAGTGACATTAGCAAATTATAGCTATAACTCTACAGCATTTTATTCTAACCTGATTTTAGCCCTGTGGACCTTCATAAAAGTGACATTATGGGAAAGTCCATTTAAGGGGAGATTGAGATGGATTAACCTTATTTTAGCATGTAAATTATAGATATCTCTCTTCTTCAGCAACAATTCAATATTAAGGAAGATTGAGATAAATTCTCCTTATTTTAGTATATAGAGGCTTGAACGTTGGTCACTTTTCTTGAGGAGCTGGTGTGCATCCTGGGAAAGCTTGCCAGGTTAAAGAAGGTCTGGGGGAGGATAGAGAGACTTTCCAGATGGGGGCTGCCGTGGAAAGTTTTGGAAAAACAGACAAAACAGCCCCAAAAGGGGCACTCCTCAGCCTGTAACTAAACACATTCACCCAGGCTTTTGTCTTGGCAGCATGGCAGCCGAGGATGGGGGGCAGCATGTGTGGTAGAGGAGAGCGGGGTCAGACATGTCTAATGGTAATTTAACCACCCTGAAATAATCTATGTTCTTAGACACAGTCAGGCTTTTATTCAATAACAGCAATCCACATCTCCCCTCATCTCTGTTTCTTTCAAACAACCTATTTATTATGTGTACTCAGAGGAAAATTACAAGCTGCTTTAACACTGCAGTTCTTCTTTGTCTTTCTGGTAGTGTCCCTGGGTAAAGCTCACTGGCTGCCTTTCTCTCACCCCCTCCACCCGCACAGCCCCAGCACTCAGCATCGGGACACAAATTGCTATGTTGCAGCTGGACCCCGTTTCATTAATGGGCTGGATCAAAATTCCTGATCACCACAGCTCCCTGCTGACTCTGGGGAAACTGAATTTTGCAGCCTAGGCCAAGATGTGGTTTACACAGACACTACATTTCCTTCAGGATTCTCTCCTCATAGAACAGCTGGTTATGTTCATTTCTCATCTTCACTAAAATCTCCATTTTAGGAAAAACTGAGAGGGGGTTAGCTTGTTATTTAGAATCCTACCAAATACAATTCTTTATCATGCCTCATTTTCTATTTTTTTCATTCTATACCATGCTTGCAAACCTAAAATGGCAAGAGCAGCATCCTGTTTTTTCAGTAAACTTCAGTTCTGATGTACAGCCTGTGCTATGTCATGGTACATCATAGGCAGATACAAACAGAAGCATAAGACAAAAAACTATCAAAACTACGTTACAATCAGGATAGGAGCAGATGCTCTAAATGGGTCTGTTTGATCATGTTCTTGGTGCACTGCGCATAAGGCCACTAGGCCCCACTAACTCTGAGCAGACAGAGACTTACTGGCAGCAATGGTGAAACCATTACTTGCCAGTGCTGCAGCCCCCAATGGAGAAATACCACATCAGAAGACGTCGTTATAAAAATCATAAAGACTAAGCATAGTCTGTGCTTAGTCAGGAGGTGGCTAGAGGATGTCCTGAAGGAAATGGTGTAATATCTTGATTAAATCCTTTTTCTGAGTAAACTCTGAGCCATTTCCTAGGCAGGATAGAATGAGGTACTCCAGGACTTAACAAAAAGGTTGGTAAAATCCATGTCCTGACCAACTGCAGTCATCAAATATCCTTTCCTATGTTTTGCTGATGTAGAGGTCTTACCCCCCCATCTTCTGGGTGAAATTCAGTCAATTAATTAATGACGTAAAGTAAGGATTCACTTGGAAATAATTCACATCACAGGGATTCACATGTGCTGTCATTCTGTCAAGCTTCTTGGATTTCTTGGTTAAAAATAATTCCCTATGATATTTCAGATAAAGTTTTGGAAAATACACCTTTACCTTATCTATTTGGGTTTCTTTCCTGCCTTGGATTTGTAGTTAATATGTTGGGTACAGTACCTGAAGGATGCTTCTTCCTCTCCTACAAACAGTTTTACTGGCAACCTTTCTGTCTAGCAGCATCACCGGCCACAGCATCCCTGAGCTCTGTGCCTCGCTCAGCACCAGTGTGGGAGGCCCTCACACCAGTTTGGGAACACCTGCCATTGGACATGGCTGTAGCACTCCCTTTAGAGCTAGGCACAGAGTATAGCAACCCCAAACTGCAGCCTGCAATTCCTGAAGTCTCTGTGCACATAGAAGAGAATGGGAAAGTTCACTCTGTTGGATAAAGCCTACAACGCCAGATTGTTAGTCAAGCTGTTTGGACTCTATGAATGAAAATTATTAGATGGTAGTAGGCAATTATTATTCGGGATGCTCCCAAACTAGCATCTTCACCTGAATCCATTTATCTACTCTTCAGTGAGGATGTGCATTCAACTATCTAAAGCTGTACCTATTCTGAACAACGTGACTGAGCTGGCCTTTCTAACAGTCCGAGCTAAGGCAGCAGCTTAAACTAGAGGTTTTTGCAAATTCAGTTTGGATCCCAATGCTGAATCTAACACCTCTAAGCAGCCAGCAGTCTGTTGTTTGGCCATATCTGTTATTCTCCAGTTAGGAATAGAGCTGATTAAGGATTTTACACAGTTGCTGGAGATATAAGTGGAAATTTTCTTGTTTGCTTCGTGTGAGGGGTCACGCTGTTACTTGGAATGGCAATGTTTTCATGGCAGCTTTCACCACGTGCGAGAGGCTGCCAGACATTCCTGCAGGGTTGGTCCCTGCCTGAAGAAGTTCAGTTATTCTGGCAGTCAACGCTGAATTTAAGGAGAAAAAACTACTAAACCCTAAATTGTTTGTGTGAGCTCACTTGTGTACTGCATGGAAGATGGGGAACACGTATGGGTACTCAGGGCCACAGCTGCCTATCTCCAGTTTAGTTTAATGTAAATACATGGTTTATCAGCACATATTTGAAAAATAAGGCTGCTTAACTGTAACTGCTACCAGGGAACAGACTGACCCCCCGCCCCTCTGGGATGGGGCAGCAGATCACAGGAGGCAGATTTAACCACAGTGGAACCACAGCGGTGTGTCTGCAAAGTGCCTCCAGAGGTTCAAAGGCATGAACTGATGCCTCACCTGCTCTTTGCATCATTTCTTTCTTTTTTTTTTTTAACTGAGCTACATCTCCTCATTAGGTGACTAAATCAGGTGATTGCCAATCAAAATGGGAACTAGGGAAGACTTGGGTGGATGTTATTTTGGAGAAGAGATCAAAATAATGGACTTGTGCTGCCTTTTTGATGCTTTATGACTACCGTTTTCTAAGGAGAGAAAATGTTGTCATCTGTCATCACAGATGCACCAGAAGGCCCAGCCTAGCCAAGATCTGCTGGAGCACTCGATGGTCTTTAAAGCACGCAGATATTGTTTGGCCACTGTGTCCAGGCAACTGAGATGTTACAAAAGCCTTTCTTCCTCAGGTCTTTGCAATGGCTGACTCAAAACCAAACATACACAACATTCAAATAGCTCTACGTGGTTTGAATAAACAATGTTGGTTTTTTCCTTTTCAATTAATGTGCTCTCATTTGTGTGATTGCATTGATACCTTAACTTGACAAGTTTCTCAATAATCCACAGTCTTCCAGAAAAAAAAAATACACCAAATCTAAAACTGTAAGGAGATTTATACATCATAAAGAAACCAAAAAAAGATAAACTCATTTTTACTTTGTAGTTTTACATTAAAGCTCTATGCTCTACTTGTTAATAAAGCAATTCATTAAGTAAAGGTGATAGCTAAAAGTGAAAATGATTGCTTAATTAGCAATGTTGTGTGATCAAGGATGGTTTGTGTCAATTAAGGCGATTCTGCTGGTCTCTCAGTTACTAATAGTAATTTTGAAAAGAAAACTTGCAAATTACTGATGGAAAGCTAACATGGAATCACAGTATTTATTTGTAATGATTACCTATCACTTTTATGAATCTTAAAGTCTTTGTTCTGTGCCTATTTTTTTCCCCCTTCAAGCAATACCTGAATAAGTACTACGGATGCCCAAAAGACAACTGCAATTTATTTGTACTGAAAGATACCTTGAAGAAAATGCAGAAATTTTTTGGGCTGCCCGAAACAGGAGACTTGGATCAAAATACAATTGAGACAATGAAGAAACCCCGCTGTGGTAACCCAGATGTGGCCAATTACAACTTCTTTCCAAGAAAGCCAAAATGGGAAAAGAACCACATAACATACAGGTACTGCCTGATGACGCGGGGTGTTGCTCATACGTAACCAGAGCACTTTTAAGAAGCGATCAAACAAGGCACTTCAAAGCGGGGGAGTTGTTTAGCAGCCTACAGAGGATTCCTTGAATTATGATCTCCTTGTGTTTGGATAACTCCTAGATGCTTGAGCAAACATGGAAATTTCTAATTGTAAAGGTTCAGGAATAATCATCTAAAGCTCAGTTTTATGGTTCTGGTTGGGACTAAAGAGATTTTGGTTTTCTCTGCTCTGCTGCAAGCATCCTACAGGATCTAGAGTAGCAGTACCTTACCTGCCCATCTGCTCGGTGGGACCGCAGGACTTACAGACTGCAGAGGACATGGAGGAGGACAAAGTCCTCCGCATTCAGCAGCCATAAAAATTGAGATCGTCAAATAAACTTTAAAATAAAACAAGCATTGTTTGTTTATCAGCTTACAGTAGTAAACAATCACGAACCCAATGAAGTGAAATTCACCTTCAGTAGCCAACCAATGAGAAAAAAGTAGGAGACAACAAAGGGAGCAAACACTGCTACCTAAATTTAAAATTAAGATCTTTTGTTATTAAACAGATGATCTAACAACATGAGGAACAGGAAAACTTAGGCAATATAGCATTAAAACTTAGGCAATATAGTATTAAAATAGTGTGTACACTATGTGCATTATTTCTAAGAGTTTAAAAATGCCCGTTTATTAACACAGAAATTTCTAATTGCTAAGATGCAGGCAACTGCCACAGCCTGGCAAAGCACCACGCTTAATTAATCCACTGTTTCCATACCTTGTACTATGGCAAATGCAAGGGATTTCAGCCCCAATGAAAGAAGGCTGTGCCATCACACAGTTGTTTGGGGATCTAAGCAGCCTCAAAATTGCCTCACAGACCAAGCACATAGATGTGAGCAGCAGTTAGAGGTCAGGTGAAATGATTTAAAGCAAACCTATTGCAATAGGTTCGGCATATTTTCATTTTTAACTCTTGCCCTAGCGGGTTATGGACCAATATAGCTCTTACTGAAGTCCATAACAAAAACATCCCATTGGCTCAAGTGGTCCAGAACAGAACCTTTGGCAGGAGAGAACGAACAGCAAATTTGTCTTAGGTGCGTGACCTGGCGTGCTGCTGCCTCACGAGTCACGATTCAACATATCCTGCATTCTGTGACCACCTAATGAATGCTTAAAAAAACCTGTGGCAGCTCTCACAGCTCCGTATGGCTGCTATGCTTCTTCTGATAATGTTATCCCTACGCATAAAGTAGTTTCATCCCTTACACACAACAGCAGCAAAGGGTTAGAAACTTTTCTTTACACAGATGTTAGCTGGCTGTAATACAAGGCACTAATAAGTCCAATCAGCACATATATATTAAAAAAAAAAAAAAAAACTATTTATGAGTTTTCCCTTTTTTTAAGTCAGGTGTAGGGCTTTATCCCACATGCTTTAACCTCGTGCTTCCTACCACCAGTGTAACCAATGTACTGGTGGAGACTTAATATTCACTTGGCATAAAACAATACATAGCTAGCTACAAAGGTGAGGGAGAAGGGCTGCTTTTTTCTTGTTACTAGAGAAAAAACAATCCAGTCTTGAGACTTTCAGAATTATATTGAGCTTTTTTTCTGGCAGCTAAATCTTATGAATCAGGGATGCGCTGGTATGTTCATGTCTAAAGTGAGAGCATGACCCGCGAGCTCATTAAGTAGGTCACAAAAATGTAAGTCTCACATCTAACCAAATGAAAGAACACGAGGTGTTGTCTTGCCAGCACCCCAGCACTGATGCAAAACCCTGAATATTTTGTGCACGGCCAATGCCACGCAACTTTCACAGCCTCTGGCTAAATAATTCATGGTGCTGTGTCGATTCCAAAGGAAAATAAATAGTAAGTGCCACATCTAAACACGCCTCTGAAGCAGCATGAAGTCCAGACCTCACATGGAGCAGTGTTACCTCTTAACCCGTTTCTAAGTCTGTTCAGCATTAAGATCAGTAAGCAACAAATACTGGGAGGAGGCTTGTGTGTTTCTTAACTCTTCCTTTTACCTCGAAGGATTATAGGCTATACCCCGGATTTGGATCCCGAGACAGTAGATGATGCCTTCGCCCGAGCCTTTCAAGTCTGGAGTGATGTCACACCGCTGAGATTTAACCGAATACACGATGGAGAAGCAGACATTATGATTAATTTTGGCCGATGGGGTATATTTTTCTGTTTTTCCATATGTTTTTGGTTTTGTTCCTTTCATTAATCCTTAGTATTGGAATGACTTACCCTCAATAAGTAGTACCCATGAGCCTTTCTGGCAAACCTTGTCCTAGTTTGCACTTGGCTTACACAGGCTAGGATCTAATTTCACTTTTTTTCTTTTACATATGAGAGTCAGAGAAAAATATTTATACAATATCCTTATTCTATATTTATCTTTCCAAAAGAGAATTGCTAGGGGCAACATTTTATTTTTAAATTTACAAATCAGAAATAGAAACGGGAAATATTGGTACAGATCTTCAGATGGTGTGAGCTGGCATCCCGCCACAGAAGAGAATGAAATGCCATCGTAGCCTTCATTTGTAGCTCCATGCTCAGTTTTCCAGTAGTAGTGGCAGAGGTCCTAACGTATGGGACCTTAAAAATGGATTTGAGCCTTTCAATTTTAACTCCATAGCTGGTCTCTGTTCTTTAGCATAGCAAACTGAAGACTTTCAACAAATTCTTTGGTCTTGAAAAATTTCAAAACATGGATCTTAAGCTAAATTCTGGTTTTTGCTCAGCTGATGAGCAACTTGATTCATTTTAGTTGTACATGCCTTCTCAATTATTTTTGGTTTCCTCTGAAAGAGCATACATAACTGTTCAGTGTATACCTGAGGCATTTTAGCTTCTTACAGACAGTCATAGAATTTTTAATACTAATGAAGATACTTGTACAGCCAGTCACTTGGGAGGTAGACTTGGGAAGTGAAGTGAACAGTTCAAAGAATAAGTGAGCTCTTTGTAAAAGCCTCCATTTCAAGTTGGTTTTCTTTACTTTAGCTACTGATGAGTTGACCTCAAAAGCTTCAGAGATTCTGTACAGAACCCAAAACTTCAGATCCTCATCCAGGCTGGCTTGGTTCACAAGAAAGAAGTCTTACAAAAGCAGAAGTGTTCCTGCTGATTTCAGTACTTGCTGATTATACTCAGCTCAGAAATAGTGGGAGAATTTCTCCCACATTCATTCATTCTTATCACCTTACTGCCTACAGATTCACAGGAGTTGGGACATCCCCAACGTTGTTCATTTTCAAGCAAAGCATGGGAGTGAAGTATCTAAATTCATGTCAAAATCTCACTCCCTGGACAACTGACACACTAGCCTACTGAAATGAATGAACTGAACTAGTATTAAGAGGCTGACAGCAGCATGAAATCAGTGTAACAGAGCAGAGAATCAGGCCTGTGTATTGAGGGCTTCTGCTAAATGGCAAGCCATCAGACCAAAAGGCCTGAAATGATGCAACTGGAGATGCTGGCAGCCAGCTTTGAAGCACAGGTCACTGCGGTGGGAAAGCTATGAATACCAGGGTTATGCCCTTGCCAGCCTGCCTTGCCCACATGCGGTGTACTTCCAAGAAAAGCCTACAGTGCAATTACAGGAGAGCTACTTAAAACGTTGTTGCCCTGTGAGCAGCCCGAGTCTCGGAGTGGTTGATGTGGAAGAGGGATAGGCTCATTCAGAGGAAGCAGGGCGCTGAATAGGAGCTAGCTTTCCAGACGCTCACTGCTAAGAAACATGCAGATGATTTGCTTTCCTGCTTAAATAGTCAGTATCTTGTGCAAAGAAAAAGGCACAGCAGTCTGAGGCGTAGGAGACAAAAGCAACCTGCAATAAGAGGTCTGCCTTTACTTTTAAGTCTGTGCTGGGGACCAAAACAAATCCTCCGAAAAATCTCTCTCGTTCACAATGTTTATTTTACAGCTCCTACTAGTCTCCATTGAGAAATAACAGTGTGCATGCAGTCGTACATTCAATGTACTACATTTCACTGCTCTTCTCGGTCTTTGAGTCCCTTCCACAATACTTGTGATATATAAAACAACAGCTCTGACAACCGCAGGAGTGTCACTTAATGTTCTCCGTAAGAACTGGCTTCCACTCTTCCGGTTCAGTCTTGCCAGCCCAGCCCATACCACTCACTAGAATATTCTGCTGCTATCTTGGATGGGAAAGTTCATATTATAATCATCGTTTGTGTATACACTCTGACAGAGTTGAGGTCATCAGAAATTGCTTTTTTTGTCTGCTTTCTCCTGCAGAACATGGCGATGGCTATCCGTTTGATGGCAAAGACGGTCTCCTGGCTCATGCCTTCGCACCGGGGCCAGGAATTGGAGGAGACTCCCATTTTGATGATGATGAACTGTGGACGCTTGGAGAGGGGCAAGGTACCAAACTTAAATGCTTCAGAATGTATGGTCTGCTGACTGCTCTGCTTTAGCGCTGCTTCAGGCATAGCACTAAAATGTTTTCACTGACGTGTCAATAAATGTTAGGGGAAAGTATTCCTACAAATGAAAATTAATTCATGCAATTTAAATTGTTCTCTACAAAATGCTTATGTAATTCCTGACTGTTTTGTAGGATTTCCCTTTCTGTTCCTTTCTGTTCCTCTACCATTACCCCTTGAAAAAACTGAATTAATAACAGGCCTGATGCTGCCTAACCGTAACGAAGGGTGGGAAAATTACAAAGCCAGGACTGTGATTTTGAGTGCTTCAGTGCACAGGTGGCAATACCTTGTTCACTTGTAAGAGGCAGACTATCCAGTGCTTTTCTGCTGACCTCCCCTTTATGATGACTTAAACTGTGGCTCCATTCTTTAAAAATGGAACCATCTACCTGAATAAGAATGTATATACTCATGGTATTTGTCATAAACAAATGAAATATAAATCCCTCATGCAGAGTGGATTAAGAACAACTCCTAGAGTCCTTAGCAGGCAGTTGCCTATAGCCTTTTACAATGAAGCAACTGAAGTCCAGAGACCATCACCTGACCTAGACAAACAAGACCAAGCATTAGTAGTTTGGAACCTGTTTTATTCTGCCTAAACTTCACCACAATCATATATTACTAATTATAATTCTCTTAGTGTAAAATAAATCGGAAATCTTAGAATAAGAATGAAAATTCATGTTTACCTTTCATTTCAAAATCTAGTTTTCTCAGCTGTCCTCCCACTGAAAAAAATAATTGAACTTTAATACCAAAATAGTCAAATTCCTTCTGTTTGGCTTTCTTTTAACTTTAGCAGAACCTCAACTGGTGTCTATAGTAACTGGACTGGATTCCTGCCTCAGAACAACAACAAACAGGAGGAAACTGTTTTCTGTATCAGTGGATATACTGCTTAAGTAGTTACTGCTCCTAGAAGTGCAACAGATAAGCAAGTTATTTGTACAGTAACGTATGCTAGAGCACCAGTACTGCAGTCTTAAGAAAAGTGTTTACGTGTGACAAATGGAAATAAAACCCGGGACCTGGGTGTGCCTGCATTACCACCATATCCCCCAGCGCAGCAGATCTCGTTCAAGTCAAATTGCAAATACCAAAGTGGTTTATGAGGCACAAGGCATAGTCAAGCTCATGCTCAACTGGAACCTTTCAAACTATACTGAACACTTTAGACCACATTACCAAAGAGACTAAATTACTAAATGTATTAACAGCATGTTTATAAGTTCGCATTGCCATAGTAACAACATATATATTTTTCTGGGCTGATTTTAAGGCCTGTTCATTCTAACACTTCACCATGAGTAATATCTATGTAATTCTCTCAAAATTACCGGTTATTATTTCAGCTATGATCATCTTGCCAATAGAGAGACTAACAGCATACAGAATTTCAAAGCGGAAATCCATACTACACTTCTGTATCAGTATTCTCCAGAAAAAAAAAATAATGAGGGAAAGAAAAACGGGTCCAGAGACTAATTTTGATATTGGTTGGTGACTAATTTCCCCATTGCATCTGTTCTCTTTGCAGTGGTTAGAGTGAAGTACGGAAACGCAGATGGTGAATACTGCAAATTTCCCTTCTGGTTCAATGGTAAGGAATACAACAGCTGCACAGACGCAGGACGTAGCGATGGGTTCCTCTGGTGTTCCACAACAAAAGACTTTGATGCAGATGGCAAATATGGCTTTTGTCCCCATGAGTGTAAGTAGAAGTTTGTCTTCAAATGTTTTGCTCCCTGATAGGTTGGTCCTTGTTTTGTCTATCCCTTCTCTCTGTACTTTTTCCAGTTCCTTTCTGGTAGATTTAGATTTATTGGTCTTTAATATCTCCACTTTAACACTCCCTAAAGAATTCCTCAGCGTAGAAGAATTTGTAACTGACAGTGACCCAAGGCCCACTCGTCTCCTTCAAAACAAGGACACACTGAAGACATGCCTGAAGCACACAGGCCCCCCTTATACATCAGGGGTACAAAGGTTCAGTTTCACAACCTGGGAACAACCAACCACATTTTAGAATAAGGATAGGGCCAAATCCAGACATAAAGCACACTAAAGGACTGAAATCTCTCCCCAGATCACAAGCCATTCCACTAACAATTGTAATGGCATCTCCTTCAAGAGCAGCAACTGAAAAAGCCTGACAGTTCAGGAGGAACCCCATTAAGCCAAGTCTCTGTAACCTCATGTACCAAGTGACCAGTTTTAGCAACTGCTAGCCCCTGCCACCTGAGTCTGGGAGCCCTCTTTGTGCAACATGACACTGTTAGTGTCACAACAACCCTTTAAATGTCCTTTTACTGCTTTTCAAAATGAAAATGATTGAATTGCAAGTGGATGTCAATGCTGGTAAGAAGTCATTAATAAATTGGCGCACTGCAAATTGCTAGCTAGGAGAGCACTCAGGTTTTGAGTTTAGGGTTTTGTTTCAACGCCTGCCTTAGGACTCTTACCCATGAAGCAGCTCCAGTCGCTCACTTTAGGTACAGGAACACTGTATTTCAGAAATCCTACCTCTGTATCAGCATCTGTACAAAAGTGGGTCTAAGACTGCTAAAATCATACTGAATTTCTAGCTTTTTGAAATCTGAACAGAATCCTTGGCTTTACAAGCAATTTATTTTGTAATTGGACTTTTAGGAAACACTCATTTGCAGATTAGACAATTTGTATAGTGCTGTCACGCAGACATAACTTTATATAAAATACACATAATATCATTATCTTTAAAATGAAATTATATGATAACGTGTTTCCTGCTAAGCATTAGGAGTGTATTCATACACTTGAAACTCTTGATGAACCTACTGGATATAAGATTTCTGCTAATTCATTACTGTGCAAGCATTAATTTGATCTTCTGTATAGCACACAGCAAGGAAACTTTACAGAAGCAATGAAGTATAACTGGCTGTAGCTGCAGTGCTGACTTATCAGAAGAGAGAAGAGCAGAGAAGTGAAGGGGCTTTTAACCATTTGTGCCATCTCCTGATTGCCGGCTCAAGTGCTGGCACCTGCATTCCTGTACACTCCCCATACTGCAGTTTCCCACATCCATTTTTGCCCTTTGTACACAACCAGTTGCTACCAGCTTTTTGCAGCAGACAGTGTTTCATCACTCCTGTTACCTGACGTCCTTAGCAATGGTCCCACAGCATCACTCAAACTCCTGCCTGCTACTGCTAGGGCATGGCAAGTAATAGCAGAGCTATGAAAGACATCAAAACAGAGAACAGTGGAACTTCTGTTAGACTCGTGATAATCCTGGTTGGAATAACAGCGCTAAACTTATTTATAATATTACGGTTACATGAAGTAGGAGGAAAGAGAATGCAGATTGCTTAAAGAAAGTTAGTGATGCTTAAAATGCAAAGATATCAAAACAAGACATGGTCAGGGTTTTGCCAGGGCAAAAATGCACAAGCACAGCCTGACACATCCCAGGAAGCCTCAGCAAATACTGTAGAAACATGTGTGTTAATATGCATGTGTCAGTTAAGTACACATTTTTTTACAGATCACAAATATGCACGTGTAGAAAAAGTTCGCATACCCTGTCTTCAGAAGTTCTTTGCTATCTCTGGTTTAGTGTTGTAGCCAAACACTAAACAGATGGGGAATTTCTCAAGTTCGGTTTCAGGATTGTACGCTTTCCAATGTAAGTTTTTCTGTATTAGCATGGCAGCAGTTTGCAAAGAAAATCTGTTGTGGAATATAATCAGTCTTCTAGCCCTACTATGATTTAAAAAAAAAAAGTATTTTTTTTAATTTCCAAAAACCTAATTGCTCATTATGTGTCACACCATGGTAGATCCCAGCTCTAGATAACAACTATTTATGACTATAGCAGGTAAACAAGCAGGGGTATGAACTTTTAACAGATTTCAGTTAATCAAAATATATATATATAATTAGCTACATCCCTTTCAGAACTAGCCTCCTTAGCCTAACATTTACTTGAGTAAACTGCATGCACGCACACAACCACAGAATCATTATTTCCTCATACTTTGTCATCTCCTTTGTTCCCCACATTTCCTCAACTCTTCCCTCTCATAGTTAATCCTTCCAGCTGGAAAAGCGCAAAAGTGGGTTTATTCTTTTAAAACGCATGAAATTGTATCTTCATTCCTCAGATATTGTAGGAATGAAGCCCAGATTATAGGTAGCTGGACAAACAGACATTCACATGCCATGACTGATACCTTTGTAAAATCCTAGAACCGTATGAGACAGAAAATGTGAGCAGTGAAGCACTCTCAGTAAGAGTTGGTTCAAGAAATTGGTGTTCCTGGAAATGCTTGTGTCAAGGTTTCTGAAACGGAACAGAAGGGTTTCAGCCTTTTGTTTCTGATGTAATTGTTTTGCAAGATCCTTGAGCAGTTATCCACAGATGTTTCTTATTAAATTCAGAGCAGCATTGTTCACTCATTATTCCAAGACTCCATTTGCTAACCCCTGCTAATAAATTCAGATAGGGAAGGATTTACATCATATAGCCTGCGTTGGGGGCAACATTCCTAGTTGTCAGTGTTTGTTCCTCCGCCTGTTAATTCACCAAAGTTAGTTTCAGTTCTTCCCAATATGCCACACTGCACATTTGGAAACATTTTCCTTAGGGCTGTGGTACTGCACCAGGCAGTCCTCCGACACCTACCATCGCTGCTAACTGCCTAACTCCACGACCTCCACCATCAAGGAAAGACACCCACCCTAACCAGCTGGTCACACATCACAGAGAGGTGGCTGGGGTTTAACCCAGCTTGGTTTTCCCTGTTCTGCAATTTTTCACACCAAGATCTTGATTCAAGGCAGTAGGCTGTGTCAGACCAACTCAGAAACCCAGGCAGTGTCCTGAATAGGAGGAACAGAAAAAGATGTTTCCTCTGCAAGCCCTGCAGCCCAAATACCTCCCTTGCACTGGACACCGATCTCGCAGGCTGGCACTGCTGCTTGCCTGCTCTCCCAGGCAGAGCCCTCACCTCACAGAGCTGCAGCTACCTCCACCTTGGGTCTGTGCCACTGGGTTTTGAGCAGCCTTCCAGCCTGAGGTTTCCTTGCATCACAGGAGGCTGATTTTTCTGGGAAGAACCACCAGTGCAGCTCATGGATTAGCAGTGTCCAGTCTGAATCTGCTGTCACGGCTGTAGAACTTTACTAATTCTTAAATAGTTGAACTTGGCATGACGCAGAACAAGAGTCAGGCCCTTTTAAGATCTTACACGTCACTAAACCTTTTGTAATGTTTTGGGGGAAACTGATCTCATCTCCTTAATTTTCGTTTACATTAAAGCAAAGCCTCTTCCAGTTAATCGGGGAGCAGGGGGGTGTCTTTGCAATCTTAAACCACTGAGGTTACCATCACATGACGTTACCTCAAGCATAATTAAAAGTTGTCTTCTGACTGTGACTCAGAAGGACTCCTTGCAAAGCAGTACGAGACTGACTTTCTATATGGTCTCTGCAACTGAGCCATGTTTAAACCAGTTCTAAAAAAAATAAGCCATTAAAATACAGAGCATGCCAGGTCTCGAGCTGGAAGCAGCTCATGTGGTAAATGAGTCATCTAAACAACTCAGCTTAATTTTGCTTTCCAAATCTATCATTTAAAAAAAAATGCATTTTTCCAATCAGTATAAACACAATCCTAGTTAGTATGTTCCCTAGCTTGTAACAGAATACAAGAAAAATACAAACATTTGCAGCTTGTTCTTTGGGGAAGACACAGTGTGTGTTGCAGTTACATCGATAGCACCTTTTGCCTAGAGACTGGACCTCTGTGGCTGCTTCCACGTGAAGGATGCAGGATACAGAGCTTGGCAGGACCAGAATTGCAAACTCACCCGTGTGAGCCAGGCCTGCAGGGTCCAAGTCCTCTCCGTACTGGGACTGGAACTTATTTCAGTAACCTACTGGTTCATGCCCCTGATGCAGTGGCCAATTACTGATTTAAGTGGAAAAGGCAAAATGAATCAATCACTCATGTCACAATATCCCATCATCAGAACCATTCTCAGTTGCCCTTCAGCCAGGAAAGGTCTTGACTTTTTATTTATCCCTACTCTAAAAAGTGAAGCATGTTCATAAACAATGTCTCTTCCCAGCAGTGCATCAGACTAAGCAAAGACAAAAACGCTCAAAACCTACACAAAGGCACTGGGGCTACAAGAGCTTTTTGGTCATCAGAAACGATAACAGCAAAGTTATAAACAAATTAGCAAGCCTTCCTGCATATGTGTTTGGGTTTTAGCTTTGGATTTAAACTGGGGGAATGAGAGAGAGGTGACCCCCTGGGCATCTTAAGAAGGCCACGTTTTGTGTTCTTTATACTGGGAATTCACACAGAGTTGTTTCTTTTCAGGGTGCTGTTCTTAAATCTCAAGGAGAATTAGCATATGGCTGTATGGAGGATTTTTTTTGGTTTCAGTTCAGTGCAGGGCCTGACCCATTTTGTTGCCCTGAGGGCTTCCTCCCACCAGCATGCGGCACTCACAGACACTGAGGATTCTTGGAGAAGTGGCCAGGAGAAGAAACAGGCAGATTCAAAAGACGTCAGATGCTCTGAGACATCTGCATTTTCGCATAATTCCATTTGGACTTCCTTTTTTTTAAAAAAAAAATAAAAAAATACAAGATTATATCTGTCTTCCACTGGATATTCCAGAGAATTTACTAAAATTCCAAAACAGGTCCCAGAACTCTTGGCTCAGTCTAACCTATCCTTCTTCACCCACATGAGAGAATTGTGATTCTCAAGGGTGAGCCCTCGGGACCTGTCTGTGTATGTGCACAAACAATAAACAGCCCCTAGAAGACCTATGGCTGCTTCAGCTACACTGGGGACCCCTGACAAAGCAAAAGGCAGGAGGAGCCCCCAGCGTTCAGCTTGGTCACAGGACTCCTGTTCTTCCTGTCTTGCTTATCTAGGGAGTGCCTGAGCCCAGCTGCACAGACTCTGGAAGTGAGAAGCAAAGCCTACGGGAAATGCCTCCAGGATATATCATCTGGCTAACTCTGCCATAAGCCAGCATCTTAAAGAAGCAGAAAACTTAAGCACATGACAGTTAGGAAAACCAGTCTAGCCTGTCCATGGTTCTGTACGATGTTTACTATCCTAGCTAACATTCCAGCAGCTTAGATTTTCTTCATTCCCAGTTCAGTTATAGCGAGGCGTTCCTTTGTGCTCTTCATTCCCCTACTTGAGAGACTGCACAGCCCTTGTCTTCTTGTCAAAGCATTTCCTTTTTGGTGTAAAATAGAGGTTTTAAGTGAAAAGCACTGCACACAACGCATAACTAATCACCGTCAAGACCTTCACACGTCACCACTGGCGCATTATGATTCCCTGTGGATATCAAGCATTGGGCATTGACATTTTCCCCTTTTGGTTTCCCAACAGCACTTTTTACGATGGGTGGCAACGGCGATGGACAACCGTGCAAATTTCCCTTTAAATTTCAAGGCCAGTCCTATGACCAGTGTACAACAGAAGGCAGGACAGATGGATACCGATGGTGTGGAACCACTGAAGACTATGATAGAGATAAGAAATATGGATTCTGTCCAGAGACTGGTAAGGGAAACGTCGTTTGTGTAACAGTCTCATTTGTCATTGGTTTAAGTAATGAAAATTGAAGGGTTTTTTTGTTTTGCCCTTTTTTTTTTTTTTTTTAAACACATACACCAGAGCATGTAAAGGTTAATGAGTAAAGCACAGTTTCCCCATTGGTGGCCAAGGAAGTAACTAAGACAAGCAATCTATTTAAAGGATACTGCATGTAGCATACAGTACTACACCAGACTTACAAGGGATACACGGAAGTCCTTGAACCATAGGGATAAATGTTAATTGAGTAGACTACAATTTGTTAATGGCCCTGGAAGAGAAGTCTCACGTGACAGAAGAAAGCATGACTGATATTTTAGCTTATACCTGTCAATAACTAACACTTCACATTTACATTGGAAAAAAAGGTAATCCTGTTTAGTACGGTAAGCTCCAGCTGACAGATCTTCTTAGCAGCTCAGGAAAACTAAGGGAAATGGTTTACCCAGGAAAATAAATATCTGCTTTCTTCACAATTTTTGATATTTTGAAACGTGAATTTTATTACATAGAAGAACAAAAATAATTTATAGCTTGGCAGGTGTTCAATTTAGGATATAGGCTATAGTCATAGCTATTTAGCTGCTGCAGTTCTAAAATCTCAGCCTTTTACCAGAGGCAAGGCACAGCTACGGTTCATGCATGACAGACCATAAACTTCAGCCCACCGCTGGCACAAAGGCCAGCTGAGAGCACACAGATGCACCCTGTATTTCAAGTCTTCTGAAAATAGCCTAGCCATTTCAAATGTGGATTTGTATCAGTGTTTGGTTTCCTGCTAGTTCTGACATCCAGGTTTAACCCTTTAATTTTACCTTACAGATGATTTAAAAAATAGAAATATAAAGGATCAAATTCAATATAACTTGCTACATAGTTAGGAAGGTAGAAATCTAAAGAATGGTCCAACAAGCAGAAGAACCAATATATCTGGAATCAATACAGCAGAACTCCTAGATAATAGAGTCTCTATTACTGGAACAATAAAATGGTTTAAGTTTTTTTTCCCCTAGTATAAAAGGTTATTGCTTAAGGCAGCTGTGCTCATTATTTTCTGATTTATTAATTAATAATTATCACTAAGTAATAATAAATAATCAGGGAGACAACCAGCTTTATCTTTGTGCTGCTCTTCTGTACCTTCTAAGAAGACAGACCATAATTTGAAAGGAATTATAATTCCTAAGTAATTCCTATGTAATTGTAATTTCTAGGTAGTTTTCCTATTTAATTAATTAAATGAATTTGATATTCTTTTCATATTTTTTGTGATACCTACTTGAACATGTAATTTTTGGTTTAGTTTTAAGCTCCTCCCTCTAGAAAATATTTGTATGTGCACATACACAAGTATATTTCCAATATATTACTGCCATATACTATACAGCTGAGAAAGCAGTTGCAGAAAGTCTTGCAACTTTTTGCATTAGTATTGTCAAAAGAAAAGAAAAACAGCCACCCCCATTTTATAACTATTCCATGAGAGAATGTTTGAAATCATATGCTTTCAAACTGTAACCTGCTGTCAACATACAGCATTTCCTCAGTTTATTAGGAATTTATGACATTTTGACTACTCTTCAGGACACTTTTTTCCTTGAAAGCTTGTACTTCAAGTGGGACAGAATCACAGAATCATCTAGGTTGGAAGAGACCTCCAAGATCATCTAGTCCAACCTCTGACCTAACACTAACAAGTCCTACACTAAACCATATCACTAAGCTCTACATCTAAACGTCTTTTAAAGACCTCCAGGGACGGTGACTCAACCACTTCGCTGGGCAGCCCATTCCAATGCCTAACAACCCTTTCAGTAAAGAAGTTCTTCCTAATATCCAACCTAAACCTCCCCTGGCACAACTTTAGCTCATTCCCCCTCATCCTGTCACCAGGCACGTGGGAGAACAGACCAACCCTCACCTCACTACAGCCTCCTTTAAGGTACCTGTAGAGAGCGATAAGGTTGCCCCTGAGCCTCCTCTTCTCCAGGCTAAACAACCCCAGCTCCCTCAGCCGCTCCTCCTAAGACTTGTTCTCCAGACCCCTCACCAGCTTCGTTGCCCTTCTCTGGACTCGCTCGAGCACCTCAATGTCCTTCTTGTAGCGAGGGGCCAAAACTGAACACAGTACTCGAGGTGCGGCCTCACCAGAGCCGAGTACAGGAGGACAATCACTTCCCTAGCCATGCTGGCCACACTATTTCTTATACAAGCCAGGATGCTGTTGGCCTTCTTGGCCACCTGAGCACACTGCTGGCTCATATTCAGCTGACTACCAACCAATACTCCCAGGTCCTTTGACAACTACCAACCAGTTGATACTCAGTAGCCCTTTAACCTTCCTGACACTAAACCTACCACTAACCTTCCTGAGACACTTTAAAGCATCATGAGAAAAGGCATTATCAAAGTGACCCCACAGAAGTACTCGCTGTGCAGTTCTCTTCCACAAAACACCACTAACTGCTTCTTTCTCTAAGCTGTGCACCTGGGTCCAGGGCTTGTTCTCTTTGCCACCAAAACTAAAGGCAAGTTCATTGCAATAGACATTGCTAGCCCTCTTTTCTGTGTCAAAGGATTTTGTTCTTCAATATTAGTTTTGATCATACTCGTTAGTTAAGAGGATTGCAAATTTTCTTTCTCTTTTTCACGTGTAGCTTAGGAGAAGATGCATCAGCTTAATCCTACAAAAGGGATTCCCTTCTCAATGTGTTTTACTACCATTTTCCACAGCCATGTCAACAGTTGGTGGAAATTCAGAGGGAGCCCCTTGTGTATTCCCCTTCATCTTCCTTGGGAACAAGTACGACTCCTGTACCAGCGCAGGTCGCAACGACGGCAAGCTGTGGTGCGCTTCCACCAGCAGCTACGACGACGACCGCAAGTGGGGCTTCTGTCCGGATCAAGGTAACTCCGCTTGTCAGAGCCATGCAATGGAAACAGCACACTGATGGCACCACACTCCTGACAATTTCATTCTCATACCTATCACTCCTTTCTATGATACTTCTCCCCCACCCAGTATCTGAGCGAAACTCCTACATTCAAATGGGAGAAAAACCTTAACAAGTCATCCCAGGGCTCATCTGCCTGAAACATTAAGTTTCCCTAAAACTGCAGTGGAAGTATATTTCCAAAATATAACCAAACCCATTTTTTTTAAATAATTGTAAAAGTGTTTCTTTCATGACCAATTTTTCCCTCCAAATCCAAACTCCACAAGGACTATAGTACTTCTCTAGTTACGCAAGAACGAGAATGACATTGGACAAACTACAAACAAAAGCTAAATGTAAAAAATGAACACACTTGTGACAGATATTGCTAGAGATGAAGAAAAATGTTTAAAAAAGAGAAAAAAGGAGGGAACTTTATGTTATGTCTGTATGGTGAATACCAGTATTTAAAGTTATTTTCATTAATATTTGCCTTTATTTGTAACATGGATAAAATCAAATAAAGCAAAAGGCATTTTACTCATCTACAGACAAGTGCTAGGTTCAGGCTTCTGAATATTTTCCCTTTCTCCTTTAGGAGGAAAATAAATGCCATATTTCAGAGACTGTTTGGACATAATTGATTAAAAGCAATCCTATGATAAAAGATATTTTTTTAACTTAACATTTGGTACAACAGTGCTGATTCAGGCTTTGTTCAGAGACAGAGGTATACAGACCTGTTAAACATTTCAGTACCATTTCAGGATAGAAAAAGATTTGAGATCTAGATTGCAAGTTTAATTCTTCCGTGCTTAAAGAAAAATCTATGATTTGATACACTTCCTTTTTTCACGGTACTAAGACAAAGTCACAAGTGAGGCTGTAGCAAACATCAGCTACAGCAGAGGTTTTAGACTCTCCACTGGAATATTTCTCAACGTATCTATGACATACATAATTAGAGGCTGTAATTACTAATTACTGTGTTTATGATTAGGAGATTTTCCTGGATAGCAAGGAAAATAAGGCCATGACTAACCTGTGCGGTACATTTTTGACACAAAGCAGCTGATACTAACTCGCTGTTACTCAGGATACAGCCTCTTCTTGGTCGCTGCACATGAATTTGGCCATGCTATGGGACTGGAGCACTCCGAGGACCCAGGAGCTCTCATGGCCCCCATCTACACCTACACCAAGAACTTCCGACTTTCTCAGGACGACATTAAGGGGATCCAGGAGCTATACGGTAAGGCCTTCCTCATCAGCAGAATTCAGCAGAAGAGCATGCAGCGCAGGTTGAGTTTGGGGACTCAGAACTTGCAGGGGATTTCATACTGCCCAGTATCACAAATGCCACGGACATCCTGTTGTTTCACGTTATTACCAGGGCTCCTACTCCAAGCAAGTATCACAGTTTAAGGATAACGAGTCACCAAATTTACTGAACTACTCTCAAAGCTCCCCTGATAAATACACCCAACTTGTAGATTCCAGTTCCTCTTGCCTCTACTAGGACAATGAAACATTGTGCTTTTCTCTAGCCTGAAATATCCGATGAGGGTGGTTTTGTCTACATCACCCTGAGCTTCCCAGATTGCAACTGTCTGTAGGAGGGGAAGGGGTTTGCTTCCTGTCCCAGCTGGAAAAGAGTTCCCATTGACTTCCCACTATTCAGGTTGTACAGGCACGATAACATTTGCAGATAATGTGTGGAAGATGATAGCTGTATATAAACGTATTTGGCAAGCTCCTGGAGAAGAAAGTGTTTTTATGCTGGTACATCTTTAAAATTCATTACTTTCTCCACAGACACACTTAGTAAAATGCAAAGGAATAATTATGATTAAAGTTCCTTCCATTTATATATTTTCCACCTTCTGAAGGCAAAAATACACTAGTCAATTAAGCAGCCTAGGAAAATCCATACCGTTTCTCTTTCTGTACTTCACCCTTTTCTACTGAGATATCTTCCTAATTGTGACTACATCCTACAGTATTTAAGACTTTAGAAATGATAAGAATACACCAAAATGATTACCACAAGAGACCTTTTAATCAAAAATCTGATATAAATCTTTTCTTTTTTTTTTTTTCCCCTCTTGTTCTTAGGTGCTTTAATTAAGACTGGGAATTGAGACATGGGCAGGGTTAAGTGAATTTCCTAAGCTTGCACACCATATCACTGAGAGAGTTCAGAATTTAACCCAATTTTCTCAAGTCACACCTCAAAAACCGAGACAAAACTATCTTTCATGCTTCTTTGTAACTGAAATAACCCTTACACAAATGGCTTTCTATATAATACAATTGTTTGGAAAAAAAAAAAATTTCTTCCATTTCTATCACCTCAAACCCACTATATGCACATTGTGTTTAGTGAAGTAAACCAGCCTGATGTCTAAGAAAAAGTCAAATGCCTCTTAACAGCCAAAGAAATAGAACAAAATAAAATAAACCTGATGGCAAAGAGCATGTTCTAAAGAACACATTTTGATTAGCGATAAAGACACAGAGGCCACGTACAAATTGCTCTACATTCATCTTCATAACTTGCAACCACCATTCTTCATTAGACTTTTAATATTAGAAGTTTTTTCCCCCTTTGAGCACCACCTCAGAATCATTCCCCTTCTATAAATTATGTGACTTCACGTGCTACCCACCCAGCACTGCCTTTCAGTGTAACGGGCTCTCTCTGTTCACCATTACAGAAGTATCCACTGATGTCGAACCCGGACCAGGGCCAGGGCCAGGACCAGGCCCACGTCCTACCCTTGGACCTGTCACTCCAGAGCTGTGCAAACATGACATTGTGTTTGATGGAGTCGCACAAATTAGAGGAGAAACATTTTTCTTCAAAGACAGGTAAGTGAGATACATTGTTTACTGATGCGCCTCGAGTGGAGGAATCTGTCAAACCTATTTGGCAAAATCCAGAAAGTTATCATTGGGCACAACCTCTGCCTTTTCTTCTTTATGCTCAGGGATAACAACGTGTCCTAATCAGCTCCTAGGGGAAAGAAATGGCAAATTGTGATGGTTTTTGATTTCTGGCTTCTGCCTACCCTGGGATTGCTCATGCCAAGATGCTATGACAGCAACTGGGCTGGTAGTAGTTATAGCCAAGATCAGAACAAAATGCCAGTAGCCTCACAAAAAAGCCTGTTCTCATGGTATCTTCAGCCCAGTTTTACAGATTAGAGAGCCAAAATTAACCTTGGTGTCACACTCTGCTGGCTTCTGTGGAATCACATAAGGGTTGCAACCAGCTCAAAAGGGTCAAGTAGCTGGGAAATGCATCCAAACTTCTAAACACTTATGCAAACCACATCTGACCCCTCCCTCCCCCCAAATCCTTAGAGATTTACGCATCTGTAATATTAATCACAAAATTAGCAATGGAAGAGATGCATTAGTCAGTCTATTGCCTGCCAAACAAGGATTCACTCCCTATAAAATATTTCCGGATGCTGACTGTAGCAAGAACTACAAGGATTGTAACTCGGCACTGGAAACTCCATTACTTTTGGTGAAGTAGAGCTCTGGAGGCGCTATCCTTCCTGATTTCATTCCACATAGTCTGCAATCCGGAGGAAAGTTTCAAATCTGACTGCAGGAAAACTTCTAATCTGAACGTATAAAAACACACCCCAAAAGAAGCACACCACCCAGAGCTAGTGGCAATAACCTCTAATGCCTCCCCCACCAGAGACTGTTTTAGGAAAACTTCAGTGTAATCATTACGATGGCCTGGCCTGAAGAGGGCCTGTCCTTTTCCTGTGTTCCTAAAGACGCAATTATGGAAATCTGTCAGCAAATCTTGTCTTTGAATGGTTTAATACAGGCCGAGTCCAAAACTCATTAATAACAGCATTATGTAACTCAGGGCTGCTGTAACGACACATCAGAGATGCTGATGATCAGGATAGGCAGCAGGAGGGCAAAGGCCCCAAAGCAGAAGACACAAGAGGCTTTTCTTGTGCAAGAGCAGAGGTGTTCCTGATAGGACAAGGTGGCTGCACAACTTCAGCTCCTTTGCCAGGGCCCTGTTATTGCCCAGCTGCTCAGCACTGAACAGCTTCTCCTAAAGACTATGAGACTTGGCAGCACCATGCCTGAGAGACACGAAAGCTCTTTCTTCCCTGCCATAAATCAATGTCCAACTTTAAATCATTTACCCTCAGTTGCTCTGAACATTCTCCCAAAGCAACTGAAGATCTGGGCCCGTGTATATTCAATGCATATGCCCAAATCAAACATCTCCTAGCATATACAAGCATAGGCAAGCATCTGAAGCTGATGGACGTATTAAAATTCACCTTTTCATTGCTCCTAGACAGATTGTTTTGGATTTGAGGGTTTACAATCTGTATTGCATTTTTTGCGTTTCAGCAAAGCAGAAACTGGGATTATATTCTTCTAACTGGGAATTTTTAACATTACCCATTTCTATTACAACCGCTGTGTGCAAAAAGATTCATTCAACACGTCCATGGGGACACCTAGGATACCTTCTGTACTATTCCTCTGGGCCCTATCAGCAGCAGGCCCAGATTCCATACAACCCAGTGATCCTGGATCCCAAGTAATGGCTAGCAATAGCCCTCTCTTGGCCCAGAAAGGGCCCCACTGTACCAGCAGATCAGCCTCGCAGGAAGCCAGTGCTGGGCCCCTCCGGTAAGCAGTGCAGAGCTGGCCCCACCACCCTGGCTTAACAAGTTTGCCAAAAACAGTGCAAAAACTTCTGCTAGCATAGTCAGAGAGCTAAATTATTTACCTCATCTCAGTGCTTTCAAAAGGAAAAACACATTCTTATAGTGATAAAAAAACCTTGCAAGTTCCACAGTGTTCACAGCATCCCGATGTCCTTTTGCTCACTCGTGGGCCTTGATTTTCAGCCAGACCTCCCCCTTGCTTCTGCTTTGGTAAAGCGGTAACCATGTACAGCTTGATTCAGCAAGGAACCATTTGAAATCCATCCCTAAATCAGCAGAGCAATTCAGTGTTCCTTGTAATCAGAAGGAAACAGAGGTATTTCACATTCAGCTACAGTTGGTCGAAGAACTACACAAATACTAAACCAATCTGTTCAAACTGGCTCATTCTCTACCCAACGTTCAGCAAAAGCAGACAATTGTTTAATTGTTTTCCTCTAGAACAGATT
This sequence comes from Anser anser, assembly GCF_964211835.1. Lineage (NCBI taxonomy): Eukaryota > Metazoa > Chordata > Aves > Anseriformes > Anatidae > Anser > Anser anser. The sequence continues at coordinate 9,446,722 of NC_139732.1, forward strand.
TGCCTGTCAGTCTTGCAGCATTCAAAATACCAGGCAAGCAACATTATGACTCACTTTTGGAATCCAAAAAGCAAAATGTCTATCATGTCGTGTGACTTCTATGATTCACTGAAATGACCCTAGCATCCAACTGTCACATTACACAGCTATAAGGAGCAAGTAGCAAAAAGGAGGTCAGATCAGATGAATTCTTTTAAAAAAATTGTTTTTCTCTTCCCCACAAATCACATCTCAAACCAAAGAAATCAAAGGGAATATACATCCAACAGTTGAGCCTTTCCACTGGGCACAGAATTCTCCAAGCAACCAGTGTCTAAATACGACCCACTGATTTGGTCCCTTTACATAGCTGCACATAATCATAATAAATAATAATAATGACATTGATTACGTTAAAATATAATATAAAAAGCATAAATATGTAATATATAAAAAGCATGAATTCTGTCTACAAACCTAATATTAAAATATAACCTGAATGACTTAAAACGTTTTAACATTTTCAAGTGAAATGAGAAAGCGAAATTAATTTCACCATTTCCTCAATGACAAGAGTAGAAATAAAAATACCTCTTACCCAATTCAGAAACAAAAGAAAATTCAACTTTGACAAAGCTTCCCTTCCCACAGAAAACCTCACCATTTTAACAAGTCCCTTGAAATGTGGTCTTTAATTAAAAAAAAAAAAAAAAAAAAAAGTGTTCAAGTCTCCATCGACTCCAGGAAGTTTTGAATTCATGCAGATAGCAATTATTAGTGCTGACTCAGCCATGAATCAGGTCCAAACTTGACTGAGAATCCTGTAACCTGGCTTTTCAAAGGAGCTTTTTTTTTCCTTCTTCCTTTAAGGAGATACTGTTACGAATGAAGTGTTGGGAAAATTTGTTACACAGATTTCTATTTCATATCATATTGGATATGCTTTTCTGTCTAAGATGAGATGCACAAAAATATATTTTATCATTACCTTTTACAGTGTCTCATGCCGAAAAACTATCACAAATAAGAGTAATTAGCTAACTGCCCTATTCTTTGCCTCTTTTTTAAATGAAAATGATGGGATATACTCAGAAATTTTTTTTACATGTTAAAAATAGATTTAAAAATGAGAGTAAGTTTATCTACTATCTTAATTATTAGTACCATATGTCAGGTTAAATTAATATGTATTTTTAATTAAGAGAAAAAAAGACGCACTTTGCCAGTTGCACTCTTCTTCATATCAAACACTACAGATGATCATAATTCAGTATGCGGCAGCTAATTACACTTGCAAATGCATTTCAAAATGTTTTATTTGTCCTAGCTAATGTTGTTTGTTTCAAGTCAAATTTCTGTTGATAAAAACACAGCAATTTATTGTATAAATTTAGGACTGATGCTCCAAGTTTTAGGCAAAAGCAAAATTCAATTTCAGCTCCTGGGTTTCTCAAGCTTTTGCTTATTCTGGGTAGGAACGAGTAATGACAATTTGCAGTCTCCAAAAACTAAGGTGCCAGTAGCATCTCGATCTTCAGCAACATAATAATGCTGTTTGACCTTATAATTTAATAGCTACAGCTTGGTGGTATCACTATACTTAGTGGTATCACTAGCCTGCTGAGTTTCGTTTATGACAATAGCACAACTTTTGTTCTTCTGAGGGAAAAAAGTTGTTTGTTCTATGGAGGAAGAAACTGCAGAGCTATTTTTAATACCAAAAGCCCTCAGTACAAAGCTCTGCCACTTAAAGATAATTACAGCTTTTTAAAGCTTAAATCAAATGATGATCCTACTTATCCATAAAGTAGCCAATAAATCACCCTTTGCATTTCTCTAATGAACATTTTTAGAGCTGGCAGTTCCTTTTACAGCCCAGCTCACTTCCAAGCAGTTTGATATACTGTTATTAAATCTGAACTTTTAGTCACTACAACAGTAATTGCAAGAGCAATTCATGGAATACAGATCTCTGCTTTTGTCAAACACTCATCCATCTGTTCCATACACAACAACAGGAGAGCTTTAATAGTTTAAATGCCCTGTAAATGAGTTTATTTGTATAATCAAAGCACAGACTGCATTTTGCTCTGATGGAAAAAGCAACGTGAACTCCAAAGCAATCAGTGTAAGCTATTTCATCTGCAGTCCAGCATGCAGCTCATCGTGCAACTGTTTCAGCAACACACTTCTAAGTGAACAGTTTGGCTTTCCAGTTGCTGTAGGAAAACAGTTATAAGTGTGTGTTGCTGCTGATGTGGGCGCGCACACATGCATGCACGCGCACGTGGCCTTTGCCAGGAATGATGAGAAACAGATGTGCTGGTGAATTAGTTCATTGTAAATCTCATACAATTTTGTGTTCTGCTCAGATTCATGTGGAGGACTGTAAACCCTCGAGGAAAACCCACGGGTCCTCTTCTTGTTGCTACATTCTGGCCTGATCTACCAGAGAAAATTGATGCTGTCTACGAGGCCCCTCAGGACGAGAAGGCTGTATTTTTTTCAGGTACTGTTTTTTAGCTTTAAAATGTAAGTAGTCATTTGCATAAGTGTTGTGTTCGGCTTGGTTTCCTCTGACTTGTAACTGGGCCAGGGCACGGCCTGCCTGGGAGCCAGTACAGCCGCTGGTAGGGGTGGCAGATCTCAAACGCCCCGTGCCAGCAAAGGCTGGGTCTAAAGGCTCTGACCAGCATTCAGCCCCATTACAACTACAGCACAGGGGAGCCACAGGCCCCTCGAAGGATACATTCACCAACAAGCAGAACTAAACAGGGATTAGTACTTCAAACACAAAGCAACGCAACAGCAACAGTGGGAGCTCTCTTTCACCCTGTGTTTCTTCCTTTTCCTCTCATTTTAAGCTATTGTCTGTCCGGGTTGCTTGAGAAGACTGCATCCTTTTTTCCCATGCCTTCCCCAGCCTTCTCCTCCTTTGCCAGAGGCTGACTTCTGCTCTGGCTCCCCAGGACCTGCCTTGGTGGCTCACCAGCAAGGACAGAGGCAGTCATGCTTGTCGCCTCCACGGGATGGGAAGAGCAGGGGAAGGGCTGCCCTGGCCACCCTAAAGCACACACATGGTTCAGCTGTGCTGGCCGAGTTAGCAGAGCTGGGAGGCTGCTTTCAACATGACAGACTGAGCCAGCAAAAACTGGGCTGCAGTATCTCCTAAAAACATGACTAAACATCTCCAATCATGTAAAAACCATATGGCCGATGCTGCTGTACGTTTTCTGTACAGGATGGAAAAGAGTAATGATAATCTATTCCACATGTCTCAAAGGCTGTTTGCTTTAGTTTACATGGGGGAAAGAAACACTTTAAAATGTTTTATTTCAGCCAAGTCAAAACACTTTCAATATTGCATATACTACACTTAATCCTATTACATCTGCATCTCTCTCCCTCTCTCTCACCTATGTCAGTCCCCTTGTTATGTTTTCCAGAAAAATGTAACTAACCTGCTTTAAGTAAATAAGAACTATCAAGCCATCAAAGATTGGTTTGAAAGTCACCTGAAACTCAGCTGTCTGAAAATACTTGCTGGCGAGAGCCACCCTTTGCTCCTGAATGGTGAAATGGCAATTTCACTTTTTTTTTTTTTTTTTTTTTTTTAAGTATTTCTCAAATACTGCCCTTTACACCTGTCTCATTAAATATTTGACTTTCCTTCCCACTAACTATATCACAGGATCCAAGAGACATCCCTTCATGAACAAAACTTTCCATGGTGTTAAGTGAATCCAGTTGGGGTGTTTACTAAGTAAATTACAATTCCACATAAAGAATGCAAAATCAGACCATCTTCCATCAGCACATATTTGGAAAGACATTAGAAAATGTCATATGACAAAAGACAACAGAAATAGGAACTCTGGGCAAAAGCTTCCTGGTAATTGCTCAATAAAATCACTGAATAAAACAAGCCAAGGAGACAAATGGCAGAATAAAACAAATGAATAGTGAATTTCTGCATTTAACCTTCAGGTGCCCATGTCTAGTTTCAGCCCATCTTCACCATACAAAAAGTTACCAATATTAACAATTTATTTTTACAATATGCCAACTGTTGTTTGTTTGTGTTTTTTAAAAAATAAAAAATAAAAGGTAAAGAGCTGCACATTAGGAAGTCTTTCCCTAAGAGTTCAGAAAAATGAGACAGACAAGAAGAAAGAGGAAGAAAAAGCACACTGAGGTGATATTTTACTAAGATCAAGCTACAATTTAAGGCAAAAGCAGAAACTGTGATCACAGTACAACTGCACTCTAGTGTTTCATAGATGGAAAAATATTAGAGAGTCTAGTATTACAATTAGTACAACAAAAATTCCCATATCACAGTACAAAAGAAGAAATATTCCTCTGTATTTGATCAATAATCAGAGTTTGTTTCTTCCCTTTCTTAGGAAATGAGTACTGGGTTTATACAGCCAGCAACTTGGATAGGGGCTATCCAAAGAAACTCACCAGCCTGGGACTACCGCCTGACGTGCAACACGTCGATGCAGCTTTTAACTGGGGCAGAAACAAGAAGACATATATTTTTGCTGGAGACAGATACTGGAAGTAAGAGGCATAGAAGTGGTGGTGGTGGGACGTTGTTAGCTTGTATCTCTAGGGCTGAATGCACACTCACGTGCAGGAGGAAGGAGTCAGACTCACAGGTTTTATCCTCTGGAAAAAAAAAAAAAGAGGGCTGCTGGGACAGCATTGACAGCGGTAGTGAGTGAGGATGCTGAGGCAGGGGTATGGCTGGAGAGCACTCCAATACAGTAGTGGGAATCTAGCATGTATTTGAGATAACAGCTTGCTAGGGAAGTGGAGATCTGGTGTCTCTGCCAGGCTGCTCACCACCAACAACCTATCCCTCCAGCCCTGCGTCCCAGCAACTGTCCCACATCAGTCCCAGGCTCTTACAAGGGGCAAGTTGTTCCTGTCACCAGCTCACAACTAGGAGAAAGCTCTGAAAGGACTTCCAAAAAAAAAAAAATGCTGATCATCAGTCACTTGAAGCGAGATTGCCTTTGAAATTCTTTCACTAAGCCATCAGGTCTGAAGGTGCTGTATGCAAAAGAAACACCAACCTGCAGCTAGCGAAGCTCACTGGGGATGTGGGGATGACTGTAATCCTCTTGGCAGCTGATGTACCAGTCACTCACATGTTTGCTTTACTCAGAGTTGGCACTGAGGAGATCTGAACAAACTGCAAGAAGTCTGTTAGTACTTCGGGAAAAAAAATCGCAGCTTCAATGCGTTTTGACAGTCTCTGCAATCCTTTTCATGTTTCCAGTGCGCGATCAGGGAAGTTTTGTTGCAAAGAAGTCCACAAATACCCACAAATGCCTGTAAATGTGTACTTGCACTAGGGTTCCTGTTCAAAAGACTGTTTGAGAAGCAAAATATGATGCAACATAAGCAAGTAAACTCGCACCTTTTTATTAAAACAATTATCATATTGTGATGTGGCCGAGACACCCTAACCAGCATGGGATCTGTGTTAGTATAATCAGCACCCAATAATTCCACCCAAGGCTTTATGTTTTAGATAGACAAAGCATAAAAAAGGAAGACACATGGGCTTGACTAAGGTTATACAGCAATCTGTGACAGAGCTGGGCACTGAGCTATATTTCTAAGTAAATTTCAAGGTATCTAAACTGCAATCAAGGTGCAGGTGACCTGCTACAAGAACACGCTCTGTCCAGGAAAGGTATCAGACTCAGAGATGAAGAAGGAATGTCTTGAAAATGCCCCAAGACTACTGCAGTGTTAGAAATAAATATCCTGCGTTGCACCTGATGAAGAGTGTACTAAGCTTATTTAATGGAATTTTACCGTCTTAGCTGGCAGGAAGACTTGGCACAAAAGATGATCTTACAAAGCAGACGTGCCTTGGTGCTTTGATGAACTGGGTGAATTACCTCTGTGCTGCCTATCAGAACAGTGTGAGACCAGAACAGAGACACTAACTTCTGCTTTCACCATCCGAGGTCTCTTCCAGGAACAGGACTGTACTCCAGGAATGCCACCATTAAGCAACAGGCTGAAAACTAAATCACTCATTAACTGACAATTTAGAGGAAAGCTAAAAAGTAGAAACAGCAAGAGAAATCTAAAAGATTCTCCAAGCTATAAGGGTCCCTTCTGAGAGATGATCTATATAAAATATCAAAAGAAGTATCAGTGAAATTGAGTCCATTTTATATGTACATTAATTTCATGTTATTATCAAATTGGATGAGTGTCTTTTTTATATCCTAATGGCTGTGGAGTCCTGTAAGTAAATAAAATACCCTTTTACAAGTGCCACTTAATCATAACTTTCTTTCAATTACTTTGAAGACTCTACTCTCCTCTATAATTTAAAGGAAAAAAAGAACTTAAAAGCTAAAGAACATTATTCATCTTTTAATGTCACACAGACCATTTTGTTAAATTATTTCAAGTAGTTTTAATACCGCCATTTGCAATACTTCTGATTCCTATCAGAGCCTACAGACTATGAGGTAGCAAAACTGCTGGGCTCCTCTGTACCAACCACTGTTGTGATTAACTGCACTCCAGGGCCTCCACGTAATTCATCACTAATCTCAGACCGTACTCCTATGCATTCCAGAATGCATAATTTATTGTTAAGAAATCAAAATAAGCTTAAGGAATTTCTATACGTTTAAAGATGAAAGCAAACTGTTGACAAATATTTGAGAAAAAAAATGCATCCCCAACAGATGCAGTAACATTTAAGAATGTGCTTGTTTCATTTTATTAAAGGACTTTGCTACATAGAATCAAAACAGTTTCATACCATAATCCTTTTTTTTTTTTTTTTTTTTTTTTTTTTGCTATTATCACACTTGCTTTTAATGGATTTTTGGAAGCCTCCTCCTCTCCCTTCATCCAGCCCCGAGCTATTTTAGTGTTATTATAACGAGATTGTTGAACAAAGTGAAGTTATGTGAGGGAGAAGAAACGGAGCTGGCTCAGATTCCACAGCTCAAATTTTAAATCTGCGCAAGAAGACACTAAGATTTTCTTTAAATATCCAAAGAAAATACAGGAAGTAATTTACATTCATTATATAAATTGATTTTAACCAACCTACTGCTCAGTTGTACCAGTGTACCTTTGGATAAAATCCAAGTAGTTTCATAGTGCAGTAAGGAAAAAGTGACCCAAGGTACCTACAGATGCGGAGAAGCAGAACACACGACCATAACACTTCCCTCCTGCCAGCGCCGGTCCCAGAAGAGCTGTCTGAAGCCTGCCCTTTTTGAAGAGGTGGTGGTGGAGGGACTGATGTCTCACGCATTGGAAGCCTGCTTCAAGGCATGTCCTGTGTTACTGCTCCTTGGGACATCTCCCCTGCTCCAGCCCAGCAATGACTGCAATCTATACATCAGGAAAAAGGGGAAACCAGGCTGCTGTCTTGCTACTTTCCTCTGAACAGTTAAGGATCTTGCATATCTGGGACATTTATTCCCTGTGTACGGAGATGGAGATTCTGGATTACTTGGGGGTGTGCAGAAATGACTCCACACCGATCTACCTTCACCTTGTACAGTGGGAAACAGAGTCAATGAAACAACTGATCGTCTATCAACGTGGATGCACACAGGCCCACTCACTTTTGAAGGACACTGAAAACTAAACCTTAATTCCTCGGAGTTGTGTGGATTAGCATCAGATGAGGCTTTCTCTTCAAAGCAGTGCACCAAAGCCTTTGTGTTTTTCAAATAAATGCATGCATTTTAACATGGCATTTACCTCTTGAACATCACAAAGAGAAAAAGGACTGTGAGAAAACAATAGGGTTTTTTAACAAAAAATTAAGGGAAGAATTAGGGTGGAATTTGTAATTTAATAGCCATCCATCAATTACATGGACTACAAGCTTAACTTGTTAAATAAGATTTTTTTTTTTAATATATTAATTTCTCATTAAAATCTGATATCTCCATATGTCAGTTGCTGCCTGAAAACAGTCACCCTTCCTAGAATTATGTTTGGAATTTTAAAGCTTTATTTCTGGAAAATGTTTTGCTTAGCAAAATTTCAATGTAGCACAAATCACAGTTCCAGAAGAAAGGATTTCACAGGGTTTTAAAGGAATTAGGAATAATAATAATTAAATGTAAACAATGTTACTGTCTTGGTTATCTTTTCTGTTTGATTGTTTTATACGGTCACATGAGGACTCCCTGAAAAATTATGCTAAATGTCTACATTAAATACAGATATGTAACGCAGAGATATAATTTGCTTCAGGTACAATGAAGAAAAGAAAAAAATGGAGCTTGCATCCCCTAAATTCATTGCGGATTCCTGGAATGGAGTTCCAGATAACCTAGATGCTGTCCTGGGTCTCGGTGACAGTGGTAAGCTATAATCTGATTTAAGTCTCTAACAAGGTCTCTTATTTGTCTCCTGTGACGCTTATTAGATACTTACAGACCACAAGGAATTGAAGTAAGAGCCACTGCTGCTCAGATCTGCAAACTACTAGATCAAACTAACTTTCTGGACTCTCTTTTTCCATTGAACATCAGTTGATAAATACCCTATTAATCACAGCTCAAACTATTTTAGATTAAACTTTTACAGAAAATAACCTCTCCTGGAATACTTTTATACAAATAAATAATAATAGTTTTGCTAACATTTCCTTTTCACAAAGCTCATTGAATTTCAACCTACTACTCTTCTTTATCGTTTACTTCCTTGATGCTGAACACTTTGCAAAAACTAAACAAGGCAAAAATCAGTGTTCAGTTGGATTTTTCCTCTTTTCTTCCTTGCTATTTTCTTAAAAATAGTAAAAGCAATAATAAGGCTATGCATGTCTTGTCAAAGTGTCTTGAAGCATCTGAGTGCTTTCCATTGCTTTGTTGTACTGCCCTGGAAGCCCACTACACAACCGTCAGGCTGTTATATAAATGGAGAAGAGCTACCAATGACGCAGTCACTTTGATCTCCACACGTCACAGCCTCAGATCCGGGTTTACTTTAGTTTTCTGATATGGGCATGGGGAAAAAAAAATAAAAATAATCAGCCTCCTGGCAAATTTTTTATTTAGCATAGTTTAAGACAGTGACTAAAGCATCTCCAGCCACCCCACGCCTGAGGCACAAGATGTCCAGCACCAAAGGCTATGACCAGGCCTGTCCCTGGTGCTTGAAAATTTCCCAGCCTCTTGACTGTTCTGTAGGCTGTTCAGGATTAGCACGCAGCCACAGCACTCTTTCAGCATCCTCCTGCTCTAGCATAGCAGGAACTAGAGTATGATGTTCACCTTGATCACAAACAGGTGGTGTTTTGCTCTTCTTTTTTAATAATAATAATTAAAAAAAAAAAAGCACTCCTAGCAACTTCAGCTGAGGGCCTGGCCCACGGCATGGCCTCATATTTTGCACAGATATGTGTAGAAGTTTGGAAACATCGCTAATATCACGAGTCCCAACTCGATTACAGTTTCTACAGCAATTTCGCCAGCAAATATTTCTACCCAGAAAATTCTGGCTCACAAAATGGTAAAGCGACTTCAGGTTCTATTTAGGACAAGACCTTTGTTCTCCAGAATGGGAATTTCTATTTATTTTTTAAATAAAACTTTTTTAATGCGTGCAAATGCTTCACGAATAAGCTCTTACAGTTCATTAAGCTCTGTGAAATCAAACAAAGAAGCTTTGATCAAGAGTTCCGCACTCCGTAATCTAAGCATACTGTTTTATTTACCTTCACAGGGTACACCTACTTTTTCAAAGACCAGTATTATCTACAAATGGAAGACAAGAGTTTGAAGATTGTTAAAATTGGCAAGATAAATTCTGACTGGTTGGGTTGCTGAACTGTATGAAATATTAATAACCAAATATTTACTTTTTTGTTATATGCCTTATCTGTAATTAGAAATAGATCTGAATGCTAATTACTGGACCAGTCTGGTACTGGCACCAAAACATTAAGTACCAGTACTGTACACATCAGATAATTTAAAAGTGGTTGCCTCCTCAGTATACAAGAGATGTTTACGTATATATTCTGGTACAAGTTTTCAGTTTTTCATGCTAGTAATAGTAATGCTAGTAACAGAACACCCCTCGTTCTTTATTCCCCTGGTGCTTAAAGAAAGCATTGAAACCATTGGAGACTGGATCAGGCCTGTGTTATCTTACATACATCCCAAATAGCCTCAAATGAGATGCGAGATGTACCAGCAGTGCACTTTGATATATATTTTTTTTAATACAACTCTTTTATAAATAGTTGGTTTGTCCTGATGTTTTTCACCCTCTTGAGAGTTTGATCATTACTTCCATTTATTTACATAATACAGAAAGACTGTCAAAGGCACAGGTTGCCTCGGGATTTGATTTGTGTTGATGCATGATGGAATCATGGCAAGAAACTGTATTAAAGTATTGTTTTAAAGTACTTTTTATTTTAATACCGTAGTTAAGTTTAGCAATTTGCTTCATGCACTTTGTTACTACTCTGTAACTTGTTTATATGGACAGAAGACTCAGATTTTTGAAGTCAATGCGTTATACATAAAAGCCAAGTATTATTGTTTAACTTGTTTTATTTTTCCGTTCTTTCTAATATTGGGTTTTTGTTTGGTTAGGTTTTCTGCTTATGCATTGGGCAACAGAAAGTGTTCTTTTCCCATTTGATGGAATGTTTCTCATTTAAAAACAAAAAAGTGTCCCACACATGAAGTGCCAATGATACAAATAAAATCAAATTACACTGTCAACATTTCTCATGGCCATGCTTTCTCGTATCATTTGGAATAAGAAATTCAGTAGCATGTTACAGTGGATACCTCAAAGGAAGGGCAATATTACCCCAGTATATAACTGTATACTGGACTTATTTAGAAACCTGGGTTAATTTTTCTGTTTGTTCTAAGATGAAACGGCAGCAGCTTGCATTACAGAGATGATATGGCCCCACATATCAGAAGGTTGGAAAAGACCTCCAAGATCATCTGGTCCAACCATCCCCCTACCACCAATATCACCCACTAGAGAATTGTCACCTGGATGAATCACTACTACTGCCAAAAGAAAAGATTGATATCTCCCTTCTGAGCATCCTTGTTCCCTTCAGCCACCATTAACTGCCTTCCTAACTAGTTCTGCACCACAGTTAATACGTTAAGGCATAAATCAGAGTAATTGTAACTGAAAAATGCTAGAATTTCAGTTTTGCAGACACCTGGCAACCTTCTCAGGACCACAGGATCTGACGACACATTGCAGGGATGTATGGTCTGCCACAGACATCTTACACTAGTGGTGCAAATACTCTGTTGTTTTCGGGACTGCCAGGAATTCCTCCTGAGTGTTGCAGTAACTTCAACCCAGGGAATTTAAGCACTTACTGCTTTAAGCATCCTCAAATAACCACTCCTTCAAGACTTCTGGATTCTGTGTCAAGACTGACCCAAACTGCATGCTCTAACATCTGTATTTAATACAAAGGTTTCCAAACATTTATACACCAGAAGAACACTTGCAATGGGTCTTTCCAGCTCTGAGCTTGCTAAATCACATTTCTACTGATGACTGCAAGAGTTTCCTGTTCGTCTCCAACTTACGTGTATGTTGTGCAACACTGGCCAATCCACCAGCATACCTTCTGTAACAGTAAGACCGTAAACCTACAAAACCCTGCACATCTGGTGGGTTTTAAAGAGTTCTGCACAACTTCTTGTTTTGTTCTTGCCCGTGTAAATCCATTCCCCAATGACTACATCACTGTCAGAAAAACAGAAACAATTTCTTTATCCTTAAACCTACTTACTCTTCTTTCAATTCAGTTTCAGACTGGCAACCTTAAACTTATCATAGGTCATTTGTAAACACATCTATTTTTGTTCATGAACCGTTACATATGTAGGTGACAACCTGGCAGGTATCACACAAGCTGGAAGAATATACTGACCCTTCCCATTAACATTTCATAATTGATCACTGAAATGCCAAAAGTCACAAAACATCCTGAAAAAGCCCCTGGGATTCATTTCACTTGTGGACAGCCACTTTTAAAATTCAGTTGGAACCCAGATACAACCTGCTCTGCCTCACAGATCTCACCTAGTCATAATCATGGAGAAGCAGCTCTAAAATTACTTCAAAGCATTTTCCAGTTAGGGATGCTATTTTTTTTTTTTCCTACAGCAAAAACTCAAGAAATCATACATTTCCTCCCTGATTTTGTAGCTCTTTGTAGTGAGTAAGCCATGAGATAGAAAGTCCTTTCCCAAGCAGCTCTGCCCGTGTCCCACACCAACCCATCCAGCTCACTTCCCTGGTGGGCCTTGGAGCTGCCCCATCCCTGTAGGCTTTTCTGGAGGTCCCTGAGCTCCTGGATGAAGCTTATTACCCTCACCTGCTCTCTTCGCCTTGCTGGGGCACTGCAGGACTGCGCCCTTGGCAGCAAGACCACTGCCCCTGCCTGCCCTGCTGCCACATCACCCCTTAGGGAGCAGCCTATTCTTCCTGCCCTCTACACTTCTCCTAAGACTCTGTCAGAACTGAATCAGCATTCTCACCCCCCCCTTTTTTTTTTCCCCAACAGAGGAAGAAGCTAAAGATATTATTTTTTTTTAAATCAAAGTCCTGTAAACCCCCGGCACAAAACTCTACGAGCCCCTTACCTAACTTGCTCTGCTTCCACATTCCTATTAAATGGAAGTCAGGCTCACTTCAGACTCCTGGTGTCAGGGCAGGCTACACATGTGCTGCACAGGGGCTCGCCGCAGCATGGACAGAGCTGAGGCACTCCTGCTCCTTCAGCTGAAGGACGTTTTCTACCAGCTGTTCACAGGGCAGGCTCCATGCCCTCAGCAGGGCAATTCCAGTCCAGTGGAGTAAAGGGCAGTGGTTTGGTGACTGCTCTGTCACAATACATACAAGGCAGCCAAGGCTCTAGCGAAACACCACAGTCTGAACACTAAATAGAAACCCCAGCCAGAGCCGTGAGTCATGCTCAACAGCTTATACCTCACTAACCCTCTGGTTTTGTTAAAAATGCATTTTCTTCCTGCTATTTTACCACGACTTTACAAAGCAGTAGTTACCCATAAATTTAAGCAATTGACAGCACTGTGCTGTTCTTTGAATCAGGAGGAAGTACATCCTTCGGGCCTGTTTTAGACAAAGTATTTCTACTGACAAACACAGATGTGCATGCTTTTAGCAGCAAGGACGGGGTGAATGAACATTCAGCTGCTTTTGGAAGTGACTAAGCCAACACATGACCAGGCACCGGGCTCTGGGGGATCTCTGCAAGTGCAGAGATTTATGCCTGCAGGGGAAGCTGTCTGCTCCATACTGGTTATGTGGAAACTCCTCAGTGCTAAGGTATTTCAAGGTAGTGAATTGTAGTAAGGGCAAAAAACACAGAATGGGAACATACTCCCCAAAATAACAAAACCCAACAACTCAGAGACTGACAGAAAAATAAAGCAGGGGCAGGCAGACCTGGAGGCATCTCAAAGCTGCCAGCAGGGTTTCTGCACATCAGGCCTGTCAGAGCCATGTGCCATTACTTGTAACCCATCTCCCTCTGGCACTGCCTTTTAAAATAGAACTGAGAGCAAAAATGGCATCTTCAGGTAAATTATGAGATGTACATTTGCACATGATGGCTAGGATTTCAGGCACAGCTGGCAGGGAAGCTAGCTGCCAGCCCCCTCCCAGTTTAACAGCAAGCCCCTACTTGCAAAGACATAGGCTCGACTTTCCCAGCTGTATGACATTCAGTATAAACCAGACAATTCAACAGCATTCCTTCATTCTCATCATTACATGAAAAATGTTTGGGGTTTTTAGTAACATCTTTCATTAGCCTTTTCTTAATGGAAACAAATATCCAGAAACTCATTGTCTCAGAACTTCTTAATCTAATGGAGAAAGATATGACCAGAATCTGAACAAACAACAACAAAGCACATTAGAGCTCAGAATAACAAAGAAGAATGACAAACCTGGGTACCAGGCTACCAAGAGAAGTCAATTTTTTTTTAATGTCTTTAAATCAAGGCATTACTTTTTGGAGAGAATCTTTCATTTAAACATAGTATTTCTATAGCATTAATCCAGCATAACTTGGAAAAAACACCTGGCCTCAGCAGTTTGGAGACTGAATTTAGTGAACCAATGGTCTCCTAACTTTGGACTGTCTTCGGATATAAAACTAATTTATATATACATCTTTAAGTTATTTAATACATTTTCAAAATTATGTATTAAATATATGCCTGCATGTATACATGCATATACATGCACAGAAATAATTTTTTGCTATACTACAATGTTTTATTTTATATTAATAGGATAGCATGAATACTTTGATTAACTTTAGGCTAATCAACCTTAATGACCTGCTCAGCACATAGCACTGGTTGTTCTCCACAGAACACACCACATGCTGTGTGAAGGCCAACAAACACATTGATACGGCCACAAATACTGGCTCTGCACTGAAGGTGTTCCTTCTTGGTGGCACTGGTACAGGTAACAGTTGACAGCTTCAGGCTTCAAGACTAAGTAGTTAATTTGCCCATAGTTACACTAGCTCAATGTGTAACAGCAATTTCTGTGGCAGCCTAACAAGCCCTGGGAAGGCTTTACCCACATTACCAGCTGATATAACCTCAGGACCATCCTTTCACCTTTTTCCAAGTCCCCAAATTCCTGTTACACTTCTAAAGCCGTGCTTTAGCCAACCTCATCACTCCCACACTCAGACTCTAGGAGGCAACCAACAAGCCACTCTGAAAGGATAGGGAGGAATAAAAGGCAGCACGTCACTCCAGTTCTGCATGTCCCTTGCAAGTTCTGCTGCAGACTCTGCCTGCACAATGAACTGGAGGGCGACAAAAGAGAAACCTGTTGAGCTTTCAGCTTTCTGTTATTGCCCAGCACTTTCCTCTGGGACTCCTCAGAACTGCTCCTGAGTGACTAACCCACTTTGCAGTTAAGAATTTCCTACCATTGCCAAAATAAACGTAAAGTTTTAAGGGGATAATTGTTTTAATTTGTATTAGCCTGGAGCTTGGCAGCCTGTCCCTGGAGTCATTTGGAGGTGGCCTCCCCTTCTAAAAGACAGGAATTCACAATATTAACCTATCCAAGTGGGCTTGTTTTGGGGGTTTGTAACCACTGCTTCAACCTTAGACCGCTTCACAGCTTTATTCTGCCTTCCCTATGCCCCTTACAACAACCATAATGCTGCTGCCAGAAGGGCTGAAGCTGGAAAGCAGCTTTGCACTTTGTAGTTGGAGGCCAGTCAACAATGAAGACCCGGCACCCCCGCAGCAGCAAGCTGCTAATCGCCACGAGCCAAGGAATTAGGAAATTCAACCGCAGGTCTCCCATCCAGCGTCACATCACACACTCAGTTCAGCCACAAAGCCATGATTTCTCCTCTTGCATTTATAATAGATGATTCTGGCCACTGCCTCTCTCCATTGCTCCCTTTCTCAAGTCCCTTAATCCAGCCTACACTGCAGCAGAGTTCACTGCCCCAGGCAGCAGCTGACCATAGTATTGGGCAAGCTGACCTGAAGCAATTCACCAAGAGGCAAGGCTGGCCTGCAAAGGGAGGCAAGTCAGTCTGCTTTCTGCCTGGGGTCAATGCTTTAAGTGTTGAGCCAAGTCTTCCAAAGAAAGGGAGTGATTTCTCACTGTTTGAGGACTAGGCAACTCTCATTACATTCTCCTATCTTGCATTTCCATGGTTTTCTTTTCCATTAAGAAACTGTGCCTTTTCAAGGCCACTGGCAGTTCTCTTCAACAGCTCAGAAGTATGAAGTAGGATGACTTCCCCCCAAAATCTTTTTTCCGTTGTTTCCCATGCAGTCAAAGAAGTTTGTATTCATGTCCTTTTAAAAATCCTCACCATCACTTTGTAGCACTCTGTTCTTCCTGACTAATGCCTTTCATCCATTCTTACATTTAGACACCCTTCTAGGGAGCACTGTGTGGCATTCTCAGTCCTTTGTCTCCTCTATCACTGATTACAGATGTCTAATTATGGCTTGATTCTATGCTCAAATAAGTAAATTCCAGTTCCTCTCACTTTCACACAGCATTTTGAATCTAGGAACATCCTGAAGCTAACGAAAGTTTCCAACCCAAAGGTAGGACACTAACACAACAGATCTTCAGCTTCCAGGTTTTGCTTTGGCTCTTGCTTCAAGCAAGTCCTTTGAGAAAATGCATAATATATCAAAGCACTTGCGGCCTTTACAGATTTTGTTTTGGTTTCACTGCACTTTCATCTCCTCTTTACTCTTTTGTTCTTTTACCTTTCTTTCTAATGTAAAGAACTGGACACTGGGAACAAAACCAGAAGCTGGCAGGCAGGAATTAGCCATTACCTGTAAATTCTGAGTTCAGACCCACTCTAGGAAACAAGGCATGTCACTCTTGGAGATGAGACAAGTCACCTTCAAATATTTTTGTCTGCAGACACTATTTTTGCATGTAAATTCTGCATTGCAGACAGAATAACTGAGAAATTAGGGGCAGAAATTGCAAGAAAGGTAGATTCTGTGCGAGATGTGCTGTATTTTTATTTTTAGTGAACTCATGACGTCATCAAATAGAGCTTTTTTCATTTAAATCTCAGTATTCCCTCAGCTGTCGATAAGTCTACAACATACTCTTCTACTTTTCAGTGAGAGCTCAGAATAAGGCAGTTTTACCAATATGTATTAAAGCCTGAAAGGCCATGTAATAGTTTTAATTACAACTTTTTATTATATATATATATTAATGAATATGTGATGGTATTTATGTATATTTCTATTTCCATAAAACATTATATAACAGCATGAAACAGAAATTCACAGTTGTAAGTGGACACTTGTTATGCAATGCATGGTAAACAGACAGAACAAGTGTCTATATGCCAGAAATCCTGATGCCTAAAATAATCAAGAGAAGTAGCATTGCAGGAACAGGAGAAATTAGGTAGTGTAGGCCTTAGATGTTTATTCTATCTAGATCTCACAGAAAATCTGCTACAGGCATTGGAAATCAATAGCACATCATGGTTTAGATCACATATTCTGAAATATTTAGGAGCCAAAAAAACTGCAGATTAGCCTAAGCAAGACCAGACAATCACCTCCTGCTTAACCCCCTAAAACATTTTTTAAAGGCCTGGCAGGTCTACCCACATCGTTTTGCCATGGTATTTTGGGGTTTTATACAAAATCACACACACTGATGTGGTTGCATTAAACTGAAGACTTCAAAATAGTGTTCTTTTACATACTTTTGAAAACTATTTACTCTTCAACACAAACTGATGCTTTTTGCAACAAGGTCATGCCCCGAGCAGGTACTCTGCACTTTATCTACTTTAAACACAGCGCATCTTACAAACAATTTGGTGGCAAGCATGTTTTTCTGAAAGACAACCAGGCATTTAATTAAAAAATTCAAACAAATTTAAAGCCTGAAATCTATGAAATTGTCACATGAAAATCACAAATTAAGTCACCACAGAAATGACAACTCCAGAGCTTCAGATATCCTATTCAGGGTCTGAATCTGTACTTCTTCACTTTACAACCCCCAGTGACTTTCAGGGGTGAGAACGTAGTAAGGAGCCAGATTGACCATTCCCAGGGGTTTGCACCTGAAGAGGTGTGGACACTTCCAAACGAAGATGACAACATTAGATACAAGCAGATTTTAGCAGGGAAGTAAAGAGTAAAATCTCTTTGCTCATAAATTAGCTCAAAGTTAGAGCACTGTGAACATTTCAGTATAAATCTTTTATTCTGTACCTCTGCACCTGTAGATATAACCATGCGCTCGTGTACCAGCTCCATCTGAAAGACACTTGCAGATGGCATTCTTATCAGGTTACCTTCAGTACAATAAATACAATTGATTTTTCCACTGTGTTAGCAGTTCCTCACTTTACATTATTGAAAGCCACACTCACCAATACATCCAGAAAGGTATTAAACATGGATTGGTTATAATACTATCAGATCTTTATTCACCCACAAAATGAACACTGCAGTGGATTTTAACCTGTTGAAGGCTTTCAGGGCTAATAACCAAACCCTGCAAAAGCACTCAATCTGTTTTCACATGAGAATAAAATGGGAAGCAGCTAGACAGGCAGGGTAAAACTCTGCAGGCAAACTCTTGTCCAAAGTGGGAATCTCACCTGGCAGTACTGCCAGTGCTAAATAAAACTATTTGCACTCACCAAATGACTTCAGAGAACTTACTTGCACTAATTGACAGAATACATGACTCCAGTGTTTAAACCTGGTTTCAGTTAGGGGGAAAATCCCATAACTCGATTCAGGAATGTGAAAAGTTCCTGCAAACACAGGAAAGAATATTCCTAAAATTGAAAGTTTTGTGGATTTTGCAACCTCACAGGGCCTCTGTGTGTGAAAAATGAAAATATTTCTTTTTAAATAATTCTAGTGCTTGAAAAGTTCTTCTCCCTAAATTCTAGCCATGCAAAACTGGATGTGGTCTCTGGAAATTAGAACTATCATTATAATAAATACTGCTAAAATATATTATTTTTCTGAGGCACACTGGCAGCTTTTAGTGTTTCAGAAAAAACTGTGTCTCTGTTCAAGGGTTGCTGCACACAGGCAGCGAAGTCCTGAATTCATGGGGAATTTTTCTTTTATGAAGTTGAAGTGGTCGAGAGTCAAGGAAACACATTCTTTCTCACCTTTTTAAACCTTACAAGTAAACACTAAGACTAATTCACCTTCCTCACCTCTCTTTGGAATATTTCATTCCTTCTCATTAGTATTTTAATCACTGCTGGCAAAGGCAATGCTCTGTGGAACCTGAAGGGCTTAAGAACAGACACGTTACAACATCCTTTTAGGTGCTCAGTTTTGAAATTAATTTCAGCTTTTTTTCAGGCGTTGAACTGGCCCTAGTTTCTCTACTTCAAAAATTTAAGATCACGATTAATACCTTATAAGTTCATCATGAATCCTACCTAAACTCTTTGCTACCTATATGCAGAGATCTCTCAAAGCAGTAAAAGAACCCAGACTCCCAGCTCCACATCCCTTCCTCAGCACAACACAACCCCATAGGAGAAGCACCTTCCTATGTTTCCTAATCAAAGTTTTATGAGAAAAGAGGCCCTCCTGAGTTTCACACTCTTTGTGGGAATACACTGCAGTATTACAAAAGGGAAAAAGCACCCCAAACAGACCAACAAGAAATACACTTGTTTTCAGGTACATCTGGAACGCGACATACGGTATCTGTAATTAGCAAACTCCTCAGAATTTCTGCTTAATTTTCTTTTTTGAGAAAATACACCAGTAAAACTAACTGCAGCAGGCAAAGAAGTAGTTCCCAGAAACAGCCACTGTTCTAATACCTGTATCTTTAGAGAAAATGTAGCTCCCTTGCTCACCAATACTAAAATTGTTATGAATCCTATTTAATTAACAGAGTATGACCTGAGTAACTGTGGCATGAGCTGAGCTACTATAGCCACCACATGGCCCACTGTGAAAATGCCACAGGAACTTCTGCAGAAATTACAGTGGAACCACTATAACTGAAGTTCATGCGACTTACACAGCCCTGCTTTCTCCCAAGTTTGGTAACAGGCAGCATCCTCATGAACCCTTACATACAATCCCAAGATATCCAGCTCATTCAGAATGGTATTTATGAAATGTGGAAGTAAACTAGAAGTGTTCCTGAAGTTCAAGGCGAGAAAAGCTTTTGCAGTGCAGAGAAGCGACTTTACAATAATTGACAGGTTTTAGAGCAAGCCGAGGGAGAGTTATTGCAGTTGACACAGCATCGCTTCTAGCTTGGTTTTATTTCCAGAGTCATCAAATAGGCTGTCATATACAAACATTTGGAAAGAGAGAACAATGCTGAAGCATTTCAGTTTATGTAAGGTTTTCAGATAAACCAGGCTGCCGAGTCCAGTAACCAGACAAACAATGCCACTTGCAGGCTAAAATGAATCACTGCACCCTACAGAGAGCAGTAAGGAAAAGCACCTTCTTCAAGGCCAAAGCCACACTCCCCCACAGCAACCCATGGCCCCAGAACAAGCCTGGTGACCAAAGGCAGCCCAGAAAGTAGCTACATCCCTCCAAGCCCTCATGCAGAAAGAGAGACTGCCAAGCAGGAGGCTTACAGGACTTTGTTCTCTTTATGTCACTTACTTTGGGGTAATACAAGCTATTCAGAAAAATAACAGGTATTTAAAACAAACAGAAAACATATTTGGGGGGGGGGGGGGGAGTAAGTGTGAAAATGCATTTACAAACGCATCTCTTTAAAGAGAGGAAGTCACACTATCTTCCATGACTCTGTCATATACCCACCATTTATACATTTATACTCCATACCTACGCAGGGGAAGCTGCTTCCCTGAGTTTGTCCCTCTCTCCTCCCGGTTTCCCTCAGGCTCTGCATTTTAGCGACCAGCCCTTCCAGCAAAGCAGGAATGTCATCCAAAGCCGCACAGCCCTCAGCCAGGAGAGGGGGGAGAGCGACTGAGGCTGGTTCAAGGCATTTCCTCGTTGCAGGAGGTGAGTCCCCCACAGTAATTCCTGCCAGTCTGAAGAGCAAAGATCGTCTTTATAGCAGCACAGTGTGCTGCCAGTAAACCGCTGCTCTGGCCCACATCTCAGCAGTGTCTCAGCCATGCACTATTTATACAGATAATGGGTTGGAATATTTGTTCTTCCAGCCACGCACATTGTTAGACTTTATTTTTTTGAATGGGCACCACCTGAATGCAAGTTTAAGTGGTCATCTTACTGTGATTCTCTATGATAATTCAACATATTAAACTGTTTATTTAACTCCATAATTCTGTTTCCAAAGTTGTTAGGGTTTGATTTTGTATTTCCAGGGGGTATGTGTTTTGATTTTATTTTTTTTAAAGTAGATTTTGGCATGTGACTAGCATGACAAATTCTCAGCCAGGAGAACAGGGAATTAAGCAGGCCATACCTCTACAAATAAAAACCATGGCACAACTATGACACCATGGTGAAAATGTAGCCTGAAATACTTTTGTGTCCTTGGGAATGGAGCCGGTACAGCAGTGTGATGATTGCTGCACACTCACAGCCTTACACGTATCTTGGGGAATGACACTGGAGGAAAGGCAGTGCCAACCCATCTCAGGTTAACAACGAAACCACAGTGCTACAGGCCAACCACTTCTCAGGAGTGACTGATAGGTATCGAGGCCTTCAGTGAGGATGACAAGCAAATGGGTGTCCAAGAGAAGCTCCTGTATCTCCTTAGAGATTACAGCTCTGTTGCATCTTTAGGAAGCCAGCACTGGTCTTGTGTCCCCAGTCATCCCATCCTATGCATTGCCCAGCGCTCACTGTTGGGTCCTGTGGGGCACCAGCATAGAGTTACACTTGGAGCCCAAAAATTCTTCCTCTGAAACCAAACATTATCATCATTAGAGAGGCATAACAAAGGTAATTTTTCTATTATTTGCAAGAAGAAAAAAACCAAATGACCAGAAAAGGAATCATCATAGGCCAGGTAAGAGATAAATTATTACTACAGCAGAACTACTGAATTCCATTCCAACACTCGGGCATGTCTCACAATGCTGTGGAAAGTTATCAGGATACAAAAATCCATTCAAAACATAGACCATGCTCCTGGCAGGCTCTTTACTGAAGCAGATGTTTGTCAATAAACAGAAATTTAACTGTACCTCCATGGCATTTTGTTATCTAGAGCTGAAGAATACCACTACATATTTCACTTCTATATAGATTCATCTATTCTGCCTTAGTTTCTAATATCCATCATGATCTAATCTATATCAGCAAGACCACTCCATTTCCCTGATGGGATAGGTGCATTCTATTAACATGAACAAGTTTTATGTATATCGCAGTCCTGGTGGCTATTTGCAAACAGACTTTCAGTTTACCAAAATGCAAGAGTCTTATTTATTAGGGGAAAAACCACTGATCTAGAATTAAACACAACAGCCTTACATTACAGATAAAGATGGGATGTTCTTTTCTTCCTTTCCACTTGCACGGCACTTTAAAACCTCTCCGTCTTCATGCAGACTTTGGGGAAGGGAGGGTTAAAGCGAAGCCCCCCTCTGCACCCCAAGTGCTTTCAAACAGTACATACCCTTTTCAACATAAGTGTGCTCCATAAAATCCTGACTGTGCTTATGCTCAGTATTGGTTTTGTAGCTTTTATTCCTGAAGGAACGTTGTGATAATTTAGCCTGAACTCCTTCAGTCTCCCCTCAAATTTCAGCCACTGATTACTACAGTGCTGTCACTTTTAGATATGCAACAACTCTTGATTTAAAAGGCTACAAAATATGGAGAATTTACCACATCCCATGACTGTCTTTTTAAGTAGCTCTGTTTCCACAATGCCATGAATGACAGCTTATTTTTTTATCCAACATAAAGGATATGAGGAAACCACAAGACATGACTGGGTTCCAAATCGTGCTGTTTACGAGCTACGTGCAAACATACAAACCCTGGTAGCTGAGTGTCTATCCAAAGTCCTGTATCAGACCTCAAGAGTTATGCTGTTTATACAGAATTTCATCCCCAGTATAGACTTTCAATGCATTTCTCTATAACACTCTTCACCCTTCAAGATTGACATAATTGACTGCAGATGTGCCTCAAAACATGCTTCACATTAGTTGGTTGATGGCAACTTCATTTTATAATATTGACTAACTCAGGCTTCCACCAGTGCCTTAAGCAGAAACCAGAACTACTTGATCTTCCTAGAACCAGGAGATTCAACAGCATTAACTTCACATCGTCAGCTGGGCAGGAGAAAACTGAACCCTATTCCTACAAATTACCACCTGACAGAAATTCCTGTGCTACCATTTAAACTCAGATCCTGCAAGCTTGCACACAAAGATCCCCTCCCTTGCAAGAGGAAGTATTTCCCCAACACTTCCCAAACTACATCATTTCTTCATCCCCTTTGCATTTTGACTTATGGCAGCCGATCTGTGCTCTCAAACCACAGAGGTAGTTGCATTTTGGCACACTATCCCTCTACCTTTGTGTGTTAGACTATGACATACTGTTATGCTTTAGGACATCACGTCACCTGTTATTCAAGTTCGGTGAGAATAAATTAAATAATACAACTATTTCTATTTAAAAAGGAAGAAAAAATGTGCTTCCACAACGCTACTGCGTTCACCTTTTCAGGCAAAGACATGTATAAGGCCTGGACCAGCCTTCAGAGACTCAGACTCAGGAAAATGAGTCCTCATTAGAGGAAGAAATAAAAAGCAGCTCCACTTTCAGCAACAGTCAGTGTTGCATGTGACCAACAGATAAAGTAAATAATTTCAAGCCAGATGGACTGTCAAATGCTCCATGTTAATCCCTGTTCCTTTTATCATTTCCATCAGTGTCTACAGCAAAGCCTACTTCTCACCTCTCCAAGGCTCCTGCTTCAAAGCAACACAATGAATCAGAAACAACACAGATTACATACAAATTCATTTTCACTTTTTTCTTATTACTTGGGGAGTCAGTAGCATTTTCCTTCCAGAGTATCAACACCAGATTTACTCAAATAAATGAATAAAGGCTGTTTTCATTAAATGCATTATGTTTAAGCAACAGGGACAAATAATTTCCTGAAGAGCTGAGCACAAATACGAATACAGTCCACAGACATGGGTTTCATCAGTCTAAATATTTTCAGTCAAAGCAGCTCTGTATGCAATTAAAAATAAAATCAGAATAAATCCCAGCATTTTAACATCAAGTAATGCCCATTCTAAAAAAAAAAAAAAAGAGAAAAAAGAGCACATGTACGTGAGAGTCAACTGGATGGCAACAGGAAACTGTGAAGAAAAGCTCACAGGAATTCAGGTAATTCAGTAACACTCATACATTTCTCAGCATAAGGTTTTTCCTAACTAAAACCTGTTTGTGTTGCATCTCTATACCAAGGAGTGGTTCAAGAGCTCTGGGTAATAACACATCCTACTTCAAGGAACATTATAAACACGAACTAATTAATCCACAAGGCATGTCTGGGGGTTTGCTGGGGAGATGAGTGTGAAGCATCTGCTAATCCCCCCCCTTGCATGGCAAGCCATGGGCAGGCCATGGTGGAAGGGGCCACAACCCTCATAAACACGGAGCTTCTTAATTTTGGTGCTATTAGGGGTGGCTGGTGGTAGACTACTAGTGCTAGCCCAGAAAACAGCAGCTTTTTGATCCAGCAGCAACAACAAACTAGCTGGTGTCATGACTCTGCCTTTGGAGAACACGTAGGACAAAGAAAACAGTCTCCTTTTCAGAAAGGCACAGTCAGGGTATCCGGCACTGAGAGTTATTGACAGAAATTGTACAATTTTTTATTGGACTTCTCTCCAGAAAACATGATAGGAACTTCTGCACCTGTGGCAGCACGTTCTAATTTATTAAACAACACACTCCCACATGGATGACAATCAATCCAGCATGCAACAGCACAGCCCAGAATAGCAGTTACCTTCTTCGTTATGTCAGTAAGAGTTCCACCCATGCTGCACCATGGATAAGCTCAGTGGCATTCAATAAGACCACTGTGTGACATCAGCAATTCTTCACATTGCTTTTTTTAAAAAATAAGAAAAAAAATGAAGCACAACAAGCTAGAATGCTGTTGTATGACTGCATGCTAAAATCCCTGATTCTTCATCTGAAAGTTCCTTAAACATGATTATTCTTCCCACTGCGGCACGGAAGCCAAACTTGGCCAGAAGCTCTGTGCTCAGCCAAGCTATGGCAAAGGAACCTCCTTATGCTCAGGAGAACCTATTCATTCCAGGCTATGCAAGCATTTTTAGAGGTTTTGACATACAATTCAACGTATATACACAAAGAATGTTTAGTTTGAGATAGAGAACAGAAAGCCAAAATCTCAAGAATAATCTAAGATTTCTCCAATGCTTCCTGACCTCCTTCATTGAGCTACTTTCTTCTGTGATCATCTCCAAGGGAGATGCCTTAGGTCTATGTAAAACAGTGTAAAATTTTATTTAAAGTGCGTTTGTAAAACTTAGGTCTGTGTAAAACAAGTGACTTTGCTTTCATTGAAAAGCAGTGCCACTGCCGGTTTTAGCCCCAGTGAAACAGATTTCCTAAACCAGCTTGGGAACGAATCCAACCTCACAGAAAAAAACACCAGCAGATTTAAAAACATGACAACTCTCCAGGCTTTTTTCTTTTTTTTAGTCTCTGCATAACTAAACAATCCACACAGCACTGAATATAATACAGGTAGTAATACTATTATTATTATCATCCTACTCCCTTACAGTGTTCTCTCTGGGAAGAATATGGAGGGAAAAAGAGCGCTCTGCATGACAGGTAACAGTTGTCTTACCTGAAAAACTCCATCAAACCTCTCAGAAACTATGCAGAGGAGAGCAGTACAAAAGCATGAAGAGAATATAAAACTGAAGTGGAGGCTATGCCCTTCATTCTGAAAATATTATTTGAGTGATATTTCTGCAAAGGATGGAGTCACAAATTGGCTTTGTTATACTGTTCTTTTTACTTGACTTGGTTCCTAAACTGACCCTCAAGAGATCTAAGTGAAGCATGTTGAAATGGCTACTAAGGAAAACCAGGCATATTTGCAAACATTTGAAAATATATCTGCAACTGTTTGACAAGGTTCCAAGGCTGTAAGCCCGATATCTGGGGAAACTAAGAGCAGTGACTGCAAAAGTTCAGTAGTTACCAAGGGAGATTTCAGACAAGGACAATGCTGGCCTTGCATTTAAGAAAGGAAGTCCTTTGACACCAGAGATAGCTAGCACTGAAACACAGCTGGCAGCAAAGCAGTAACACCTCCGGCATCCAACTCAAATGCACTAATGGTTACACTTACCCTCGCCAACCTCTGAGCAGCGTTCTAAGTGATACTTCGCATACAGTAAGTGGATAAAAATGCTATCAAGGAGAAGGTGAATAGAAAGCATTCTGATGGAAAAACTTAAATGCCTCCTACTAAGGCGTGATAAGCACTCAGAAATAAATCTTGTGCCGTACAAGATCTGCTAAGAGAAGTAATAAAATCTGGAGTAAGACATAAAACAAGAAGGAGGCAAAATGAGCTTATTACTGCCCTTTTGAAGGTTTTGGCTTCCTCCCTTCTCTCATTTTCAAAGCTTGAAGGTACGTAAAAACATCGCGAAGATCAATTCTCTATGGCATTTTTGCTCTACGGCCATGAATGACAATCCTACAAGCACAGAGAGGTTTTGGAGATTTTATTCCATACCTCATGGCCTCAACTGTGTTTTAGTCTGCTTGTAGGATTTACCACTGTGGTGAGAATACATTTTTTAAAGAAAAGGCAAACACTGCTATTTACATAGAAAACACATTTCCCTGCCTACTGAAACATAAGCTCTTAAGAAAAGTGTTTACTGAAATTTCAATATAATAAGGCAGCGGTTCAGTAGATTTCAGATATTCATTGCAGCACATTTTCCTTGAGAGGTTCTTTGTTTTGCTTTATCATTCTTGACATTTCATATAGCACGTTATGAGCTTTTGCAGAGGAACACCACTTCTACCAGAGCAGCACAAATTGCAGGGGTGGGGGAGGTCCATGCTAAACATTATTAAAAGATCTTCCTTTTCCAAAATCAGAAATGAATGCAAAGGCATAAAGCTGTCTGGAAGCACAAATCCTTTTAAAAGCATCAGAAATGAGGGATACTCTCATTTTTATTAAGAAAGTCACCTGCACACCTGTCCGAGTTCTACTTATTATACAGGTCTTCAGTGGTCAGATGAGCACTGCACCCTGATTTAAGGAGGAAGTACACAGAGTTTAGAAAAACCTTCTAGATTTCTGTCAAAAGAATCCAGATGACACGGTTAGACCACAGCTTTGCAAGACCAATTCCAAGGAGTTCAGCCCCACACTGAAATTAAAATCATATTTTATTTTAAAAATATACGTTAATATTCACTTTTGTAGCAACACTGAGATTAACATTACTTTTAAATCATGATAATGGCAGCTTCTGGAAGTGATTTGTTGCTCTGCCTCTCCAGCCCATTTGGTGACTGCTTTGATATATAAATTGTTAGCAGATCTACATACTCTGAAATTCTTCAGAGCAAAAGCCATGCTTCTTGTTTGACTTAATAACTGTCAGAAACATCTCCCAAATATCAATACATATTAAACTACACTTATGTTGGGATAAATCTCCACAAGTTTTTTCCCCCCCACGCTCCCCCTTTCTTTCTGTTGGGTTTCTCCCCATCTACCATCATTTTTCAATCAGTGGTGCACAATATTTGTAACTTCTTTCATGGATCATATGATACATTTTAATGGCACATCCTTTGTTCCATTAACTTACTTTATTTTATGTTCACTTACTGCCAAAATCCCTATGCTGTTGAAGCGTTCACTTTTTTTTCTCCTGTACATAGCACTAAGTTAGCAGTTTCCTTAAAATTTTGAGTTAATAAATCCCTAAGTAATTAACTGACATATCAAGCTGTACTACACCATTGGACTACTGGGGTGAGGACTGGCACTGCATAATTTAGCCTCTCAGAAGTCCCAGATCCCTAGTTTTGGAAACTCTTTTATTTCCCTAAAGCTTCCTGACAAAATAGCATGATCCTCTTCAAACTGAAAGCAGTGACAGAATTGCCACTGACCTCACTGAGGACAAGGTTCCACCACCAACCCAAGGCTTCATGATTTCAGATTGTTTCTGTACAAGTCACAGGCATTAAGAAATGTGTCTCCACCTCAGAACTAAATTACGGAATCACAGAATGGTTTGGGTTGGAAGGGACATTAAAGAT
The DNA here is from genome assembly GCF_964211835.1 of Anser anser. Taxonomy (NCBI): domain Eukaryota; kingdom Metazoa; phylum Chordata; class Aves; order Anseriformes; family Anatidae; genus Anser; species Anser anser. The sequence goes on from NC_139732.1 coordinate 9,474,576, forward strand.
CACCCTCTTCCAGCCCCCTGCCATGGGCAGGGACACCTCCCACTACACCAGGTTGCCCAAACCCCAACCAGCCTGGCCCTGAGCACTGCCAGGGATGGGGCATCCACAGCTTCTCTGAGCAGCCTGTGCCAATGCCTCACCACCCTCAGAGTAAGCAATTTCTTCCCAATATCCGATCTAAATCTACCCTATTTGAGTTTAAAATCACCCCTTGTCCTGTCACTGCACCCCCAGTCAAAGAGCCCCTCCCCAGCTTCCCCTTTCGGTACTGGCAGCCTTTGGGTGTGCAGCAGTAGATAAAACCACTTGGCACTGAGATAGCACTTTTTATTGCATGCATTTTACAATTGATTATGCCTTTCAATCCCTTCTGCAAGACAGCCACACCATACTACACACTGGAAAACCAGCCCAGAGGTGCTGTCATTTACCCAGGGAAACACTGGTGAAATGCCAGCACCCAGCCCCTGTGGCTCCATGCCCCTCCACTGCTGGGAAGAAGCGCACAGGTCTCCATAACTAATCACCGTTTCTCTTTCTGACAACTGAGCTACAGCTCCATAATCCTTTGTTAACATCCACGTTTGTGATCTGATTCTACTGGAGAAAAAGAGGTTGTTAAACTGTTCAAGACACAATCCCAGTCTGTTGAACCTGCCTCAGTGCCCCAAAGCTCTTCCAAGCCATCTGGAGAGAGTTTAGGCAGTATTTCTAGTCCTAAAGCACATTTTCAGGCTGAAATCTCTGAGATGAGAAGCTCCAATACAAAGCACCTGCAGCCAGTTGCAGAAATTTACCTGTCACATGCATGCTCTTCCCCATAGCTTCCTCTGCCTTTTAGCAGACCACCAACTTTAGCTACAGGCAATAACAACGAAAAAAGCCTGAGATTTATTCTTAATGCCTGACTAGCAACAGGTCCCGGCAAAACACCAAGTTTTCTACCAAGCCTTTTCCTTACTCTTCGCTCCTACTTTCTTGTAAGACTATCATTATCTCCAACCTTCATGCTGTTTCCCTCAGAAAAAAAAAATAAAAATATAAAAATAACAATTAAATCCAAAAATTTTTAACCTGTACCCCAATGTTAACAGTACCTCTCTGTTATGCACCTCATAGCAAAATTCTATCCTGATCCCTGTGTCGTATCAGCCTAATCTATGAGTACCTGTGTAAAAAAGATAGAAAAGACTGCTCTAGTCCTCAGAGCTCCTGGGATCCCAACTGGCAAACAGCGCCAGCACCCAGCTTTATGACCATCAGCACCACATTGGCAGCACTTGAGAAGTCAGGGTGTGCTTCAGGACAGATTACATTACTGTTATTTGAGCTCAACCACCTGAATCTTACTGCTGCTCTTGTAATCTTGCAGCCACACCTGTCTTACTGATGGCATTGTGGTAGCCTCAGTGTTAGCACTTTAAAAGGTATCCAGCAAAAGTTCTCACTTTTTTTTTTCTGGCCCGTTGTAAGAAGCCCCCAGACTTTAACCAAATTGCCTAAAGCCGGAGGACATCTTCCCAGAGTTGCTAGAAAAAAAAAATAATATTGCATGTCTTCCTTTCCCCCTTAATCATAGTTTTAATATCTTACTTTCCTAGATGCCTCAAGCTGAGTTGCAGATAGTGAGTTGGTTGGAAATGCTTCTTCTTGATTTTTTCCCTCTCAGCTGCTCTTGATATATAAAAAGAGCTGACCCATCCGCATACTTGATCTCCTACTATTGTGGTGCACTTAGAACTTTAAATATGATACAAATAGGACTTGGGTATCTTTCTGACATATGGATGAAGTTCTGGAGGGCACACAGTCATGATAAGAATTACAGTAAAAAACACAATCACGTGGTTTTGGTATCTAATTTTGGTCTTAACTGAAACAGCCAAAATACCCGACTGTACTGAGAGAACCTCTGTGAAGGAGCTCGTGTTTAGAGTTCCAAACCCAGGAACTCCTGACTGTGACCAGACAGCCTTCAAAACCCCTTTGGCTTTGGAGCTGAGAAAACACAGTGAGTGAAGAGGTCATAGACCTCATCTGGTGATTAAGAAAGGAATGGAGGAGACTAATTTAATTTAACCAGAGCGGGTGAGATTGGGGTTTCCACCCTAAAATTCCTCTCTGCTTTTCTTCCAAGCTCTGCTCGCTGCTCAGTCACATTGGTGCTTGCATTTCAGTAGCCAGCAGCACAGACTTGGTGCTATGCTCGAGGACGGCTCTGCCCTTACCCTGCAGAAACCAGAGGTGAGGACAGGTGACGGTCAGCTGGGAAAGTTGCTCTGGGCAGGACAATACAAAAGAAATGAGCTGAGGATAGCCCTGCTTGCTAACAGCTCCTTCCTACCATGGGCCTGAGGTAATGAGACGCTGGGCAAGGGGCCAGACAAGCCTCTGGATTCCTGCAACCAAAGGCTGCTTAAAGTTGTTGAAAGACAATATAAAGGTGGTTTTGTTTCAGCCACTTGAGACAGCCCCAGAACTCCATCTGGATTGTAGAAAGAGCCTCAAGAGTCTTGGATTTGTCTCCTTATTTAAAGGATATATTGGAAGTCACATCATTTGAGACACTGAAACTCAGCTGGGCATTGTACTAACACCTCAAGCAAGCGCCTCAGTGTGTTGCTAGAGACTTTGGACATTTATTTATTTTTCATATTAAGACACAGACTGAGAATATTCTTCAGAGGCCATACTATATCATAAATAATTAAGAATTTGTTCTAATACTGACAGCTTAAAAATTGCATGGGCTGGGTCATTGGAACTTGAGAGCTGGAAGGAATCCAGCCCCTCCAAATAAAGGAGCTGGAAGGAACTCAGGTAACATCAACAGAGACATACAGTAATTTACTATACTAAACCAGTTCTTTTTTTCTTTCCTTTCCTTTCCTTTTTTCCCTATTCTACATAAAACTCCTGAAACTATTCTACCATACAACATAAAACAGAAATTACTGCAGAGAGGCAATGGATGTGAAAGTGAATAAATATACATATTTAAAAGGATAATAAAGTGCTCATAAAATTGTTTGCACAAATAGAGAAGTCACAGTGCTAATGGCAGCTCCCCATACCGATATTATCAACACATACAGACTTCAAGTTGTGGTCTTTGCATTTAGATGAAATAACATTGCATTTGGTGGGGAGTTTTAACAGAAGAGATGCTTTGATTGAGGCAAAGGATTAAAGTGAAGAAATAGAAAATTCTGATTACCAAAGACACAGTTTCACTGTGAGGAAGAAATAAGCATACGCAACAACATTTAGGCTATAGAAAACTCTCCTGAAGAATATGCTGAAAATCACATTATTTGAGGCACTTGACATTAATCTGAATGTAATACTTGTAAGTATACCACGAAGAAAACATTTGCAGTAGGGGAATCCTCTCAATAACCTTTCCACATCCAGTTTCTACTAACAATAGGATCCACGGTGGCATGAAATGAACAGAGCCTAGCCTAAACATCCCATAAAACAAAAGAAAAGGAATCACAATATTTTATACAAGTCTCTCTATGTATCAGTTATCTAACACCATGCTGCTTTTTGTGACATTTTGCAGTAGCCTACTGCTCACTTGATCACTTTATAGAGGCTGAATAAAGATGACTAGGGATTTATCGCCCTCTTGTGAATAGGAAAAAGGTTGCAATCTCTCGGAAAAATGAACGTGCAAACGTTCGTGCAGTTGTTACTACTAATGAATCCTGTGGTAAAAATATATCTGTATAAGTAATAAACATAAATTTGGATTGCTAAAGGTAGACTCACTGGTCTGCTACCTTTAGCAGTGCAAATTTATGTTTATTAGCTCTACAGATATAATGGTAAACCAGGAGGTCGACCTTTAGTAACCAAAAGAATTTTATCAGAAAAGGATAGATTACAAAATTAAAAAACAAACTGAAATCAGACCAAACCAGGTATTTTTTCAATTAAAGTAGGAGATAGCAATCTAAATTCCCCAAAATCACTGCCTACAGCACTGATCTCAAAAGGCATGGCTTGCTCAAAGGTGAGTTAACCTTTCCTGACTACAGCCGCAAAATATCTTTCAATGTCAAAGCAAACAGGATGATGAAAAAAAACATCTATTTAGCCATGCCAGAGAAGAGGCAGCCTTTCAGTGGCAATAAATGATCATGGGTCTGAGTCCGCCTTTGTTGCAGTCCCTACTGAAGTCCCCAGAGAGAGGTGTAGGTACGTCTTGGCAGGCATAGGCCCTTCCTGGGTGCACACACAACACATCGACTGTATTAATACAAATTAATTCTACTTTTCTATCACCACACCAACTAGCCAGATAGCTTTCTCCTGTAGTTCTTCAACAAAGAAATCTTACCAAAACTCTCTCCTGAGATTATTAGCAAGCTGTAATACCAATAAGCCAAGTGCCATTTGATCATGAATAACAGAGGACTCTCATTATGAGAAGCAAAAATAACACTGTCTTACAGTAATCCGAGAGCATGTGTCTTGGTTCTACTGCCTTCCCTAATTTATAATAAACAAAGCATAAATCCTACCCAAATGAAGGCATCCACAAGTCCTACTAGCACAACATAATAACCATTTCCACAAAAAGCTATGTATTAATACCACTTAGCATAATAAATATTTGAAGTGATACTGCAGTAAGGAATACAAATTCACCTATGTCTTTCCTGTTCTTAGTTGTGACACTTAATAAACACAGCTTTATAGCTACTATATTTAAATGCAATTAGTTCTATATATTTCCAGCTTAATAAGAAATAATACATATTCATTTCTGCTCATTAACAGTCAGTATATAACTCTTAGCTAATGAACATTCAATTACGTTCCCTGAATACATTGTGGGATAAATTCTCTTTTTGTTGCTCATATCAGTTCACTTCAATTCAGTTGCTTCTAATTAAAATTCTTTTGCTTCATGTAGACAAAACTAGTTTTTTTTGAGTCCCTCGAGACTTCTTTAAGAGTTGTTTTATCTTTATGTACAGTCAGCTCCCTAATTAATGCTTTAAATAGGGTAAACTTTACTGAGGCTCCTGGGTTCAGTTCAAAGGGAAAAAAAAAACGTTAATTTTATATCTCATTCTCACGCAATTCACTGGAGTCTCTCTTTTTCTTGTAAATCTACTTTTTTCTTTTGTTTTCAAGTGAATTTAATAATCAGGGAAGGTGCCAGCTTGAGAGCACTGGGAGTTGGAGATCCCCCTTCATCAGTCTAGAGTTTTCCCTACCCAGAGAAACAGAAGAGAAATTCTTGTCAAGTTGTCCAGTTTTGCAGCCACCACAGGTGAGGAATATTTACAGGAGGATTCTCCAAGGGGACAGCCCCAGTAGATTCCCTGAGATAAATACTACCTTTATTTTCAGCCAGCATCAGCAAAGCCCAATGCTAATGTATGTTTTCCTAACTTGTTAACTGAGCTAGCTCAGCAATCTATCTGCTTGTCTAGGACCTAAAATCTAACACAAGTCCTACTTACTCCACCAGAACCAACAACATGCAAGTTAAGCATTTACTCAAGTGTCTGCCTTTGCGGAGGTCATTATCAGGTATGACTTGCAAACTGAAGTGGCTAGGTTCTTGCCTCTGCTTTTACCTGCCTTCTGTCAGTTAGCAATGCAAAGAGAAAGGAATTCAGTAGAAGCACATTCAGGGCACTCTTAGAGGTTTCTCTCTCTAGTGTAGCATGCCAGGACACGTTCTTGACTATTTTACCTATACCAGAGAATGGGCTGGACTCCCATACTTAACAGACTGGGGATGGCAACTCCTCTCTAACAAAACATCTAGAAATAACTCAAATGTAATGACTCATTTACAAACTTACCAGGCAAACATTGTGTGAACTCTATGTACACCAATATAAGAGAGATAATACTAGAACAGAAAGTCCAATGTTTACTGAACAAGGGAAAGCGGCAGAGAAAGGAATTCTTGTTAAAAGAAACATCTAGTAGTACCCAGGAGAACCCTTAGCTTTAGAGGCGGTTCAGTTTTATTTAACATTAAATGAAAACTCCAAGATATGTGCATCTCTGCAACCGACTTGAAAAGCGAAAAACAAAGTGGGGGCTGGGAGGGGTTGTGTATACATGCATGCATTTGAACGCACACGTGTGTGTCTGCTTGGATGGACTATGTATGCCTGTCAGCACATCCTCTGGTCCACAACTACCTGAGCACCATGAAAGGAACAGGCCAAAACTGCTTCCGTTGTTTGAAGTAGGAATGAAACAACAAATTCTACTGAGGGACGTGCAGATCTAGATCCTCAGCAGATTGAAACTGATTGATGGAGCCCTAACAAATAACACCGTACATTATCCAGCTCATTGAATGTTCCCACAGATGGCATTTTTTATTGAGTGTTAAGTAGATATTAGTAATAGCGACTGTTCAGTAATGCTTGTTTCACTTACCTTATATAATCAGATATGTATTTTTTCCCCAAAGTCTGCCACTTAATTTGTCCTTTATCAGTATGGAACTTGAAACAGTAGAGGGTGTTTCTGATTCCTCTCCCACAGTAAGTATGCTGTCTACTATTGCAGCAGATACGGACTGCACAACAGGCCATGTTTACCCCTGTGGACATCATCAGGGAGACAAGTATGTGCACAGTGCTTAACAGTAAGCCTGAGTCTGCTTGGAGCCTCATGCAATGCCCTTCTGATTCTGAGATACAATTATCAGAAATGTTTGTGTTTTTTGTGGCAGCCTGCCGCAGTACTATTAGCATAGCGTGTTACTGAGGTTGTGTGTTGCATGACTAAGGCATGAAGACCTTTAAGGGTATATGGCTTACCAGGATAACACTGGAAGACTGTGCCAGGTGGAGAAAAACAAAGCTGATGTGACTTACATTACTCTATTTGGCTTCACTGTTCCCTGAAGAAAACATCCCGTCAGCTGCACCCAGATTTTCTCTTGGAAGGAATTAGTCGGCATTCCTCCAGGAGGGAAGCAGAGACTGAACTTGCGTTAGGGGACCACGGCCTGGAGAGAAAGGAAGGAGAACTTAAGTTGACAATGAAAACATACTAGGAATCTATTTCTGTTCTCATGCCCATTTTGCACAAGAAGTTCACATTTTATATCACAGAAAGTAAGCCAATAATCAGGATGCTACTTTGCATGAGGAAATGTTGTCAGTTGTTCTTGAGGAAGGGTCATGTTTTTTTCCTCACGAGCAGTTTACAGATATTGGGCTAAATTTTCTGTGCAGAAATATTACATGACCGTGGCCACAAGAGGGGGCATTTTGGTCAAAAGCAAACGCAGCACTTCAAACACGAAGGAGGTTTTCAGTTTCTGAATCAAAGAATGCCTTTGTGAGTGTGTTTTATAAAGTTAAGACAACAGGCCTAATTGAAGAATTAAAGATGAAAATGCTAAAAAGGGCAACTTCATTTAGCTTCTGGTTCAGATTTGGAATTGCTAGTGGAAGATTTAGTTCACAAGAATTCCTTATTCTGCAATGGATGATTTAGTCTACCCCACACTTTACAGAACTGATAAATACTGAAAACACTTATAAATTACTGTAGTTTTATTAAAATTATTATGGTAAGAAGATATATTGGAGTATATTTTTACAAATGCCAGGGAAAATAAGCTGTTCCAAAGGCAGTTCTGATGAGAGAAAGATCACAATCCAATTTAAGCTGTATATATAATTTATACTAAAAAAAGTATAAGTTCCATAAACTTTTTTAAAACTGTGACAGTTTATATGAAAGAAGAATCCCTGTTTACGCTGTGGAAGTGTTTACTGGGTTGTCCTCTGTCACTGATATGATTCACCTGGATTGCATACAGAAGCTACACCTGTTCTGGAGCCACTATTTTCACAGTTTCTGGGTAGAATCAAGACAGTATCGGGTAAAGCTCTTTAGGGAAATCATATGCCTTCCTACTGACCTGCAAAACTAAAGGTGTGTTTTCAACCTACAAAAATAATTAGTAACAAGCTAATGTTATTGCTCCCACATTGCCAGATACACATTCTGGTAAAATAAAGATATTGAAACGATTCCAGACATCAGTATCATAATAGCTTGGTGGTATTTTGTGTTAGTGGAACAAGGATCAAAGTTCATTCCACCACAGTCTCACAGACCAAAATGGATTTATTATTCAAAAGAGAGACTGATGTCAGTTTAGGCAAAGGATCACACCTTCTCACATTCTGAACATTCACACATTTTTCTTGCACTGTTTGTATCTTGGTGCTTGCTTAAGCCTTTTTCATGATGTTACGGCTAACCAGCCTTAGATGAGTAAATATTTACAATCAGTATCACTGTTTTTTAACAAATGTACAAGTTACCAGAAACAGATTATTTTACACAATAAAAGCATCATGTCTGCAAAATTAGATGCTTTATTATTTCCTGGTTCTAGAGATAAGATCATTACAACCATTTAATAAGGACAAATGCTGTGTTTTATTCTTAGAACTTTGTGTTGTAAATGACAAGTAATTATTCAAAAATGGATCCAAGAGTTATGACTTGCAGTGTGTGTCACAAGGACAGGCTACTGAGATAAAAGCAAGGATATATAAACGTGTTAGACAGAAATCAACCCTTCCTGCCCAATCAGTAGCACTGGTCAGTCCTCCTAGTGAGTAGCATTTCCAGTTTGGGTACTTCGAGACAGGTGTGGACCTATTGGAGAAAAGCCAGAGAAAGGCATTAAGTATAATCAGATATCTAGAAACCACGACCTGGGAGAGAAAACCTGAAAGCACTGAATTGTTGAGTCTAGTGAAGGCTTGAGTAAATCACAAAAGCACTATGAAAGAGTGCAAAAAGTAGCTGCAAAGAGGAAAGAAAACAGTTTTCATAGCCACCAAGTGAATATAAATTGCAAAGAGACTCTGCTCAGATATAGAAAAAATGTTTCATAATGTAACCAGAGAAGTGCTGGAACAAATAAGCGAATCATCTGTCAAGAATGACGGAGGCAGAACTGATCTTTCTGCTCTGGGGTTTCCCTCTAGTCTTACTTCCCATGATGATTGTGCTGCACTGGTTCACGCTCTGGTTTTTCAGAGGCCGGTGCTGATTCCAAGGACGGGCAGTCACAGGGTGACCCTGGAAGCCCGCCAAGGGAAATCCCACATTTGTCAAGCTTCCACTATTCGCAGGCTTCAGTTAACCCAAATATATTATTTTGATTATTCCTTAAGCACCTGCACATCAAGCCACAACTGAAAAATAATTTTATAATAATTAATAATTACTATCTTTGTGGAAGTAGACGTGCCAAACTGGGAACTGAACTGTGAGGTTTCTATAACAATTTTTTAAAGGAAATACAAACAGTCCAGTGACAGACTAACATTGTGTGAGGAAGTATCCATGTTTTTGTGTGAAGAACAGATGTGAGACAGAAGGGAGAGCCACAGTGAAGTGTTTGAACCAAGGCCACGGCCTGGAGGCCAGGAGCCACCAGTCACTGAGCGCAGCGCTCTAGGGGCTCACCCTCACAGTCACAGCAGATCCAGCGCGAGAACCCACAGGCTCGCCTCCTCAACACCATCAGGCCAAAGCTTCCTTCGGTGCTGAAAAAAGAAGCAGCCACATGAACGTGAAGTAACGTGAGCGACGGGTAGCACCTCCGCCTCAGCCACCCCTGCCTCAGGAGCACGGCCTGACCACGGCCTCCCACCCATGGCCATGCCCATGGATGCTGCTCATGGTGTCTCTCTGCAAGGTGGCCGTGCCAGCGGAGGCCCTGCCTAACAGAAAGGCCTCGGTGGGCCTCCACACCTCACCTCCTCCTGACCTCAGCTCCTGGCAGCTTTCCACAGCACGGAAATGCACCCTCCAAGCAAAAAAAAAAAAAAAAAAAGGGGGCAAAAAAGCCTCCTGTTGTACACCCTGTGCGCATTTGCCTCCCTTATCTCTCAGATAACAGACGTGGTGCTTGCCAACGAGGCACACCACCCACCCCTCAGCACTCGGGGCTGGGCAGGGGAAGGAGGACAGCGGGCTGGGGGCGGCTGTGGCGGCGACAGGGGGGAGCCCCGCGCCTTCTTGCTGCCACCTCAGGAGACGGGCGGCAGGGGCGGGTCCGGCGGCTCCATCTTGCGGCCCCTGAGGGCTCCTTCCCCGCGGCGGGACGGGGCCGGGCGGGGCCGGGACAAGGGCAGGGGCTGGCACGGGGACAGGGACGGGGACATCGCGGCCCCCCCGCCGGCAGCTCATGCGCAATCAGCCGCCCGGCGGTGGCGGCCGGAGCATGGCGCCGCGGGTGCTGCCGCTGCCCAGGCAGCACTCCTTCTGCTCGCCCGTCGTCCCCAACCCCTTCGTCCACCCGGGCCGCCTGAGCGCCGGGGACAAGCTGCGGGTAAGGCTGGCGGTGCGGCGTGCCGGGAGAGCTGCCCTGCCCTGCCGTGCCCTGCCGTGCCCTGCCGGGCCGGGGAAGGGCTTCCCGGCGGGGGGCGGCTGCCCCTGCCCCAGGCTGCGCCCCGCGGGCCGCCATTTCGCGACGGGGCTGCGCGGCCCTGCGGCGGCTCCCGGAGCCGGGCGGGAGAAAGCCAGCGGCCGCCTGAGGGAAGGAGAGAGGGGAGGGAAGGAGGGAAGGGCTCCCGGACAGCCGGGGCTCCCCCCCCGGGGCTGTAGGGCAGCCGCCGTTGTCCCCTGGAAGGGGGGAAAGCCTCCAGGTTAGCAGGGCCTGGGGCTGTGGGCTCAGCGCACCGGCCCGCCGACGCCGGGTTTGAACTCCTGATGCGAGGTGTGCAGCAAGCTTGTGGCAAGGATTGTGCTGTCCCTACAAATAACATGTCGCTTCTGAAACAGAATTCCCACGTCCCCACTCGCAAAAGTGAGATGCTGTCCGTGGTGCCAGATGCCTCTGGCGCTAATGGGAAGATGCTGACAGCTTCTCTCTGAAATGATGTGCTAAAATAGAAAATAACGTTCTCTTTTTACAATAATCCCATTTCAGACACATAACTCGCTGTAAGCTGATTTTAAGCCTGCTTTGGGGGAGGAAGGAGTCCCCCCTTCTGAGTTCCGTATCCCAAAAAAAATGGGTATGCCCACCTCCCCTGCCTTAGTGCTGCTGTCGCTGGGTGAATTGAACCGGGCTCCTGCAGTCCCACTACAGTGCTGGACCATGCTGACGGTACTTGCACAACTCAGAAAGCAAACAGCATTTCTGGGTGTTGATTTCCAAATATCTTCACTTTAAAAACTGAGGAGATGAACCAGCTGTGAACTGGCATCTCGGTGAAGACAAGGAGCATAGCAGCATGTAGGCAAACTTTCAGCATTTTCTGCTGATTGTTACACATACCTAAGGCTGACATGCAACTAAATATTTTGTGTTCCATATAGCTCTCCCTCAAGTTATAAATGGTGTTTACCCTGAAGGTAGCTAGTTAGAGGAAATTTGAGAAATGTGGAAAACAGTTTCAAATCTTCTTAACCCCTGTGTTTTACCAGCACAGCTCAAGTGCACCTGAATGAGAAGCTGTAGGCATGAACCCCGAGGTACAGGTAGCAGTTTCTTAATGAGGTTCCAGAAATGGACAGTTCTCTCTGCTGGCTGCTCTTTGTAGAGGATGCACAAACTACTTTTAAAAGCTTGCAATTTTAAGCTTCAATTACCATTTTATCTGTAATAAATATACCCTTTTCCTTCAGGAGGAAGGGATGAAAAACATGGTATGTTTTAAAGCAAGATACCCTCTATACATAACTCCACAGTGTACCTGGAAGGAGAAGCAACCCAGCTGGGACAGGACCCAGCACTAGTGAGCTTTGAAGCAAAATTGCAGTAATCACTACTGACTGCAGTAGTGAAAGGTTACACAGTTGTTGTACACAACTTAAACAGAAAGTACCCAGGTGATTCCTAATTTGGGGAAAAGTTCTTTGGATGACTCAGGATAGTTTTATCTTTGTAATTACTGCATATTGAAATGAGCAGATCTGATCCTACTTAAGAGTTACTGAACTTTAAACCTGTCTTTCTTCTGTACGTTTTTCTCCGGAACTTTTTCTTTTCTAACCTACCTTGACCTTTCTCTTTTCTGTCCTTTTCTTACCCTACTCTGCAGCTGATGGAGCAGGAATCAACTCTGCCTCCTTACACAGTGACCTAGAAAGCCAATAGCTTGCATCAGCACATCAGTACCACCTGTGCATCTGCCTAAAATAGATTAATGAATTTATTAGTTTTGAGGGAGGAATTGTTTTGCTTTTGCTACTGCATCCTTTATTTTTTCATTGTAGGTCAGTGCATACATTTACTTCTTTTTTTTTTTTTAATAAAGTAAAAAGGTATTTTAAGTGAAAACATGCTGATTTATGCTTATGCTGCCCCTTGCACATTATTGAATGCAGCTGAAATGTTGAACCGGGACTCAAGATCACGTTACAAGAGGACACACATGGTGGAAAAAATAGGGATCTGATTCTGGGAGGCAAGCAGGGAGTCTTGGTTGGTTTAACTCGCTACCTGAATTTTTCAGATTCTCTGTGACCTGTACCAAAAGAGCAATAAATCCCCAGGGCCAAATCTCTTACACCCAGCTACCGAATCCATTTCTGTGTATCCATAGTAGTCGTTTTCTTACTAACCGTGAAGTTACTATTAAATTTCCGTAACTACTTAGATACAACTTCTGTGTAAAAAGCATTGTATACTTCAAGAAGGATCAAATGATACCTGAACGTCTATCTACCCTGGAAATATGTTATGTGGCAGTGCTTAGAGAACATAAGCTGCAACACCTGCTGCCTCTACTTATCCTAATTTACACTGCATATCCACTGTCAAGTTTGGTATGTTATTACTGTACCTTTTGTAACACAGAAGAGAGTCCTGAAGGCCCAAAATTCCTGTTAATCCCTGTCACTATCACAGGTTTGGAGACTAAAGCCAGAGCCTCTCCTGAATATTGGCCAGAGGGCAGTAGGAGGATATTACAAAGGAAGAATGAAGGAGTTGGGCAGCCTGCGGGAGGACTGTGTCAATGAAAGGAAAATTAGAACCAAGCTACTGTATCTAGGAATTGGATTAAGAATACTTTGATTAATTGGATTAATATAAAGATGCTTATATTCCAAATGTCCTATAATCATTAGTTCCTTTGGAAAGGAGAGAGGTAATTTAAAATCCTCTGTGTTGCTTAATAAACATCGTTCAAGTATTTAAGTACAAACAAATTTGGAAAACTTATTTATTATTCAAAGCCTTGTGATTCATGTACTGTAAGTAGTCATTGCTGAAAAGATGTCTAGAAAGGCTGAGTTTGTGAGAGGAGTGCTGTTGTGCAGTTGTAGGCTTCCTTTTAAAATAATAAAGCTCACAACTTGGCTAGTCCAAACTCATTATCTGATCTGGCATGACATAGAGAAACGTGTGTGCCTTCACATCAAAATCCACTTGACTTGCTGGCAGTTTGTGACTACAGACCATTCAGATTTAAATTCCAAAATGGGAACTTAGCAGCTCTCTCCTCTTACAACTATTCATTTGATTAGAACTGGTATAAAACTTAATGAATCAAATTCTTTTTGTAGATTTATATAGGCTGATACCTCCCCAAAAGACAAGATGAATATCATGCAGGCTTTTTACCTAAATTCAAAGGTGTGTTATACGTTATTAGAAACTCTGCAGAACAACAGATGTTATTACATAATTACAAGCTAAATGCTTATCAAAATGTGTAAGCTAAAACTACCACGCTTCTCCTTGACTAACTTCTGCCATGCTTCTGAACTGGGAGAGTTGTCAGTCTGTGACTACCGATGCAGCCATGTTCTAAGTTCTGAGGGACTTTTACAAACACAGCTCAAATAAAAACAATTATTCACTATAATAACTCTGCTTGGGCGTGCACTGCTGTGTGTGTACACACACAGAACTGATGCTCAGCATGCCCCGAGCTGGCCAGGTGCCAGAAGGCGTCGAGCTGCTTGCAGCCTGCCGGGAATGCTGTGCTGTGACTTCCGCAAGGTATCGCAGCTCATCTGCCTCCCAGCCTGGGCTTGCTCAATCCACGTAGGGCTGTTGTTGCGCCACAAAGGCCAACCTTCAGGATATAGTTTCTAAATTAATGTGCTGAGGTAAGACAGCTGAGAATTTCTTCCTGCCCTGCACCACAGGCTGCTAACAACCTTGTGCCAATGCACCTCCTTCCCAGAGCTGTGCACGGAAAAATGCAAGCTGAATATTCATTAGTAGGGGTTGAGGGTAATAATTGAGTATTATTTGCAAGCAGTGTTATGTCAGGTTTCTACTTCCCCCCCACTCCCCTTACAAGTGTGTATGAAGAACTGAGGAAGCGGTGAGGAGCGATGTCAGCTTGGGGCTGTTTCAGACCAGCTTTGCTACCCAGTGTGGTTGTCTGACTGTAGCAGAACTCTCTCAAGAGTTTCTTTGCTTCGAGTTAAAGCAAGCTAATAACAGCTTCCTGACTGTGGGGAGAAAAGGGAACTAAGATTTTTCAATTCATTCTGAAGTATGCAAGGAGATCCCAGCACAGAGTTAATAGCCAGGATGCTTCACACAGACAGGAGGCAAGAAATTAGTCCCCATAATCTGAAGGGCCCTGCTGTATGTGTACTGCAAGCAGTGAGCAGATGACTTCCAAAGGCCATCAGCCTTGAGCTGCTACAACAGCACTGTAAAGTCCAAACCCATGCCTTAAACCACAAGTATAATTTTACCAAAAAAAAAAAAATGCCGAAGTCCTAACTAGGGGCGATGAAGTTATGTGGCCTCTGCACTACTACAGGCAGTCGTACTGAGGATCACTTGCAGCAGTAGTGTGACTCAGCACAAGATCTGTCATTTTAAAAGGAGCAAAAGTACATTGTGATCATCTTAGCAATCCCGCTTGGCTTGTATACAGATGGCAGCTGGTGACAGAAGGCTCCAGAGTGGAGATGCACTTCAGCTGGTCAGACTCCTCTGACCTTGTATGCTGCAGAACAAGCCGAAGTATAAACTAAGGCAGGCAAACTGTTTACCCTCTCTGTCTAACAGCATCCGAGCCAAAAACCCAAACAGTCAGATGTTCTAATTCTAACTGAAATGGGAATGCAAAAATATTTTCTGAAACACTACAAATGACTGACTTCCCCATATGAAAACAGGAATCATTAGTGCTTTCATACATTAAATCATATGGCAGTAATGTAAATATTTCACAGTCCATAAAATGTAACTGCATAGATATGAGTAATTCCTGTTGATGCTATTTCTTGAGATTTTCCCCTCTTTTTTCAGACCGTTCTTCTGGGGATTATTTTGCTACCTCTCCGTGTCGTATTTATTACATTCATTTTACTGCTGTCATGGCTGGTTGCATCAATTGCAACTTACCGTCACCATGGAGGAGGATCTGTGCCATTAAAAGGATGGAGAAGGTAAAGTGTGGCCAAGATTTATAAAAAGTCTCTGCTTTTTTTTTTTTTTTTTTCTTTTTTTAAATAACACAAGACCAAGAGATTATGGAGAGTCCCGCTGAGGGAACATGTCCGAGGTATGGGAAGATTGTCACTTAATTGTTTAAAACTGATTTAAAAAAAAAAAAAAAAAAACAGTATCAAGAGTGATATGAGTTCATACAAAAAAGACACTGAAACTGCCAAGTACTCTCCCTGCTCTCCCAGTAGCATCATGCTAAAATGCTATGAAATTTGACCAGAGAAATAACAGAACTTGTTGGGGGGCACATTGTTAGGAGGTGCTGTACATTGCCTTATCTCTAAAATTGTAGCTGTGAAATTGTAAGCTCTAACACAGAAGATGATGGTCCTTCCCTCCCTCTGCTTCCTCCCCTTTACCCCATGCTCTCCTTGTGAGTAGTGTTCCTACCCTGTGCCTGGCCACAATGCTGGTGAGATCTATGCATTTGTTTAGAAAAGTAGCTGTAATTTGGATGATATTTTTGTGTTTCTGTTTACAAGGAGGATGATCCAGACAAGCCTTTCATGCCTAACTCGTACCTTGTTCTTCGTAATGGGTTTCCAAGTGAAAGTAAAAGGGAAAGTGGCAAGTCTGCTGGAAGCCCCCATCTTCGTTGCAGCTCCTCATTCAAGCTTTTTTGATGCCATTGTTTCTGCCTTAACTGGAATGCCATCGATAGTATCTAGAGCAGAGAACCTTTCAACTCCAGTATTTGGCAGTAAGTATTCATGAAAAAATAAAATGTTAAAAGTCTTATCTGTGAAACTGATTAAGGGAAAGACTTTTAAATCCTTGAGTTCCAAAGATACTGTCAGATTTTCAGTAAAATCACTTGGGGCAGCTTATCTTCAGAATTGGTCAAAACATTTGAGCGTATACTGTTTCCTTTCAGGCATGGAATATAATACCACTTTAAATGTGCTTTACATCGAACGCATGTTTCCTAGCTGCTGAGTAGAAAATTTCTCTGAAAATTCTCTCAGTAGGTAGCTTAAACAATCTGTTCAACTGCTGTCTTTTAACAGTGTGGCCCACAAACACAGGACATGTTTTGGTAAAGGTTGTTTCAAAACAGACCTGAACTACAGCAGTCTGGAAAATACCATATTCGTAACTTGCAGGCACTGTTATGGATATTTTTTAATGGGAGTCAAACCAGGAAGGAATAAAAGAGAAGTTACTCAAAAAGGAAATGCAGAGAATGGGAAAGATCAGATGAGTCATGCTTCTATTATTTTCTCTTCCTTTTGGCACAGAAAGAATCCCAGTTTGCATTATTCCTGGAATCAGCAGCAGCCTTTCTGCTGGCTGTATCTGTCTCTTCTCTCCGTAGGATTCTTAAAAGAACAAGCCAACAGTAGCCCAAGACAGAACTCAGTAGGCAACACAGACAAGTGGCTTGGTAGGAAATAAACTAACTGTTGATATAGTGATCTTATCTTAAAAACACAGGAGTGGGATGTCAAAGATAATTATTTCCTCAGTTTCTCATCACATTTCAGCATGTCCACACATTCTGATGTAGAGTTCTGATAAAATCAGTTTTGTTTTTTCTTTTTCTTTTTTTTTTTTTTAATTACTCACAAGCCATGTCTGCTTCGTAACTAAAAAGCACTTGCTTCTTCAGCTTGGGCTCAAGGTACTTCTTCGTTGCAGTCTGGATGCGTTGGGCCCCAGTGTGGTCTGTAAGGAGGTCTCTTTCTTACAACTGTGTGGAAACGCTCAGTGAAGGATAACAGTAATATTAGTAGAATGTGTGCACGAGAATTTGATAAGTTCGTACCTACTGTCAAGCTCCTCAGCTTGAGGACAATAATGATACTCTTATCTATTTAGTCTGAAAGCTGTTTGTGTAGTCTGTTTCCTAGTATGAGCATAACAAGTTTTTGTTACAGGGGAGCCTTGAACACGTGTTTTCTAGGCACTAGTGTAAAACAAATGAACATTTGGATCTCTTTCACAGCAATTTTAAGTTCCCTTCAGCCTGTAGCAGTTTCTCGTCAAGACCCTGATTCACGAAAGAATACAGTCGCTGAGATAACAAATCGGGCATTATCAGGAGGCCAGTGGCCACAGGTAATAAAGATATCACTACTCTTCTGTAATATATCCCAGATACACTGTGCATCATAATATCAGGCAGTGCCCAGATGAATAGGATTCTGTTGACATACGAAGTCAGCTCTCAGGTCTGTGACAGGTTTGGGAAAGGAAGAAGAGAGGCTGGTGCCCAGAAAGAGTTTTGTCACGACAAACGAATCAGTTAAATCCAGACAATACCCATTGCTGTTCTAAAATGCAGATGCTCTTGGATTTCATTCCCTATTTTAATTCTTAACTTGCTGTCCTCAGTGTAGCAGTTGACTTGTATTAGTATATGTGAATCACTATTCTCAGGCAAGCTCATGTGTGAGAAGCTGTGGTGCAGAGCTGCGCTCACAGCAGTTGATGAGTAACCCAAGCTGTGTGAGCTCCATCATAAACAGTACTTAAGCTTAAAACATTCATTTCACAGGTGGAAAACAGCTGATCTGAAGGTCAGTTCACTCGTCAGGGTAACAGTCCAATAAGAACAAGGCTTTTAGATTGGTCTGAATTGTGGAACAATTTTAACATGGACACAATAGTTAGTGATTCTGCACATTGCTTCCCATGGTCATTCCTCAGCAGCAAGCTGCTGTTGTGCTTCTAGGCCTTGGGTGGCTTTCCATCCTGAAGACCTAATGGGGCAGGGGCTGCTCTGAAGGACAAAACAGTTGAGGCAGCAACTCTGCTGCTTTTGGACAGGCAGAAGGCTGGGATAGAAATCTGCATCTACTGGCATCTTAGTTGGCATTGCCTCTCCACTCTCTTCTGATGTATTGATTGTGGTTTCCTGTCACCTCTATTTTTTTCCATTTATCAACTGTATGGAGGATTTTAAATACGCACTCGTGAAAGTTAGCAAGGCTTTTTTTTTTTTTTTAATACTATGCTTAGAATCTGCATTGATGTTTATGACTTGTTAAACTGTTGTGGATAAAGTGATCCCAGCAAAGCCCAAATACCTAACCTCTGCTGAAGACAGCATGGGGAGAAAAAGGGGAATTGGCTTTACACCAATTCTGCAACTATGTTATGGCATGAAGAGCCTATGAGTCGAGTAATCTGGGAATCTCCGAGACTGAATCAGCTACAGCTGGGGGTATCAGAGGGTGATTCCTAGTCCTGTGCAGCGGCCACACCTTCCTCCTTGACCACAAGATGATGTCTCCGATAACCTCAGCAGAGTGCCTGGGCTGCATTCTTTTAGCACAACACAAACGGAGGAGTAGCTGGATTCCCAATTCTTTCCTCCTCAAACCGAAACACGACAGGCTGGACAACACTCGCGCTTATTAATAGCATAAGCTCCTGATTATTGCTTCTCCCAACCCTGTACCAAAACAAAAGGGGAAGGAGAGTATGATAACTTACTGCTTGGGCAGTCACTAATATGTTTTCTGGGGCTTATGATGTATGCCGAGCAGAAACATACCCATTTTTGTGCCCATAGCACCAGCATATCATATCTTAGAACGGCCTGTGTCTCCTGAGCAACAATCCCTCCTTCATCTAGCCTTGACCTGTTAATTTGGACTGAAGTGGGAGCACACCTTGAACCCTCTCAATCCAGACCAGTTCTTGTACTGAGATTTTTTGGAATGCTGCTTATAATCCTATAGTGATAGGAGAAATACAAAGCTTCTTTGTATTCCATAGGGGGCTGAATTCAGTGTGTCACATTGAAGCTCACTACACATCTAATCTGGTATTTTTCAGAAGCTAATTCAGAGCCCTTCGGGGTATTTGCTGTGTCTGAGTCATTCAGAGGCTGTGTAGTGGTGTGTAGTGCCATCAGAGCTCTACATCAGAGATACACCTACTCTCTCTGCCTTTTGCTGCTACCCCTTAAGCTGTGATCTTCTCATCATAGCTGGCATCTTGACTCATGTTGATAGCATCTGTACCTGTAAATGCTCAAGTGCCTCACGCATTTCATGTCAGCCCAGACTCTTGGTGATAATACACTCAGCAGTTCAGTAAGAAACTGCTGGCAGAGAAACAAAGAGAAGCAATTCTATCATTACCAACACTAAACATCTCAAGTCAAACACTGGAAACATTTTGTACTGTATTTCTGAACTGATAAAGGCCTTTCCCCAAAATTTCTCTCGTACAAAGCATTTGTTTCCAAGTCAAGATGAATCATGTTGTTATTACTGTGGGCATCCTTTACTAATTCATTCTATTCTTGTTGAAACAGTAATGGTATTCTTGTGATGCAGTGTAACATGTCACAGAGCTGGCATAAAAATTCAGCCTTCATATAAACTGATGCTGAAGTATAATCCTTTTGTGACACATATATATTTGCTTTCTTTCTCTTTAAATCCAAGATACTGATTTTCCCAGAAGGCACCTGCACAAACCGATCTTGTCTGATCACATTCAAACAAGGTGAGAAATTTTGTCACATCTTTGTTGGAAAACAATGTGTGAAATACTAGTCTGGTAGCTCTAGTATGGCTTTCTGCAGGTACATATCCACAACAGCATCATGGTGATGTCTTCTGTCGTTAAAGTTTCAGTACTGTAGTAATGTCTTACATCACTGATGTTTCAGTCGCACTAAACCCACTATTTTATACTATCGTTTGACTTTTCTCATTTTTGGTGTTTTGTAGGTTGCAAAATTTCTGTGCTGCATACTTGCTTGTAGTTTTTTGTTTGTTTGTTTGTTTTAGTTACCCAGAAAAATGACTGACTACTATGACATAAACTACCAAAATGCATGCTACTTACAATGTTCCTTTAACTCAACCTACAGTTGTGCCAACTTAGTTTCCTCTAAATTTTGCCGTGCAAGACTTAGCAACTAAACTATGAGATCTGTTTGCGTGTGGCTTAGCAAGATAGGCCAATAGATTATTTTTAACACAGAAAGGGGCTTGATAGCATCACTGACCATTAGCTTGTCGTGCTGCACTTCAGTTAAAGCTGTAGTACTCTCCTTTCTCACTGTTGTACAGTATCTTTGGTAGCAAAGTACAAAACCAGTACTACATGCTCAGATCTGTATCACCAAGATGATCAAAACAGAGAAGAGTTCAGGAAACACTCAATGGCCTTGTGAGAATCTAATCCTTTGAAACAAATGGCAATCAATGGGAGGAAATACACAGAAAATCAGTTTGAACAGTCCAGGAATCTGAGGCAGCTTTCTCCTTGAACTAGGGAGCAGCCCTTTTTTTGTCTGTTCTGACATCTTGCTAGTTGCACTGATGATTTTATGGGAAAGAAGGTAAAAAGAAAAAAAAAAGAACACTTTCCATTCCTCTGGCCTTTTAAAAAAATTCTCCTTCCAGATATTGTATCTTATTTGAATCTCTTAGAACTTCCAGCTGCTGTATGAAGCTCAGTCTTAACAACCCATACAAATTTTTTGGTTGCAGGTGCATTCATTCCACGAGTTCCTGTGCAGCCTGTGCTGCTCCGATACCCCAACAAGCTGGTGAGCAGAACATTCTTGTATCACTAACTGGTAATCTGGAAGTCAAAATACTGACTTAAAGTGTACCTAGGCTAAATATTTTGCTTTGTAACTGAAGAATCTATTGCCCTGAGCTTATCATTGGAGAATTCCAGGCTTCCCAAGAATCGGCATGACGTAGTTGCTATTCTGATTGTGAAAAACTTACTTCTGGGCATCTTAGCTGTACTTCAAGGAAGAGGGAATGTAAGAAAATACTGCAGCGGAAGTTAGAAACTTCCTGCAAAGCCACAGAGTCTGTACTTTGAAGTCTAAAATGCACACAACTTCCCTACTAGTTATCCTTTTTTGGTTAAGCTTAAAGTCCTCTTACTGCAGACAGGCTTTCTGAGCAAAAGCGAAGCTGAACCATGCACTACTTCCAACACCCCTTTCTTTCAGGCAGTTCAAGAGGGCAGCTTTGCAGATGGTTCTTTTTGTGTAACTTTCCTTTGTTTTGCTGGGTAAGTGTTTACACTCCCTGTGAAGTATAGGGATTGAGCCATATGGCTCTGTTTCACCGACAGGTGTAATACTGGGACACGAGTCTAGCGACTGTTAACGTGTTTTTTTATTCCCTCCTCATTACACAAATCCAAAAAAGACCAAACTTTTCATTTATTATTTACAATGATTCCTATCTAAAGTCCTTTTGCAGATCAATTTCAAAACAGTGAACCACTTAACAGGGACTGGAACTGCATTTCACTGATAGGATGTAAGGATCTGCAGCACACATTGTAAAAGTTATATATAGGAAGTAATACACATAGAATAAGAAAAAAATGCAAAGCCAACAAAAAAAAAAAAACATGATAGATTACCTATGCAGAGATGTCCTTGAAAACATATTTATGGACAATATAACATATATATTATGTCCATGTCCAATGTATTTAGGAGGCTGCCTTTCTAAGTGGACTGGTGAAGTCCACTTCAGAAGACTTACCAGATTTTTTTTTCTACTTCTGTTGTTTAGATTAGAATGAATGATTTAAAACATCTAAATAACCACTTAAGTTTTATTCCTAATTGTTGATAGAACACAAGTCTGCCATGCTTATTTCCAATTTTTTACGGCAAGAAATCCTAGACATATTGTCATCTTTATTTATTTTCACTACAGCACTACAACACCATCATCTGCTTTTACTAAACTTGTGCCTGTTTTATGTTGTAACCTATCTGCTCTCTCACTTTGATCTCATTTTGTCATACATTTCTGTGTTTTATTTTTATCCTTAGGATACTGTGACCTGGACATGGCAAGGCTATTCATTGTAAGTTTCTTAATCCTACTAAAAATTACACATAGATTTTTTTTCCCCATTGCTAAACAGTCTGCCGGACAGATTGGGCTAAGTTAAGACTCATGTTCTTCTAGATGTCTTTTTTTATGAGGGGGAAGTTCTTGGAGATAATGCTGTCATGCAGTAGATTTCATATCTGAATGGCTAGAGGAGGAGTTTTCAAATGGGAAAACATTATTTCCATCTCTGCCACTGCTTTGTTTAATTTTCTCCTATGTTTTGCATATTACACTAGACCAAGGGAAAATTGGAAATTCTTTTTCTTTTGGGAACAATCAGTGGCCATCAAAGGCCATTGATATTAACAGTATCCTACATGGTATACAAACAAGAGAAAATAAATGTTATTTTATCCCCTCCATTTATTTTTTCCCCACCTTCCTTGAAGAGTAACATGACAATAGGTGAAGAAGACAGGCAAAACAATTATGTTTCCCTGTCTTTCTGTTCTGACATCTAGGATTCTTTTTGCTTTTACCTGACTCAATAAAAGCAAATGCTTTTTTTGAGATGCCAGTGACAAGGCTAAATATATAGTTTCTGACAGTTAAACAATGAAAAAAGTTTTAACAGACCGTTTTGGCTATGGGTCTTGTTTTTTTGTTGCTGTTTCTTTTTGTCAACACAGGTGGTCTTCTGATATGATAAAATATTTTATTAAAAAACTTCCATAAACTGTACTGAAAATACTAAAACTACTGTCTGGGAAGCACTTTTCAGCTCATAAACACTCACTAGAACATTATGTGGATTTGCAGAATTCATAGACCATACTTTCATGTGGCATTTGTAATACATCTAAGTGCAGCACTAATGATTTACTGTGTGACTAAAATTTTCAGACAACTGATTTGAGACCTATCTGAACTAGCAAAGTGGAGCATTTTAAGTGCTCTACTTAAAAGTGCCTTTTAAGCTATCATTAGTTAATCCTGGCACTCACAAACTTATAGAATGGACATTTTGAAAGTTGACCTAGATGAAAATACCCATCTTCTTTAGTTTCAAAAGATTTTTTGTATTATTGCTGTCACAGTTATCAGCATGCTGATAGTAATATATAGTACAGATTCAGTAGCATACTATAGATTACCCCGACAAAGTATTTATGCTCAAAGATTGAAAATAATTGTCTTTAGTTGTGAGAGAAAATGCAGAACTAGCAGTCTTCATAAAACATCTTGGGTATTGCAGCCAGAATGGACAGTACCAGTCTCCTTCTCAGAAACCTCCTGACCCAGTTTCTGCTTTCATTTGTTACTTTTCTACTTATGTGTTTTACTGAGTGTCATGCCTAAAATTACATACTAGGAAATCAAGCATTAAGGGTGGATTCCTGCAGAGAGTAAAAAGGATCACTTAGTTCTGCATTTTTTCTCCCTTTTATTTTTTCAAATTCAAGAACAGAAGAAAGATTGCTTTAAAGTTTCCTACTCTAATTTACATGATTTAAAGTAGAGAGCAAATGTACATGTCTGCTTAAAAATCTCAGTGAACAAGTCAGAAATAGAAGTGGTTATGCTTATCCTTTTTTCCAGCTTCTTCTTCCCCCTACCTGTTAAAACTTGTCCATTTCTTAAAGCACTGAAGGTCCTGGACATACTGACACTTAATTAACATATCTGTGTAAACATGACTATAATTTGCAAAATGGGTAGCAAATAGTTACAGATCCTTGCTTCAGTTCTGCAGAAGGAAGTTACTGGCTGTTTTGCAGATAAGAGAATAAAAAATAGGGAAGTAAAGCTGCTTCTCAGAATCAAAGCTCTTAAAGCTTCAAAATCCATTATGTGTTCACCTCTTTAAAGATAAAATAACACATATACATTTTGCTAGCCAAAGAATTGTATAGTATTGTTAGTAAGTATGACAACTGATAACAGGTTGCCTGCCCAGTGAGCAAGCAGCTGGTGTATGCAGAATCCCTACAGAAAAACATCAGCCAACATTTCAGGAAACTTTACTACAAGATACTTAAAAACCTTGCCCGGTATCGGCTGTGTTTTCATCAATGCTTCAAAATGTTTCATCTTCAAATACTTTTTTAAAAATAATTAAAATGTCTTTTTCTTCCTCTCTCTTCCCCACCTGCAGAAAAGAGCTATTTGTAATGACGATGTGTCAGCTCTTCACAAGAGTAGAGGTTGAGGTAAGAATCAAAAATAATTTTATACTAAGGTTCAGTAACTCCTACTGAGTTCATACGTCAACATAAATGCATTATTCACGTTCTTAGTCACTGCTAATGAACAGTAAACAAATGTCTCAGCAACAAGAACAGTACACGGTGATTGTTGTCCACGTCGCTGTATCACTTAACCTGATGTGTTCCTAAATGAAAGCTGGCAGAAAAGCCTTTATTTTTAAAGCACTGTAAAATCATTGCTAAGTCATTGCATGGATTTTACAAATGTATAAACTAACAATTATAATACATTCTGTTAAAGGTAACTTGTGTTTTTTTCCCCACCTTCTCATTTCCCTGCTCCCTTTAAAGACTCTCTGTCTTCCTCACCACTTTCCCAGACTGAACTCTGAAAGGTTTCTGCAACTAAGAGCTCAAGGACTCTAGTGTTTGTACTGTGGAGAAAGCTGAGCCTTGATCAGTAAAATCAGTAGCACAGCACACAGACAGATGAATGATAACTGACACAACGACACAACATATACACTTCATAACAGCAGTACACTTACTCTAACGGCTTGCTTCCTGTCAGATTCAACATTCAGAACGCAGTAGTGAGGAGGCAGATAACAGCTGTGATCAGGTTGAGGGTTGTACTTCACATTCCTTGACAGACCCCAAAGATTGTCAGTATCGAGTAAGTTGGTTTATGGACCTGAGTGATGGGAGAAATTTAGACAGCTTTTGCTGTTTATTTGAAAAATACAGAATTCACAAAGTTGTGCAGAGCTCTCTGAACACAAGCAGTGTTGCTGCTACTAAAAACTAGCAATACAGTCTTTGTTGTCAAACAACTAAATTCATTTTAAGGGAGCATCTTGTATACTATAATACATGCAGTAAACAGTTATATTTATGGAATGTGTACTAAAGGTATAATTCTCCTCGCGATTTTGGACAGAAGGACATACCTGTGTAATTCATATATGTGGGAACAATAAATAATTAATGTAGCCCTTCCAGTAGAAGGTTTATTTCCCCCTACTTCAGAATGGAACTCAAACTTGCCTGTTAGAAAATAAGTTCTGTACCCAAAGGTGAAACCAAAACATGAAGAAATACACAGCTTTCACAGCAGCACGTGTCCTCAGGGTGAAAATAATTGCTTAGCATCAATGCAAAAGTCCTACCAAAAGGCCAAAGACAAGGGGCAGATTGACCTGGAGAGGGAGGAAATCAGACTACTCCTTTTAGCAGTGGACTGTCACATACTGTGAACAAGCAGCCTCTCCATTCCCATCCGTGTTGCTCTGCCTCTACCTACAGTGCATCAACCATGATGCACAACTGCAGTCCGAGGAAGTATCTAGCCAAATTGTGTATATTGACAATTAAACAGTGAATGTGGCAGTGAGTTTTATGGCTGCAAAAGTTGCAGCATTTGGCAAATTCTGTAAGAAGATAGTCCAGGTCAAAAGCAAATCAGAGAAGAATTTTTGATACCAAAAGTGCTGTGAAGAATTTTTCTTACAGGATTGCAATATGACAGCAAAGGTATACTTAGTAGTCATCACCTGATAAGCAGCTGGGTGTGTGTGAGATCATGCATGCCTCCTTGGGAGGCCAAGAAACCAAATCCTTCACCTCCTGCTCTGGTTTCTGGCAAACTGGTTTTATGAATAATTAGTGGTAGGCAGGTTTTTTGAAAAAGAGGTGGTGTTTCACCTGCCAAAAATCTAAATTGCTGTCTGAGCAAGACCTCAGCCTCAAATGATATAATGACCACCTACAAGACCATAAACCATGTTTACACAGATAAACTTCTCAGACTTGTGTTTTCATCTTACCTAGTGATAACACCATACTCTGTGTCTGTACAGAGTATCTGTGCTTCCTCAACCTAAGAGTTACATGACTTCTGCAGGGGAGTTGTAATAAGCAGGGACATCTGTCGGCCTTGAACAGAGCTGGCAGCTCCTTGTGGTACAAATGAAATCTCAAAACTTCATGCGAACTGCTGGGCCCCTGCTGTCCTTCCAGGAGAGAAAACTCCTGGCTATAAACAGAGAATTTTTATGGCTATTTGACAGATAACTTGTTCCATAAACTTACTGGTTTTGGTCATGAAGAGGCAGCATTCCTTAAAATCAAAGACAAAAAGGCTGGTCAGGATGGACTGCATATATAGTTACCAGCTGGATGTAGTTACCACTACAGTAGTGTATCACCAACAACTAGATAAAAAACTGAAGAAACATGTTGACAGATATTTAGCAAGTGTGTCTGCCAATGAAGTGTGCAACATCTTACACTTTTAGCATTGTTGTAGTCTAGGATTGAAGGGCAGGACTGCAGGATGAGAGGCAGCGTGAGGTAACTGATAACCATAACCGAGAAAAGGTATGGGAAGCTGAGCTGCAGGTGACCACTCTGTAGACTGAAGGGGGAAGAACAGAATACACATCCACACACACAACTGCTGTAATGGATACCTGCTTAGATATCTGCTATGTTTTCTGACCTTGGGAAAAGAGTCGGTTGTTTTGTTGGGCTTTTTTATTCTCTGCTTGGGGTTGCAAAATTTTATAGCATCAGTATCCATTTAGTGCTGTGTTGGTAATTCAGAGCTAAGATTCCATTTTTACCACAGAGGAGAAACTTACAGGAAACTTGTCGATCACATCCTGACAGATACAATTAACAGGTACTGGGTGCTACTGTGGCATGTATGAAAAAAAAACTTATAAATCTTACACACACTTTTCCACTAATAACATCATTTATAAGGAATCTTTGAAAAGGACTGTACAGGATTTCAGATGTGCATTCTTACAGACACGGCATTTAATTTTCTAATTATGTATGTATTTACTTTTCTTCTTTGGAGTTTTTATTTTTCTTTTTTAAAGCTGCTTCTACCAACCTTTAAGAAGCAGTTTGGACTAATCTCGTTTGTGAGCCCGAGTTGTTTCTAAGGCAGTTGAGACCTCTAGTGTCCAGTTCTTTCATTGCGTGGCTGACTTTTTCTCCTGTTTTTCCCCTATCCCAGACAATAATAAGAAACTGTCCATGTTGCTAATAAAGTGGTGACTATTAATTGATCCAGTAACTCATTTCTTTCAGTTTTTGCCTGTTCATGTGCCTACTGAGGAAGAAAAGAAAGATCCCGTTCTTTTTGCCAACAGAGTCCGACAAACCATGGCAACGTATGTAACGTCATAAATAAAATCTTAGAGAACTTTTCTTTCATATCTCTCTATATGTACTTTTATATATGTCCATACACATCCTAGCCACGTACTCCAGGTACACTGTCACACAGTTAAGTCCTATGTGCTATACATAGGTGTCAAATTCCTATACCAAAACACGCTTGGATTGCTTTTATGTAGAGCATAAAGCAGATTATGTTGGAACATAATATGTTCAAAACATGGAAAGCTGAAATAAAATGTTGCCTTACTTGCTTGACAAGAATATGTAAATTGTTCTCTAAGGTTACTGGGCTGTATTTACAAGACTGTAAATCTTAAACCATCGTGACACTGCCATAACGTTTCACAGTATGGCTTCACAAAATGTATTGCTCTATCCCACCTTCAGCAAAGCAAGAATGAATTATCACGTGTTTTGTATATTAGCATTAAAGCCAAGCTGAGGTGGTGGGAACAGAAACAGTCAATTCAAAGTTATTTTAATGTAAGAAGTTGATTTTCTTTTTCCTTAATTTTCTTAATTTGTTTTTCAGTGCTTTGAATGTGCCAGTCACTGATCATACTTTTGAAGATTGCAGACTGATGATTTCAGCAGGACAGCTAACTTTGCCCATGGAAGCAGGGCTGGTGGAGTTCACCAAAATTAGCAAGAAACTCAAGTAAGGGAACTTAAGCTATTGGTGGTAATAATCACTGCAGTTCATTTGTTATCTACAGAAAGATAAATGACCTGACAACTGACCTGGCATGGCTCTGGTCAAATATAAAGTCTGTGCACAGTGAATCTAGACTTGTTACATATGTGCCACACACTTATTTATACAACTCCGTCTGGAAAAATCTTCAGTAGTTACATGGCAATCATAATTATTCTTACCAAAGTGCAGAGCTGTAATTTTGTAGAGAGATCAGATACTTCCCAGGCTGCAGCAATATTAGTGTTTGGGTAGAGAGTTAGCTAACAGTGTTGAGATATATACCCTTCTGTTAAAGAAATATTCACAGTAACACCTAATGTAGCAAAATAATGTTATACCTGAATTTATGGCAATGAAAACAAAACCTTTCCACTGAACTAGCCTTGATAACCTTGATAACAGGTTTGGGAAGGTAATCTAAGGAATTCTGAAATACCCAAGGATAGAACTGGCTGCTTTTAATACTAATGGCCAAGGGGGGGCAGTCCTTAATTGCTGATTTCATACAAAATATCAGCCTGGAAGTACAGCATTTCCAGTGCTGTACACTCACGCTCTTGGCTATTTTTTGTCTTTGAACACTATAATAACTCCTACTGAAATTCCATCTGTTCAAGATCTGCTGTATAGAAAAACCTCCTCTCCCTCATGTTTGCATAGCCTAAAATGGAATCACGTCAGAGAGCAGTTGGATACCTTTGCTGCTATTGCAAGTGCTTCCAAAGGGGGAAGAATTGGAATTGAGGAGTTTGCAGAGTACTTGAAGCTGCCTATTTCAGATGTCCTCAAAGAGCTGTTTCAACTCTTCGATAGGGTGAGTAGTCTGTTACCTGGCTGGAGATCTTCTTGGCAATGTTTTGTTAAGAACTACATCACAAAGGATATTTAATTCATTACGTCCAGCTTAGTAAATGCTTCTTGGTTAGCAATTCCACAAGCTAGACAGGCGACTCATACAGTTACCATTTTTTGTTTCGATGGAAAGAAGTTGGTCAGTTTGGAGTTGTGAGATGACAGCCATCTCTTGGAACAAGTTGCTGCACCACCACCACCAGATGATAATCTCCATGCTGGTAGTGGCTGAATATTTGCTTTTGCCTATCCCAGATTTTGCACTCATTTACATTCTGACAGCTTAATTAAGTGCTGTAGTTGTAAGTAGATAATTTAAAGCAGATTGAAGCTAACTAGAGCGTGTGTTCCTGCTGTGTTTGTGAAAGGTGCTATTAGACACTGTAAAGACTCCTATTGCCTGTCTCCAGCCATAAAGAAGGCATGTGCCAGTGCTAATCTGATCATCTAGGCTTTCCTCCATAGTCAGTGGTGATCTCTCCCATTTTATACTCATCCCTGAAGATGGGGAAAATTGCTGTGTGGATGTGCCCCTCTGACTACAGCAGAAACTTAAGTAACTAGAGCACAGTGTAGAATTCATCTTACTGTATGTGTCCCATATGTGCTACACCGGAAGCAGTGTGTTTTACTGGAAGTGCTTATGAACCAGAGTTTGTTTCTCATCTTGGGAGCTTTCCTAATGCAGCATCATTCTTCCCAATCAAGTTAGTTCTAGCAGTACACCTGTCCTTGGGAGGGCAAGTTGTTGTGTTGATTTGAACTTCCAGGATTTTTCCAAATACAAAGGATTTACGGACTTTAAAATAGAGATATGTCAAATGTATTTCTGTAGTTGCTGAATGCACAGAAGCTCTAGCAGATAAGGTACTCATCCTTTTTCCATTCCTGCCTCCTCACCTTGGACTGTTGGCTCCTACAAACACGTAGCTAAGTTCTGCAGCACAGCACAAATGTAAGAGAAATACAGTGTGGCAACCAAAATAACTAAAGGCAATCAGGACTCTTTTCACCTCCCCTTTCTGGCACAACTGCTTCAGTGACTGGAATTAACAACGTAATGCACAGTTCACTAAAAAGTTGAAGGCATAAAAGACTGCAAGAACAGCTGAGACTCTAGTAAGCTTTCCCTGTATTCATCTTTAGGAGAGAAGCTTTACTGAGAAACAGTCACACTAAGGTGGCAGGGCTCTTTTCAAACTGCTTCAGTTATGAGCATATGTATCTTGAGACTTCTGCTTTTTGGCTTTCAGTCTCGTCAGGTTTTTTGCTAAAAAGATTTATCAAATCTCATAAAGCTAAATATGCAGACAAGAAGAAAGAAGCAGAGGAATATCAACAACTGGCAGAAACTGCTGAGATCTGCAATAACTCAGGCAGCTGGAGGCATGCAGAGACACGGTAAAGTCTAAGCATGAAGATAAGCTGTGTTCTGCCCACACCCAGCTCAGACACAATACGGCTTTGGAGAGTTACAGAAGCACTGGATCTCTGAGTAACTCCCTTCAGAAAATCTTCACCATGTTCCTGGCTAAAGCTTTGCTGAGTGGAGGAAGCGGTAGTGGCCGTGGAGGAAGCCTCGCACGTGGCCTTGGAGGTCTCCTCACAGGAGGTGGACATGGAGGGAACCTTGGAGGACTTGTTGGAGGTCTTGTCAATCTCATAAGTGAAGCAGCAGCTCAGTATAATCCAGAGCCACCTCCACCTCCTCACAACCATTTTACGAACGTTGAAGCTCATGAGAGCGAGGAGATTAGACAGTTCCGTCGCCTTTTTGTCCAGCTGGCTGGAGATGATATGGAAGTGTCTGCTACCGAGCTAAGGGACATCCTGAACAAAGTGCTTTCCAGACATCAAGACCTGAAGACAGATGGCTTCAGCTTAGACACATGCCGTAGCATGGTAGCAGTCATGGACAGCGATACAAATGGCAAACTGGGCTTTGAAGAGTTCAAATATCTGTGGAACAACATCAAGAAATGGCAATGCGTATACAAGCAGTATGATACCAACCAGACAGGCGCTGTTGGGAGAGCTCAGCTGCCGGAGGCCTTGCGGGCTGCAGGGTTCCACCTGAACAAAGAGCTCTGCCAGGTAATCGTGCGCAGATATGCCAGCGAGGACGGTAGCATGGATTTTAACAACTTCATTAGCTGCTTGGTGCGGCTGGACAGCATGTTCCGGACCTTCAAGTCCCTGGACCAAAATGGAAGTGGGCAGATCAAAATAACGATTGAAGACTGGCTGCAGCTGACCATGTATTCCTGAAGGCATAGCAGAGAAGAATAAGCTTCATCTGAAAGATACACATGGAAGACTGCAATCCTGTATTATCAAGCTGTAGTCTTTTCCTTATTCTAAGGTAGATGTTGGTAGAGGTACTTAGCTTAGCTTGAAGTGCTGTGATTCCTCTTGTGCATGTGTTAGTCTGCTATTCTGCAGGGTTTGTGCAAGTTATCAGTTGCGCAGATGCATAAGTCTGTCTCAGAAAACTATCTCTAGACTCTGAAATGAGGGAATATGTTGAAGGATCAAAGCTTAATTATTTCCTCACATAAAGCAGGCTTGTATAGGAATATAACTATTATTAAAAAAGCTCTAAGTTTGGTGGTGTTTTGTGATGTTACTGTTCCAATTTGTCAGCATTCAGTAAGCTGAAATAAAGCTCTGCTTGCCTGAAGGCAGTCACCAGTGGAATTGAATGGATTCATAAGTTGTACAGTTATTTCTAACAAGGGAATAAACATTAAAGTTGCAATGACTGTAATGATCAATGAATTTACATAGTCATATTTTACTTCCTTCCTACTTCTGCTTTTTCATGCTTGTCTGCTGAAACAAAACCTGAGTAGAAGTGTCAGTTCTACCTGGTAGCCAGGACAAAATTGAAGGCATATAAGGCTACTTTTACAACCTTTTTCTCCTTCCTACGACTCTATTACCATATCTTTTTTCTCTCTCTCTCTCTCCTTGAAACCTTATTATAGTTATAATGAAAACAACTTAAAATACTACATTTATATTTAGAGAAGTTTGCTGTAGTAATGCAGTCACACAGCAGCCAGCCAGCCAAAATCAACCTCTGGCTATCAGACATAACTTTGCACCGGGGTGCAGCATCCCACTCAAGCTAATAACACAGTTTCAAGATGTCAATTTTTGAGTAATACAACAAGAAATAACACAAACCATCAAAGGCACGTTTTTCTGAATTAAGGACTACGTAGTTGACGATAAACAGTTCTTGCTCTGCGAAGTAACAAGGAAGATTTCCCAGCAGGGTTGCTTTAAAAGCAAGTTGGCTAGGGTGTGTGCTGCCCGATGGGAATGTGACACCATGAGTGGAGCAGGCAGCAGCTGCACACAGCCTCCATGTGTAAGAGTCCAATGCCCCTGCTCCTCCCGATGTCTCCATCAGTGACTGAGAAATACCACACAATACCTGCAAGGCAACTGGATGCTAATGGAGTACTGAGGTTTGGTTTTGTTTCTACATTTCCATAGCTTTGATTTCTAAATCTTACAGTTACACTCAGCAGAGTATTTTGTAAACTGATGAAATCTCCCTGATATGCTTACAACAGCTTTTTACTTGCAATTTAGGAAGAAAGTAACTTACAACTTTTGCTTTTTTTTTTTCCTCCTGCACTGTGTTTAATACCAAGCCAGGTAACACAAAGAGTAAAAATATTGGTGTTGGCTCAAACTGTGATGAAAGAAGTCGGTTCCTGTCAAATGACATTCACCCTTACCCCAGGTATTCAATGGAAAAGTGCACAGTTATCCACAGGGGCATTTGGGCTCTCTGAGTAACAGAAAAGTAGGCGTTGAGAGAAAGTGTGATGCCTCCAGGTGAGCACCACCCTACCAGGTTTGCTTCAGAATTCCCTTTCTGACAAGCTACAACTTGCATGTAGCAACAGGCAGTTGAAATTTTTGAGTGAGAGCAAAAGCCTCTTATATAATGAGCCTGAATGTGAACACGAGCCATGCAAGTGCAGTTCCTCTCCAGGTGGTCCAGTTGTGGCTTCTCTCTGATAGCCCTGTAGCCAACTCAGGGT
Organism: Anser anser; assembly: GCF_964211835.1. Lineage (NCBI taxonomy): Eukaryota > Metazoa > Chordata > Aves > Anseriformes > Anatidae > Anser > Anser anser. Next base: position 9,507,830 of record NC_139732.1, read on the forward strand.
TTACTTAGCTAATCAGAACAGGGATGACCAGTGCACATGTGCACTTGATTTTTCCTGTTGCCTTTGTGCAATACAAGTTTTGGGGCAGTAGTACTTCAGATTTTACCGACTGCATCTGTCTTGCAGAGAGCTTTGCCAGCTGCATAAAGCTAACTGGTTATCTAGCTTTGATCTCCTTGTGCAGCCATAAATGGAGACTGTTTATGGCAGTGGAAACTTCCTTCTCTAAAGAGTAAGGTTCATTATATTATATAAAAACTACATCAAAACCCTAGTTACCCCACATGCTGTAGCAAAAACAGTAGCAGAAAACTTGTTTACTTTAAGAAAACAAGGACTGTTGAGGCTACACTCTTTTGGTTATTTTAATAACATAATTAAAAACATATAAACATGTTCTACTTTGATATTTAGAGAATTGGAGCTTAGCTCACATTTCCTTAAATTACGCTTGGGTGTATAGGCTGCAAACACAGCTAGATATGTGTACAACAACTGTTGTAGTTGCTCTTTTGTGTTGGTGCTACAGAAACATGGAATGTTTTCCAGTGTTTTCAGTTTTACTTCCATCTCTCTTCCCAGGCAACAAACCCTATCATTTCTCCTTAACCAAAATGCCAGAGCATATGGAAGTTAGCCAGCATCCTAGGGCTTAGTAGACCTAGTCACAACATGATCTTACAAGTACAGTAACTTCATGTCATACTCAAGCTGCTGGCGTTCTCTGTATCAGATTGCTCTCAGTTTTGATTATTGGGTTTTAATGCTTTAAGTAAAGTAACGTGAGCCTTGTTAGCTCTTGTCATTTTTCCATGTGCAGCCAAAGCTGTGTTAACTGAGTTCAGAAGTTGTTTTTGAATTAATTTTAAAGTTTACTGTCCAATTCTTTTTCTGTGATAAATATTCTTAACTTTATGTATGTTTATATATTCTAATGCCATCAAACAATCCTTTGCTAAGAATGAAGTCTATAAAACTGTCCAAAAATAATATTCCAAAGCCCTTTGGAATAGGCTTTGGAATACTTGTAGACAAGTATTATCTACACTTTTGCTTCAGTTGTTTTAAGAGTTTAGGTTTATAATGTTACATTTTAAATCTAGGGCTATTATAGTTTGGAGAACTGTGACACAGCCAAAATATTTAAAGTGAACCTCTGCTGCACAATGACACAACTGATTGTTAAATTAAAACGGCATTTATGAGAGAATATTGTCCTTTTCCAATGATTAAAAGCTGTCAAAAGTTGTATCCCTTGACATGCACCAGAGTGACTTAAAACTATTCATATTTTTGCTAAAAAACTATCTAATCTCAGTAACAGAAATCCCTGTTTCCTAGAGCCCAAGACTTCCAAAGCACTCTACAGAGCAGCCTTAGCATTTCTCCACTGGGGAGCTCCATATTCCACTATTCAGCAGGAGAAAACCAGGAACAGAAAGGTTAAGCATGGTATGCTAAAGTGGGCATTGGAAGCTGGTGGGAGAGCCAGGAATAGAAGTGAGTTCTGGCTGTTTGCTACAGATTTACCCAGGAGACCACCCCTCTTTCACATGGCTGAAAATGTTTTGTGCTGTTTGTTCTCAGACTTAGGGAGTCCACTTAGAAAAAATAAAATAAAAATCTTGAAATGTACAGCACATTATCCACAAAAGGAACTCTGCTTTACATTTTTGTTTGCTTTTCAAATGTTTTTGACGAATGTCCTTAACTGTGAATGTTCCAAACTATGAGCTGTGAGTCATCACAGCTATGCTTTCATTAGCTGCTCTGGGTCCCATCACCAACACTAACATATGGCTGCTTCCCTAGGCTGGATGTTTCCCAGAACCCTCAAGAAAACTTTCAGTGTGGTCACAGGAACATTACTGACTTAAACATGTATTCCAGTGGGTGTCTGCAGTTTTCCCTGTCTGAAAATACGATGCAGCTTACATGGAATTAATCACAAATCCCATCAATGAAAGCATCAATTGAAAGAGCTGTGTAGTTACCGTGTGGAAATGTTCATTCAGGTCAAAGCTGCAATTATCAGACAGGCTGCTACAATTAACTCATTGCATTTCTAGCTTACGATGTATTTGCTTCAAAACAGCATGTAGGGCAATGCATTTGCTTCAAAGAAAAGCTTAAGATAGACCATGTTGATTTACTGCGTCGTCAGGCTGTACTTTTGCTGGCATATATTTTATTGCTGAAGGTTCTTAGCGAGAATTAACTCAAGGCAACAGCCTCACTGTTGCCCTTTTTATTCTAGGATGTTGCATTAGTCTGAGCTAGTGCTACATGAACGGTTTCATTTACCTTAAGCACCTGTATTCCAGTTCTTGTTAGAGGCTTCTTGGAGGCCATACACAAAAGAAAATGTCCTAAGTTGTTTTAAATCTTTTCATTTGGGTGTTTATAAGATAGAAATTGATACCCATTGATGCCCCAAATTGGGGATCAATTTCTGTCTATTGGAAATATGTACATTGCTACTTCATCCCTATTATTACACAAATTTAGAAAGCTGTTAGTATTTTATCCAGGAAGAAAAAACGCCCTTAATGTTGTAGCTGTCTTAGTGCATGTTGCATAGTTGATTAGTACAACAGCTTTTAAAGTGATTTGCACTATTAACCATAACTCCTGCCATACATATTTTGGTTTCAGAATGGAGATGGCACCATCGACTTCAGAGAATATGTAATTGGTTTGTCTATTCTTTGTAACCCAGCCAACACAGAAGAGACTATTCAGATGGCATTTAAGGTAAGTTCAATTTAGTGTAAATCTATAAACCTGACAAATCAAGACTGACTGTGAATCTGTTAGTTTTCAAATCATAAGTTTATAGCTTCAATCTGTTATGCAAATGTGAGTAATTCTCTTAAACCAATTGACATTTAGAGTGTGAAGGGGAGGGGGAGAATTGCAGGCATCAACTTCATAGAAAAGGGTTTCAAAAGCCATGTGGAGGCACTAATGAATATGTAACTTGGCAGGCTAACTCCAAAAATGATTCAGCAGCACTTGCAGTTTTTTCCCCTGAGGTTTTTTTCTGCTGTGATTCTTCAGTGTCGCAAGTAGACAATAGTTGGAACAATATTGGAACAATATCCTCTTGGATCAAGTGCTCAGTAAAGTCCCTCTTGTTAACAGCCTAGGAGGTTGGGGCGAGAGGAATCAAGAGGGCTATTCAGGACTGGCATATCCAAAATTGGGCTGCATCAGAGATCATCTATTTGCTTGTCCTATGGTTTCCTGATAGTTTGGGCAGTTGAGGAGTGGTAGCACCTTTCACATCCCAAGTACAAGCATGCAGCATGCAACCAGAGATGCCCATTTATTAATCCTTGAACACAAAAATGCCTAAGTGCCTTTTTTTTTTAGTAGATATTTGACACAGATTCAGGTATTTTACCCACCACTCTGCTCTTATGAACAGCATTGAACATTGTATTAAGATATTGATCATATTCATCTTAAACTGTATACATTTTAATATTGATTCTTATTCAGGAAGTGCCCATATTTTTGTGGCAATCCATTATACTAGTTGCTTTGCAGATAAGTGCCATAGCTGTTCAAAGTTGTTAATGCTTCTGGAGGATGTTTTATTACTATAGATTCCTCAGAAGAAGCAAGCCTTTGGTGTTTTATTCTTTTGTTTTCTAGACTACACTCTTCAGTAGTGTAACAGTTGCATTGATTATAAAAATTGTAATTCACTGTAATTCCCAATTTCAGTGTGAAATGACTGGTTCAGCTGGTAAGAAGTCCATTTTGTCCTGAAATGGCACTATGGGTTTTCTTTTGCTACTTTTTTTCTTTGCCACTAAATGTACTGTCCTTCATAATGGGACTCTTTGCCTGTAGCAAGTGCTTAAGAATTACAGCCATCTATCCCTTGTATTTCTCAAGGGGGTGATTCATAGCAGATGCATGTTGTTGCTGTGCTGGGAAGGATGGCATGATCAGTGTACATGTACTGCCTGCATTCCAGTCACCAAAATTCCTTTTAATTATAATAATTCCTTAGTGGGTGACAGGTCAGATATACTAGAAGTTAGGTGTTATACATCAGAGCATAAACTATGGCAAGTTTATCAGATGCCAGATGTGCCATAACTGGAAGACTAAATTGGAAGACTAAAACCTAAGATATAATAGTATGGAGTGGTTGAATCCAGCAGACCCTCAGTATAGCTCACAGTGACAATTATCATAAACTTTTGTTTTTAAGTGTTGTATAAGTTCATTTACAGAACTAATGCTGTGAGGTTTCTTTGCTCTCGCAGGTTTGCTGCATACTTTTCCTAGTACAGAATATTCTAATCCCAACTACAGCATGTACATTGCTCTGCTAAATTTCTGCTTAGTAGTATTCCAGAGAAAATGCATAAAAGCTCTTGTAAGAGAAGGTAGCTGAGGTGGAACCAGTTAGCTGGTCAACTTTTCAAATCCCAGGCATTGATCGCAAATCATCTCTTGAATACTTGAAATCTAATATGGGTGGCTGGTTTGTACACAGAAGCTTCACAGGCAAGCGAATGCTAAAGCATTTCTACATATACGTCTTTTCCAGCTCTTTGACGTGGATGAAGATGGCACTATAACAGAAAACGAGTTTGCTTGTATCATTCAGTCAGCTCTGGGAGTGCCTGAGCTTGATGTTTCTAACCTCTTTAAAGAAATAGATGCAGATGAAACTGGGAAGCTGTCCTATGGTAAGTTACATCCTTTTATAATGAAGAGCAGTCTGATGGTCATACCAACAGTGAGACCTCTTTTTCCCAAAAATATCTGCTGGTTCTCATACAGTTTCTGGGGAAAACTGTTGAAGCACAGTCCTAGATACTTTGCATAATATGTCTGAGATGCTTCAGAAAAACCTTACTGGAGATCACCTTCATTAAAAGGAGCAGGCTCTGAAATTTTCTTTTGATTCTGTTGCCGCACTGTAGTATCTGTGGTTTTTATATTTTTCAGATGAATTCAAAGACTTTGCACTCAAGCATCCAGAATATGCCAAACTGTTTACTACATACTTAGACCTACAGAGATACCAGCTAGGTATGTTGGAGGAAGATGACATTCAGCCACCTGAAGCCAAATACACTCCAGTTGGAAATGCAGTCCCAGTCTCAGAAACAAGACCAGTGGCAAGAAATAAAGTCTGTCCTGCAGACAACGAAGAGGATAACTCAGGTACCTCAGACAAAAAGGATGACTGAAAACAGTTGAAGAATTCATCCCTTGAATTCTACAGGAATGTTTTCCCTACCTATTCATAAGCACAACTGATAGAAAATAGAGATGAAAATTATGATTAAAAAAAAAAGTTTCATGTTTTTTTTACTTTCATATCTGGAAGAGCTATTCCTGTTTGAGTGTAAGGGAAAAAAACACTGTAATTATTCTGTCCTTGATGCCAGTATCACACCATTAGGAATGTTGCTCACTGTCTTCCAAGTTCATGCTTCCACAAAAGTAACAGATGTACTAAGAGGGTTAAACGGCTCCAGTGCTGACATGACCTCTCACAATAGAGACTGAGGAGTCCCAATATATAAAAACAGGTAGAATTTTTGGTGCTGCTCAATTCTTCTACATCCTTAACACGTCTTAAGGGAAAAAATAATTATACCAGAGTGTTTTAATTTTCAAATATCCCTTAGCCTTTCTTCAGAGAGACAGAAATTAGTTACAGGAAGCTGAGAGCTGAAGCTGGTGTTTTCTTTTAGTTGTCCTTAGATTTCCCTTAACTACTTGTGAACTATAAAGCCTAAGCTTCTGAACAGGACATGCTGTTTCACTGATGTTAACAGTAACAGCTTTAGGCTTAAAGGCTAGTTAAAGATGGAAGTGGCTGCATTTCTATACAACAAAAAAACTAATCAGAATTCCAAGATAGCAGTTCACAGACCACAGGAAAATGTAGACAATAAGACCCAAGAATTAATGGACTATTTCAAAATAAATAGAATGTTGCTTGCAATAACAACTGTTCAGGACCACATTAGGAGGAACATTTCAAACCTCAGCATATTTTTATTCTAATAGTTATCAACAGAGGAATGTGACCTTGCTCTGCAGAACTTGAAAGGTAAATATGTTGTCAAACCATAGTTCCAGTAGTTTATACCTACTCTAAAATAGTCTCCTAGAAACCGTATTTGCATTACTGTGCCATTACTCATTATGGTTGTAGGGTCTGATTCAAAACCAAGCTCTTTCTGGTCAATGATTTGAGTATGTTTTGCCTCAGTCCCGTCTAGTGCACTGGAAATTGAGCCTTTTCCTTTTTCTGTCCTTCATTTGAATGCACTTTATACAGCATTTTAAATATATAGGTATTTATGCAAATAGCTTCTAAATAAAAACTTGGAGTGGAATGACAGGATATTTTCAAACTAAAATTGAGGTGACCAAAGTCTAGAATGTATAGTACCAAAAAGAACCTATTTTCAGGTGGTTTTCATATGTGAAATGTCAAGCTTTGCCTCTAAATTATTGTTTGTGTTTTCTGGCTCCAAGTATATTGCCATGTTTAATCTTTTCTGTATTTATAACTGTGCCTATCCTGATGTTTCACGTGCTTAAAATAAATCTATATTTTTACTTGAAGACTTTACTTGAACAATGCACATCTTTTAGTACAGTCGGAAGGGCACTCTATCGTGAGGCGCTGGGGGGATTTCCAGGAAATCATCCTTATGATGTCTTACCTTGCTAAACACAGTGCAATTCCAAGTGGGTATTTCCAGTTTGGAGTATGATGGCACTTTTCCTTATGCTATGGCTAAAAACGTAGGACAGGACTGATGCTCTTCCAAAGAGTTACTTCTGCTGCCTGCCTCAGCAAGAAGGAATATGATACAAAGAAGACTTGCAGGTATCTGGAAAGATCTCCCTCTCTTGTGGCAGAAAATAAGGCATCACCATTGGCATGTAAAATGAGCAACTCCAACCACAGTTACTGAGAAGTAACTAACATGACTTTGTGTGATTTGAACATCAAGAGAGAATGAGAAGCAGGGGATACCCTAACCTGGCTGTACAGTTAAGTGAAATGCATGTTAATTCCTTGGCAAGGATGCTTTTGCCTATCACTTTAAGTGAATTCCTCAGCTTCTCAACCAGCAGTAACCTTTTCAAAGAAGGCTTCTGTTCCAGCCAGTAAGAAAAAGATGGGTGGGCAAAGATGACAAGAACTGCTCCTGATCCATGACTGCTGAGGCTGCCTTATACATGTTGCTGTTGAATCCAGCCACGTTAAACAACTGGAACACTGTGCTGCCCACTAGTGCAGCACATTGAGGACTAGTGATTTTATAAATACATGCAAGTCACACAAATGCCTGGTAATTAAAGCTAAAAATACCGTGTATATAAATCTACATATCTCTATAGTTTAAGGAGGAGAGGCCACAAATGGGTTTGGTAGGTAGCAGTGATTCAAGTATCCTCTGGAAAGAACTCGGCTAAACGTTAGAGACACTAACTCAATATACACACATCTGCTTGATGTGCGGGAAGGGAATACATTAATTTCTAGGCATCATTGTGCCTCAGGAAGCTTTTAAAAGGACCAAACTAAAAGCAGGCTGCAACAAACAGGCATTGCATTAAGTGGCAGAGCAGGAACTGAACAGAAAGAGAAGGCTAAAAATACTGAACAGAAAATGGTTCTCCATCAAGCGCTGAGGAGTGACACCTTTCTGCTCCTGCACAGAGCATTGCCTCACTGCCTGAGACTTCCTGACATGTGAGATCCTGTCTAAGCAGCCCTGCTTAAGGATCATTTTGAGTCCCGTACAGTAGAGCTAGAAAGGTATCTTTGGTCTCCTGCCACCATAGGAAACATCATGTGTTTAAATCAGTACTGCTCTGTCCTGCTGCAACATGGATTTGATGACAATACCTTCTCAGGTACCAAAGTAAGACACTGTGAACCTTACACAAACTCCATCGGTCTCAGCAAGGATGAGAACCAGACGAGGACAACAGTCCACTGCAAGAGGAAAGCACAACTAATTCCCAAGAACAGATGCCCATGGGCTGCTGTTTTTCATGTTTTCTGATAACGATGTGCATGCGGTACATACAATCAGTCTGAATAGATCTTATTTAAACTTTTAAAGCTAGATTCCTGCTCCCGAACACAAGACAGGCAATGGATGCTTACCCAGAAAACTGGACCTTCCTTGTTCACCTGGAAAGAGAGAAGATACTAATACCATAAATCCTGACCAATTTGTTTAAGGAAGGTGAATTGATAGGGTCTCCACTGGCCACTCCAGAGGCTGATTTCTTAGGGAAAGGTCTGATCTGAGAAAATTAAAAGTGAAGGGTTCTGTCATCTGCCCTAGCAATTCTCATCTAAGACAAAGCATTCCCTGGGTATCAGAAGTCTCAGAAACATTTGTTGAGACCTTTTTTATGGTGGCCAACACACTGGGGCCCTACTCCTGGGTAATCCCTCAGGCACTATGCCAATGCAAATAAATTTACCATTCTCCTGCTTCTGGTGGTGGTTGCATAGGTGCCAAGGGCTACTCCAGATACATGGATGTGAAAAATCAGGGCCTGAAGCTTAGAAGCTAAACACGAAAAACACACAGACTTACACTGCTCTGTGGACAGCCTGAACCATTTGAGCACAGCCTTCAACAAGCAAAGCAGCCCTAAGTTTCACGCTGAGGCTTACAGAGTTCTCACTTTGAGAATGCCACAGGAAAAAAAAAATTACATCAGTTTTTTGTGAAAGGCTTGGGAGCTTTGTGGTTACGTTCTGTACAATTTGCTAGGACAGCTGGACCATGCTCACAGCGGCCTTGGGCTTACCTTTTGCCTCTGTTTTGCCTTACTTGGAACAGCCCGCCTTTCCCTCTACTGTCTCCCTCCACATTTCCCCCCAAAATACAGGCACCACTGACAAAAGCTGTATTCCACAATGATTAAAATTAAGAAGTTGTAAGATTAAAAAATGAACCATTACTGAATTGGGTGAGATCCTGGCTGCACTTACATAGCACTTAGGTAGCTACCTTTACTGGTCTGCAGTGAGATCAAACTTGTCAAAGGTTGTAAGGGATTGTAATGACATTTAATTAATTAATTTTAAATCTTTACTCAATGAAATAACATTTATTAGACTGACTAGCAGCAGGGAGACGTTTGTCAGCAGTGCTTAAGTTGGCAGACTCTCTGTTACTATACATAGCCAGAGAGGCAGAAAGTAAACATTTTATAGGATTAGCAGCTATGTTGATAGCTGAGATGAAATTTGGACATTTCATTAGTATAAGATTGATTCTGACATTTCCTAAAGCCAAAATGCAAACAAAAAGTGTGTCTGATATAAATACAGTATGCAGCACTCATTCAGATAAAGTTCAAGAAGCACAGCAGGTTTAGAGCCGTGACAAAGGAAACAGAGAAGGGTCATGTAAGGACCCAACTTCTGTAAGCACTGAAGTGTATGCTTATCCTGTGGCCATCACTGAGATCCTCTGAGCTTATTAAAAGCACACAATAATACTAATAATTAGAAAACATGAAAAAAATCTATGGTAAGCCATTGATAATGGTGGTAAGAATTAGATCCCCCTCACCAAGGAAAACAGTATCACGATTAATTAAACTTTATGAAAGTTTTCATTTTTTGTGCCATCCTCTTAGTTTAAGATATTCACAGCCTGACTGGTGAGACTTCGGAGACATGAGACACGTTATAATAGGAAATCGTTCATTACCTTAGCTAGACACTACCTAGTGTTGTCTTTGTTAACACACACGAACCCCAGTGCAACAGGTTGAAAGAAATATATGTCCCTCCTCTGTTCTCACATTACAGTTACTTTGCACTTTAATATTATTAAATACTGAAACGAAAAACTGAACCCTTCAAACCAGGCATGGCTCTTATATAGGAACTAAGGGAATCTGTGTTTTCTAGGAATTGCTAGCAAAATTGAGGCATTTTGAGAACGTTACATAGCTTATTTTTCACTTACTATTGGCAAGAATACCCAGTAAACACGTGCAGAAAATCATTCCCTTCCCATAACCCAGCAAACACAATTTTTCTGCCAAAGCGAAAATTCATTAGGTGAAAGCTGTCATTAAAGACCTGCAGAGAGGACGACTGCACAGCCTTGCCAGCAACCTAGTCCCTTGCATAACCACTTGGGCTGATAGAAAAGCTCTCAAGGTCAGACCTGAACTCTTCTGTGCTGAAGGCATAAGGTCTTGTTCACACCCTGCTCAAAGAGAATCCATTTTCTACTTCTTTGCAGAGCATCTTCCTTTCTATCTATGTACCTCCACATGTTCAGAGATTAGCATCATGGCTATTCCACTCCTGTATCTCCCAGCCTTCCTTTCCTAAGCCAAAAAGAAGAAGTTCCTTCATTCTTCCCTCACAGCTGGCACTTTCCAGATTTGTGTTATTTGCATTTAGGTTCTCTGGAGATAGCGCTTGAGCTCTGGCCCTACCATTCGTAGGTAGAGGAGACGGATTTCTTTACACTCTGCACACAGTTTGCAGTCAACGTCTCTGCTTCCGCATGCCCAGTGTAAGGCTTGGCTTTGCTGAAGCAACATGGCACTGCCCACTTACATACAACTATCATCAATCTGTGAGCCCCAGATCCTCCTTGAAGGAACTGCTACTTAACCAGAGTCCCCCTTTCTCTCTTCTTACAACCGCTTGTTCCTGCTTAACTGCAGTGTCTTAGCATTGTCCTTACTGAATGTAAAAGATCAGCTTATCAAGAACATTTTGATCAGCACAGATTATCATTAAAGAGAGCTCTCTTCTAACTACGTATGTATTTTTTTTCCTTTTGTTAAGGACATTATCTTCCTAAACCTTCACCAAGCATCTGACAGGGCACTAGAAGCAAAGCGCTACGAATTGGAAAGCCATGATGAAAGCTTAGAGTTCATAATTGTTCAAAAAGAATAATTTCCTTTCCAAAGGTAAACATCAGCCTTGCAGACAAAGATAAGGCCAAGTGCACAATTAGATACACAAGTCTGTGTTTCTGCTCGTATCTCCTGATATCAAAGATTGCAGGAAAATTCGGAATGTTTTCTTAAAACGTAAAAAAAGAAATGAACAGGAAAAAGTGCAGGAGACTAGAAGGAGTCAGAGCAGCACTGCCAGCAGCTTTTAGGAGAGCTGTTTTCCTCCCCGCCGGAAGTCTTTTTGAAACTGGAGATAACCAGCCACGAAGGACAGCAGCTATTCAAAGCAGAAATCATTTCAATGTTTAGATTTGGGACGCTGCTGTTTTGAATGAAAGCATGCCAATCTCCATCATGTTATTTAATTACATTTCTTTGACAGCCTGTCTCTTGTAAGCAGAAAAGTATATTGTCAATAGACTGGGGAGAGCGAAGCTGCAGCATTTTCACCCCTCCCAGTGCAAGTTTGGACTACTACTAACCCAAAACTAATCCTAAGCCAGCCCTTGAAATAAATACAAGCAGGAGCTGTTGTCTCTACTTTTCCTACTGCCAATTTTGAAGGCCAAATTCTAGGCTTTCTATAGTGGAAACCTCTCTTTTAGTAGAAATATTATGCTGTGGAGCATAAATCAAGCCAGTTTCTTCAGAAAATACCTAGTAATGGGAAAGACACCTCTGACAAAACTCTCTTATATTACTTGTTGTATTACAGTGGGCCTTAGCAGCTCTAAAAGATGAAACAGCCACTGAACTAAGTACTGTGTAAAACACATAAGAAGAGTTTCTATCCTTCCTGAATGTTTACCAGTTTACAAATAGGCAAGGAAAAGGAAAGAGACAACCCTGCCTAACATTACTCAGGAGGGCATGTGGGAGAGGAGATGGAAATCCAGGTGCTCTGACTCCTGATCAGAACTACCCTCGAGTGCTCACTGTGTCCCAAACCCGATAACTGATTTGATATTTTTTGCTTTAACACTCCCACTGATGGTTCTTTTCAGACGCAGGAAGGCAAACTCAGCATCCAGCCATGGAAAGAAATGCTGAAGCAGATTTGATCAGCTGTTTAGACCATGCCTTTAGCATCTCTCCCCACGGAAATGCTCATACTGCTCACCTGCAGCTCTCTCAGACCTGCTTGCTATCACTGAGCCTTTTCCTTGATACCAAGCCTGATTCTTGCTCACATGACTGTGGTGCACACCCAGATGCAAAAGCAAGCCCTGCGGTCTCCATATGACCATCACAGAGGGCACACGGGCAAGCCCTGCTCTCGCAGACACGGGCCTGCCAGCACCCGTCAGTGTCTGACCTTCTGCTGGAGTCGGTCAGTCTCGATTTACTCTTCTTCCAGCCTAATGTGAATAATTTCACAGCAGACAAAAAGACCCTCCCCTCCACCTAATCGCTTATTATTCTCCCAAGTGGAGTCCATCTAGCTCACATCAAAGAATTGCTCTCGTTAAACCATTGTTTTATAAGTCTGCTAATATTTTTCCTGTCCGTAAGACAGAAGACACCGCTGATAGAAATATGTCAACAGGAAAACAAACAGGCAGCATTTGACATGCTATTAGTCCAAGTCTGGGCAGATAAATAAATCATAGATCAAATATTCATGAGGGGGAGAAACGGTGTTTATTTCCACTGGGTTCATTACGCACACATCTCCCGTACAGCGTGGTGGCAAACACATTTCTCAAAAAGGATGTCACGACGTACCCAAGGAAGGAGTGTTGATGCTGAGAGGACAATGTATTCCCTCCTTAGAAAGTGTTTCAGTCCCTTGGGGAAATATCAGAGCGGCCATGCAAAACCATGCCAGCTAGGAGTGTCTTTAGCTCAGGCAGGGTGCAAGGCAAGGCCTTGGGATGAGAAGCCCTCCCTGCTCCGATTGCCATCCCTGCACAGCCCCGCTCAGCTCACCCACACAGGCTCTGGGGCTCTTTCCTCCTCTCTTTCTGGCAATCCGTGCCCAGGGTCTGGGTCTGCTCTATCCTTAAGTACTACTTGCCCTTCACTGAGAAGTCCAGCTCAAAGATAAAGCCCTCACCATACCCTGCAGTGCAGAAACCCCAAACAAAATTACAGCCTGGCCCAATTCAAACAAATAAAGAGCACAAACTCAATCTATTGAGACAGTCAGAGTTCAAAGTAACAGCAAAAGGCATATGGGGGTAAGCACTGCCAGAGATGCATCTGTTCTGTTGCACAACATGACAAATTACACTTTCTAAAGTAAAATGTAGATATGGAGGAGAAAAGGAGGTGGGATCAGCAGGCTGCTGGGAACCAGGAGCCTGGGAGCACCTCCTGGTTACTGAGAAAAGAGACAGTGTTGTCTGTTGCCAGAGCTCCCCATCTGGCTCCTTAACCTGTCGAACTGACTGGTCTGCTGGAAACTGCATCTTTTGCCCCCAGCACAGAGTCAGGGAACAGCTGGGGGAACAGAAGGGACCTCTGGAGGTGACCTGGCCCAGCCACTGCTCCAGCAGGGCCACATCCACCCGGCTGCCCAGGACAGTGTCCACCTCCCAGGAGACAGCAAAACACCCACACTGTTCGAGATGAAAAATGTATTCTAATCCTACCCCGATCCTACATCTGGATAGTTCATCAAGGTATCCAACCTTCTTCCAAACTGAGAAAATATAAAAGAATAGAGAAATAAAATAATAAAGAAAGAACGATGACATTAAGGTGTTAGGTGTCTACATATATTTTGGCTCACAATGCTCTCCATGTTATATTATACTTGACAAAGCAAAACTGAACCCAATTTATTTTGGTGATGCTACCTAATTAAAAAAAAAGTCATTAAAGAAAACACCTTGACAATCAGTTGTGTTCTAGCTGCAACCTCAACTGTAATAAAGACAGGATGATCAGTTTAGCACCTCTTCTCTCCCAGAAATGCAGTACAAATGCAGGTCCCTCAAACAAAGTGAAGAATAAAATAGATATAGATGTGTCTCCAGTTACTGGAGCTCAGTACAGTTCATGGTGAAGTAAAGCATCAAATGAGAATGTTCTTTGGGTCAGAAGTTTGCCAGGAGACAGATGCCTGTGACCCATTGATAGCACCTAATCTCAGACAGTGAGGAGTGATTAAAAAAAAAAAAAAAAAAAAAGCTTTTTTCCTGTTTCTTCAGTAGCAGTTCTTTCAGAGGAAGCATCTCAGATAGGTAAAGATTTACCCAGATCTCTAGATAAATACTGTATGGAAAGTGCCCAGAGACAGGTCATTTTGTTTAAAGCTCGAATGTATTTCTCTACCTAAAGCACCATTTTCCAAAAGCCACCTATAGTTTAGAAGACCAGGTATCATTAAAATGTCTTTTTGCTCTGATTTTTCAGCAAGCACAGCCCAACAAAGTGCAGGGCACAAAGAGGATGTGATGGAAGAGAAAACAGAAATCCCTGTTAACTCACTTTTAATGGCCAAAATAAGCTCTGCAGAGGACCTGAGCACAGAACTGCAGGAAAAGCACAAGCTGTTCTTCCCCCCCTGCTTTCTTAGAGCAAACAAAGACCCCAGAGAAGCCAGGCAGCATTCACAGCATTGGTGGAAGCACCAGCCTCTGGTTCTGGTAAGCAGGCCCAGCAGCAGCATGACACAGCCCTTTTGACCTACAGGTACCTCCTCCTGCCAAATACCAAGGGATTTCTAATCAGCACTGACACGGGGAATATGGAAGGTGCCTGGCACCCAGCGCAACAAAGCCAGTTTGTGTTCTGCTCTGAGAGCCTCCTTTAAGCCCGTCGAAGCTCTTCTCACTTCTAGCATAGTGGCATGCCGCCTTAGTCAGTGCTACTGAAGGTTGGTGCCTGCGAGGAAGGCAGCTCTGTGTATGTAGGCTTTTTTGCAACAATGCTGATTTCTGTTCCATTATTTTATTATTCAGGGCTGGGCGAGGAACACAGCCATGGTGCCATATTTTGTCTTAGGAGCCTCTACTGCCACTGGTCAGTGTTCGTCATCATACTCGTTACAACCTTGGTCTCTCAGCAATTGATAAAAGTCAGTTCAAAATTGATAAAAGTCAGTTCAAAAGTCAGTGATGATTTTCTTGTGAACTACCCATTATTAGAGAGCATCTAACAAATAGTTTTCATCAAACACATTCAGCCCCTGGTTAACCTGCAGACCTTCTTGCACAACCTCAGCCCTATTCACCACTCCTACCAAAGGGTCCTGACCCCATGGTGTGCCCCCTCCTCCTTGACTGGATTAAACTATTTAAGAAAACACAGACAGCCTCAAAAGAGGAGGGAATACAAACCACCAACCTGAACAGCAGCTTTCCAGGAAATATAAATGCTCTTCCAGACAGTATTAATGCTAAAATCAAGGTAACTTTAGTTGCATAACTGTTTCAATGAATGTCTGGCAACTAGCAATCTGAATCTCATTTGTATCTACAGAGTATAATAAAGTGAACTCAGTTCTTTTAATTGCAAACCACCCTTTATTTCTCCCAGATTTATTCCTCCCAGATCTAGTCAGCTCTCAGTCTGAAGCCATAAAACCATTTAGGTTGTACCTCTTCCCCTTTACCTTTACTCTCTCTGTTTCCACATCTCCTCTGCACAGAACATTAAACACTGGAAGTCACACAGACGTGTTTGCGTTTCAAATAACTACACTTGCGAACTGGAGGCAAAGAGTATCTAGTCTCAATAAAAGAACGGCATTGAGGTCACAGCTGTACTTCACAACAGTATGTGAAAAATGAAAAATCAGTGAAACAGCAGCAAAGGCTATGCTTAACATTAAATGATTCAAAGTGCCCTGGTACCTGTTCTTTGGGCCTTACTAAGTAAGTTTCTGGAAGAAACAAATGGGCTGGGGGTTTCTCAGACAGATGAAATCAGATGTCCAGGAACAGCTCTCCCTCATTTGCTGGTTTAAGAATCATTATGCAATCCTGAAACTCAACTGTATCCTATCAGATACTTCCAGGGTGATTTTTTTTTCTTATTTTACATATTACAGGCAGATGCTCACCATTAATAACAGAAGTGTGGGGATTTTTCCGAAAAAAAAACTCCAAATAAAGTCTTACATCAAGTGTGTTATCAAGGTTGCAGGTCAGAAAAGGATGCATTCCCAACAGCCAATAATGCAGCAGATTTTAACAAATTCAGCAAATTTCAGGGGAGATTCAGAGAATGGCCACTTAATTCCTGCAAGAGGAACCAATTAAAAGCGTGGTGCTAAAAGGAATTTTGAATGTATTGCTCTTGAATGAAACAATGTTTGAAGAAGGAAATGAATTTGTTTATGAGAGGCATTGTTGGCTTTGCTGAGTTTTACCACCGCAGTTTTCCTCCAACAGGAAATACATTATTAAACAAGAAGAAAGCCTCTATCAATCCCAGTAAGGCAGCCTAAAGTTAATGTCAGCAGTGACATAATAAGGCTCTTCTACCAGAGTTTTATTTGGCATTTTTGTCTATAAACCCTCCAGAACTGCCAAGTTCCAATTTACATCCAAATTCCTTCAAAAAGGTTGGGATTTTGACTTGAGCCTATTACATACTCTTATCTGTGTGGGTTTTTATTTTAAAAAAAAAAAAAGGGCTTGAGTTCTTCAAGGCTTGGGCTGGCTTTACATTAACCATTTTACAGAGCCTGTCATAACAGAGCACCAAACCCCACCAAAACAGAAACAATAATTTATTCAGCAGAGCAATCTGAGCCTTTAATGTACATTTTTTGAAGCTGCTGTCGGATATATCTGCCAAGAAACAGGTCCCAGAATCTAGGTCCAAGACTACAAACCTTACCAGAATCAGATAATTACATTGCATGATAATGAACTAGCACAGTTAAGGAAGCATCAGTGCTGTCTTAGTGGTTGCTAACAGTGAAAGCAATGAATTAGTGTGCCATCAGAGCTGTTACTGTACCCGAGGACTGCAGTGCTGAGCTTCCAGCGCTGCTCTGCTGCTGTCCTTGTGCTTGTTCCAGGAAGGCGGCCGTGCTCAGCTCTGCCCCGATTTCTCCTTCTCCCCTCAGGGGATGCAGAGACCTGTGCCACAGTGGGGACCGGAACAAAGTTTTGCTGATACTGACTTGGAAGAGGGGAAAAAAGAACGAGGGTAAGAGAAAATAGGGAAAAGTATAAGATAAATAACATGGGAGTGAGTGGTCAGCGTTTCTGATTGATTTATTGAGAACACTGAAGTGCTACTGCCGCATTAAATCCTGCTCACACCTTACAGACACAGACCTAGAGTTGCGGGGGATGGAGTTGGTGAAGACAACTGCAGTGATTCTGGGGCTGAAGAAAGCAGATGAACCAGCAACTGACCTGGACCTAGTGAAAGACCTAGTGAAGATGTTTTGCCTTCAGTAGCTTTCTCCCTGATGAGGCTACTACCAGCCAGATCAACTTAATTCAGCTCATTCTTCTTATTTTCTCTCTTCTAGTCTTGTTAAGTCAGCATGTGCAGACCTAAC
This sequence comes from Anser anser, assembly GCF_964211835.1. Classification (NCBI taxonomy): domain Eukaryota; kingdom Metazoa; phylum Chordata; class Aves; order Anseriformes; family Anatidae; genus Anser; species Anser anser. The sequence continues at coordinate 9,525,258 of NC_139732.1, forward strand.
TAAATGCACAATATTCCTCCAAAGTAGAATTTGCCTTCCTGATTTTATCTAGGATCACCTAGAGTATTGCCCTGATCAAAAAATGATGCAGGAAGCTACAGAGAAGCCCAAAATGAAAACAACTCATCCTCCCATCCTCAAACTCCCCCATAATTTCCTCTGTAGTTGTCAATTTGTTGAACGAGCTCCCGTGCTAACCAGAGATCACAGTTCATCAAACACTCCAGCCAGTTCTTCTTGTATCCTGAACAGACCAGCTCTTAGTGGCCAGCACATCCTTGCCCTGACCCAGCAGTACCTACCTCTTTTTCTCTCTCTCTCATAAAGAACAAATAAGAAGAAAGGAAACCAAATTGCCTAACTTTCTCCGAAAGTTTTGAGTCTAACTCAACTCACTTGCCTCCCTGGAAGGGCTCTGAACTCCTGGCCAGTGCTTTGCTCCAGGCAAACCGCGCGGCTGGGTGGTCCAGCAGGCCTCTGAGCCACTGGTAAAGAGGCACTGAATACATTCTGCACTCCCTGCCCAGAAAATCTGAAAACTGCTAACGAGATGCAGACTTCACAGATGAGGCTGGCCCCTTGATTTCCTTCTGCAGCTTGTATGGAAGCTCAGGCAGATCCTTGTCCAAACCTCAGAAATAAAATTATTTTTTAAAAAAGGCAAATCCAGAAAACCCTAGGATCACAAGAATGTGTTAAGAACTAGAACTGCCTACGTTAATAATGTGCAGACTAATAATTAAGAACAGCCTGCCACTAACAGCAAAAAATTTGGGGGGAATTAGGAGTGAGCACAGAACAATGAATTGTTCTGCTCTGTTTGATAGCTCACGCCGGGTATGGTAGTGTACCCTGATTTTGTGTAAGAGTGCACAGCATGCATTGCTTTGCTTTTGCCTTGACATCCTTTCACACACATCCAGCTCACTCTCCCCACCCTCCATTTTTTGGCTTTTTAAAACTTCCATGTGCTCTTTTATGCAGGAAATGTCTGCACTGCTCAGCTGCAGGAAAGCACCACTGAGTAGGGCGTTGTGTAGTTAGGGCCTGATCCCATTTGCTTCCTCACATGTACCTCCCTCCCACGGCAGACCTACAGAAAGTGAAGGATCTCAGAAAGGTGCAGGGATGTCTCCCTGAATGCCCAGAGAAAGACGCTTAAGAAGTTTCTCTCTCTAAAAAATACTGAAAAACACACTAAAAAAAAGAAAAAAACTCTTAAAATTATGTTTGTTTTTCTCCCCCAAAAATAGCAAAGCATTTATTCTTGTTTCCCTTCTGTTTTTGTGACTGTATGGTGCACATTTTCAGGCCTATGGGCTAGGAATGTCTCTTTCCTGAACAGAAGCTGGGTTTCTAATCAAAATGAGTGCTTTATGAAAACACCCCAAATACCATGAGGTGCGGGCAATCCCAGCCTCAGAGGAGGAGGATCGCTGGAGTTGCAGCAGAGCAGCCCTGCTGCACCACCACCACCACCACCAGCCCTCCCTCCCCAGCTCGGCTCCAACCCAGCCCCACTGCAGGCACACACTGGTGCTGCCACGCTCTCATTTTCTCTTTAGAAAGAGACACCCTTCAGCAGAAATCCCTTCTCAGAGTATGCAGGACTGTTCTACCCTGCGCTCGTTCCTCTGGGTTCCTCTGTATGGCCAGAAGAGCAGCTATAGCTGTCTCATCCCCGTTCCTCCCTGCACACTGGGAAGGCAAGCCCAGGTCCCATTGATTCCCACTGCACTGTCGTTACTGCATGAACTGTGTCACTTGTGTCACTTAACCAGGGGAGAACAGTGTCACTCGGGATCCCATTCTGTGCCCAAATCCTAACACAACGGTGGCCGCAGTTCCCCAGAGGCAAAGGCACAGATGAAGGGTGGGCGGGCACGTAGCGCGATGTTCTGCCGCGCCGGCGGATAAGCTGTGCAGCAAGCAACTTGGCCTTCCCAGGGCACAGGCACATTCTCTATGCCTGAATTTGCAAAATCCAAATTGCAGATGCAGGGAAAGCAGGCAGAAAACTTATCAGCTGAGATTACATGGATTAATTGCAGTTAATAATGATCTGTGAAGGGCTATCAAAGGCCACCAGTGGGAGAGAGAATGAGGAGACTGGAAATGCAGGTGTTCAGTAAGGCAAGGAGCAGAGCTGTCCGCTCTTCTTAGCAGGGCGACTTCTCCTCGTGCCTCACGAAGTCAAAAGGGGTTCTGGTTATGGGGGATCCCAGCGTTACCCTATTTGCCACTGTGAAGCCTCCTGGGAATGATGAAAACTTGGTACCTTAATATGTAGAAGAAAAGTTATCCTGATGTTGTGCCACCCAGGAGACGAATTTCAGGTAGAACAGACAGCAGAGTCTGCAGACACATCCTCAGTCTACAGAAAAGACAGTAATTACCATTCAGGGGATCTGATTCTGTTCATGGACTTGCAGCTGACCTCACCCATAGCACAGTCTGAGCCACTTCTCTCCTTCTGTTTCCATCGTGATCCTCGGTCCCTGGCTCTGACCATGTGTGGGCACAGGACTAAGTCTCCTGTGGACCTGTTATTACAATGGGGCTCTAAGCTCTACTGTCAAACAAACCATGACTTTCTCCCAGAAACAGCACAGCAATTGTTAAAGACCATATAGAGCTGAGAATACTCAACCTCCCCATCACACTTTCCCAGTGGATGATCATTTTTGACCCTGACCATGAGGAATTATACGCTCTCTCTTTGTGACCTGGACACAAACAGAATGCAATGTGCAAAGCTTCAGAAAGCAAGAGAGATGTTTCCAATGTTGAAGATGTATCTGATATCCCATCTCTCCTTCAGAGCATACCAACTCACAAAGAATATCTCGTGCTGATTAATCTTCTGGTATCACTGCTCTCTGAGTACATTAAACCTGAAGCTTTTACTGGTCAAAGTATCATATTTTTTTCGTTATGAAATTTTATGTTCATCCATTTCTATGCTTATGTTTTACTGAGATGTAAGTAATACACTTTAAGAAACATTTAAAAACTAAACAATCACAGCAAGAAGGGGTGACTGCATGCTTACCTGCTGGTTGCACCTCAGCTCATTCATTTGAAATGAACAAAGAAACCATTTCTCCAGATCCATACCTACCTTCAAAATCTGTGTTCTCATTCCCCTTCCCTTTACCTCAAAGGTTCTTGCCTGCTCAGGGCAAAGAATAATCGGACAACGTCTGATACTGGGTTTAGGAGATCTGTGGGAAAGCTGTAGGTCCCAAAAGCTTGGGTCCCTGGAAAAGGCAGAGAGCCAGAAGAGGGCAGGGGCTGACAGCAGGGCGGGCAGCACGGGTGCCTTCTGAGATCTAGCACCAGCTCTGCCACCCACTTGTGCCAGAGCAAAATCTCAGCTAAAACGCTAAAACACTACCTTGACAGCATTTCTTACACTTTGGTTGCTTGACTTTACAACAGGAACGGGCTTTTAACCTTGCCATTGGTAGCTCATATTTGCTGCATCAGTAAGGAAGCTTGTGCCTTCTTTCCCCTCAAAGCAGGTGGCTTGAAATTCTCTAGAAAACCACTGAGCTCTAGTTGTTTCTAGAGGTCTACAGTACTTCACGGGAGCAGCAGAACAGGCACACTAGCCAGGATCCCACTTCCCTTAAACGAAGTTTCTGAAACACAGCTGCTGAGTGGGACGGGACGCCTGCACCCCGCAGCTGGCAGGGAGCGGCGCATCCAGCAGGAGGAGCGTCAGGGCAACCCGAGCGGAGACTTCTGCTCAGAAAACAGAAGCCCAAGTACGGTAATTAGGATCTCTCTGAGCACTTAATCAATAACCCCGATCTAGATGAATGCAGCTCATCCTGGCACCTGTTTTTGCCCATTTGCTGCCTGTCTCCTTTTCCCAGTTTCAGTAGTCGTGCAAGTGTAAGTTCCCTTTACTGTATGTACCCCCAAAGCAATAAAGCAATAATGTGCTTTCTCTATATCTTTTCATTCTTTCTTTGTAAAACAAGGTTAATGTTGATGACACCATATGTGCTTAGTCTGAAAATGTAGAAAAGGGATCAGAAGTTGAAGTAACAGTGGAGAAACGCTGTCTTCTGCTACATTTCAATATTGCCATCTACGTTAAACATATACACGAGTCTATTTGAGGTTGCTCTCACTGTGTAAAGTTTGCCTCTCACTTTTCAAAGAACAGAAGTAGCTAGAAAAGTACATTTTCCCTCTCTCTGCTCTGTAGCCTTCCACCCCAGTGCTGCTCCACCTATTGGTGTCCAGACGCCGCATGTCTCCAGGAGGAACTCACTGTAGCCCGCGTTACCGGCCAGCATTTGGGTTTTACCGACCTCTTTCAATCCACTCGCATGCATTGCACTCTTAAAACATCAACTGCTCTGTGCAGTGGTGGTGTCACACTGCTGCCTCCCCTTTTAATTCTCCAGCTGAAACACACTGACACATAGAGGCATATAAATGTGTGAGTGAGCACCATGTGTTCCCTATAGTTTTCAATGGCTGATGATTTTAGATGCACAAAGTAACAGAGAAGGGTTTGGATTTTTTTTTTTTTTTGGTTGATTTCCCCTCCCCTCTCCCCCACTTAGAAAATGTGTCCCTTTTGCAGGGCTGGGCAATTTGGTGCCGTTCTCTGCTCTCCCCAGGATCCCACTGCTTTGGAAACTCACAGCCAGTGCACGTACAGAGCCCAAGTGGGACTCACAGTCCCTGCCACATTGAGGACCTAAAAGTTAACTTGTTTTACCTAGACTTGCTTTTTCCCAGGTCCACCTTCCTTCAATTCAGCTTCTTGCTTCTAACCTTTCAGCTTATCAGCATTGATTTATTTAATACAAAGTAGTGAGGTTACCTTAGATCAATTATACCTTTTTTCTGTGCAATTTCCAATGCTTAATACATCTGTTACTGCTCAGCCGCAGGGACAACTTGTCCAGCTGGATCCTAAATTATTTCGATCCTTAATTCAATTGTATTTTTGCCACAGCCCAGCCAATGAGCATAATTCTTTTATGGCTAAGAAGCCTCTTTAGAAATAATCCAATAGCCCATATTAAAATATAGGTCATTGTGAAAACTGCCAAGTGCCTGACTTGTCATAACTTCGAAGAGAGGCTCCGAGTCTCCTTTAGCATTGTTGATTCTTTCGGTGCTCGGAGGCTTAATTTTAAAACAATCAGCTCAACAAAAACAATTTACTTATAACTGTCCAAACTAGTCAATGTTAGCTGGGGAGCTAATCTGCTACTTGGTGCTGCGCTTGGATAAATGCTACAACTGAGGGCAACCAGAGGTTTCCAAGTACTCAACCAGTTCACAGCTCAAAGGATTTACACAGACCTGTTGCTATAGAACTGCAAAGGCTTTGAACAGTAAAAATAAGTAAAATTCACTCAAACCTACACGAGGTGGCCACGTGAAATCACCTGCAACATCAATGTGCAAACTCCCATTAGGCCAAATATATACAAAAGTTCTTAAACATTGAGAAGAAATTGTTCTGGGCTCTTCAACTAATACCCATGTTGAGATTTGGGTCCTTTTGAGCGTGTATATTTATACAGATTGACTTTGTTTTTAAAAGAAATAAAGAACTGGTCTCATTCGGGGTTTTGAAGGAGACTACCTTCAATTATCGTTTTTTTCTCCTGCCTCACAGACAGGGAACCACAGCATATCAAGGAAAGCTTAAGGAAGTCAGTGGCTTGTCTATAAGTACTCAGGAAAAAAATATATATATACATAAAAATAACTTTAAAAAATGACAAAATGACAAGTGGAATTTGGATAAGTGAGGCTTTCATTTTCCAAAATCTCCTCTCCAAATCTGAGCACACATACCATTATCACCAGCCACAAAGGGAGTACTGGTTCTAGACCAAAGAAAATAATTTGGTCCCAAATGTTAATATTAGGCCTAGGAGAAAGCACCACCATTGAATAACTGAAATGTCCTCGCTGTTTGGTTGGGCTTTAGTGCAATCAGTGCAATCAGATGTTATGCATTTGGAAAAAGAATGACCTGTCTGTCCTATTGTGCCTTCTGATACAGCTGCACAACGACTTAAAACGAGTGAGGCTATGTAAAGACTGGCTTAGAATGCCTCCAATAATCACTGCGGTACACAATAAACTTAAGATCAGAAACCAACATTAAGGTGCCTATTTCTAATTAAGCAAGATATCAGTGCTCATTCTCAGCCTTTTTGCAGCCCGCACAATTGGACACATTTTACGAGCTGTACAAGCAGAGATAGCAGCGAGAGACTGGCACCAGGAGAAGAGACAGGTTCTCCCAGCAAGCAAGGACAGATTGCTTCTGGGTTTTTGTTTAGTCTTCTCCACAGGAGAAAAATAATATCCAGCACCTTGTCATTACCAGTACAGTAAAAAAATCTAGCCTTAGGGTCAGCTGAAATTCAAGTTTTCAGTAGCAGGATATATTTTGGGTCACCTCTCAGTATGGCTTTAGATATTGAGCGAGGTGTCTCATTCAGGCACTGCAGGAAACTGACCTTATGAAGTATTTCTATGAAAGCCTTGATTCAGGGAGATGCAATAATCCTATGAGCATGTGGAGTTCCCACTATTCCTACAATTAAGCGGTTAAAACCCTCTTCACATCCACAGGCATATAAAACCAGATGAGTTGGACAAGCAAAATGAGCTTCCCAAAGGAAGGCAGATTAATCTGGTATCTTATTCTGATAACTGCCTTTTATAAAGGCAAGGAAAAGGGGGTAGATATTAATCTCTCATCAACTCAGAAAAGCAGATGCTACAGTGACACTTGTAATTGTAAACCTCAGCAGAGGAGATGGGGTAAATAAAAGAATTGTTAAGACACGAAAGGAAGTAACTGAAGAGAAAACAATAGTGTTGTACTGTAAGGGTAATTATCAGCTTGGAATGAGGTTACACAGCCCAAAATATTTGCATTTATAATATGCACACATAAAAGTTAGTGTTTGCTAATGAAATGTGGAGATGACGAAGTTGGCAGGCAATATTAAAACACAGAAGAATGGGACTCACTCAGGAAAAAAGGATGTTCTTAAATCCTTGAGCTACAGAAATGGGATGGAAGTGAACAGGATAAAATGTTAAACTTGGACTGAAACTGGGAGCGCTCCCACTTTCACCCCACTTACACCCGGCTTTGCGAATTGCTCTGACACAACCATCTCCAAGACAAAGTAAAGCAGAGGTTAAAGCAGCAGCAAGAGCTAGCGTAGCAATTCAGAAGAGGTAGTGACAAAGAATATCCTTGAAGCTGAAAGACAACTAATTCTGGTTTGAAAAGCCCTAAAGCAGATTTATAATATGAAAAAGAAAGTAAGTGCTAGTAAACTGGAAAGAGATTGAAGTCAGGTGAAGATGGTGTGCCCGTACAGTGTTGAAATTGTGAGGGCTAAACCCAAAAGTCTTCACCATCACCCTCTACACACACACATACTTTCTGTGGAGGCTCCAACCACCTGATTTTGGACCTCTGCCATGGGTGTTCTCCACAGAGTCCCCACCTGGACCCAGCCAATACTTCTAAAATGAAAAAGATGCCACGGGGTATCTTGCTCGGGTCACCCTGGTGCTCCCTTGAAGAAGACAACCTGACGCCAGGGATAGCAGATCCCAGGTAAGCAGCCTGGGAGCCACGTGGTTGTGCCAATCTCAAGCAGCTTGGTAAGGAGGAAACAAACATTGCCATCGTAAGAAATAGGGAGGAGAGGCCTTGTCTTCCCATAGAACTTGGCTTTCTTGTGTACATGGAATAGCGACACATCACGGAGAGCTTTTGTAATATCTGGTCGCAGTGTGAAGGCGGTTTGTAGCATGGCAGGCTGTCAAACTGCTGGCTTGGACCAACCCAAACGGGCCCTCTCACGGAGATGTATTTCTTTGGATCTAGGGAAGAGATACTGTAAGAACAGCCTCCTAACAATACAACCCAAAGCTTTAAATACTAAGTAAATGCTACATTTGGAATAGCGACATGATTTTAGAGATACAATAAAGCAAAACTGCCCGACCCACTCCTAACAACCCAAGAAGCTGGAGCTGACACATCTGCTGTCATCAGGAGGCGTCTGGTACAACATGGTGTCCTTTACCTGCTAACCGAGAAAGATGGGCACCCCTGCCACTGCCATGTTCCTAGCACCGGAAAATTGCTTTAACATTGATTCAGTAAGAAGGCTGTCATCTACTTTGCACCCAGCTCCTACAGCAACTGGCTAGTGCCCGAGCTTCTTTTGTCACAGACTGACCAAAGCTAACTGCCTTCAGCTTACGCAGTTCGTGTGAAAAACACGGAGTCTTTCACTGCTGGTCAGCCCCACGGCTGGAACAAGCTTAGAGCTTCTGTGGATGTACCAGCACGTGAAATTAAGGAGGTGGTTTATATATCCCCTGCCCCTTTTTAATCTTTTTATTATGTGTTGGATTACAAGAAAGTGATGTCCTGGGCCTTCGAGCCCAAAGCCCAGCTCTCACAGGCAACTTTATCATACAACCTCGCTCATGAAACAACATCCTAGAGCATCAACATCCCTCTTTAGTTCCTACCGTACTCCCAGCTCTGATAGTTAGCACTCTTCTCTTTTTCCAGCTCAATTTTTCATTTTTTGTTTGCACTTTGGTTGAATGCTGCTGTTCTGCTGTTCATTTTCCAGTGACATTTGCCTTAATTTATCACGCAGCCATATCCCCTTCAGTCACTGTTTTGCTTGGCTCACGTGCCAAGCTGTCCCATCAGGCAGCTCAGAATCAGCACTAAGCAAGACCCTTTCCAAAGGCACCAGGTCCTGCACCCTTGGACACAGTTCCCCAGGGCCCTTCTCCGCAGGTGCTTTGTAGGACGCAGGGCAGCCAGCGCCTGCAGTTCTGTCGGCCGGGTGGCAGAGGGCTGTGCTGTGCTGCTGAAGGCTGTGAACATGAGCCCTGCTGCCAGCGAGCACAGCGAGCCTTCGCACCAGCAGCTAATGGAGGTCTGAGCTGTTGTTCATTGGGGTTTTTTCCTTCGTAGACACTAAGGTATGAGAGTGACAATCCCAGCTTGCTACTATAGCGTATAGGGGATTCTCCCATACCTTGCAAAGAGAGTGATAGACGTGAATTTGAGTGATTGGTCACTAACCCAGCAACACCGGATGAGTTTCTGAAGATACTGCCTGTTTCCCAGTCAACTGTGGGACATCGTTAACAGCCTGCCATCTTGCCTGGCTCCATTGAGGTTTCTAAACACAATATTCCCTTCCCCGCCTGCCACTCTACCCGCTGTCAGGCTCCATTAGGCGTAACAAGATCCAGACAGATTCAAGATTAAGCAACTTTTTTATAAAATCCAATTGAGGACTTTCTTACCTTGAGGGTGCAGCAGATATTACATTAACCAGATTGTGCACACTTTCCATGCAAGAACTAAAGGCAAATATATATATATATGCACAGTGATTTAATTCTCTTCGGAAATAAGCTGGGGCTTTCTAGATTCCTCCCACCACCGACATGATCAAGGTTGGCTAATTGAGACCGTTGTGGGGAAAGGGTGTTCCTTAGCGAGGCCTTATTTTCCAGAAGCAATATGTGAGCACTGCTGTCTAGCATAGGAAGTCCGTGCAGATTAAGATGGTGATAGTCACGTGGAAAGAGGGGAACCAGGTTTAAAAAGCTCCTTACTGCCTAGGCTACGGCTTCAGCTCCCAGCGAGGCTGCAGTCCCGGAGCAGTGGAAGAAGGAATCCCCCTCCAGTCACCTGCCCCTGCCCATAGGTGCCAGGGAATGGGACAGAAACACCCCCAGTGCTACCTGGTGAGTCCCCGGGAAGGTGGCTTCAGGGCTCGGGGCGGGGAGAGGGGCTCTCCCAGGGCCAGGCACAGCACCCGTCCTTGGTTTGCCGTGCGAGGCTGGCGTGCGGGCTCACTGAAAGGCAGGCACGCTCGAGGACACCACATGAAACTGGAAACGGGGTGTTTGTGTGATGCATTTAGGGGAGGTGACTGAGGGGTGCTGCGAGGTGCAGGCAGCAGTGCATGGGGGTAGAAACATGGGCATGGGCAAACCCCAGGTGTTCACAGGGCGCCGTGCAATGACTGTGCACAGAAGTATTTGCAGCGTGCACGGCCTAAAGTGTCAAAGGGATATAGAAAATGGCTTTCCGTGGTGTATTTGGAGAAGCATGAAACCGTGGAATGATGGAAAGAGAGCACGAGCCACGTGTTCTGAGCATGCAATTGCTCTGAAACAGTCTAGACACTGCTCAGATGGTTTTTCCAGACAAGGGCTTTGGGAACCAAGTCGCAGCTGAGGAGCATGAGAAACCCAGTAATGCCAAGAGCTTTTAGTGAAGGCAGAAAATCCCCAACTTATCAATAGCTGTCTCAGTAGCACCTTCACAGTCTGTGGTACGGAGAGGAGGGGAAGATGCTGATTTAGAAGCTTAACTCTCAACTGAGACTCTTCTTCACCTCCAAATCTGCAGGGGAAGCAGGGATTCCTTGCAAATTCAGACTAGCACCTCTGCACGCGTTATGGTTATAATAACAGAGTTTCAGTCCCAGCAGAGTGAGACCAGTAGCCTGTTAAGGGACTTTTCTGCAAGCTGACCTGTTCTCCCTGACGCTGGGCAGAAGAGAAGCTATTTGGCATCGCTGGTGGGGAGCTGCCTGTTTCTGCCTTCTGTGCTCAGACTGCATTGCCTAGCAGGCAGCCAAGGGACAGTTTCTGCTCACAGCTGTGACAGGAGGGGCCCCGAAAGCCTCCTGCAGCTGTATTTAGCCAGCTTTTGGCACCAGACACTGTTGATCTGCTAGCTAATTATTTGCTCATTTTACACCTAAAAGAGCCGGGTCCCATTTGGAACAGCAGTAAATACTTAATGCCCTGCAGATACCACAACCTGACAGCTGACCGCTACCAGCCCGCTGCTTTCCAGGAAAGAAAGAAAAGAAAAGAAAAAGAAAGAGAGAAAACGCTGTGCATCCACCAGCTCTGGCGCGGGACGCCCAGCAGCATCCAGCCCTGCCATCCCCTCCGGGTTGCAACCCCCAAAGCCAAATTTTAGCGTTTAACCTGAGTCAGGCAGGGGAGCGCAGGCTCCCTCCCGGAGCGGAGCAGGAAGGGGAGGATGAGGCAGAACCGGGCTGCACCTGCCGGGGCTGCTCCGCCGGGGGGGAGCCTTGCACTGCACGGGCAGGCAGAGCTCCGAGCGCCCCGAGGGCTCCGGCAGGATGAGTGCCGGCAGGGACAGGGACAGGAGCAGGGGCAGGACATGGCCAGAGGCAGGACAGGAGCACAGTGAGACCAGGCAGAGCTGCCCCAGGTGCGCCGCTCCCCCGCGGCGGAAGGGCGCGGGCACCGCCGCTCCCCGGGGGCTCCCCGGTCCCCCCCTTCTCCCCCGCCCCGGTGCCCCCCCTTCTCCCCCGCCCCATTTGCACGGCCCCTTATTATTCCGGCTCTGCCGCCGGCCGGGCCTCGCTCCTGCCTCTCTGCAAGCGCGGAGCCGCCTCCAGCGGGCTGAGCTCTCCCCCCCCTCCCCTTTTTTTTTTCCCCCCCCGATCCTCCTCTCTGTGCCCGTTCCAGGCGAGGATGAACAAACAGAGCCAGCCCGAGCGCAAAGTGTCGGTGGTGGCCCCCTTGGCGGAGCGGCCGGGGCCGCGGAAGGACGTGGAGCTGCTGCTGGTGAAGGAGCACAACGGGGTGCAGTACACGGCCAGCACCATCCTGCCCGCCGCCCCCCGCTACGGCGGCCCGGAGCGGGAGACGTGGGGCAAGAAGATCGATTTCCTCCTCTCCGTCATCGGCTTCGCCGTGGACCTGGCCAACGTCTGGAGGTTCCCCTACCTCTGCTACAAAAATGGAGGGGGTAAGCCGCCCGCGACCGCCGCGCCCCGACCCCAAAAGCCGCATCCCCCCTGCCCCAGCCCAGCGCGGGGCGGTTTGGGGCCGCGGGGTCTTCGCCTTCCTCCCCCCCCCCCCCGCCCGCTCGACGGGGCTTTTTCGGTGGCAAAGTGCGGTGTAGAAAAGAAAAAAGAAAAAAAAAAAAAAACTTGAGCGGTGTAAAACAGCATCTAGAAAAGTTAGCGCCGGGCTAGGGAAAGGTTGCTCTGCAGTGATTTTAATGGGGGATTGGGATGCGTGCACTTCAGGGGCTCTTTCCCCTCCTTTGAGTAGGTAGGGGACTTGTTACCAACAAAGCCTCACCCCCTGCACGCTTTGGCACCGCCAGCCACAAAAAGCTGGCACCCGGTAACCAGAATTAGCCCGGAGCGCCCAGCCCAGCTTCAGGACCTGCACCCCAGCAGCCCCTCAGCCCCTGCAGGCAGCGCCCCGCGCCGGGCGGGTGCTGCAGCCCCGGGAGCGGGCAGGTGCCCCGAGCAGGAGCAGGCGGGTGCTGGGTGCTCCCAGAGCCCCCCAGGAGGAGCAGAGCCCAGGAGGAGCAGAGCCCAGCAGATGCAGAGCCGCGTGTGAGCCCTGCGTGGTGCAGATGGAGGAGCTGCCGGGTGGCGAGCGGGTTCTGTAGGGTGGCCGGGTACGTCTTGAGAGCGTGGTTGCCTGGTGATAAAGGCTGAGGGTTCACGCTTGTAGCATGGAAGACTTGCTGCCCAGGAAAAGAGGAGTGTGGGATGGGAAAATCCCTGGCAAGCGGGGTTACACTGGTCCTCGGAACTTAAGGGGGCATGAGACGGGGCTGGTACTGCAACACTCGGTCTCAGCTGGGACCTCCAAACTTCTGAGGAGGGGCAGAAAATCTCCGCTCACCAGCCAGACAGGCTGCAGGCAGTCAGTACCGACACAAAAACCCTCTTCTTGGTTCATTATGTCCAAAAATAATTCAGGTAGCTCACAGTGCAGCAGCACAATGCAGCATGAAGCCAGCAGGCTTCCCTGTCAAGCGCAGGTGGAGCAGGAGCATCCTTCACACAGCTCTGTGCATACGCACCCCTCTGAGCTCTCTCTTGCAAAGTTTAGGGACACAAATATAATGCCTATATAGAGGTGATGCTCACAGTGCTCGGACTCCTTTCTATCATTTTGGGTCACTTTTAATCACAGTCCTAGCCTGCTTCCTTTGTAATTTGCTGCCAGCTCAGGCACAGGAGGTAACAGTCTGCATTTTGTTCAGTTTCCACGCATTATGTCAGTTCAGCTAGAGAAACCAGGATCTCCTCTCCCCTCTTTAATTTAAATACCTCTGAAGTGAGGTGGATAGCAAGCCACCTACTTCACACCTGCTAGAGGCACCTTTCTCCTTTGCACCCATTCTTCCATACTGTCCAAGGGGAATCAGAACCTTTACGAGTGAAGGTAGAGGGGCCCTGTGCTATCAAAGTCTACACAATGACCGAGAACTGGTTGTTGGTACAGATTATAAACACTTTCGTTTAATCTGCTCTTCAATAGAGAACAAACAGCAGTAGGAAACATCACAATCAATACCTAGGATGTCATTCTTGAGCACACAGATAATGTAACAACACCCTTTGCTAGCACTTGAGAAGACTTTTTTCAGTGTAAAATGAAAGGTGGGATAATCCTGATGGTCACAAGTCAGCAGCAACAAATGAGGTCGGGAAGACGAATGAAGACACATTAGCTATGCCTATTTAAGGACAAACTAATTTTTACAGTTAGCTTGTGTTTGGCTTAATGAAATTTAATCATATTGAGATTGTTTTTTCCTTTTTCTATCTGTTTGATAAACCATGGCCACCACCACATCAGCTAACAGTATTTAATTAGGACAATTTCCAGGCCAGATCCTGAGCTGAGAAGTGAGGAATGCAGATACAGGCAGGGTCACTGACTCTCTTCTCTCTTTACAACACTTGTCTCTATGCTATCTTAAACATCTCCCATCCACTGCCTCCATGTTGTAGGTATATATCAATTTCATTTAGCAGAAACTCCTGTAGGAGATTCAGCCTTTAAAAGTGCTTTACTACATGCCATAAAAACAAAGGCACTAATAGACATGGAGAAAAGTTAATTACATCATCCTAGTACTTCTGCTAGTAAACTTTGCCAACTCAAGCTGGTCAAGTATGGGGTACGAATTTGTGTGTCTTCGACAGATTGACACAAAACAAGGCAGTGAAAAGGAAGCATCTTGTAATGCCCCAAGTCCTAAACCACTAAGATATTTTAACACTTTTGTTTTCAGCATAGCTGGTGCTATCTGGTTAAAAAAAAAAAAAAAAGTGCTATCCTTCCAAAATCTACACCCACCAAGGCTGTACAACTGCTTTTAAATGTTAAATAAGAGTGTTTAAGGACACTGAAGTGGTAGAAAAGGGCATCTCCCTCTACATCTGAAAAAAGTGACATGTGGACTGCTATGTTCCTAGGACCAGCTATGATTAATTTGAGATGCCAGCAGACACACACACACTAAGGGCCTTTCCATGCTTGTAAAAATAGGTGGTTCTCAATCAAGCGTGAGAACTTGCAGGACCTCAGAAGGAAGGTACAAATACACACTGCATTCCCTCAAAGTTGAATTTTACAAGGAGATAGATGCATATACACACCCACGTCTTACTAGCCAAATCCTCGAGTTTCTTTCTTTGGTAAACTCCAGGGAAGTTTCCTGATTAAAAACTAGAGATAGAGGCTTTTGTGTTAGATCCTGAAGTCCCACGCAGACAAAACTCCCATTAGTTCACTGAGTTTTACTGACACAAGGTATACACTGCCCAGTGGTACCTTTATAGACATTTTTATGTTATATAACTTCAGAGATAACACTGTTAATGGTTAAAAATATGTAAATATGTATCTGTATTTTAACAAAAGCAACTGTTTGTTACTCCCAGTAACAAAAAGCTAGAGAATAGGAAGCATCCAGCAGCACTAACCGCTGAATGAATAGCCAGAAACATCTGTGTTTTGGGAGTTGCCTGCTGGGAGACCCCAATGGGACTTGTGCACAAAGATAGATGGCAGAATGTAACCCTTCTGTGAATGACTGTGATTTTTGGAAACAGTCTTCAGCTATTAAGAAAAATAATCCCGAATCTTAAGTAAGATTTAAGAAACTAGAGTGTTTATCCTTTGTATCAGCTACCTCCTTCCATAGGAGTTGCCTGCCTTACCAGGGCAGGCACAGATCCAGTGGCTGTACTATAACATGAAGCCACAGAAAACTTCCAGGAAAGTTTCATATGAACAGACTGGATGAGATCTTGCCCTCACGGACTACTTGGAAGCGGGATATGCCCACTATGTATCCTGAACAACCTTATAAAATGAGAGGGAGGCTCTGCACAGGAGGTGAATTTCTGCAAGCTCTCATTAAGTAGATAAGGGGATACTCCAGAAAGAGGGGGGAGATTCTCAAACATTGCCCTGTCAGTTTGGCTGATGAATAAACACCACATCTGACACATATTCCGGCACCCCTCACAAGACAAAGGAAAAGCACCATTTGCAGCAGATCAAGGACTTGTTGTGCAGTCCAGTTCTGAGAGTTCAGAGCAGCAGGGCATGTCGCTGGAGAAATCAGCAGCCATGGCTGTTTCTGCTGCCTATTCTCATGAGTGCTCTTCCCTCATTATAACTCATTTCTGGCAACAGCCCGTTTGTGGGGTTTTTGTTGGTTTTAGTAACAACGACAAAAAAAAGATTCCCTTACTGTATGAATCTGTTTGTAAGTGGACAACATAAGTGTACTCAAGACAACTCCTTATAGCATATCTAACCTCATGAGTGTTCCCCCGATCAGTACGAGGCGATGCTGAAGTACAGAAGAAGAGCATTAAAATTAGACTCTCGTCAGTTTAGGGAAAGATTTATCTCGGTAATTTGGATTACATCTAAAATGGTACTGATGCCAAGTGAAGTTGAGTAATGCCTGGTATGATTAACTGATGTGCTCCCTATGGGGGAGGATGATGTTCAGCCTTAGGTAACCACGCTATTGTTGATTCTGTACCAGATACTCTTAGCATTAACATTCTTCGTTTTCCTTCATGGTCATAAGAAAAAATAATATTTCCCACTGAAATTTATGGAAAAAGAATTTACCAACATAAAATACTCCTTTTTGTGAGCCAAAGTATTTGCAGTCATGTTCAGACTACTCATTAGGAAGCATGTAATTGTCGGATTAGTCACCAGAGACTTATTGTATCATAAGAATCAGATTAAGCTTTTCATGAATTTACAAACAGCTGCAGATAAATATTTTAACAGTTCTCTAGCTGTCATAATATACACTTTTAATCTCCTCTGAGATGTTATTTTCTTAAACGTTTTTAGACCACATTATTTCTAGGAGAAATCATTTGCTTCAAAGAACAGCTTGCCAGCAATCAATGCACTTCAGAAGAGAGGTATCTTACAATTTATCCTAACGCTCTGTTTCTTATCCATACTTCCACAAGCTCTAGTGTGGGACTTAGCAATCCACAAGCAGACAGGTACCACAGACAGCATACAACCAAATCCAAATATCCCCTACTGTACAGATTTTATATGTATATATAAATAAGTATGGCTAGTGCACCATTTGACCAAAAGCAAGATCTGACGCTGACCTGCAGCACCTTGCTTTTCTACCAGGCTCTGCTCCCTGCCTTACAACAAGTGTCTGCCAGTAAATTTAATCACTAATTTGAGAAAGAATACCATCTGGCACTTTACCTTTCAAAGGTGGCTGACCTTTGCCTTGTAATGTCAGTGTTTACATTCCAAAATAGCACTGATGATGGTAATAAGTGAACTTTGAAGCAATCTCACAGCAAGGACTATGCCAAGAGTATGAATCATTAATCAATCAAAGCATGGATGCAAATCGAGCAATTTTGGTTTCCTAATACAGGTTTTCAATTCCCATTATTGCATCGAACCAGGGACCTCAGACAGGTCTTGGACTATTACACTGACCTCCACACCGTGGCTAAGAGCTTTGTGCTGCAGGGCTTCGTGTGATGTTTGGGACAATCTCTGCTGTGCCACATGACAGTCCCTTCTTCCCGGATTCAGTGGCCAGCTCACAGTTGCTCTCTCCTTTTCACACATGACTTCATCACTCCTCTTTCCTCCCCATGACAATCATTTATCAGCTGGTACATACAGAGCATGGTTTCACTGAAGCTCACCAGCGCTGTAGCTCGCATGCCAACAGCTTCTCTGAAATTCCCTCTTCTCCTCCACTTGTCCATCAGGCTTGCTGGCTCTACAAAATAACTCTTCAGAACTATAATTTTCCCAGGGCTATAAGCTACTGTATTTTACACCTACTGCATATGAAGCATCATGAACACTTGACAAGGAAAAACTGAATATTTCTTACCCACATCTTTTATCAATTCTAAAATTCCAGTTTCTGGGTCTGGAGTAAGATACCATGAACCGCGTACAATTGTTACACTGTATGCACTCCCAGCTGAATACCTGTCTTAACAGAAGTTAAGCCAGTCCCTGAACAATTCTAACAACCCTTAGCTTGACAATTTTACAAAGGTTCTAGAGATATACAAAGGTTCTAGAGCAGGTTGCTGGTATTTAGCTTGAGGTCAGACCATATGAGGACCATCCTGTGGTTAGTGCAGGACAAGCATTCAGAACTGATGCTCTGGTCAAACTGGTGTTCCAGCTTCACTCCTCCTTGTTACCAAGACAATACAAGAAGCTGGTGTGACCCCAATGAGCTGGTTTTCTGACAAAAGCAAAGCCTTTTTCTAACCACAAGGAACGAACACACTTTGATTACCACTCAGAACTATTTTATTCTGAACTAAGAGGAAGAAAAGGCATCCAGTAGCAAACTGCTATCTTAGTTCAGTTGTTTGGGAATCTAAAATCTCTGCTTAAGGTTTTTTTTGCCCCTCCATTTCTGGTGCCCTTGTCAATTATGCCAAGCAGCTGAAGTTGTGAAATACCCCTGGAAAGCCATTCCGCCAGGACAGGTATCCCTCCTCAACAAGTTCTCTAAGTCACATTAGCAAGCTTTCAATGTTCCTATTAACAGATCCACGAGTTTCTTATAGTTTGGCCAGGGATACTCAATCAAGCTGAGACAGCAGGCATCTAAGCTTCATCTGTTTCTAGGCTGTTTCTCACTGACATCTTTTTAAGCTCCTTATTGAATTCACTAGAAGCAAAGGAAAACAGCAAGGCCATATCAGGAGTGCAGCAGCCAACAGCCCGTCTTTACCAAAGAACCCAAAATGTCACCAGTTCAGTGAATATGTGAATACAACTACAGCAGCCTAAAGAGAGTTATTTCAAGGCAGATTACTTTCCTGTCCAGACTTAAGTATGAAATATGAAACAGGATGCTAACAGAACTACTTACACGTAAGATGAGAGGGAACATACAGTTTTAGCAAGTGTTTAGATACGCTACGAGGGAATTTATGATTAAAATCAGTCCACAAATTACTGAACCTCTTGCTGTGAATTAAAATGGAAACAAATGGTTTAGGGAAATCTGAGCAGTTCTGAGCAACAACATCAAATAGCTCATGCATGCAGTTCTGCTGTGTGTAAGGGGAGTCTCTTCAGTTGTGCTCAGCTCTGAAGCCTTTGTCCCAGGTTCACCAACCGATTAAAGTTAACTGTAGCGTGGCTCTCTATTATGTTTGTACTGTAAGCTCCATAGCATTTAAATATACTGCAATTACTAGATGATATTGTACCTAATTGCTCTCAGCGATGTTACAAAATAATAAAGCACCACTCTATACTTAGAGATATATTTATATTAACATATTGTAATTCAGGAGGCAGGAGACAAGTTTAAATGGAGTCTTGTTGTGAGACAGCTCCAGATCTTTTAGTCCTCCCTCACTCTTTGTATTTTCCAGCTGCACTGTACGTATCCATCATATAGAATATACAGAACCATGGTACTGGTCTTCAGGGAATCTCACACTGACAAACAGCAGTTATGATTAATTTGCACCTAACTCTTGTCTTCTCAACTTGAAATGTGACAAGAAATTATTATTATTATTATTGAAGTTGAAATAAGTTCATTCACAACAACTCCCCCGCCTCAATTCAGTTTCAGTGAAGATGATGTAAAGATTCTGGGATTATCACACTTACTGTAAACATTCAGTTTCCCTTCCTTGGGATGTTTGGAGGCAAATCATCCATGTCAGCAGCCTGTTACCCATATCTTGACAACCAATTATTCCCTCCTCCAACTCCTTAATCTTCCCCTTTGCTGCCTCTGAGTTGTCTTGGACCTTGCATGGCAGGATCTCATCCTAATTGCGTACATCTTGTGCACTGGTGCCCAGCTGAGAATGGTTTCCTATGAAAGGTTCTCCTGCCACTCAAAACTCTACTTCCTAAAGATGGACATCTGAGTCCTTTGGGAAACCAGCACCAAAAGTGCCCAGCCCAGCCCAGTTTTCATGGAAGTCCTGGAGAGAGAACTGTAGTGTAATTCAGCATCTCAGCTTCTGTAGGGATTCAACATACTTCATTTAAACCTCGCTGATTTTGAAACTTTTATTTCAAAAAGGCAGGGAAAGGGGATAGTTGGAAAGGAAAGGAAACAGTTAAGGTCCTTGCACTGTGACATGTTCTTCATGATGACCATAGGAAAAAAAAAACTGTAAATTACTTCTCAAGGGTATCCTTTGTTTTACTCTCACTCCTCCTTCTCCTTTCCCCTATTCTGTATTTAAACAAGTTTTGCAATCTCCCTCCGAAGCATGACAAAGGTGACAGCACTGACTCCGTGTTGAGAACTAGGGTCTCCCATTCAAAAGCAGAAATTGTCAGCGGGGATGCCTGGCTACACCAGCCACACATTTCTTTGCACCCATATTCATCCACAGCACACTCCCAAGTTTCCAGCGCACAGAATTCCATGATAACCCATTAATAAACAAAACTCAGACAGGAACGGGCAGACAGTTGTCTCTTGCCAGTCCATAAATGCTTTCTGTGACTAGCATCCTGACTGCTGGTACGCAGTAAAACAAGCTGCCCTTATTATACAGGAACACTTTTTATAGAAGATTGTAATTTTTCCAGTGCTCCTGCCCTTTAAGGCTTTATGAGCACAATCACTCACTTCCAAAGGCACAATTGAGTGCAGAAGCTGGGCTATTAATGTAGACATTAACTGGCTGCTATTATGTGGCTATCTTGCTTGCTATTATGTGGCTATTGTTTAAGAATACACGCTAATTTAAGCATCCAAAATAGGATCCAACGCTATCTGACTGGTGTTGCCAGACTACGCAAATATGAAGCCTTTCTTGGTTTGTTTAGCTATAAAGTGCTTCCCCAGAACACGCATGTTACACTAGCCTGGCAAACAGCAGCAGAAGAGCAGAGCTTGGTCCCACCCCACCGAAGTACACAGGAGTTGTGAGTCCAGCAGCAGCATATCACTCTTTTGCAGTTTCATTTCAGAGCTGGAGAAAAAAACATGTGATTTCCAAGCACTGCAATTAGTGACAGAGCGAGCAAAAGCCACGTCTTGCTACAGCGCTCGTGCTAGTTTGAGAAACAGCTTTTGTGGAAGGATCGGGGCCGGGTAGTTGCATGGCATCCGTCTCTGCTGAAGGCTGCAGAAGGGTGGGAAGCGAGCAGCGGGTTTCTGGCCCGTCGGCAGCAGGCAGGAGGACAGGCTGCCTGCCTGCCTCGCTGACCATACAAACAAGCTGTTACCAAGGGCCCAGCATATGCACTGAAATACGCAGCCGAGTGCTGGGTATCTTATTTTTGGCTATTTATAATTTATTCTGCACCTTCTGAACTATGCATACTAAGTAGCACTCCTCACTGATTTGACTTTTGTTTCTCCTTCTCCCTTTTTCTCCTCTGTAATCCAACTCCTCTTGCAATGCCTGTCCTTAAGTACACCAGTGATGTCAACACGTTAAGATCTGCATCTCTTGAGGAAATTACCATACTGATGTCAAATTCCTATTTAATTTTAAAAAGAGAGAGAGAGAGAGAGAGAGAAGCTGGACTTTTTCTGGCACACCACTCTACGTAGTACGACACAAACTTTCTTCAGACCACAAGGTGGAGCAGTAGATCCTTATAGATCTTAGTAGATCCTAACCTGCTAATTAACCTGAGGGCAACCTACTGCATTTATAGGAAGGAAAATGACCGGAGGACCTAACAGGGTGGTTTGTGACTTTCAGATACAGAGCTGCCCAGTACCAGTAATGATCACTCCAAGCAGATCCTTCTTGGATGTCCTGATCCATTTCATTTAGTAGGAAGTGAATAGGAGCGGCTTTTAGCGATGCCTGATGCACACCCAGGGGTTCCCCTGTCAGCACAGCCACAGAGATGGCAAGGAGAGTTCAAGGAGCAAGGAGAGAAATGAATGCAACATTAAAACAGAGATTACTATCCATTCCCTCCAAGGAATGCTACAGGAGGAAATAATTTCTCCAAGTTTAGGGAGCTGTTCTTTGCAGTACCCCCAAACAATTTAGCTTTGGAAAACAGCCAGGCTCCACACAGGCTGTCACTGCCATCCTACAGTAAGAGCTGGTTTGGGTTTTCTGTTCCAGTGTTAGTGTAACACGCCTTCCAGCAGGTCTCAGTACCTTGCCTTCCTGGCAGAAACAGAAAGCAAAGAACAATTAAGCATATTGGAATAACTATGATATTACAAAGTTTAAGGCCACACATTAAAAACACTTGTCAAAACATCAAAATCACAGGTCAGGACTACTCAAACAGCTGTTATCAGGATGCAGGACTATCTGTCCACTGATAACCAACGAGGCTGATGCTAGAGAAAGCTCAGAAGTTCCTTCCCCCGGCCAAGGAGCCACTCTATATGCACACGGGCATCCTATTTACGGGGTTTATCACAAAACTGAGGACTAGCTCATGCTGTGGAGTGCTCTTGTCTCCTCCCTAAAGAGAAATGCAGATGTGTCAATGAGATCATGAGGCAGGTGTTGGCGAGACCAGAGACACTCCAGGATTTTGTTTTGGGGAAGAGTTTGATCATTTGCTCCGTTTCTGCAGTTTGTTTCTCATTTACGTATAGTTCCACAGCCTTAGTTAAAATCAATAGGTTTGTAAACCACAAGGGAGAAATCCTGTCCCAGCTGAAGTCAATGGGTGGTTTTTTTCCATTGACGTCACCAGAGCCAGGATTTCAACCCAAATAACAGACGTCTCTCTCTTAAGGACTCCTAAGTAGACAGAATTTCCAGACTAAGAATTATGTGAGAAGAAAAACAGAGTAAAGCAATAAAAAACTATTCAGATTAAACTGCTACAGGAGACTTCCACTGACCAGTAACCGATCTGCGCTCAGTGCAATAGTACAGCACTTCAGCTGCCATGCAGAATGTCAGGGCTTCCGTAGATGATGGTCATTAACACACAAAACAAATTTACTCTGTGAGAGTGAGACTGTGACCTCGGCATTCTCCTACACAGTGCTCCAGCAGTAAAAATGCACTATTTTAAGAAGTGCTTTTTACTCACAGTTTCATAGAGACAAATGATTAGGCAGGAATCTTTTTCTAGCTCTCGCAGCTAAAGAGAAGAGCTGGGAAAACACAAAACAAGCATGAGACTCTGAAAGACAGAAGGCAAACAAAAGGACTGGACTAGAAGACCTTACCTTTTAAGACACTTTGACTTATTCTGTAGCCTAATGCATGGCTTGGGAATTTTTTGATTGCCAGGTGTAGGAATAGAGCTGGCATTGATTACTCTCTCCCTTTGCTCTTCCCTAAAACAAAGTGACAGAAAACAGTGTCCAGGCTATTCCTAAACCGCAGCGTGATCTTTCACTGATGCATATAGAGGCTGCTGACAAAATCCGTGTCTCTAACCCTAAATTAAGATATTTGGACATCTTCAAGATCACCTAGTTTCCCTCCTAAATCCTGTTTTACAATCATGGGGTATTAACGTGCTCAAAAGCTGTTCAGAAACATGAAAAAAATAGAGCTGTGATCGATCAAAACCACCAGACTTTGCCACACTGATTTCTCATGAGGTCTGTGTACCCGGTGAACAAGATTGCCCCCCAACCTGCCAGCACAAAAGCCTGTGGAGTGGCGAAACAAGAAGGATTTTGCTTCAAACTGTTTCTAAGCCTCTGCTTCACCTGGGCAGTGAGCTGTGATGGGCCCTGAGGTAAGGCTCGCCTTCTCCCCCAGCATTTCAGCCAGGCCCACGCAGGATGGCAGTGCTGGAGTGCCCACTGGACTGCTTGGCCTGAGGGGAAAATTCACTTTGCTGCTTGGTCCCCATCAGAAAAATAGTCCCCTATATAAGAACCACCATAAAGCTTAGGTTTCCAACTTAAATAAAAACTTTCACCTGATTAATGCCCACAGAAGAGGGAGAGTTCTGGGACAGAAAACGAAGGATGTGGCTAGCCAGTACAGCAGGACTGATGCAGCAGCATTGTGGTTTGATAGTGGTTTAGGTGAGCCTCACTTTGCCTTTCAGAGCAAGGGAACATCAAGAGAAGCAGTTCGTACAATCCTCCTGTTGCAGTGATGCTACTGAAAAGCTTTGCTTTGTGCCCGCAGTGCCCAGATTCTCAGAGAGGCCGTTTGCTGGCTGTGCCTTGCATCTGGAGTATTACCAGCACTACCTTAGACCAAATACAGTGTGCTTTTTGGTTTTTCCCCCAAATGGAGAGGTTTCCCATAAAGAATGTTGTGACACAGCTTCTGTGAAATTCTTGTATTTGTCACTGCTTACAGAAGGTACCAAGTAACGAAACCACAGCCACTAGGGAGCCACCCTCGTCTAGGCCTTCTAAAATTTTAGCACAATCTGATAGCAACCAAAATTTTGATAAGAGGGCAGGGGTCTTGCATTGCTCTTGGTAATTATGCAGTAGCATCCATCAATGTAATGGTAAATTTACCCAAATATTCAAAGCATCACACCCCCACAAAGGGTTACAAATAGTGATGCAGCACATAGCTTACAAATAAAGAAATATTATTTATGGCTAGACAGCACACTGCGTCATTTTGAGGCTGTATGTGAGAAATACACAGTTTTACACTGCATATAGCATGCCTAATAGCGATGTACCAGCAAACTGTAGGTAGAATAAACACTTTTCAGTAGTGCTGACAGAAAACATAGGTGGGTTTAAATAAAACACAGAGAATGACTTTGTACTGTATGGAAATGCGTTCGCCTTCTACTTTCAAGCCCTGTGTAAATATGCATTATAAATAATTTACAGTACAGTTATTCCGCTTCCTGTAGAGGCATGAGAAAGAGCATTGATCCTGAAGGCTTTGTTTGTAATGGCTGAGAGTAAAGCTTTGATTGATTAGATTTCTTAGAAATAGGAACATACAGCTCTCCTATACTTCTGTGACAGAGCACGGCACTTTATTGAAAATAATTTAGAGGATTCTGTTATGCAAGAGTTCATAAAAGGTAAGATAGCACAGAAAGTATTAACAATAACAAAAAGTATTATAAATAAATCTCTAATGAAGCCTAGAAGGAAAAGAGCACTTTTCTTTGGTCATTGTGCCCCAAAGAATTGGATTTACAACTTCAGATTGGATTAATCACTAAACGGTACAGCAAGTTTTAAGTGTACCTCAGGATGTTTATACTTGATTCTTCTCTAGCAGAATTTTGAAGCATTTACCTCCTATTGGTTCGCACATTAATCCTCTTGAAAGCTGCCTGGCACTTGTCTAGAGCTGATATAAGATGTCTTAAGCATTTTGTTTCACCTTGGCACAGTTATGAGTCTCATGGTGCCTAAAACGGGTACTCTATCCTCTCCAGAGGATGCTTAACTTGGGGCTGGTTTTTATTTTGACAACTAAAGGCAACCTGCAAAAGAGAAGCAGCCTGAGAGGAACACCCTGCATTTGAGGTTGTGCTGCGAACCACAAACTGTACTGTTACCCACGCAGAGCAAAGTACACAGAAGATACCCCATCCCACGGTGTACCTCAACTACTGCTATGGCTCTAATTACTGTGGCTCTAATTAGCATGCTGGAGAAGTTCTGTCACCTCCCAACAGGTACCCAGTGCAGGTGCCATAGGCAGGAGATGAGTCTCCCCGTATACACCCCATAGAATGTACCCCAAAGCAAGCAGCTCCCACAAGGGCACATGTTGGCTGGGTCCTGACTCCAGACTGGAAAGACCAAAACAAGGACTAACAGCGCCTAACCGAGGGGCTGAAATCCAGCGGATTCATCCCAGGCTCTGGAAGCAGGAGGCACATCTCAGGGATGTAATTTGTCACATGTGCAGCTCAGAAAGTGGGGAGGTAACGTGGGTACAGGTGCCCACCTAACTCTTCACCCTGTCAATACGTGAACCTGCTACACCAAGAAACACCTCTAAGTAAGGAGGGAATTTTAGACAGAAAAGCAAAACAAAAAAATCTATGACATTAATTCATCAGCTTAGTTTACTCAGTCTGTTCAGACAATGAGAAGAAGGCTGCAACACTTGGATGCAGCGCTTCCACACCTTCACAGGATGAAAACAAAGTAATGTAGGGCGTTTTAATTTCTCAGGGAAAGTACAGGTAAAATCAAATGTCATATATTCAAAATAGATATATTATTTTATTTTTTTTAACCACCAAAAGTAGTGAAATAAAAGGATCTGCCTGGTGTCTTCAAGTCAGGACTGTACGTTTCTCTGCATGAAGGTGGCTCATGTTTTTTGGGAAGTTGGATCAAAGTACCTAACAATCCCTTCTGGAACCAAAATTGGATCCGTGGATGCTGAAAACATTCATTTTAGTATACAGCACACTGAAACAAAACAAACAAAAATGAGCATACAAGTTCACCAAGGAGGGAGAGAAAACCATGACTAAGCCTGTATCTGAACCAAAGTAAAACAGTAGTTGCCAAAATCTCCCTGGCACCAAGCAAGGACTTCCCTACACTTAAAAGAGACAGCTAAAGCTGAGGAAATATTTCCTTTCATGCACATGACTGTATTCTGTACATTACAGAAAATTCAGCATGTTTCAAGGAAAACTTGTCACATGGGGTTATGTTATTAGGGATTTTCCAGTGCAGGAATTAAGCAAAACCTGCTGATCTTGACCTATAAGCTCACAGCAAATAGCTTCTGATGTCTTCAGTCAGAAATACTCTTAGCCAAGGATGTTCTGCTACTGATAAATCAGAGTACATTTTGACAAACACCTTGATTTTCTACATCTCGAGTGCAGCCTACACCTTACAGGGGTGGTTTTGTTGATATGATTCAGTTGCAGGTGAATATATCCTTGTGTCACACCTAATAACTGCAAAGTTAGGAAAAACTGCCAGCAGTGGAAAGCTAGTAAAATGAGAGATAATTTGTCTCTTAATTTAGCACCTCTTAAGCTTCTAGTCATGTCTGTTACGAAGTAGTGTCCCTCTCCAGCTGGGCATCTGCAGGCTGACCTAGCAGCTCAGGGTTATGCACTTCCCCTGACCAGCACCATCTGCCCAGCCTGGGAATGGCAAAACCCCCATGTTTGCACCTTCTGCAGTCACGCTCCTGGTAGAAGATGGCAATGGCCTAATTCTCTTCCCAAGCCAGCAGCGGTGAAGGTCAGCAGCAGAAATCCCTTCCCAGAGCCACCTTGGACCAGCCTCACTTGCATTGTCCCAACCCCATCTTGTTTCTTTATTTATTCTTTAGTTTCCCATCAAAGAGCACAGGCCAGGGTTCTGTTCTTATATGTTCCTGTGGTTATCTTTGAACTACACCCTGTTGTAAATGTGATCATTTCATTAATTTATGTAAATAGGACCTTAGCCAACGTCTTGGGTGTAATTTATGAATGAATCATGCTGCTCTGAGTGGTTGGGTATATTTAACTCTCATTAATTTGTTCAAAATAGCTACTAATGGGTTTCTTGAGCTCATTACTCTTGTAACAGAAAGCCAAAGAGATGACTGGGTTTGCATGGAAGAGCGCGGGTAACCCTTTCTGTTACATCCCAGTGACCAGCTTATAAATAGACTGCACTTCAAGTTGCTTCAAGTGCTTTCAAGGCAGCAGCAGGTTAACAGCTCAAGACAAAAAAAAAAAAAAAAAAAAAAAAGCAGGCTTCAGTTGACATCAGCCCGTGAACAGCATTGAACCATTTCTGGAAACTATTTGTTTTCATTTTCTTTGAGTGAAAGGAACGCTATTAAAATTGGAATTATGGAAAAACTGAAGGGTCTGAGCCCAAACAGAGCAGGAATATAAATAAGATCAAATCTAGCAACTAGAGGGAGTAGCTAAATATAAGGGCTTCAACAGAAACATGCCACTCACCATGGTATAGCTCCACTGTTTTTATGGTGCAGAAATACTTCCCATAAAAATGTTGCATACTTGAAGATTTTATATGTGCAAACTGCTGCTGAAGTTTTTATAGCATGCCATGTGATCTGTTTTGCAGAAAATTGTTATTTTTGACTACTATCATCTACCACTGGCAGGGTTCAACATCATCATACAGCTGCTGTTAAAATCATATTCTTGGCTTTGACACGGGGGTTACATCATGCTCCTTTGCATCTCTGACTTCTCTCTGTTGTGCTGTGCAAACCCTTTTTGCTTTTACTCTGGTCAGTAAACACCTGGGTCTGCCTGCCTGCCCCTTTCTTGCCACCCCCAGGAAGAAAGGGGCAGGCAGCAGCAGCCCCCGCCAGGGCTCAGACTTCAGCTGCGACAAATCCCAGCCTGCTGCAAGCTGACCTCCCCCGGGGTGCTCTCTGCAGCTGTGCTAGCCAGCTGGCAACTGGTCCCAAGACCCAGAACTAATGTTCGTGTACTCAGAAATGCCTGCCTTTCCAGTTACCTCGTTTTTCTATCTCTGGTGATCTTGTACAACCTAGATTTCGAGATCTCTGCACTGGGGACTTCCTATTTTATTCACAAGAGGCTGCACAGAATAGCTGCCACCCACCTTGATGTTGTCCAGGCAAACTTACTGCATTGTCAACTGTTTGCTGATGTTGTTTCAGTACTATTTACTTACAGGTTGAAAAAAGCAAGCAGGGTTGATACAGAGATTAGCTTGTATTTGAATTCACCAACTGGAAGATCTTTGTTTTTAGACTCTGTTCTTGCAGAAACACTGGCAACTCTCCTATCTGAAAATATACTGCGATACTCGCCCAAAGTTTGTTGTTTTAGCAGACATCCCTGCCAGTTAACGTTTTGACTCGAATATCCATGGTAACAAAGGCAGAAGGCTAATAACAGCCTGGCATGAATAGTTCAAGATTGTTTCAGCTAACCCTGGCCTGGCCTTCTTCTTGTATGGGCATCGGCAAGTCCTTTTAGGACAACAGCAGCTGTTTGAGTTACTAGTGATTAAAAAAAATCATTTAGTGCTGCTTCCTTTCTGGTATTCAGGAGTGAGATGAGTCCTTGTAGGACAGAGGAGCATTTAGGGCTGTCTTCCTCTCTGCTCCCCCCTTAAGGAGGTTGCGAAGAACAGAGGGAGGAGACGAGCTCTTCAAGTGGGTTCTGTTCTATCCAAATGAAAAAGTCGATTTGGCACTGAACTCAAGAATGCAAAGCCTGTCTTGTAATTTGTTAATGAAACATAATAGATTAAAAAAGAAAAAAGAAAGAAAGAAAAAAAGAGCAAACTTGTGCAACTTTCCACATGAAGTTTCACATCGGTGGTTTTGTAGAAGCGAAGAGTTTCACCTCATCTAGTTTCGCCTAAGACATGGTTTTCTAACTCCATATATACACTGGTACCTTTTGGGAACGAAGTACATGGATCTCATGACATCTGTTAACAGAGACGTAGAGATTTGCAGCACTCAGAGGCCCACGTGTGGCTTTTGAGCTGCACATGACTCAGTAGCAAGACAAGTATGGCTCTCGTGCCAGAGCTGTATCACAGACGTCAATTACTCCAGATTTTTAGCTGGGAGGGGAAACGAGGAACCATTAGGGATTGCTGGGACCAGTATTGCTTCCTGTGGTGCAGCTGCGTGCTCAGCCCCGTGCCATCACACCATGGGGGAGTCCAATCCCCTCGAGCGGTATCAGCACGTTGCTGCCAGTGCAGCAGCCCCCCAGTTATGTTCCCCCAGCTCAGAGGTATGTAGGTAGCTCTTGGTAAGCTACTCGGCTCGTCTCAAGTGTCAGCCAAACCATGCGCTCTCCAGGAGCTCGGCCTTCTGGGCTGTGCAAACCTGCCCGGCCTCTTGGACTCACGGAGATCAAAGCGCAGCAGTTCCCGTGGCCAGTGGCACAGGCAGGGCATCACGTCACCCTAACATGTTTTGGCTTCATAGACCAGGAAGGTGTTAACTGTGAGACTGCTCCTTTGGAGAAGTCTGGTTTGATGCCCGAATTCACAGCCATGGATCTACAGCAGGAGACCCACCAGGACACTGGTCTGCCTCTGCATCACCTGTGGGATGCCAGAAACAAGCATGCAGGATGATACAAAGCGTCCTTTCAAAACAGTACCTCCTGTTCCTGAGATTCTGTACACAGACCGGTCCTGTGATGGGGCTCTCTCTTCCTTGGGTAGGAAGAGAAGAGCAAATACCAAGATATTGACTAAATATATGACTTCCAGTATTTGTTACCTAGTGAGAAGCAGCTAAACAAAAAATTCCAGAAATCTCCGAAACGTTTTTGAGTCCACTTATGTGAATTAGAACCCTTACTTATGGTGCTTTTTATCTCTAATCTTTTTATCTCCAATCAATCTCTATTTCAAAATACTTCACTCACCATGCTAGTTCCCTGAAGAGCAACCCCAGCTACCGACCTGTGCAACTGCTCTGTGCTGAAAACTGCATCACACCTTGGTAATCCCTTCTGGGGGAGGGAAGGAAAGGCAAAAAGAAAAACCTCCTTTAACTAAAGCCTGGGATGATTTGCAGCCAAATATACGATGTTTAAGCAAGCATGCATAAGTACAGTACACTTCACAGTTCATCACACTATTAGTCATACTGAGAGAACACATATTTTAAACTACCATTTAATATGCATGTCCGCTACACATCTCCACGACTATCTCATACGCAAATTTCCCTATTCAATTTGTGGCATCATTTTTTCCACGGCCTCTCGATATTAAAACTGCACTCTGCACCAACTCTGATACATCCCAAACGCAACATGCTAGGTTTGTGAGTCAGCTCTGCACGCTGTAATATTATTGAAGCAAGACAAGTGAGGCACTTAAAAGGCTGTCACTTACAAGACCTACAAAGTAAGCCCACCTAAAATCATTTTTCTGGATACTGCATTTAACAAAAACAATACGGGCTCTCCCAGCTTGAATTAGCTGAGTGTTTCAACGCTGAACATAGCTCAGAACAACGGGGTATCAAGAACGTTGAAAAACAAATACTTTTTCCTCTACAGTATTTAAACAGTTCAAGCAGTGCAATAATAGAAGGCTTATGTATTACACTGAAATGCTATTAAAGCATGCATCGTTTGTACTGTAGCAGCTCCTGTGAACACAGGTTGCAGTCACACTACGCTCCTTATAAACAGCATGAAAAAGAAGGTTCATGCCCCCCTCAAATGATACAACCAATCTATTTCAGCTTTTTGACTACATTTGCAAAGTTTTATGCTACTCTTTATTTCTGTTGATACATCTTGCCATCCTTTCATGGCAAGATTTCAGCTTTCAAATACCTGAACTTTACTGAACGGTGAATACGTTGTCTTTACCATTAGGTTACAGGACATTACTTTTAGAACGTGGATTTGTGGTATGAAGGGAACAGAGCTTGGTTTTGCATTCTTATTCTCCAGTATGTACTCCACATTCCCTTTCTGAACAGTCACGCTGGGCAGCTCACACTAGTAACATCTGTGAAAAGCAGAGCTGAAAGGTAAAGGAGCAACAACTATTTGGACAGCATGACAGTACCTTCAGAAGTAATTTTATAATGCCATTCATTCTGCTTACTGGCCTAGTGTAGATAGCTACAGTCAAACTTAGCTTTTATAGACTACACATGCCTTCTCTAAGTTTACATATCTAGAAGCAGGGCAACTTACTTTCCTTTTGCAAGGAAAGTTTTTAAATTACTAAACTACTACAGCACACTTTAAAGGTTTGCACAGGCTCCTACTACTTGCTGCTAGGAAAAAGGGAAAGACAGCTGCTGCTGTTTCTTTTTTTGTTTTGTTTGTTTCTTTTGCTGAACAATTTTAACTAGGATTTTCACCTATTTTCTTTTCAATAGGTAACTCCTAAGGATACCAAGCAGTCATTTACGATAACTATTCTTTCAGTTCCTCATTCATCACAACAATCTAGTCATTTTAAACAGACATTATACATGAACTTAACTCTTCAGAACCAAGTAAACTATGTAATAAAGCATAAAACTACAATTTTGAGGAACCTTAAAACAAAGGACTGACCAAGTAACCAGCTAATCAGCACAACACCAACTGTGATTGATAATTTCTATCATCATATCCAGTCACGCGTTTTGGAGGAGTCTTCTGTCTGTGACTTGGATTGTATAAAACAGTTAAGACATTTTCAGATAACTTCTGTGTTAGGCGATCCTTCTGCATTTCGGTTGGCACGAGTGTTCACTAGGTTGGAGAACAGATGTGTTGTCTAATGTATTTCATAAAAAGAAGGGAATTTATTGTACCAACAACCCAAATATGCCATAGAAGCTCAAAGTCCATATGATGGACCAGCAGTGATTTATTTTCGAGCCAGAGGTTCCAGCAGACACCTTACACAGCATGATTTAAACTGCACTTAGTGGAACTTGCATGGCATTTTCTTCTCCATTACTGGCCTCCACATTCCATACTTTTTCAACATACTGTGCTAAAAGAAACTTAACAGAATTTTTCCTTGTCCCTTTCCCTTGTAGCTCTGCAGGTGTGTTCTGCATCACTTCTTCAGTTAAGGACTCATTTTCAGAGGCAGTTTTTTTCTCTTTGTAGCCAAAACGAAGAGGGAAAATTAGGGGGAAATAGGAGGCACACTCTACAGCTTTGTTCAGGGACGCTACCTCTGAGACTTTCAAAGAGATACAGGAAAAGGTCAAGAGAACACGGGTTCTGCTTTCCTGATATTTCCCTTCTAGCTCCCAAAAGCAGTGGCTTTGTCTTTAGCCAGTTAGAAGCAAGCAATGGAAAAAAACTTTACTTAGAGAAAGTAAAATATAACCAAAATACAGCCTACAATGTCTAATCACTCTATTTCCAGGTGCTTTCCTTATTCCCTACATCCTCTTCCTAATCATTGCTGGGATGCCCCTCTTCTATATGGAATTAGCCCTGGGACAGTACAACCGAGAAGGAGCTGCCACTGTGTGGAAAATCTGCCCGGTGTTCAAAGGTAAGTGTCCCTCTGCTCAGGGGAAAGGCACCCAGTATGTGTTCCTCTGCTCAGAGGAAAGGCAGAGCCAGGGTGCCGCACGCCTGCACCAGCAACGGAAAGGTCTCTCTCATCTCGCCCCAGACAGCCTGATATTTGCTGACCTTTCCCCAACCCTTGGAGTCAGGAGCCTTTTTGTTATCACAGGTGGAGCAGAAAATGAAAAAAAGCCAGAAAAATCATTGTCAAGGTTATTGCGGAGGAGCACAGTGGAGAGCAGTGAGCAGGAGGAGCGGCTCAGCCCTGTTCCCCCTTTCCCCTGCCTACTGGGGACAGGGGGAACTGGGTTTCCCTAGGGGGAGGGAAGGGCTGGTGATGTGTAGATTAGAAATATCAAATCCCACCCAGGTCAGTCCTGCCCTGTCTCCCTGCAACGCACAGCCACCAACCCCGTTCAGCTCATTTTGTGGAGCTTTCTCTGCCAGAGTCCGAGTAGAGACAGGCTGAAACACTGAAACGGAGCTGTGAAGGCTTTATTTCGGCCACTAGACCTGTCCATAAGATGAGCTACCTGTGGCACTGGAGCTTGGCTTTCCTGGCTATGAAATGATGGTAATGATTATGATAGCCTCTTTAAACCGGTTTTCAAATCCAGCAACGAAAAGCATTTATTAAAACCTGAGCATTATCACTACCAAGTGTTTTCCTCTAGCATTAACTCCCCAGCATCACTGAAGCAAAGGCTGCACAGCGCTGTCTTGTGCGCTGAGTTGCAATCATTGTGCAAGAAATAGCTGGGGTTAGGTGTCTGGGGGCACTGAGCTGGGGTAAAGGGATGTCCCTGGGTGAAAAAAAACATATATGCTTTCTGTACATGAAACATATCCTTTAAAGAGCCTCAAGAATTTTCTTATGCATTGCTTACCAGCAAAACTTGTGAGCTACCCCTCTACCAGATCATATGTAAAATCTTAAGCAAAATCTTTGACACGGAGCTCTCTGAAATAGCTGAAATGAAACCACTCAAGCTTGCCTGATCCTAGAAGTTTAAAATTCAGATCATGTTCATCCCGTGACTGACAAAAGCTGAAGAGCTTAACAATGGCAATCCAAACTTGGCCGATCCGGTGGGTGGATATAGGTTACACTGAGTAAATGTTAGACTTCTTTCTCAAAATAAAGCTTTTCTCTTCCAGGAGGCTAGCACTGCAGAACAGGAGAACTGCATTTTTTTTTTTTTCATATCAGTCAAACCCAAAACAGTCAAAACAGTCAAATTAGAGATATAATAAAAGACAAATGATAAATAGGCGAGCTAAAAAAACCCTAAATTTAAAAATGAATTCACCTAGGTTTAACTAACCCTTCTGTAATGCCTTCATGGGAGCCAAAGTTCATCCCAGCACCTAGGAACCTGCAGCCCCTTGCTCAAAGCTCCTGCTGGTGTCGGTTAATACTTTTGGATGGCAACAAGGATTTTGAAAACCTAACCACAAAAATTAGACCACAAGAATCTCAAAGTGTTTGAAAAAGAACAGCACTGTGCTCAGAAGTAGTCAGTCTGTTGACTTCAGGACTGAAAAGATGAAGAGAAAGGAAAACAAAGTGCATTACACGTGTAGCCTTGTTGACATTCTGGCTATGTTTTTAAGCGGACTTATTCAAGGTAGACTAAACATACCTCACTGAGAGCTTTCAATGGTCTTAAGAGGATATAGAATAGCATGAGGTATTTGATTCTTTAAAAGTTGTAAGTGCTGAATCCCATCTGCATCTCAGCACTAGTATAAACTCAGTACTTTAAAAGCTCTGATCAAATCTGATAAAGCACAAATATGTTCTACTGCTAAATTCATAATGCTTTTGATTTTTTTCTGGTTTAATTCAAAAAGCACACAGTCTAAGCAAATTTATAACAGCTTCTCTAAAAGAACAGCACTGTAGTACTAATTTTAACTATGAATATTATTGCTGTGAACTCTAAGAACTCGACTAATGCTCTCCTAATGCATGCAATTAAAAATACACCCTGTAACCTTTGCAGCAGTGTTTTCATCTCTGCATTTTTCCAAGGCCTATTTTAGAGTGTGGGTGGTGCAGCACTACTTTAAAACAAAAGTTCATTCCTGAATATTCTTATGATTTCAAAGGAGTGACATTTAAGATACAGTTGATCCAGTATTTTTGAATCTTGGTATCAAATATCCATCGTTGTCCTCCTGAACAGGAAGAATTTCAGCAATACTTTCTTGAACAGAGATCATCCAATTTCAGTGCAACATACGATATTCACACTTCATATTTTACCATTCATGTTAATATTTAAGAATTACCCTTCTGGGTGATTTTTTTTCCCTATTGTTATGTATGCCTAGAGTTTGAGTGTTACCGCACCGCCTTCATTTAACCACCAAACATTTCAAGATACAGTTTCATCTTTATTTACACCATCTTTTCCCAATATTAGAGATGAGCAAGCTGGTTTATGTATTAAAAAACTCCCAAAGAGTTGGTGTATAGAAGTCTCTGAACCCTTTCAGGGTCAGCATCTGTTTCTTACACAAATTGCAAACTGAGGACTAGTACACAAAGTGTGTGCTATTTATTTGTTCTATCAGGGAACACAAGAGCCTAATAATACCCAACTGTTAGGCCCCCAATGCAGTATTTCTGCATATCTAAAATGGAGAAAAATAGAAATAAAGGTTTACACTTAGGTGCCGTGATAGCCATAAAGCAGATGTATTCTCTACCTGTAACACCAAATACAAATAACTTTGGGACAAGATTCAGAGATCAATGCTGCTCATACATCAATAAAAGAATGCTATCAGCCAGGGTAAAACAAGCTTCCCCAAAAATTCTGGCAATAAACTTTTATTCTGCTCGAGCATTAGTACCAAAACTTCCTCCCAAACTATTTTAAAATGCGCATTTTATGAGGAGAACGTGCACTCTCTGGGATTCTTTCCCTTAAGAGACGCTCCGAGCACACCTCACAGCATGCAAAAACACAAAGCAAATGTTCAAAGCCAACAGAGAATGCTTACAGTGGGATTCACCAAGTATGCCACCCAGCATTTAAGGTTTAGGGTTACATTTTGCGATGATTTCAATTCTGTAATCCTGGGGAGACAATGAATTGATCTGAAGGTCCATGCACAGCTTAGTCCCAAGCCTGATATTCACTAGGATTTACTGGCAAGCTCCAAACCCATTGGAGCCCCTCAGTGGAACAGCAGAGGCTGTTCTGGGCATGTTTTGAACGTAGTCACAAGCTGACGGACGCCAATCTGGACACTAACACTGGGAGCGAGACAGGAGAGGGATTGGTGTCTGTTCCAAACTAGCCCAGGGTAGGAGCATGAGGCACAGGGAAACCTCTCATGCCTTGAGCTTTACTTTCCAAGGCAAGTTGCCAAGGACTCTGACATTATGAAGATGAAGCAAGTTTCACTCCTAACATGGGCTTGCAGTTCTGTGCATTGGAAGAAAAACAGCAACAGAGTTGTACAAGAGCAAATTTTGACACTGAGCTGCTTAATTTCTTTCTCTGGCAAACACAATTGGATTTCCTAAAGGCTGCTAATTTTCCAGCCTCGTTCATGTAATTATTTGGTTTAAGGTCACTGACTTGTGTATGTAAATGACAAAAAAAATGTTTTACTTGTCTGAAGACTTGCAATGAATTTGCAACTATGTGTGTATGAGTACTACACTAGTTGTGTTTGCATGTACTGTTGCATGTAAAATGCAATGTATAATCTAGTTTTCCTTTGTCTTTAGGTGTAGGCTATGCAGTGATACTCATAGCTCTTTACGTGGGTTTCTACTACAACGTTATCATAGCTTGGTCTCTGTATTATCTATTTTCATCATTCACATTTGAGCTCCCCTGGACGAACTGCGACAACAGTTGGAACAGCCCAAACTGTACAGATCCCAAACTCTTCAACGCATCAGTGCTTGGCAATGGCACCAAATACTCAAAGTACAAGCTCACTCCTGCTGCTGAATTTTATGAGTAAGTGTTGACTTGACTTTACTATTTATTTAAAATTCTGTGTCTCAGTGTGTTTCCTCTGGAAGGTAAAATAGGATAGCATCCAGCCTCTAAAACAAGCATCAGAACACTAAGGTTAAAATGCAGCTGTAATGTTCATTTGTATTCCTGTGTGATTAAGCCCCCTGCCTCTGCAAGCTTCAGTTTCCCTAGTACAAATGCAGTATTTGCCACTGAGCAATGTGGGATTCTACAGGAGCTACAAATCTTTTCTGTCCTTTCACTTTTGCTGCCATCAACTTTGCCAGGACAAAGAAACACAGCAATATTGTGAAGACCACTGAATGCCAAACTGAGCTGGCTCTCAGGCTTTAAAATAATGATTCATTCAACAGACTTTGCCTGGTCCTCCACTTGCAAAACACCTCAGAGCAGACCTGTTTGCTCAGCTGCCTCGGCAGTTCAATGAAGTGAGATGCAGCACTGAGCAGGCAGGAGAGCACCACAGTTATAAAAAGCCAGGCTTCTTCTAAATCCTGAGTGAAAGAGCATTCTGCAGTATGGGCCAAGACAGGCAAAGACACGCTCAAATCAAACATTCGAAATCAAAAGCAAAAAGGTATATGAATAAGTAGAAAACAATATTCTGTGTATAAATAACTGCACTGTGGATCCCCAGAGAAAGGCAGCATTTGGTTAGGAGAAAGAAATAAGGGTGGGCATCAGGCTAACTGAATCAGCTGTTGAATAAATCCCAATAATCAATTCATATTTCAGTGTGGGGAATGGAAGGATATCAGGGCACGCATCTGCTGAGCAATAAGTCCTGCCTTGCAGGAACAAAGGGACACCACTGTTACCAAAAACATGTAATTCAGCAGGGATCTTAAGGTCTGGGTTCAGAACTGTGAAACACTTGTGGCTGCTTGCTCTTTTCTGGAGACAGCACAGTCCTCAGTAGTGGTACACAACCTGTTGGCCAGGCCTTGGGTAAACTAAATTATGTGCTTTGAAAACAGTTAATAAGGGGATTTGAGTTTAAAGGAACTCAACAGAATGGCAAATAATGACTGCTAAAAAATCTACTGCCCTTACAAAGACAATATATGTGTTCATAAATCAAATGTAAAGAGAGCATTCAGAGCAAAGGCTATATTGTGTATGGACAAAGAACATGACTTTAAAGTGAACTGCAAAAAAATCTTCAAAAAAGTAACTATTATTACAGAACTTTCATGTGAATATCTTTTTTAAAAACAGTTTTCTTTACAGTTTTCTTGTGCTTAAGCTTTTTTAAAGCAAAATGCAATCCTCATAGAATTGCTTATCTTTTTACGCTTTAAAGTGGTTCTCTCCATTTTCAGTTATCACATCATGCTTGGGGGACAATATTGTGTTTGTACTGGGTGGGGTGGTGGTGGAAACTATGCCCAGCATTTTAAGTTCCACTGATGTGGGGACCAGACCAATCTGGGATTCTGCCTCCACACCAACACTTGAAATACCAGGGCTCTTTCCTTACCGTGAAATAGATTCAAGGTGCAGTTTTTAAAAGGTAAAAATAAAAAGGGAGTCTGATGTTTCATTATGATTTGATCCCTGAATTTTGGGGCAGTTCTTAATTCCCTAGGCCCCATACTTGTGAGCAACTAGATTACATAGCAAAAATGAGAATAAACACTCAAGTAATGCGATCTATGACATCTGCTTCCCCATCTGTAAAAACAGGGAATCACAAGGGGCATTATGCTCACTTTTCCAATATTTGGATTAGCTCATCTAGCCCAGCTGTAAAGCTCAGGTGTGGACCCAAACATGCAAAGTTTTAGTGTGTTCAGATCGACCCTGAGAAAGCCAGCCCAATTCAGAAAACAGTGTTTCATCTCTTATATCAAATAACTGCACTCACTCCCATCGTCTTTTTACAAACAGGAGAGCAGAATCTTCTGATTGCAAAGCTTCGTATCACACACAACAGGGTCAGGAAATAGGAGCGATGATGTAAATGTTAAATTTGCACGTTTACAGAATGCTGTACCGTTTCTGGATGCAGTAGATAAATAATTGATCCTTCCTCAATAATATTGTGGATGAGTAAGAGTTTTTTTGTTTTTTTTTTTTAATAACAGCATCATGAAGACACTGGTTTCCAAATCATACAATTGTGTTTACTTTCTTAATGTCCATCCTGCTATCCAGTCTTGTAGGATATAAGCAAGAGCAGAAACAATTACTTTGGGGGCAATAGATTTAAGAAGGCAGATTTCAGAATTTGAGTTTTTACTAGCTACATAGAGAAACAAGGAAACAGAGCGGCTACTTTTATACCAGAGGGAAATCATGACAAACTATGCCCCGTGAAACATCAGTGGGATACCTGTGGAAGCCTGGCCTCTGACCTCACATAACACAGCACAACAGCCAGAAATACTAAAACAGGGCTCAATACCAGCAATAGCACTGGTGCCCCTAGTGAAAATAGCATAGAAAAGGAGTGATTTTGTCCATGGATGTGAAAATACTGGTCTGTTACTTTCCTCAGTATTACCCAGGTATATGGCAGACCGTCCAATTGGGAGCATTTAGTGGTATGTTTTCAACTGTAGCAACCAGCATAACAAGAGCACGCTGCTCTATGTTAGTGGGATGCACCACAGCCTGTGGGAATCTATATGGAAAATTAGTTAAGGATGCTAGATGCTCAGGCACTTAAACCTTCAGCCTCAAGACTTCATGGGAAGTGGTACAGCTTCAACCTGCTTCTTTAGGTTGTGTGGTTACATCAAGAATATATGCAAGCTTATGTAAACAGGGAGATCTGAAACACTAGCCATCTATTTTGCAGTGGGAGGTCCTTCCAAAACAAGCCCCACGCAGACAGCTGGTGTGGTTTCACTTACAGGGAAACAGAGACTTGTTCTCTCTTTGGGACGTAAGTCCTTCACAACACAAAGCTGTTCTGACCGCAGAAACAGAGTAGATGACTTCCTAAAACCATGCAGCTGCCAGGGCTGTCTCTCCGTCTCTACCTCCACTGGCACAGGAAAAAAACTGTAGGAAGAGGTGGGAGTGCTATGATGCAGCGTTTCATCCAGTGCTTCAAGAAAGGCACCTTTAAGTTCAACAGAGACATGCTGATTCTCACGGCTTGTATTGAGGGAGAGAAGGGAAAACTTGCTAAGGAGCGAGGCCAAACCTCTCAGCTGTCCAGTGTTTGGCAGGGAGGGAGAGCAAGGAGAAGCCTCTAAGCCTCAGACTTGGAAGAAACCACTTCAAATTGTAATTTCCGTGTCAAGGCGTGACAGAGGCACTCTGGCAAATGCGTCTGGATTTTGTTTTCAAGCCGTAAGAGTTGGGCAATAATTCGGGTCGAAGCGGTTCTACCCATATGCTTTCTAGAGAGTGTTTTGTCTCCCTGTCTGGTTTCAGTCACTCGGGCTTACTCCAGGCCAAGATGCCATTGACGTCAGTGGACAGTTGCTTAAAGCAGGAACACAGGATGCAATGGGACCTCTCCGATACCTCATTAGGGACCATTAAAATCAATTACAAAGTATTCGCACACTGCAAACTTAGCGAAGCAAAAACTCCAAAATCTGATAAAACCTGGTGCCCTTCTGCTTGTAACACTCAGTCATAAGGGAGACCCAGTTAGGGTCTGAAATGCCAATTCCACGTTTCTTTGAGATGCACATTGATTACTTCCCCCTTTAGTGATTTGGATCTAAACACACACAATGCTAAAGACATCCTATCCATTCAGTACGTGTTAAAGTAATTCCTAAAAAAACATTTTTGGGAAGAACAAAAGTCCATCACTCAAAAAAACATTCCTCTATCTATTCCTTATCTCTCCTGTGTAAGTATTTTATCTGAATATTGGCATACTTTATATTTGTTCTCCATTCTTGTGCCGAGGAAGATTTTGTTACCATCTTGATTTCATGTATGCTGACAATCAAACAACACCAGTCTGGAGGAACAAAAGCACTATTCTGCTCATGAGGCACTGTGCCTGTTAAAAAACAATCTTCTGTTGTAGGAGTGAATCCGGACAGTTTCTTAAACAAAATATTAAAATTATCACCAAATGCATTGAGCTACAGCTATTTTCCTCTGACAGGACATTTTCTCAGGGCTGTAATCCATTCCTCCTGCGTAAGGAATAAAACATTTTTATAGGGAAATTTTCCTGCCAGACTCAGTAAAGGAAATTAGCAGAATTCACAAGTGTGCCCAGATGTGAGTAATTGCAAAAAGGCTATCTAAGAACAAGGAATGAAGACAACATTTAGTCACAGCAGTTGTATCATTTATAAACATTAATTTCTGGGGAGCGTGTGAACCAAGAATCCCTGCAAAGATCCTCACTGTGTACAGCAAAGGTTACTTCTAGAGACCTCGAGGTTTGTGCTTTGGGGTACCAGTCTTCCCAGGGAACACCACCACCGGCCAGCCGTAGCTCAGTGCTCCAGTGGAGGACGCAGGCATCTCGCTGTATTAACTGGGGAGCAACTGCTCCAAATGAGAGAAAACACCATTTCAAGAGCAAACATAAACAATTCTGCTTAAAATAAGAACTGAATCAAAGAAGACCTAATGACAGTGGGTAGCCCTGTATTCTACTAATGATGTCTGGTAAGGAAAGACAAGCTCGTGCTAAACCTGACCGGGAATTCTCAGTGACGTGCTGCTTCCCAGGACACCAAACCTCCTCTGAATACATCTGTCAGCTCCTTTTAAGAGGTTTCTTCAGGCAGCACCCACACCCTATACACGAGTCTGAGAGCTTTGGTAAGCAATGAGAAAGTAAGAACCTCTGCAGCCATCTAGGCTTACTCATCTTTTGAACCTTAATTGCAAGATAAGAGTCATCAGATGTTTCTGATCTCTGGGTAGCACTCATTTGTTTACTTTCTCCGAGAACACGCAATCCAACGATAATTCTAGCCAGGCTCTGGGCATTCACCCTCAAAAATCCCCTGAACATAACTGAAGAGCTCCTCTGATTTCACCGGGCTTAGAATCAGTTACACGTAGGCAATTTATGAGCCCATCACTAAAATAGCAATGGACAAACTACCTTAGATATTAGTGTACTAATACTACGTTAATTGCACAGGTATACTTAGGAGGTGTTTGAGTGCCTCGTTTACGTGTCCATAGTCTAACACATGTGCATCCCTGCACATCATATATTTGCTTTTTGGCTGTAGACGTTTTTGGACTCAGCTAAGTAACTCAGCAATCCTTCTCTTTTTGACTCAGTGTACAGAAATTTCTGGTGCAAGTATTTATGCACATGAAAAAAAGGCTATTCCAAAAATATTTACATGCGCAGCTTTGAAATTTGCTTTTCATGTACGCTCACATCTTCACATTTGTTGACCATTTACTTACACAAAGAGAAAAGAAATCAAATGTGAGTACAATGGAAGTCAATCAGCGTAAGTGTGTACACATGTTCTCAGGCTTTGGACAGCTTTATGGAAATGATTCCTAAACCACAACAAGCCTTTTTATAACAAGTCCGGAAGACTGGAGGAATAACAACTTTGCCAACTTACATTTCCAGAGAGTTTTCATGAGATATTGCAAACGTCAGAAGCAGCACTTTGTGCTGCATGCAACCGACTTGCTTTGTGCTAGCTTGTAGGAGGATTTCTAACAGCTTATCTTCACACCGAGAACCTGATACAGCTTGGTGGGGGTACCAGGCTCTGAGCAATGCTTACAGCAGATGAGGACACTGCTGCAGCACCTCTCCCCTAGATTACCTTGCATTTGACATCCTGGCAAGCAGAGGCAGAGCCTGTGGAATATTTCCATCCCGGTGTGTGTTGCTCAAGGCAAAGGCAGCAGAGGTCTCTCCTCTAGCGTTCTACATTTTGCTTTCTGTAGGGGAACAGAAATGCTGAACTTGCCAATTAGGGACTCTGGCAGCTGGGGGAGCATGTGTGCTCTGCTTTGCCATATAACCTCAAACAACAAACATTTTTTCAGGAGTTTTGTACTTACTGGAGCTAGTAAGGGGTAAAATTCAAGCCTTTCCATTCTCTCTGCAAATCTTAATATAATGGGTAGATTTTGGAAACCCCTTCTTCAGAGTGCTGTGCAGACTTGAATATGCTGAGCTGTGGCACAAACAGCAGGGGAGGTCGCTATCATTAGGTTAATGGGAGATTTAGGCAGAGTAAAGGCTTCAATGAGTGGAGATGAACATTCTCAGAGAATTAAGAGTTTAGTCCTGCTGGCCATTTATAATTCCAAAAGTATCGTGATTCAAGAAAAAGCACCATTTCGTTCAGTTCAAATCACAATGGGCCAACCAAGGTGCCACTGGCAAATCATCTTTTTGTAAGTGATTCCCCAAATCTAGCTTGAAGTCCACCATAGAGCTCCGTTCTCCAACACAAGAGGGAGCTGAAATATCTCGAGGCTAACCCTGCTGGGCTTTGCTGACTTCACGCGGAGCCGTTCAGCTCTCTGCGCCGCACCACAGAAGTGCAGCCCGCAAACACCCATGATCGACCTGGATGAAGCCAGCTGAGGTCTGCAGGGGTTGTAGCACAAGCTCAGCCCCACACAGCTGCACATGTACGCCTTGTGGATGCAAACTGCCACAGAAACTGTACAGCTGAACTTAAGCAGTGCTGTATTTGAAGTTATAACACTAAGAGCCTGGCAAACTGTGTGCAAAAAGAATCCCATCCAAGGCTGCTTCCGATAGTCTTCCACAGACAGGAGGAAAACCTGTATTTTATACTCTGAAGGAAATTGGCAGCAACGATGATTGAACCATGGTTGCACAAATATATAAAATGCAAGAGATGCTTGTAGGAGAGCCTTCTAAATGAGCCAATTACCATGCCTCAAATTGCTTTCTAAATTGAGTATGTATTTTAATTTCTATAGATTGCACACCGTATACACCGTCAGTCCTTCTGGAATCTTCAGTCTACAATTTGCATTAAGTTTTAAATCATAAAAACTAGCCTACCTACTGGAATAGGGAACAGAGCTCACGAGATCAGGACTGTATCTATTTATAGCTCAGACAATTTTCTGCTATTTATTCTATGCAAGCCATTTGGGTTTGATCCCTCAAAAGTGACTGTTAACTTGTAGGACTTGGCCAACTCCCTACATTTTATTTTTGAAAGCCATAGCCCATTTATTTTGCATTCACAGGTTTTCATGTCCAAAATATTCTCATCTAAAATTGCATGTTAGCAGTCATTTCTCAGAGACGACCCTGCACTCAGAAATGATGTCTACAAACACTGAAACCAAAAGATTTTGTTTCTAATGAAAGTTTTCTGTTGGAAGAATCTCAGTTTGTCAGACTGTAAAGTAAATCTGTAAGTTAACTTACTGATTTGCTGAGAAATCGATGAAGTTTTTCCAGCTAAAATCTGATACAACACATCTAGAACTTGTTTGGATGAATGACACTTCTATTGATCACATCCAATTTAGGCAAATAATTTTTACATTAAATTTAAAAAGAAAGAATGACCCTATAGAATTGTGCAATCATATTTGTATTGAAACCTAAAATTATATTTGATTTGGGATCAAAAAAACAAGGCTTACTCGAAGACCTTTAACTTGACCTGTTTGTATAAAACCTTTTAAATTTCCAAAACAGTCATGGAAGTCTCCCCAGGGATGAATTACATAAAAGGCTCCTTAGAAAATCCTTAGAAAGAATCAATCTGACAAAGTAATGTAGGAAAATTCAACATCTAAAGCTCTTACCCTGTTTTCTGTCTATAGGTTACATGTTTTGGAGTGAACAACATAGAGGAGTTTTCAGATCAAGACCCTTAGCATTTCTTTTTCCTTTGTGTGGTTCCTTGTCTATACTTAACATTCACCATTTCCATAAGGAATAAATTCTAAATTGCTTAGAGTGGAGACAAAATGAAGGATTGTTATAATCCTAATTCTATAGAAGGGAACACCAAGACACGAAGAAGTGGTTTGCTCCAAGTTAGACATTATTGTAGCTATGATTCCATCCGTTACTGAGACCCTCTGAGCAGCTGCCCGCTGCCTCCTTGATGATTTGTCTTTTGTAGGGTTTATATGTGAATACCCAACAGCTGTTGGCTCTCTGGGATCTGACACCAGATTAAAGAGGAACCAAGCTCTACACAAAGACAAAACAGAAGACAGGGATCCAGCAAACAACCTGCCATTTGCTGATTTCAGCAGAGGTGAACTACTTCCCTTTGGCTGAACGTGGTGTGAAAGGAAAGCACAAATTGGTGCCAGAGCTGTGAGCTGGCTTGGGGAGTCTTCACAGCAGGGAGCACTGGGCAAGAGAGGACCAGAATAAATCTCCCAAAGAGAGAAGCCAGAATATAGCTTCAATCTGAAATGCCTTCACATTCACTCTCCTCTTGCAGATAGGCAGACAGACTCTTGGGACCTATATTTATAGTGATGTACAGTCTCAAAGTCATTGCAAATGTAATTTACACTGCCTTACACGGAAAGTGGTCTTAGCATAAATCAGGCTCCTTTGCACAAATGCCTGATTAAAAATTTAAAAAAAAAAGTCCATTTCTTACTAGCTCCTCTTTTCTTTTGCTCAGC
Organism: Anser anser; assembly: GCF_964211835.1. Classification (NCBI taxonomy): domain Eukaryota; kingdom Metazoa; phylum Chordata; class Aves; order Anseriformes; family Anatidae; genus Anser; species Anser anser. The sequence continues at coordinate 9,570,113 of NC_139732.1, forward strand.
ACTGTATGTCCCTGTTCTGTTTTCCATCAGCTCATCTGTTAGTGTCTATTCTCCATCCTTCCAGCTTGTAACATTTTCTTCTCCTTTTTGCATATATGTCTCACCTACTTTCATTCTTTTTCTCAACAAAGAAAATCTGCAGGCAAAATACTAATTCTAGGTACATTACTGCCTCTGTTTTTGCTTTTTCTCTGATTCATAATTATTCTAAATTCACAGATTTTGTGAATTATGAGTTTATTTTGTTAGCAGATGTAGACAAACTCTATGAAACAAGAATCTTTACAGCACTGGGCAATGGCACAATCCTGCAGTAAGACAAGCTCAGTTCAGGAATGGACACTTTTCACCTTGCATCATTCTGCTGTAATACCAAAAGGCTGAAATCTCGGGTGTTTTGAGCTCAGAGCTTCAGGAATGGAGAATCTTGCAGTATCCCTTACTGCCATTGTCCTCTTTGGGGCCAGTATAAGGGAAGTGCCTGAGTACAATCTGAAGGAGCCTGCCAGGGATCTATCACTCCACCTGCCCTAGCAGAGACAGGGCAAAAGCAGCTTCAGCTGCTCCTGAAATAAAGTACTACTTGATGTGAAACAAGAATAACTGTAGCATAATTGAGCTGCTGACTGGATTTTCTATAACATCACTGATATACAGTAACTGATGAACATGATGAATGCTAAGCTCTTTTCCAATTTGCCCTTCTCAAAAAAAAAAAAAATCTGTTTTTCAAAGAACATTACAGAGCTATCCTTCAAGCCAAGAAGGTTTAGTCTAGTAGTTTGCTGCTTCTCTCCTCAATCTCTTCAGATGTCAGCACACTTTAACCCAAATCACAGTCTAACACCAGACTTCTTTGCTTTATGGAGCAACTGGAACACAAATGTAGCCTCTAATGGGTAAGCACTCATGAACCACTTCCAGCAATTCTCAAAAAAGGCAGCTTTCAGAGGTCACAAGGGGGGAAAAAAGAAAAAAATGAAAAAGAAAAAAAAAAAAAGGAAGAGGAAGCAAAACCTGCCAGGATTAGAGCTCAGAAACAGCAGTTGTTTATGAAGATTCCCTTGCTTAGCTGCTCAGTTACACAGCTGTTTTGACTGGTTACGAAAGTATTTTTCTCTTCTTTTTTTTTATGATCCCTTACCCTGATTATGGGAGCAGACCTCTTGGTTTGGAGATTCTCCCGAAAATCCTGGGAATCCCACACTGGAAATGGCAGTTCTGGCAAGTGTTCCGAACAGCAAGACACATTGCTAGCTGCTTCTTGGAAAGCAAACAGAAGGAAGCAGGCTTCTTTACGAATCCAGAAGAATATTTGGGCAAGAAGAATAAAAAGCTAAATGGGCACAAAGTATGCAAGTTCTGATTCAGTTTTTCTGAGGGTACATCTACACATTGTAAGCCAAAGGACTTTCCTTACAACGTCCAACTGTAATAGTGATAACGGTGTGGCTGTGGTAGCAGAGATTGCCAAATCCCTCCCAAGACCCTGGACAAATGATCTTATGTGAGGTCTGTGAAGCTTTTCCCAGCTACACATATCGTTGCCCAGCCTGGTTAAATGTAAAATGGAATTAGACATCTCTGCCCAGAACCCATTTACACTTCTGCATCCCCCATGAAAATACACCCTGCTAGCAGAACCACAAGTAGCTTCCGTTCACACTAAGGAAAAGCTGAGTGACATCCACCTACTTATTTACATGTAAAGACGGATGGATTTCTGGATGAGATATCAAGAAGCCTGGCTGTCTCACTGTTTTACTGTTTCCACAGGTAACAGTTGATGGCAGCTACAGTGTTGTACAAGTTAAACTGCTCTCATACCTTCTAAACAGGAAAGTTCTTTGACTGGATGCCACAGACACATGGTCATTACCCTTTTAATGCCTCACGTGTTATTAGCCTTACAATGCAACAGAAACAGATCAGCTGCTTAATTTAGGAGGATGCTTTCTAAAAGCATCTTTTATTCAACTGGGGATCAATAATAGAAACAGCCAAAGAATATAGCATTTCTTATTAAATGTGAAAAACTACAGAAGCAGAACTGTTACAGTTCTTAGCTGGTCATTTCATCCTTAGGGATGAAACAGGAATCACATCCAACTACTTTATATTACCAGATAGATTGTACCAATAGGCCTTTATTTTCCTAGCGTGTTTCTACAGTTTCAGTAGTACAGAGACATTTTTGCATTTTTCCCCACTTAAGTTGACACAGGTTTGCTCTATCTTAGAGCTTATTCAGCTCTATCTGACTCATCTCTGGCTTGGTAAGACAAGTGCTTAAGTTAACTCTGAAATACATGGACAGCTAGTGGGGTGGGAACTCCTCAGGCTTTACTCTCTACATGTCTGCAGTCATGCAGGGAAAGTCACTCCGTACTTCAGTTTCTCCAAAATGTAGTTATCTTCATAAAATACACCGGAGTCCACTACTGAAAAGGGAGTCTTTGACCTGTGTCATCACGGTGCTAAGAGCTGCCAACAGAGTACCACTGTCTATTTTACCCAAGCAGTGCATGGCAAGTAAGGGTAATAGAGAAAGGAGAGGAGCCAAGGTCACAATGATTTGTTCTGAATGGGCACTGAAACACTAGGGAATTACACCCCTGAGCCAACCTCCCCTAGATACCTATCAGAACCAGGAGTTACCTCTGCAATTCTTCTCTAGTACAGGGCTCCAGCCACAATGCCATTCCTCTTTGCAAATACAGCTATAAGCAAAGCAAAATATTTCTGTTTAGATTTGAACAAGCAGCAAGAAACCCTTCAACAGCACAGAACGGAGTTAAAGGGAGATCCACTCTAACATCCCACTCACATGCCTCAGCCTGTTGCACTCAATGTGTTTTTGACATCTCTTTTAGATGTCACCAGCCCTCTGGAGAAATACTCCTTTCTACACTTCACTTCACACTTTATAGATCCCCAAAGAATTAGCCTGCCCTGGTAAGCAACAGAATTTTTTCTACTGTTGTTCCATTACCTCAGCAAACAACACAGAGCACTATATCCATTTTAGATTTACCAACTGTTGCTTTTCCTATCTGACCACTTCTCCCACTTGCAGCCTTACAATAGCCTATACAAGAAGACATTGAAAGTAACTTCAGAACTGCCCAAGGTGCAGAAAGCCAGCTGGTGCTTATCTAGAATCACAAAACATTTAGGTTGAAAGGGATCTCTAAGAGATATCTAATACAACTCCTTACCCAAAGCAAGGTTAACTTCAAAACTGAGTTAGTCTGCTCAGGGCCTTTACTGGCCAATTTCCAAGGGTGGAGATTCTGCAGCCCCTCTGGGCATCTGTTTGGTGCTCAAGGAAAAAAATTAAAATAAAAAACAGAACAAAAAAGAGAATGACACTTCCAAAACGATGGTGCTAAGCAGATACTGATGTGCCAGTGAGAACATAAAGGCAGCACAACACCTGGCTTCATAATAGACATTTCTCTAACTGCTAGCAATGCCAGTAGGGCAGCTCCTAACGCAGTGCAGCAGCTATTTGTGCTGCTCAAAGGATGAGAGAGATAAAAGCTTTTTCCCCCAGTGACTTCGCTTTGTTTCTGTGTATCTGGTATGTAGGCGAGGAGTTCTGCACCTGCATGAAAGCCGTGGAATCCATGACCTTGGCTTGCCTCGCTGGCAACTTTCCCTCTGCCTCTTGGTGGTGGTAATCATTCTTTTCTTTAGTCTGTGGAAAGGCGTGAAGACTTCAGGAAAGGTAGAGATAATATTGTCCTTCTATCTCAACTACATTCTTTGTCTCCTTTAAGAAGTCTCCTTATTTTAGGGAGCAAGACTAAATCACTGCATCTGAGGGATCCTCAGGAACTAAACCATGTGAGAGGCCTTGGTATATGTACAGTGTGAATACACAGTCCAGATTCAGCCTTTATTTTATCTACAAATTCTGGTTGCATGATGTTTTGACTGGGAATTTTATTAGCACGTTATTCTCAATTCAGCATTGGTGGTCTCATCTAGAAAATACTTGACAAGACAAAGATGTTTTGCATCGTCTCTAATGTGCCTCCTATTCTTAGCCAATGTAGCCAATGTGTTTTGTTTTTCTTAGCCAATGGGATGTTTTGTTGGTTTAAGATGCTTTGTTATTACATAAAATGCCACGACCAGAAAAAAATATTACCTAAAGAAAGGAATTTGAAATTACTCTTTGACATCCCTCAGAAACCGCCTCACCAGAAATTCTAGGGTTAGATACCTGAGAGCTCTGTGTACGGTTTCATGAAAGTACCACCTAACATCAGGCAATGACTGCATTATTCGGTAAACTAATAGATGGCTGAACAGCTAATGAGCAGTCTAACACACACTGGTAACATCTAAGCACTCCAAGTCTTCTGCTTGTCAAAACTATCTCCTGCTGTAAAAACAGATACGTAGACTCTTCATTATACTCCCCAGCATTTCCCCCAAGGCATCCTATAAAGAGCTACTGCATAGAACTGAATGGACAAAACCAAGGAAGTGCCTGCTGTATTTTTCACTCATTTCTGAATCATCTGTAACAGCTCATTAACCTCTGGAATCTCCATTGTCTGCAGGTTGTGTGGATAACAGCCACTCTGCCTTATGTTGTATTATTTGTCTTGCTAATACACGGAATAACCCTGCCCGGTGCATACAACGGAATAAATGCATACCTGCACATAGATTTCAGAAGATTAAAAGAAGCCACAGTAAGTGTATTCTTCTGCTTTCATTCCATATTATTGTTAAACCTGTTACCCCTGTTATTAAAACTGAAATTATTAGAGCTAAGTTCTGAAGATATATAGCCACACTTACAGTTTTGCATAAGCACTAGCCCACTGTCTCTGATAGCCTAGATTTCCAACGCTCTCCATAACAGGAGTATCTCAGCCTGAACCCAGACTGTCCTGATCACTAAAAAACTGTACGAGGGCAATTTCAGGTGTGCCAGTCCCTTAAAAAGTCCATGCTTTGACTGTGCACCCTGTAAGTTACAATATTGTTTGCACATGAAAATTGACTCGCACACAAATTCAGCTCTCCAAAGTCTCAGAATTACCTCAAAACATTTCCTTTTTAAATCACTAGGCTAAACATTAACTTGGTAAACAAAATTCCAGGCCTACGAACACGGTAGTAAACATACTAAGTCAGGACCATCTCTCTTAATCGTTGTCCTTATGAATGACAATCTCAACACTATGGGGTTCTTACCTTCCTATCAAAAGCAGTATACATTTCACCGTAACATTGTAACATTGCAAGATATTCTCATGAAATCCATCCAAACCAACCCAATTTGGGGAGTACTCTGGGACTAATGATTGAGTTATTTCATCCTTTGTAAAGCAAGACCTACAAGTATAGGCATTATTCACAAAATCACCGGCATTTCAGACCTACAAAGAACAATGGTGTGGCGAGTAGAGATAGATCATACCATGGTGCTATTCCAAAATCATCGCTGTCTTATAAACAACTCGTAATATCTTTGTGGATAGGTCTCCAGACCATTCAAATAGATGCAAAACTGAAAAGCAAGGACACAGTTCTACAAGTAGGACATGAACTCTTGAAAATTCGCAGCTTTCAGATATGCCTAGTTAGTCTGTACATCCTTGCACTATATGTTTCATATGCACGTTCTACCTGGATCTTTCTAATTGTTCAGCAAAACCCACTTCAAACACTGGGCTGCGATCCCCCTTTGCCATCAAAGCAGCAGCCACCTCGGTTGCTCACGTTTATGCATGTACATAAATAAATACAAAGACACAAGGATGAACAAAGGAGCTGCTTAATTTTTTCTTAAAAAATGTTTTCTTAAAAAACGTTTTAAGTGCTGCTCAGAAAAAAACATCACATGTTCTGGATGTCCATGGAGCGGCGCCAGCTTGCCTCAGCTCAGAGCCTAGGCCTCCATGCTCAGAGCTGCCTCTGGAAGGATACTTCTGTGCACTGCTGTTTCTTGGCTTAACGTTTCTGCAGCTGCTACTTGGCTGACCCTGAAGCTATTTGTTTCTAAGACTACATTTTTCAGATTACTTTAATTTTTATTTTGTTTCTCTAGAATAATAAAAGTCAGAAGATCAATTATAAGAAGTTTCTCAAACTGCTTATCATGTCAGCCTTCCTCCTGCTCAGCACCTGGGCCACCTGCTGCTGCAATGGCTGCATGTGTTTAATCTTTGTCTTCAGCCCCTACAGTTCCATGTCAGTGTCCCTGCATCTATTTCTTTCTCCCAAATGATTAATCTAACCAAAAAATGCCATAAGTCACAGTGATGACCTGCAGTGGGCTCTGGCAGTGCTCTTGTAAAAAGCATTAGAGCATCCTGATCAATGTGAAAGGTCCCCCTCATTTTCTAAGGGCACGTACTGCACAGCACTGAGCAAGCCCTAAGGCACTTCAGTTTTCAGTGATACTGTTCCACAAAGGGTCCCTCTTCTAAAGAGGGGAGAAGGAAGGCACTGGCTCCTTCATATGCCTTAACAAGTCTCCTGAAGATTACGTGACATTTAGAGGTGCACACGTTTCCTCTCCACGCAGCACAGAAATTCTTTAAATCTACGTATGTGAGAAGGAATACACACAAAAGTTATAATGGTATAAACAGACACTCAGAAAACTAGAAGGATTGGTGACACCAACTGTAAAACGTTTGTTTCTTCATTTCTAATGCATATAAAAAACAGTATCTAACAGTACATTAGATTATGCATTAATCAGAAGATGTTCAGCAGAAGAGAACATGGACGTAAACTGCAGAAGAGCCAGCCCCACTGACCATTTCCCATCCTGTTTTGTTACATCAAAGGGAATGCTTTGCATTTAATCTTAGTTGTAATGGAATTTCTGGTTTCTGCTCTTTTTTTCTTTGTCTTCAACTTCCTAGGAACTGATAAGGAAACAAATTATGAGCCAAGGCTCTTACTGAGCAGACACAGTTTGGGATCTTAGACTTAACAGACAGTTTAACATACATGTAGCTCACTTGCTAGGCAGCAGGTGCTAAACTCTTACTTGAATCAACAGAATTTAGGCAGATACTTAACAGTGCTTGAATAGTAAGAGAGGGGAAGTACGAGTACAACTCCGTTGGCAAGACACAGAAGAGCTGGAGAGCCACTAAAAACAAACGCCCTGTGATGGAAACACACATTTATTTATAGTTCAGGCAATTTTTTTTTTAAATCATGCACTTTAGCAACACAACATATGTGAAGTTTTGTGTTTTTGTTGTTGGTGGTGGTGGGTTTTGTTTGTTTTTTAAAGAAAAATTATAGGAGGTTTTACATTCCTCCTTCTGCACTCTTATCCATATAAACACACTTTAGAGAGTAAACCCCTATTTGATCTCCACTTTTGTGTGGAAACAAAGATGTAGCTGGCTACAAGAGGAACGAAAAAGGAACACATTTTACAGAATTGCACTGCTATTTAGTAAAAAAATCCATGATCCTAAACTCTATTTGAACAGAAGCTTGAGAAAAACCACATCCACCTATCCACTGGTTTACAATAAATGTGCTACAACTTGTTGTTCAGTTCATCTTTCAAATCATTATCAACTCTCAATAGTTCTCTCCAAATCCAGAGTTCAATAAAGAGTTTAATCTTCAGAAAGCATGAGCTGAAAGCATCTACATTGAGGAAAAATAGATCATCAGCATAAATGCCTTCATACATCATGTTAAAATGGGTTAAAACTCTCTTCCTTTGGAGTAGGCCAAACACAAAAGCTTACCATTACCATCCCAAGGCAGGTGGAGCTTGTACTTTAGATCCCTTAGAGAGCCTCTGCTGATGCATTGGGTCTGATTTTGCAGAGATGGATGGCAAAAAAATCCAGTGCTTATTGTAGCCTCGAGCACTTGGCAGATTTTGCCAAAGCTGAAGATACCATTTTAAGAAAAGTTGAGGATTATTCACACCATTGACTGTTACCCTTATGGAATTTAGAGTGAAGATGTTTATTTAAATAAATACCTCTGTGTAACAACTGAATAAATGAAACCCTCATTAACCAGGGAGGACTATTTTCAGACTTCTGATTCAGCAGACTAGCACTGTGGCATCGTTCCTGACTGCTGTCTGCACATTGTGAGTGGATGTTGGGCTGGAGAGTCACTTTAGAAAATGTTACAGCATTAAAGAAGTTTTCCCTAGTGGACAATTCTTAAAATGACTGAGCTGCGTCTAAACTGAAATTTAACAACAGTTTATCACAGGAATAACTCCTCCAACCAAGGGGGAAAGAAGGTGACAAAGCCTGAATGATTCTGTTCACAGCATGTAAGTCCTGCTTCAGCTTCTGAAGCAAGAAAGAATCATATAAAATGTAATTACAGTCCCATGAAGAAAGCTCTCTTATGGGAAAGAAAATGTCCTGTAACTCCTGACCTGCAAACTATTTTTAGGTTTTCGGTTGTGCATTCCAAACTGACTTGGAAAAAGAGCAAGTGGAAGCATATTTCTGTCAGCCAGAAGAAAACTCATGTAATCATTTCAGCACTCAACAAAAGCTCAGGAGTCCAGATCCAAACGGTATACCCCCAGACGCAGCAGCACGCATGCACTGCAGGCTTGTCCACCACTTTGGCCTTTCCCAGTTCCTGTTGAGTGATTTCAGACCATGAGCGTGCTCCATGCAACACTTCGTGGGGGCTGCACAGCGCTTACACTCCCACAGCCATGAGTACTGATCACTTATTTTCAAAAGCCAGTTGCCTTGTACCATTCTCTCCTTTCCCTGATGTATCTTTTGGACTGAACTGACCCTCTGACAATGTTGGTGTCATTATGCAGGTATGGATTGATGCAGCTACTCAGATATTTTACTCCTTAGGAGCTGGGTTCGGCGTTTTAATTGCGTTTGCCAGTTACAATAAGTTTGACAACAACTGCTACAGGTAAGACAGCCTAAGCCTTCATTACTGCTTTAGAATGATGCTGTTTTACTCGATAAATGCAGCTGGAATAAGTAATATATTTTTATCTTCAGTTGCTTGTTAATGATGACCAGTCTTGCGTAGACATAGCAACCAACCAAAACTTGAAACAGTCTTACTGAAATTTTAGCAACAGAAACTTGCCAAGATATCTGCTGCACTGCAAAACAGAATGGGATTAGGTTTAGACTTTAGACAGCTGTGTAAACTCTGCTTGTGTTTGCCTTTCAAAAGTACCATTAAGAGCAACAGTGAACACGGGATGAAAGCTTATTGGTCTAGGAACTAAAAGCAGAAGGATTCCAGTTTTTAGAACTGTTTTTGTGCTTTGGGCTTACGCTTCTGATATTTTATGTTGAGCTCCAATTTAGGAATGTATTTTAAATCAAGTTGGTTTATAACTGTTTTGCTGAATCACCGCCATGGAAATTCAACCAGAGCCACTCTGCACCTTCTGAGAACTTCCAACTTTCAGAAGGTTTGTTAACATTCCATTTTGGAATGAAAACACACTTTTTTTTTTTTTTTGAAATTTCCCATGAAATATAAATTCAGAAAGTAAATGTATTATAAATACATTGTGAACTGATGGATAGCAAAAATGTTCCAGTGAAAAGTTGCAAGAGAACATTTAGATTTGAGGAGCTTTAAATGGATCAAAAGCCAAAATCCTGGAATAGTTCCTTCCACCGACTTGAGAGAACTTGGTACTCAACACAGAATGACTTTAGAGCCTCTGATTATTCACAGTAGGTGTTATTACTAGGTTTGAGAACTTAGAATATAGACTGAGGAAACATTTATACAGGAAGCTGCTGGTTAACACAAAATCTGCAGAAGACAATAAATGTTATTTTGGAAGATTGCTGTGGTTAGCATTCTCAGTAATTTTGCTCCAAAATGGAAAAAATACACTTGAAATCAAGAAAATGCTACAGACTATATGTGAAATGGCATTATTTAGTTCTTAGTTTACTGTATTTGTTTGGTTTGCTTCATAAGACTTGCCCTCCCTGTAAGACAAACTCTTCAGGGTTTTCAGATTGTGGCAGGATCCAGCGGAGGGTAAAGTTTGGCATATGGCACCTGTGTTTTCGGGTAGTGGAACCGATGAAAGGAAACATGCTTACTCTCTGCTTATTAAAGCACCCTTCGGCATCACTGATGTTCACGGAGACATTCCCTCTGTTCTGAAGGTCACGTGCAGCAGAAGACTTCACATCAGCCACTCTGCAGGTTAGGTAGATATTTAGATTAGAGATATGGGGCCTACTTGTCCTCAAGCTAGTTTGGTGATAGGAGCCATTAATGCAAAGGAAAACACATATCTATCATAATACCATGGTAGATGGAAAAAACACAGCTTTGCTACAACAGCCTATATTGGCTTAAAGGTTACATTTTGTACAATGTGCATTTACAGTAACAATTGTACAGACTGATAAAGTAGTATATTTTTTACAGATAAAAGTGTCATCCACTGTCATTACTGTGAATGGATGCACAGCTCGCTAAAACCACTCCTGGACCTATCTGAAAATATTCCTGAATATCTACTCACATTAATTGCTCCTGACTAGTGTAAATATTCCTTAATTCTTAGTGAGTCTCTACAAGCCACTTTTTTGCTACGTTATGGCTACCAGGTTGATGACGTTACTCCTTGATACCTTAATATAACTTTGCTCATCTTCTTTTTGAGCAGAATTTAGTTTAAAACCAAATTAGTGAACAGAAGTAGGTCATTTCCTAGTGTAGTATGCTGATACGAGCTTTTGATCATCAGGATAACTGCACAACTAGCATTTTCACAAGAATCTTCGTATCACAAAACAATCCCCACCTTAATGCGTTTGTTTTAACCGTGCCATTCTTCTTTCCATCACTAGGGATGCTTTGCTGACTAGTACTATTAACTGCGTCACAAGTTTCATCTCAGGATTTGCAATTTTCTCCATATTGGGCTACATGGCTCATGAGCATAAAGTTAAAATTGAGGATGTAGCCACTGAAGGTAAGAAGCGAATTTCATACTACTTTTACTCCTTTTCATCCATCATTTCCTTGCAAATATATTTATATTTGTTTCAAACAAGTGTTAAAGATTTCATGGAATTGACCTGAATGAAATTACTTGGAACTCAAACTACGTAGAAGTGCCTTGCTAAAATGTGAACTGTAAATTATATTGATTCATCTCAGCTCTTCTGAACTGAGATTTCCCAGCATCGTGCCCTGCACAAGTTCAGCCTCTACAGCAAACAGGCATTTACCACTGCCTAGTATCCTGGGGAAGTGTTGCTTTTCAGTGCCATAGATAACTGTTTCAGATGCTCCTGGGGAGCTTAGCTGTAGTCCTTTCACTGGTAACAGGTGACCCGTGGTTTCAGTTCCTGTATCTCCCTTATCACATCCAAGAATTCTACTGCCAAACAGCAGTTCATATCCACAGGGATCTTTCTTTCTTTACTACCTAGCTGAAAAATAGCTAGAAAGATCGTGAATACCATAGAAGATTATTTGAAGTGTAAAAGAATGGAATAGATTTTATATACAAAACTTTCATGAGTACATTATTAAAGTATTTTGGGTGTATTTTTGGTATAATGCAATTTTCGTCTAACAGCTACTCAGTGTGATGTGGACTGATGTAGGAGTCAACTTAGTCATAATCTATCTTATTAAAATACACACTTTTGTGAAACACCTTTTAGTATTACTTCTACTTTTCTATTTCAGGAGCTGGTTTAGTCTTCATCCTCTATCCAGAAGCAATTTCAACTCTTTCAGGATCTACGTTTTGGGCTGTGGTATTCTTCATCATGCTCCTTACCCTTGGCATCGACAGTTCTGTAAGTAGTTTTTCTTTCTAGCCTTGACACTTTTCCTTGACCGTTGCAGAATATAACTGGAGAAGTATCAGCCTTAAATAAGGGTTTTGTTGCACTTCAAATAAACATTCTGTACGCTCCCTGAATCTGTTATCAGTCACAGCCAACATACCAATAGCATTACTCCTTGCAGTATATTTAATTAAAGACTCACAATATTTAAGAGGTTTAGGAAGAGATCAAATAATTTACAAGCCAGCAAACAATTACTCACCTCTTCTTTTTTATGACCTTAGGGAGGGGCTGTTCATCAACTTTTATTATTATTCCAAGGTATGACCCAACACCACTGCTATGAACAATTACTACTATGAACCTGCAATGAGATTTCAGACCCAGCTTGCAAAACAGAAGCCATGGCACAGCACGCAGTAGAGGGGTTTTTAGAAGAGATTTTCACATGTGCCGAAATTCATTAATCTGTTCAAGACAATGTCTGATGGCTTTTTTTTCCTACAGGTAGTGAGAGTGAATTTCCTGCATATTTAATTTAATAATTGCATCAGAATATTTCCATAGTAGTTTCATATTATCTTACTATATAATTCCTACCTGTATAAAATGAAGACTGGGAAATACTGAAACACCTCTGTTTTCACAATAAGGACATAACAATTAAGAATTAGCAGTGCTATGCTTCTCTCTGCAGTTAAACTCAGTATTAAGCTTGGCCTTCTGGCTGTTATTCAGCACTAAAGGAGTGCATCTGGTCTTTCTAGCGTGATGACTTGGACTGTACCATGACATTCGGGATCACAGAAACTTCAGCCCTACAGAAAATATCCCAATGTCCTATAACAACTGCACTGCTTTGTTCTTGCCAAAGAGGCAAAGACATCCCATTATATTTAGCTTAAAAGTTTATTAATTTGGGGGAAAAACAAACAGGGTCTTTGAAGAATAGTCAACAATGAACAAACACCCATTTTTGATAGCATGGGGGGTTCTGTCTGAGGCATAAAGCATTGCACTTCTAAATGTGCAGAGCTGATCTAGGAATTTGCTGCTAGAAGCGACAAGTTCATTTTCAAGGACAAGAAAGACAAAGAATGAACTGGCATGGAAAAGAGCAAAACTATGATGAGATCGCAGAAGAAATGTGATAATCATTGGCAAATAGCTGAATGAGATCTTGTAAAGCGAGATCTGAGTTGTAAATGTCAGATTCCAGTCTAAATGTTTCTCAAGTGTGTGGATTTGAGGATTCCAGCTCAGGCTCAATGAAGTTTATCTTAACCTACACAGTAAAATCTCCTTTCCTCTTCAAAAGTTTAAGACAAGATTGCATCTGGTTTTGTAGCTTGGACATTTTTCAACTATAAGCAAGCATGAAAGAAAGGAAAGCTTCAGCACAGTGGAAGGACATGAATGACCAGTAGAAACAAGGCAGAATTGAGAAAAATGCACACAAGAGTTTAGATCCAAGACTATTAACTGCACAACAGTGGTAAATTCAAGCAATGTTTAGAAACATTTGGGTGACAAAGACAAGGATTTAGATTGCAGAACACATTCTTCCTACAAGTGGAGAAAGCTGTTTCTTGTGGAGATAATTAAAATACTACGTGCTGAAAAACTGTGACCAAGTTAGCTCTGTCTTTCTAACAAACAGCTGGGGGAGAGAAGAAGGAGGAGGGATTTGCTTGTTCATTTTTTGCTCTTTTTTTTTTTTTAAATCATTTACCTAAGAAAACTTGAGTCATGCAGTGTCTGTTATGGGTGGTCTTCTCAGCTCTCCCCCCTACTTGACTGATCAAGCCCCTAAAGGGAAAATTAAATTTTTTAAACCTAAAAATCAAATAAGCCCAAGGGTAAAGATGAAGAATTATATACAACCACATTTATTCATGTGCATAAACCTGCACAGACACAGAAATGCAGACATCTATACAAAAATGTAACTGTCCAAATGTTTAAGCAAAGAGAAATCCGATCACGCAAGCTTCAGCAAGCAACAATGAAAAGGACAGGAAATGGAAGAAATGTTTGCAAACACTTTTTGGAGTATATATCTAGCTTGACATGGGGAATTAACCAGTGGAATAAACAGTGGCCCATTAAGAATTGGTTCTTAGCCAAAATCATCCAGACCATCTCTTTCCACTTCAACTTCTCCACTCTCATTAAAGTGCCAACACAGTAACAACATCTGAGCCCAGCAAGCAATGGCTGGGCTTAACGGCACAGCGCTCAATTGTGCCCCCCAGTCCCTCCCCAAAAACAGCAAGCATAAGCCCACACTACGATTTGTGACCTTAGTTGTGAGCATTAGTTACCTTTTAAAAAAAAAAAAAAATAGAGCTCCACCGTCCCCAGCAACTTGTCTTTGATTGGAATCATCCATATTCTATAGAAAAAAACTCTGCTACTGTTTGAACCAGAAATGCTCATTTCATCAGATTGTTATAGAAAAGAGACAGAATATGTCAGCACATACTAACTCTTGCATGGCACCAAGCAGTCCAGGTTTTGCTATGATCTTTCAGCATCACAAAAAGCATTACCAAGTTTATTTACAAACAAACTTATCATGACAGGACACTGGAATTCGTTCCCCCATAAGTTTATGGTTGAGGAGGAGCAGAATGCTTTCATTAGTAGAAAGAAATTAAAATTCATAGTAACCTTTATATATAATTCAGCAATTTCAATGAAAATTTGGAAAGTGCATTTCCTACATTAAAATACAACAAAAACAAATCAAAGCTAATATTCAGAATTGAATTCTACAAAGAAACGAATTCTACAAAGAAATAATAATTCTTTCATGCTGTCAGCAGAAAAATGACATGAAGCTTGCTATGCAGTGAGGCTTCCAGGTCTGTAAAGATTTCTGTCAAACTGGAGTTGATTAACCAATGGCTAAGTTGAATCTTTGTTCAGTAGATTTTCCCTGGGTGCATGTGAAGTACGGTGTCTCTCTTTATACCTAAAGTCTCTTAGAGAGTTAAATTACTTCTGATAAAACTTCTTCCCAGATTTTATTTGAATGGATGCTATCTTTCCCAACATACTGCCTTACTATCTCGCTGTCCTGCTGAGCTAGCAGAGGATACAGCAGTTAACCACCAGTCATGGCACTGGATGGCGAATTCCCTGACTCAATTCTGTACCAAGGGACAATCAGTTGTACCTCTGAACACATACAGCTGAAATGTCAGCAGCCATACAGTGGTTAGGAATGAATTACACAAGCTGCCTATATTCTTTACTCTGTATGTAGAACACGTCAGCACGGTTTAACAAGAACTCCTGCCTTCCCTTCCTCAGATGGGCGGAATGGAGGCTGTCATCACTGGCTTGGCAGATGACTTCCAAATTCTGAAGCAGCACAGAAAGCTCTTCACCTTTGGCGTGTCGTTTGGCACTTTCCTACTTGCCCTTTTTTGCATTACCAATGTAAGTACAACAAAAATTTCCATCACAAATCCCTTAAAAATGCAGTTAACCTAATCAGCTGGAAATATCAAGGGGCTCAGGTGACTCTTTTGGTTATAGACAAATTTTAATTCTTAAACAACCTTACAGTCAGAACGTTACTTTCAGTCTTACCTACACGATGCTTCTCTGCTCTTTTTGGACAAGCTTATCACCTACCATCTGAACCTACAAGCCTCTGTTTCAAAGAACTGTTTATGTTCTTAGCGTTGGAGGGAGGTCATATTAAACAGAATTGTGTTGAATACTTATTCCCCTGTGAGGAACTAAGAATTTTGAGTGACCAGTCCATCAGACATCGGGTTATTTTCTTTGTGAAGCAAATAAGAAGCCTTCACTTCCCATGAAGGGACTTTAGAACCATGATCTCCTCCCCCCATGTGTTTCTTAATGTTCCTAGATCTGATCTCTTATTCTTAACACCATAAAATGACACATAACTTACCCTGAACATCTAGTAAGCTGTTTTTTCACCACCATTACTCTGAGATTTCTTCATCCTGAATAATTTGCCTCACCAGGCTTTTGACAACTAACTGAAGGATGAGAATCACAGTCTACTAGGTTGGATGTCCTGCAGTAAGAGAACCTTCTGATTTTTGCCAAAAAGCAAGAATTTCTGTAAGCAAAGATATCAAAACTGCCAGAGAACGAGGGAAACGTGAGGTAGCCGCAATGAAAATAGATGTGCTGAACCTCTCTCCCTCCCCTAGAAATGGTTTCCAGACCTATTAAGGTTACTGAAATGGCATTAATTTAAGATAACAAAGCTCTATGTACACTAGAAGACTACCCCAATATTTTTACTCTCATTTTCTCAAACTGGAAAATATTGGAGACACTAAAAATACGTGCATTTAAAGTTTGTCCTTTTAAAACCATGCCATCTCCATTGTTACCTAAAGACCTCAACATGCTCCTTCTTCATCCTCAGTTTTGACTGAAAAAAAAAAATTTAAGTACGATATCAGAACAAACTCAGTGGGTAAGAACTGAGGTGCCTATGGGTGCGGTCCCAGTGCCTTCATGCAGGCTGAAGCAGTCTGAGACAGCAGTCTGGCTGTAGCTTTCACATAATGGCACCTGTTTGGAATGAAGTCCCCCCACCAGCTGGAACGCACTGAACTGCCCGCACTCGTCCAGATGTCCGGGTTCACGTGGCTGGAGAACATTTCTAATGTGTGCAAGT
Source organism: Anser anser (assembly GCF_964211835.1). NCBI lineage: Eukaryota > Metazoa > Chordata > Aves > Anseriformes > Anatidae > Anser > Anser anser. The sequence continues at coordinate 9,586,586 of NC_139732.1, forward strand.
TACAAAGAAAGCTCCTTGTGATACCATCACATTAAATTGATTGATTTTGTGCTCCGAAAACTTGAGGCTGTATTTTCAAAACATGTCTCTTACAAAAGCATACTTGTTGTTCACTTCGCTAAGCTTTGATAGTGAAGGCATCCATTTAGAGCAGGTGTAGAACAAAAACAAGAGGTCAGGCCGAAATGCCATTGAATAAACAACATTTTCTTTCTCACACAACAACCAAAGTTCATTCAGTTTCCAGTCAAGTCCCCACAGAATTAAAAACCTAGACAAGGCCTAAGCAGTGGTCTCTCCCATCTTGCAAATATGCACAGCTGTTTTGGAAAACCATGGTTTTAATCAGGGAAAAAAAAAATGCAGAGCTTAAAACCACCTAGAGATCTAAACAGCACACATGTTATTTATACCATTGGGAAAAGCATAGAAAATAATTCCTTTGTTCCCTCCCCTTCTGAACAGGCCTAGGCAAGTTGAGTGTGGTTGTGAAAAAAAGGATTTTAACTGAAACGCACTGCAAATGCGAACATTTTTGTTGTTCACATGTGACAAAGCATGGCTTGAAACACTTAATTCAGCTTCATTTTGAAACAAGTAAACATACTATGCTTCTCCATTCCTCTTTAGCCTTCCATTGCCACTGAAAATACTGAGTGCTGAGAGCACTTCTTAATCACACGGAGGTTTCTGTTTCCCCTTTCAGTTAGGGCAGATGAAAAAGATTTGCAACCCTTCTGAAGAGCCTAGTTCCACTATTTTGTGTGTACATACAAACATGTGTCTGCAGCACCAGTTCCATATTAAAAGACTTGAGTAAAGAGATTTCAAGTGAAGCAGATTTCTGTTAACCTGATGCTGAACTGCTGACATGACTCCACTTCTAACTTGCTTCTGTTGCATCTCTTAACTCCCCCACCCTAGGGTGGAATTTATGTGCTCACACTGCTGGACACATTTGCAGCTGGGACGTCCATACTGTTTGCTGTTTTAATGGAGGCAATTGGAGTTTCCTGGTTTTATGGTAAGCAATTCCCTTCACACCTGCAAAGCCTTTGATACTCCAAGTGAGCTCGTGGCAGGCTCCCACATTGTCTTAAGGGGATTTAGTGTGGCACTGTATACACGAAGGCATGACGGGACAGGTTTTATGCAACAATTTTCACCTGATTTACAAATAGGGACAGGAATGCAGATGTTTAGTGGGGTAAATTTTGAAACTCCACACAAATCCAAAGGAAATCACCTTGTGAAGGTGACTGCAACGAGATGAAAATGCTGCCTCTTTTGCCAGTATTCTTTATCTGTTAAGACAGACCACAACTTGCAGTAGCAGGTTTATACCTCGTGCTTTCAAAGTGGATTAGCTTAAATACAGATTCCCCTGTTCCTGCTATCCACAATTTCCCCAGGGCCAACCCCAAGCCCCCAGTGCAATACTAACAAAGGTAGTTTGTCTTAAACTTGTAATAATTCCTACATTAGCCACTTCAGTTTGAGGCAGCATTCTACTTAATTATAAAAACACCAGCAGTTTAGAAATTGTCTCTTTCACAGCATGGCATGGAATATCCAACATCCTAGAAATGGTTAAAAAAAAGTCAATGATTTATGCCACAAAAAGGTTGCAATAATTGGCTTTAACCTCAGTATAGCTGGCTCTAGGATAATTCACCTCATCTCCTGCACTAGGCTGGAATCTGTGTGTGCCAACGCTGTTCATTATCTTTTCACAGACAAGATTTGTAAAATTATAAGGACTTCAAAAAGAATAGCTCTTCTTATTTTTTTCCCAAATAACAAAAAGGAACCTTCTAACTTGAAAAGACAAACCGTCAGCACATCTGTCTTTGTAGCCTCACTGACCATGTTTCCAGCCACCTTCACAGATAATATAAGTTGTGAATACATGCTTCCAAATTATTTTTGAAAATTCAGTACTTATCTCTGACCACCAGTTACCATTAACAGCTAAGCTTATCCACTTTCAAAGCCAAATACACATTCAGGCTCCCTTTTGCAAGGCTTGGCTTGCTTTTAAATTTGTTCCCTTGGTTCTACAAACTACTTTTCAGAAGGCTGTTTGCTGTCAGCTCTGTCAGAGGCACTGTAAATGTTTTGGCAGTGTGATGCAGAAGAACCCCTCATCTTTTGGATGGGTAAGAGATAATCAATTCAGCAATGCAATATTAATCACAAACCTGTGATTAGCTCAATCACCCATCTAGGACTGAAAATCTTAGATCTTACACAAGTCACCTCACCGCAGCAGTCCAAGTTATCTTTGATATGTGAAATTGCTGGCTGCTAGATTAATCAACTTTCTTGAGCTGTTATTTTTCCTCATGATCTCCCCTTAATTCTCATGTCATACTTCCCGGTTTGCCACAGCTCTTCTCTTCATTGTTATTAGGGTTCAAAAGTCACAGTAGCCAGCATTACTTTTTTTACCCACTGAAGTCTGTATGGAAGTAGCTGACCTGATTCCCAATAAGGTTGTTCTACCCCTAAAGGACATTATCTTTCCTATTGAAAAATTATGCTTACAGTTGACATGATTCAGAAGGTTTCAGCCATCATCATCCTTACTGCCGTTTACCTCCCTCAGTCAGTAATTTATCCCACCTGTACTACGCCACCACATTCTTCTAGTCATTCTCTCAATTAAAAGCTAGTGATGAGCACATGAGGTGAAAGAATGGCATTCACATGTAAAGCTGTTCAGCCTACTAAAGAAAAGGCTTTTAGCTTTAAACAATGCCATGCTGATGTTGGATGACAGAATTAGTAAGCAGCTCATATGCTGCTCTCAAAACATGTAGATGCACTAGATTTCAGAGGTTTTTAATCCCTGTAAAAGCCGAATGCAAAAGAGTTAGCTCAGCTTGGAAGCAGAGGCATGAAACTATTCTTTGATTAGTAAAGGCAAGTTATTATCTGCCCCTATTAAAACAGGATTTACTGTGCTTTACAACAGCTAGGCTTTGGATGCAGTTCAGTCTAAACCAAGCTTAGCCAGACCTTAAGTGTTCCAACTACTGCCCTTCATCATCCTTTCCCTTCTCCCTCCTGCCTCCCCATAATCAAGAAACCATCTATTCATTGTCTTAAGCAGCTGACAGATGCTTCTACTGACACAGAATGACCTGCTGCTTTATAAAGAAGAACTTATTACAGCCCCGGGTGCTATTTAAACTGCTTTGACTGATTCAATCTGGCATGGTCTTGTCTACCTTTTTCCTGATAGACCCCAGCTGCCTTAATGACCCAGCAGAACATTAAGGCAGCCTGAAGGCAAGCATGACATTTTGGCACAGACCAAAAACGTGGCAATTTTTAGATTTAGTTCAAATTATACTTATGCCCACTTACTGGGAAGTTTCTTCCTGCAAAGTACACCTGAACATGTAAGGGAGAAGGGGAAGCAAGTTTGTTTTAACATATGGATCCATTTGCGTTGTGACTCACTGTTTTGCCTTTATGCAACACTGACACCATTCCTCTGCTGCATATTTTAAGAAAAGCCAGACACCTCCCCCTCTGACCCAAATCCAGAGGTTATCAAAGAAGGAGCCAGGCTTTTCACTGAGGTACACAGTAGGAGAACAGAAGACAATGATCAAGTTGAAAGAAGATTTTTTTTTTCTATGTAAAGATAATTGCACATTGCAAGAGATTGGTCAGAACGGGACAAAGCCATGAGAAAGCTGTTCTAAGCTGTGCTAGCCTTGCTTTGTGCAGGAGGTTGAACTGGAGACCTCTCAGGAACTCCTTGAGCATGAACAATTCAATGATTCTGTGACTTATTGTAATTCCCATGGGCCAAAATACAGGATGGTTCAACAAAGCAATGTTACTCCAACCCTTCATTTGCATGCAAACTGTATTATCCCTTATACTTCTGTAACTGGACAGTTACTAATATGAGGAGGCAAAAAGTAGCATTTACATGGAAAGCAAATTTAGCATAGAATAGGCTAAGTTGATTCAAAACTCCTTTTTCTTACTACTTTTTTATTTCAGTGTAGTTCACTTGATTTCTTAGATTCATTTAAATCAAATATATGGCATTCAGGGCATTATTATTAATTTTTACTTTCCAAAGTAAAAAATAATAATCCAAGCTTATGAAAGGATACTACACATCACATAGGCATACAGACTTAAACAAGACAGGAGTGGAAGACACCACATACAAGAAATGCCTCTAGGGCTCCAAATGGTTGTTGTAGCTATAACACTACTTTCTGGGAACATGCCCATAAAATATTTCAGCCATGGCCAGTGAAGAGTTTCACCTCTGCACAAATGCACGGTTCTTAAGCCTGTATAGCCAAATGACTTAGAGGTCTAGCACGCAGGGAGCGCAGGAGGTATTGTCAACATGTACTTCAATTCTGTCTGAACTCAGATCTCTGCATCGCCAAGATGGAAGAAAACATCCTGTCCTAATGCTAGGAGGATAACTTGCATTTATAGTTAAATCTACTTTTCAACTTCCACCTAATCTGAATTTTCGCATGTTAATTCCCTTGACACCCGGATACTACGTACATGGAGAATGGGCCAAGTTTTCTACGCTGTTTAACAGGCAACTGCAGTGGAGATATTCCCAGGCAGCTACATAGTTTATTAGTTCAGAAACTACACTTAAATTCTCTTTAGTGTATTTAACTATGGGGCCTGGTCACAAATTGTACATAAATCTATCTTGTTTTTCACTGAAAAAGCAAGGAAGTTATTTCTATACTTGACACCAGGTCTCCAGCAAGTAATCAGGAGTTTGGTTTGTGGTACCAGTTCCGTCTTGTGACTGAAGAAATCACCCAGTTTAGGTTTATTCTACTGAGTTGCCTATGTTATCCTACAGAATCACAAAATAACAGTGTAAATGCTTTCAAAAACTGCAAAAGAAAAAAAAGCCCTACAAGTACTGTCATATATAGCTGTAGCTACATTCTGCTTCACAGGTTGATTCTTTGAATGGTTATTTGAAGATGTATAGCACCCAAAAAGCATGCTGTTGAAAAAGCAGTCTGAGAACATGGACTATTTATCCCTTATTTTCAGTAGATATTGAACACAAAGCACTGTTTGAGCTGTGGGTACATCTGTCTGCCATCTGCAAAACTTTTATTCATAGTTATCTAGTCCTTTGACCTTCTGGACAATGATAAATTTCATTCTCCGTATTCACAGCAGTTGAAATTCAGTCACTTTAAAGTTCACAGAAGGCACTGCAAATAGAATCAGATTAAATTCAAAGAGCATTTACAGATCCTTTCTTAAATTTGGCTACTTTGCTTCACCTGTATGTAATACTGGGGGAAGGCGGAGCAGAATCAAAGTTCACATTCAAGTGTCCAGACCTTGTAAATACATTTCCTTGGCTCCATGCAAAGGGCAAACTTGAGCTGTCCTAATTATTTAAATTAAATAAACACTACTGAATGGATCCACATGAAGAGGAACAATTACGACAACTATACAGCATCTCTAACAAACATGTGCTGCAAAAAGCTGCCTTTTTGCTGTTTACCTGTTGGGTTCAGGTTTAAAATCAAACTTATTGAAAACATTAAATAGAATTATCAACTACAAACCAGCAGTCTGCCCGGACAGATGGAGCTAGAGAGAAGTACTTATCTCTGAGCCAGTATCCTTAAGGCATGCAGTTAGAGACTGTTTCCTTCTTCAAAGACAACTCTGAAGAAATATTTTTCCCACTTTTTGATATCAGCAATAATCACCCCATTATAAAATCCATTTCTGCAAAGCATGGAAATGCCTTTGTAAACTACTCAAAATCTGTAGCCAGTTGAGGCTAATGCCACTCACAGAAAGCCCGCTGTACTTGTGCAATGCTAAGGTGTTCAGACATGGAGTGCAGAACACTTACGTAAACCTGTAAAACCCATAAGGAATTAGGAGGGGCTGAGTGAAACGTCATTTCTTCCTTCCTCAGGACATACCCGTTCTGTAACAGTGAGTAACCTAGGGTGGCAAATTTGTGGTTTTTGCTTTGGCCTGTGTTGAATGAACTATTCCAGTTCTGAAGTCACTCTCTAGAGAGCATTTCTGAATGGGAGTCTGCAAAGTCAGGAGATCTTCCTTTCTGTGTTGCCTGCAGGAGGAGATTTCTACCACAACTATTTGCATTGTATTTGTCCAAAATAAGATTTCCATTTACCATTCCAATTTATAGCTATTAGTACTTAGACTGTCAGAGGTACTAAGTACCAACACACACGTGAAAAGCCTCAGACTATATGGATGCAAGAAACACTAAAGATTGAGAAGCAGTTACTTACAGCTCTTCTTCCCTCTGATCAAGCTGCTGAGAATTTTTGTCTGGTACCTCCATTCCTCTACACTGTGGTGCAGTAAATCCCACTAGAGATAGCTAACTTCAGTGATTTGAATGGAGTAGCATTATATAGCTTTGCTGGCAAGGAAAGCCTCATACGCTATTTCTTGCATGCTTAATATACAAATAGGAATGGAAAATACAATGGAAATATTGTATATTACTAATATCAAGGTCTTGATACTAAGCAAGCAAACAAGTCACCCCTGCTTCTAAATCCGTATTATACATTTCTGGTATAATGAGCAAGACTAATTTTTGATCTGTCTTCATTTAATGATTTTCTTGGTATCCTCTGCTGCCTTAACTACTGCAGTAGGTAGAAGTTCTGACTACTCATGGTTTTTACTCACATGAACAGATCATTTATCTTCTAGGGTATCCACAAAAGCTGTATGACATTACTGAATATTTAGATGCATAGAGATAACAATTTCAGAAAATTCTAGATTGTAGTGTAATTCACAAACTCACAAAGAATACTCTAAAACAGGCCAGCAGCACCTTGCTAGTTTATTTTGTACATATTTACACTGAGCAGAAGCAGCATCTACCCCATTCCTTATATAGGTGATGAAAGATGAAATGACATTTGTCATAAATATAATGAATGTTCTGTGGTAATTAATGAAACATTGAAAGATAAGTGAAGCATGCCACTAAGCAAAACAAATACAGCCTCCTTTGTAAATTTAGGAATCATATGAATCTACATCATTATCAGAGTTTGTGTAAGGGTTTGGGTTTTCCTTTAATATACTTATAATACTGCTGAGGGGTTAGGTTACAATAGTCAACTATTACAAGAACTGTACATCCAGTTCACAAATTAAATGCTACGTATTTGTTAAGTGCCCTGTTCCAATGGTAAAGCTATTTGCAACAGACATTATGTGCTCACAGGTATTTAATTCTTGGATATAGCAATATCAAAGATGCACCTACTCATTGAAAGGAGATCAATTTTATCTTGTATTTTTTCTGATTCGGAAGTCTTTCTGAAAGAAGACCACATGTTTTGGGATATACCAACATCTCATCAGTTTAGATTTATGCCAGTCTGATGTCCACATCCCTTCTAGGTGTGGACAGATTCAGTGAAGACATCCAACAAATGATGGGCTTCAAGCCAGGCCTCTACTGGAGATTGTGCTGGAAATTTGTTAGCCCTGCTTTTCTATTGGTAAGTGCTGACAATTATTTCATCATCAAAAGAATGCTAGTATGCCTTTCCTAGAATATGCCATCGAGTATCAAGGTATCGAGCAAGGTAGTCTTTGTTATGCCCAGTGTTGCCAGGATGACTAGAAGGCACTCCTATTTAATTCTTTTCTCCTTCAATATCATAGGGGGTATTTTGTATAAAATATTTTGGTTGTGAAGGAAAAGCTAATTGTGGCAGAGATCATCTTCTGTTCCTTCACTTCTTCAAGGTGTAAAGGAAATAGCTTTTGTTAGGGAACACAAAGCGTGGCTTCAGTGTCTTCCCAGCATCCTTCCCAAGGAAAATAATCTAGCCAGGGATAAGTGTGTGCTGGAGAGAAAGGCCAAGTCTGTCTATGATTTAGCTGAACTCATCAATGGTGAAATTCCCTTACTACTAAAGCTTTGCTATCTATAGGAAATAAAATTACATAAAGTGTATCAGAATGCATAAGGTTCACCATCCCTCACCATTCTCATTTCAGCTGATACAGATTTGAGTTTAAAAACTGCAGCATCCTGTGGCTGGCCTCATCTTTGAAATAGGAATAATAGGGTAAATTAAAGAAAGTTTAATTTAGAAGGCCTGAAAACTGTATAAAATGATTAATGAAAGTGAAAAACAAAGAAAGACTTCATGAACTAAAGGTCACCATTTATACCAAATCAGATCAGACACATTATTTGGAATGCACCACGCCCCTTCTCACAAAAATCAAAGTTACTTAATGAAAGCATCATTATATACCTGCCTTATACAAGCACACATCTTTGTTACCTAGACCTGACAATGGAAAAAAAAATATCATGCACAGACTACATGTACCCATGTACCTGTGTAAACACCAGTCAGATCTAAAGACTTCGATCTTTACCTTGGAGCCATAAAATTATTCATTTAGAATAAAATATTAAAAGAAAAATTCACACTTAATTACAGCAACCAAATCCCAGGTCAAACTTTCCTAATTCCAGTAATTAGATGTTTTGCAGACTCCCACTGGGGTTCCGTGGTTACAGAGAAACCACATTCAATCCACTTCTCTGTAATCTGGATCTGCTGCTTGTTACTGTGCATTTGATCTACAGCTCCAAGGCTTACTCACCTTGATGTTATTAGTTGCCAAATCAAACTGTAAATAAAAGCTCTCTGCCTCTCCACAAAGACGTGCACTGGGCAGTGTTTCCAGATGCTCAGTTTGTTGAGGATTGCAGATATTTTTCTTCAAGACAACTAATACAGACTTCGCCTTCATGCACTGAATTAGCAACATACTAGGATGGCTGCCTAGTCCAAATCCAACAGCATCCAGCAGATGTTTCTGCCAAGACTTGGAAATATTTATGCAGTGATTTACCCAGGAAGGATTTTTTCCCCTTTAGTACAAAATGTGAAAAGCAATTGAAAAGAACCAGTATACGTTATATATTGTGCTTTTTTTTGTTTTGTTTTGACTGATTCTTAAAAAAAAGCCTGAATTTCAATTTGAATGTGTTGGTTCCATCACTGCAATAGTACCATAGACACAACCGTATATACTTTTTTCTTCCCAATCTGATCTCTGGCTGCTGCAGGTCTTTCACTCTTCCAGTATCATACCAACAGCTCAACACCATGTGCTACTAATTATATCTAGCAGTTCACAAAGGCATTTTAGAAGTTTTTACTTTCTACTAGATTTACCTTGTCCCTTTCTCTCAAAGCGTATACTATGTATACAACCTCTTGAGACGTAACTTTTCACCTGTGTGCTTTGTCTCTGAACCCAGAAATTGCAACAATATCCTCAAGGACATTACTTGATTAAAAATCATTGCATTTGTATCACATTTATTAGAGCACATCTCCCACTGGTAATTCATTTTTCATTGGAGGACCCCATGATGCCCAAATGGTAGAATGACAGCTTAGAGTAAGTAGCATGCAATTATACCCAGTAATTACGTGAAACACCAAACATGTATTAAATGTACCGTGTAATCTGCCTGATCTGTAGTGAAGCACTTGTGTTTTTCATTTGGGGAAAAAAATCCCAAAGAGTGAGCACTGCTTTGTGTAAAGGTTAGATTCAGAACAAAACTACAGTTTTATATTGGGATCTTCTCCTATGCTTATTTGTAAATCAAAAGGTCAGGATGAATAATATGGATATTGGACCTTGCTATGATTTTAGAAGACTTAATAGCATAAAAGCTGTGCATTCTTAAAGCAATACTTCTATGCAAATAAAAATCTGATATAGTTTTGTAATTCATGTAGTTTAGGATAATACAGAAAAGGCTATGCAATTGTCAGACAATTATTCCTTTAACAATCCTGTATTCGCCTAGCAGAGGTAGTCCCCGTTGGTGACAGGTAATGTATTACAGCAGTTCCTAGCAGTAAACACAATTCTCCACAAGCAAGGCAAGTTGGGGTCATCCAGATATCTGGTGTTAGGAAACATCCCCTTGAAGTCTTTCCTCTATGCTAACTGCTGCTGTGTACATCATGGCAAGAAAATCTCTAAAGGAAATCAGTATTTGTCTAATGATTTCACTGTCCATTTCCTTTAACCCACACCACTACTCTCCTTGTACATGTAGCCTTTGAAATCCTAAGCTCAAAATACTACAACTTGGCATTGCTACATGGAGCAGAACATACAAGTCCAGAGAATCAAATACGGAATTCTGCAACCCATATGGAAATAACAAGAAGCAAATAGAGTGGTACCTTACTCTTTCCTTCCTACCTCCAGTACTGGATAGGGTAGCACCAGGAGATAAAAAAAAAAAAAAAAACACTATTTTCCAGGCCTTAAGGCAGCACGACCTTTACTCAGTAGCTGTATTGTGCTGGAGTTTACAACATGCTTCTCATTGGGAAATGGGTACAGAACTCCTAAGGAAATGAGACCTAATGCCTCTGGGAAACAAAGATCCTGAATAGGTCTTTCTCATCTGCAGAATCTTTATTTTAATATCTCTAACACTAGTTTAAGTGAGACAGTGGCAGACAACCACCTGAACTTCCCACCAAAATATCAAATACTCCATGGCCAGAGTAGCTGAAAGGAAACAACTGTTAATATTAGTAAATGCATCAAGAACATCAATGGTTTAAGCGGTACAAGGTACACTATAAATAGGATGAAGGTAAATGGTAAAGCTGGGTTGAAATATTCCTTAGGGTAGCTGCCTAAGCAAACACGAGATCTGTTTTCCAGCCAAGCTTCATGTCTCAAAACAATGATGCGTGTTATTTTCTCTTCCCTAGTTTGTTGTGATAGTCAGCATTATAAATTTCAAACCTCTGACCTACGATGACTACACCTTCCCTCTCTGGGCAAATCGCATTGGCTGGGGAATAGCATTATCTTCCATGATACTCGTGCCTGCCTATATTATCTATAAATTTATGAATGTGCGTGGGACCTTTAAAGAAGTAAGTGAAATGCTAATAAAATGTCATGAAATGTTGCTATGAAATGAAACGGCTGGATCGAAGTTGGCAGTTTGTTTTTCTTGCTCCCCAAACTTATTACTTATGAGTGACCTTTTAGATCCAACTGTCTGATGGGTTGGGGTTTTGAGGCAGGATTACTGCATCCTGTTCTACTTTCTAGAGAGAAATTAGCTTTCCAGAGAGCACCATAATCATTTTACAAACTGATTGTTGATGCATGCAACTGATCTGATTGCTAAGATCTTGTCCTCTTTAACAAAAGACATACAAACCATGGTATCTTCATGTTCAGCTTGAACTGATGGTCTTCATGCTGCTCTACCTAAACAAAGCCCCAAGCATGCTTTATCACTCTACATGGGAGTGTTACAGACTTATGTACAAAGTTAATTCAGAGCTGCTGTCGTAGCACTGCACCCATCTCTAAAAACTACATCCACGTGCTGGGAGGTAGGATGTGCCCCCAGCATAGCCCTGGGCTCAGGAGTGCCTTTGTTCATTTAATGAGCATCCAGCAAGGACAGAAGGAATGCTTCACTGGGTCAGAGCAATAGGTTCCATTTAGCCCAGCATTTTATCTCTAACAGCAGCCACTCAGTGTTTGAATTCCTCTGTCAAACACATGTCCTTATCTATTTAATGGAATTACTCCAACCTTTTGCAGAGGATAGAATCAATGCAGATCCTTCCATTGTATTCATCACTAAGACCAGAATACTTGAAACTTTATATTCTAGAGAGACCAAGGTGCTGAAATAGATCTGGAAATCAAGAAGCACTCCTAACTCCTATAGTATGGGTACTGCCTGTGGTCTCATCATCTAGCCTCTTGCTTCTGTACTGCTGTAAGTGAGCCAGGGTGCTAAGTAGCAGCACCCTTCACCGCATAAACCCATTTTACCCATAACATACATGCTCCATGCACTGAATAAAGCAAAATCCCAAGGAGTAACAATTTGTGACCATCTTATTAAAAGCAGTAGTATAATAAGAAGGCACTGAATTAAAAGAAAACCTAATTCAAATGATTTTCATAACAGTAAAGGATTTGGCAATGAAAGCTTAATAGCTTTTTTTTAACTTCACTTATGTTTATGTGTAATATTATTATTAACTCTATTTAAAAGGAACCTTGTTTCCATGTGAAAAATGCATTTATTTCCTTACAATTCATTCCCCCATACTTTTCTTAATTTATCAGTTCAGAATGGCACAGGACCCAGGTTCACTGATCATATCAGTTTTACCATTGCTGTCATTTTAAATTCTTATCTATGGCCTTAAAACCTCTAGTTTAGAAAGTAGAACTCCTCACTGCTATACAGCATCAGTTTTTGTCTTTGTCCCCTCACATGGCCATCATTTTATGACCCAATCTAAAATCAGACTTATAGCTAGCTCTAAGGCTTTCCTTTTCTACAGCTAGAGTTATGCAATGCTCCAGCAGGACATTGAGGCTCTTAAACACCAAAACACCACTACACAGAGAATTAAGCAGAAAATAGCATCTCACCCTTTATCTGGGTAGGGCACACCCCCCTTGCATGGCCCTGGCAGTCCCTAAGGGATAAATGCCTTGTTTCCAAAACACTACAGTCACCTCTTAATGTTCCCATCAGAAAGGCACCCCAAAATGGGAACCCCTCTTGCCCTGCATCTCACTTATGTCACACATAACGTCTAGGTTTCATTTCTGGCTATTTTATTAGCCCTTCAGTTCTTTCCATTTCTCTGTGTTTACAAATCTATTTTCTAATAGTACCTAAGTATCATTGAATAATTCGTACTAGCCCAACAGGCTTTTGCCAGCTTGCACAAGCTTACTGACAGTGGGATGCAGAAGCCAAAAACAGTCAAAAAAGAACCTTCATTCATTTGGTAGTGTGTTCACAGATTTTTATTTTTATAGCTCCTGCAGATAGCAATTCTTCAGGCCCCTCATGAGAAATATGGCAAAAAGCTATTATATTACATCGAAGTGACTACCGTAATACCGTAAGATATACCCTAAATCATGGCTCAAAGCATGCACTTAGTCTAATGTGAAGTCCTTAGGTTAGTTGAAAGTTCCTGGTAAACCAAAATCTGCATATGATCCAAATGGCACGGCAGTGGGCAGACAAGAGAGACGAGCAGGGATACAGTCAGCACCTCCTTCCTCTCCCACGGGGCCTAGCCAACCCCATTTCAGGACTAACATCAGAAGTGTGAATTTCAGGGGATGTAAGTCCTGTTCGTGGTGTTCTTTTCCATACGCTCTTGCTAAATATTTGGACTCAGTATTTGCATAAACTTTCTGCTGTCACTTCTTAGATTAAATGCTAATATCAAGGGGCTTACAAGAAGCTCTGTGACCAAGTTAAAGGCACATGACAGTGATATTAAAGATTTAAGTTACTGTTTTAAATAAAGTTCACACTTCCCCTTTGTAGACTGGGGACTGCAGACATAATCCCACTTCATACGTCTGACTTTTTCTTCTTCTTCCCCTCTGATTTAGAGACTAGCTTACTGCATCACACCTGAAAACGAACACCAACTTGTGGCCCAAGGAAATGTCAGGCAGTTTAAGGTTTGTACTCCTTTCACCATGCTTTGTCTACTCATACCAACCCTTTCCTGCCTTTAGCAACAACTGCAGGTTTGCACCGATCCCAGAGAATCCCCCCAGGTCTGTGGTTCTTTATTCCTGCCAGCACAGCGCCAATCAGGAGGCTCAGGACTACGTGCACCAGGCTCAGTACGATGTGCACCAACTGTGATGGAAGGCTTTGGCACCTTCCTTCCAGCACTGTAAGGGAATGACTAAGCAAAATAGACAATGCTGCACGTCACTTAAATCCGGTATCCTAGGTCATAATGTCTAATCACAATAAGATCTCACCAAGAGATAAATGTATTTCCAGGCTATCGTGTGCATTTAAACAAGTCACATCCTCTCCCTCAGTTATTACACAGGGATCTGAAGTCATATTTTCTACATTTCAAGTATGACACAGGGTAAACAGCAACCAAAAATCCAGTGTCGGAGCTTAGACATAATAGCCATAAGGAAATCCTGTGCTAGGCTGTGTGGAATAGGCTCTCCCCACAGGCCTACAGTTGACTGAAACACAGCTGGAGACTTCTTAAGCAACCATGAAATATATGCTACAGTCTTCCAAATGCTGCTTTCCTTTTAGCAAATAAAATGAGCTCATTGAAGTAAAGTCCTTTCCGTAGAAGATAAAAAGGATGCAAATATGAAACTTGTTACTCTTATCAGCATCCGTGCTGGACCACTTTCTGCCTTCAAAGTTGAAAGCAACTAGAATTATGCACACCACCTCAAAACATGACCCAGATTTTATAGTGCTGGTTTGTACATTGGTATTGAAAACAGAAGTTTGCCTTTTGCTTACTCTGAAAAATACTGAGGAAAAAAACTGTTTGAAGTATATATATTTTTTAATTTTAGATAAAATAATCCCAGTGCAAATTTATGGGGTGCAGAATGGAAGCAGGAAACAAGCTTCCCGTTCCATGACCACAGTTTATGTGATGTGGCCAAGATTCTGTAGTAACAAAGCACCTCTTTCTGCCTTCTCATTCCCCTATTCCTGCCCTCAGTTATCCAAAGATTTGTAATGCTGCAGCTGTAAGTAATAGTTTAATTTTTTCCAGAGTCAGATGTTCCTGTGTGAATGGGATATGCACAGCAATTCCTACATAGCACTGGTCTTCTGAACCCAAATCCGTAATGGCAAAAAGGAAACAAACAGACGTCACTTAAATTATAAATAAGAGTGTACGTTGAAGCAAAACCCTAGTGACCCCTCAAAATGTGTCAAACACGAGGGCACGTTACATTAATTTGGTGGTGCCTTCAACAAGCATCTAGGAATAGGTCTTATCACTGAAGTGTAGTTAGTGCTTTGTTATTCTTTAAGGATGTAAGCAAAACACTGACCAAAATAACCAAGCAGGTACAAAAGTTTTCTTCACATGTTTCCACAGCTCTGGATATTAAAATTAAGCTGAGGGCTGAATCAATAGCCTCTATACTCAGCGTGTTTCTCACTGCTAACTGGAATCCAATGAAATTTAGTTGTGATCTATCGGTTGTTCTGAGACCTCTTTGTAACTAAATTTGTCAAGCAATGTACTTAAAATCTCTCTAACTACTATCACGTGATACAACATTATTAAACCACTTCTGTTCCCTTACAGCTTCAACACTGGCTAACAATATGACAACCGACAGGTTGAGGAAAAAGCCAATAAATTAAGCTAAACTGGGAATACAGAAAAGTCAAGTTCAAAGCTCCCTCAATGACGCTTGGACCAGGCTGGCTCAGAGCTTACCTCCTGACTCTTTGAGGGAAGACATCTGCTCTCTGTTCTCAATGCCTCCCTTCTATCACTTGGCTTCAAATGATCTTTAAAGACTCCGTTTAATTTTTCTTATCTCCTTTGGTGCCATGAGATCCCTACATGACCAAAACTTGTGAGTTTTGCTATTAGCAGAAGTGGAGGAGGGGGGAGCAGAGAAAAAAAAGCAATCAACATACGTTAAATGCTCTTTTATCGTGAAGAAGTGAATTAAACTTTTCAGACAGTAATAATTACTTCAGATACTCATGCCACGACCTGCTTTAAACCAACACCACCTGAACATTCTTAGATCTAAGGAAAAAGTACATCTCAGTTATGAGGAAAGAGCAACTTTAACTATGTATTAATGTCACTAGCTTTCTTGCCATACTATCCTTTGGGATATGAGTTTGCATCCTTCTGAAATGAAGACACAGTGCTTCATTTTCAGGGGTTTGTTATTAGTTTCTTCTCTTGGTGAAGAAGGTTGTCTTTACTGTACATGTCTGCGCCGCTTTCTGTCCATTTAATTCTACAAGCTGACAAGCAACAGGAACAGAATTCCTGGTGTGGCTACTAAGTACAGAATACAGATTATACCACACTGTGCTTAGTCAAAAACATATTCCCTTCTGCCAACAACTAAAATAGCTTTATCACATGATCCATACTCTAGAGACTTGTCCAGTTAATTGTAAAGAGTCACGTACAAATAGTCAGACTTTCATCTTTTTGTTATATGCCAAATAAAGAATGTACCATATATAAAATATATAGAAAGTTATTTTTAGAATTATTTAATCTTCCCAGAGGCACCAAAATACCAAACTTTGGTTTTATTCTGCTATCGTGAGCATGCTGTTATACTCTCACCTGGATTCACCTACCAAAACATAGTAAGATTGTGTTGAATGAATTAGAATGATATTTTAGTCATACTCAGCTTCCTAACCCTGTTCCTGCTCTCCTCTTGGGTAGCATTATGCAAGCTAGAAGATACAAAAACTCTGCATTTGGGTGCTGTTCTTACTCTCTGTGGTCATACACCACTCTAGTATCTTCCCAGTGATCACTAGATTTGGTAGCTTTGAGTTTCTTCCTGTAGGTATTTATCACTAGATATATAAGAAGTCAGAATTCTCAGAAGCAGTGGCTTCCGAGCTGAATCCAGCCTCAAGTTTACCTCTGGACCTTACCTCTGATTTTTTTCTTCTGTTTTCTTCTTTTTTACCTCTATATATTCAATTCAGCTCATTTTTTAAGTTTATGCAGAGCTTCTTTTTAAAGAGACCACTTACAAGGATGGGGCTTTTTACTCATAAAACAATTGTATTGTTTTCTTTTCCCTGTGTTCTCCCCCACCCACCCACATTTTACATAATCCAATTCAGAAGCCACAAGTGATGTTGGCCATTTTTGTTGAGCACTGCCAGAAAATTTCTTTCCTTATTCTTCCTTTTCCTCCAATGGAATCAATACTTCAGAACAAACCAAGTACTGTCCCATTTTCTTTAAAAGACTGTGTGACAAAGCAGTGGTTTTTATTTAAACAGGGCTTTAAACCCAAAGGACAGTCTTCTAACTATAAAGGCAGTCATATCTTCTGGTCCAGCTGATGGCCAATAGTCATTTAAACCTTGTTATTAAATATATTTCAATAATAAAGGAGTTTCAAAGGTTACTGCTTTAGTTCTGTAATTACAGGAAAGTCCAAACAGTGAAAATATGGTGAGTGTTTCAAAAAAACATCCCACCAACTTTATAGCTAATCCCATTTTTATTGTTTCCATAACTACAGGGGAATCTTTCCATTGTTATAAAGCTTTTTTTTCAATAATACAGCTGCTTCAGTCACAGGTTTGGCACCGCTCAGAAGCTTCTTAGCATAGATATAATTACCAAGTTTTGAAACTCCGAGGGGCTTTTTACTGGGGAGTTTTAACTGCTTGTCACATTATATATTGCTTGGTTTGCTCATGTTTGTAAATGTTAACAGCCTGCATCCATGTTCGCTTGTGAAACACCCCACCACCACCCGGGTAGCAAAACCCATGCAGGAAAAGTTGTTTCATCACCACTCCGCTCTGAAATAAGGACAAAGCTATCTTAACATGGGAGTGGAAACAGCTTTACCCAGTGCATAAGGAGCATTTTAAATACCAACTCCCGAGGCAAATACCCACTACATTATTTTTGTTACTGTTTAGCTTCTTAGGTTTAGTGTAATATTTATAGCTCAGGACTCCACTGCACTTTTACCATCTTGTTCTGAGGTTTTACAGACAAAACGTGCAATCTACACAGAAAACAATTGGCAAATCAGAGATAGCAGGAATCTTATTACCAGGAATAGCCCTAATGAAAGAGATGATGCATGATTGCACAGCTGGGCTTTAAGTTCAAGACGTCGCCCAGAGGAAGTAACCACAAAATAATATGACTTACTTCTGTCCCAGAAACGGAGAACATGTCCTCAATTCTCCACAGAATAAGATGCTCAACTACCTCATGCCTCCTGGACGATAAATGATGCCATTAGACTCAAATTAATGCCCTTTCAAGTAATAAAAACCCTTGTGAAGACAAGATTTTATTTCCAGTGTTATGGCATAGACAGTAATAAAAAAGCCACAGCTCTGGCACCCAGCTCCTTTTAGGCTTCCACTTTAAGCTCCCTAATGCATTTTCAGTATGGAAAATAGCAAATGCCACCAAGATCCTCATCTCCCTTCTGTTCGACCTAGTCAGGATCTTATCACCCAGGGGGTTTCTTACCTGCAAGTCTTCCTCTGTCTTGAATTTTCAGCCAAGAAGCAGCTCCCCATTTCTCTCACCTACATCTACTGGGGGAGCAGAGTCACTCTGGGGACTGGTGCTCCCCCAGATACCCCCTGCGATGACAAGTATATGCTGACGGAGTAGGCAGCCCGCTTCCAAAACGAAAAAAATTTGGTTGCAAGCTTATTCAAGATGCAGCATCATTACCCTGCTAATTAAGTTGGCTGTTCCATTAGCAAGCCAGTGGAGAAAATTGGGTGAAGTGATTAAGTTGCTTGTTTCACAGTTCTAGAAAAAGTCTTGAAAACCTTTTTTTAATCTGATAAAGGAAGCAGCTGTCATACGTTAGCATCTCCCTTCCGGCCACCCCTACCTTCTTCTCTGTTACTGAAGACCACCTGCCTGTGACCCACGTTGTTTCATCAAGCCACAGAAAGTTAACTAACACCAAAGAGAGGCTCTCCATTTTCCTTTGTACTCCCCCCATACGCACTGCAGGAACATTTTTCATCAGTTATTGTTCTATGGCTACATTACTAAAACTCCAGAGATTTATATTTCTACTGGAAAGACTATGTGTCCTTCATGAGCAGCTGCCCAAAAAGCACTAGTTGCATTTAGTGTTTGGCCTCTGATTGAGCCAAACCTTTTCTGTCCGTCTTTCTTGTGCTCTGTCATGTCCCGAGGCATACACCTTGGCAACACTTGAAACATCTTACCCTAGTGAAGGAAATCCAGGATCAAACATGGTATTTTAAATATAGAATGTAGGAGGAGAAATACGTGGCTGTTACAGTTGTACACGTTCCCTAACTGCACGTGCAATATATGTTGTATGTAATTTTCCCAGAGGAAGTTCCCTATAATTGGCCATTTCTTCTCAGCAAAATGCCTTTTAAATGCTATTACTAAAAACGTCAAGCCCAAACATCTTGTGTATACATCCACTCTCTATTGTTTTAACATGAATCAAGTTTATTTTGTACTGCTAGGTTGTAGGAGGAGGGCACGTAGAAAGTTATTTTTCTTTTCATGTCTATTTTACAGTTCTTCTGATTCATACAGCAACCATTAACAGATATTTGCTTTTGTGGGAGCAGGTAGCTGTCATTCACATCCTGGACTGATTTCACTGAGCTTTGCGAGGCATTGGCAAGCATTAATCTCTTTCCTAAAACCCAGATTTAAACCTTCGATCAAGGATCTTGAAAGAGGTGAGACTTACAAATGGCTTATTTGCTTCACCCACTTAAAACTTTTTAAAATGGGCCTGAGGTACTCAGACATAGAAGTTATCACAGCTCAATAAGTGACAGCATATATTAGTCTACCTGCAGGAATTATGTGCGTGTTCTGAGCCTCTCAAAGCAGTAAAACATTTATTCTAGCACAGTTTTCTCAGGGCTGACATGGGTCAGCCGATGTGCAAGAATTCTCCCTAAATTAAAGGCCAACATGATGGTTCAGACTCGAAGTTCAACAAACAAGCTTGGCTGTAGTACCGAGAGACAGATCTTCTATAAAAGCTTCTGGAAGCTTTCCTCCGAAGGAAAATGCTTTTTCAGTCTACCTTCCTCAGACTTATACCCATGTTCCTGTTGGGGACTGTGGCCTGACCTAGCAAAGCAGTGGAAAGTTAAGCTCTTAGATAAAGCTAAAAATTTTTGGAATACACTGCAGAAGTCCAACAGGATCTTGATGTAACCTTACTAGGTTCATATCTATATACAAGCTGAGAGCTCACATACAAGCACATGAACTATTTTAAGCAAAGCTGGCCAGAAATCACCATACAGGACTGAATTAGTGAGCTGCTTGGACGCATGAATTGTTACAGACTTTCCTTTACCAAACTGATAGTGGTTGGTACATGAGAACAGCGTGAAATTGTTTGTATATGCTCTGTGTCAGAAGACTAACCAGCACATGCTAGCTTCCTTTAGGAAAAGGTTACACCCTTACAGGACATTGCAAAGCAGTCAAGAATTATTTTTTTTTCCTAAAGTACTTGACATAAGTTAAGCAGTCAGTTAAGCCCTGTTACTCTTGTGACCTTGCATCACTGAGTTTCAGAGAGGATCAGATAAAGGAAACTGTTGTAGCTCAAAGGTCCATTTTGAGTGTTTCTGTGCTGTGGAAGATACCTTTTTGTTGAGCCATTTCAGTCCTTGTAAAACAGACTTCAACAGGAACAATTCTCCAAGCACCTGCTCCCCTCTAATTCATACTCTTGAATTCATACTCCTGAAGGACAGTTTTTGCTGGCTATCACCCAAGAGCACTCAATGACCAAGTAAGCACACACATGTTCTTTAGCTGTGATTAAAAGTACAATTGCTCATTTTTGCCTGCTTAAGCTTAGCTGGGGAATGGTAAGACATGCATACCATGCCACGCATAGAGAAGCTTTTCCTAAGACACAATATTTCAGATATTTTGTACATTGTTCCAAATAAAAGCTGTATCTACCTAGGCCCAAGATCCTTAGCTGGTAATTGGTAAAGCAGTACTGTTCACTGCCTGAGAACTAATTTAGATGCATCTACATGCATCGGATATTGACTGCTACAGAGAACTAGATGGCAGGTAAAGACACGTCAGCCAGCAGAAGAATGTAACTAGCTGCATTTAATGACAATTTCATCAGTTTTCCTTTGGCATCTAACAACAGAATATATTTAGACAGTTTTCAACCACTGTATGACTGCCCTAGCAGAAGCACACAAATTGAAGTCTGAGTAACAGAAGTCCCAAGTACTGGGTGAAGTTGTCCTCCTTAGAGACGTGGAGATACCTGGACGCTAGCTTTTGGGGAGGGATGGGGTCAGGGAAAAGGTGAAACGGGCAGGGCAGGCTCAAGTAACAGTCCAGCCTTCATGTCAAGGCCCCATTACCAACAGCAGGCCTTCCCATGCCTCAGCACCAACAGCAAGCCTGGGCCGTCCAGGTGCTTTGCTCTCCTTCTTTCTAAAGGTGTTTCTTTAGCTGCCATGCTGACCAAAAGTTGCTTAGTTTCCTTAACGATGGTACAGAATAATTTCAGTGAACTAAGAAAATCACTAAGCCTTAAGCCGGCTCTCTTAAAGGTGTCACGGTTTCTTGGTCACCACCAAGAGACCTCAGACTTGCAGGTGACCTGCATTTGCAATGAGTTACAGTGCACTCTGTGAGCCCATCTGCAAGACGTAGCCTTCGTGTGCTATGGATAGTGTCACTTGTAAAGGGAGAGTCTCCAAATAGTACATTTTGAAACTATCTTCTAATAGGCCTGATCAAAATTTGCCTTACAGATAAAAGCTTTATAGTGAGTGTTTACTTGGTTTACACCAATGTTTTACTTAATTTGTAATGCCTTTTTATAGCAGTGACTAGACGTTACCTTAGATAAGGGTATCTCTGTATAGGAAATATTTTAATATTTTTACCAGTTCTTTTTAATTTTCATAGAATATAAGTGTATATTGTAAGGCGAGAAACTCAACTTTGCTGTAACAAGGTTATCACACAGGACCTATTTCTCCGTTATAAGATTTTGTAGTCAGCCAGTCTAGTTCCATAGCATGTTGGCCTTTGAGTATAAATGTAAACACGCGATCAAGGAGAATAAAACATTACCTACAGCTAATGCACATTGTAGCACAATATTCTCCATTGCTGCCTTATTATCGTATGAACAAGTCATATGGTTTTTAATTTATATTGTGAAAGAAACAGAGCATCCTTTGACTGCAATTTTGTGTTGTTAGACAACTTGACATTAAACTAAATTAGTGTCCAACAGGTCTACTTCCAAAGTAAGAGATCATATTGCAGTTTTCAGGAATAAGTTTACGTAGTAGTTCTGAACTTGCCACTAGTAAAAATACTCTCCAAGGTGCCCCAGTGACCAAAAGTGTCCAAACACAGCCATGACATTTCCACACCCAATTCCATTAACTGTGCAATCTGCAGGTCCGTTCACCTCTTTTTTTTTTTTCCTGTCTGTCTTTGGTTATCTGGGGAAATGGCATTTCTTTTTTTTTTATTACTATTTTTGAAAGGGAGACACCTACATGCCCTGTGTAATTAGAAACAACTACAATTCTTATAAATATGGATATGGATGTGTGTGACGTGTGCCAGTTAACTATACTTAAAATGCTGATAAAGATGGTGAATGTAAAGTATTTGTCCTCATTCTTCTGTCTGTCTGTGATCAGTGTAAATAAGAACTGTTTTAAGCTGTGCATTAATGTAACAGATTATTCCAATATTGTGTATAAAATTATTTAAATAAAATCTGAGAAATATGCACATAAAAAAAGAGTATAAAGGAAAACCTTATGTACCAAGAATTTACTTATGGCAGTCAATTAAAAGCTGAACTGAGAACTTTACTCGTTGTCAGTCCTCCTCCCAGCTGTGATGGGCAACATGCCCTTTGCACAATTCTAGCCCAAGCTTCCCAGCAGCTGCGGGGCACTGGTTCTGCAGCAACTTCCGTGGAGGCAGAAGGCTGGCCTCGGAGGCCAGCAGGGCTGGAGCAGGACAGTTCGCAGCCCTGCACCAAAGGCCTCCACAAGTAAGGCTGCGGCTGGCTGTACAGACTGGCAGCCACCTACAACCCAAAGAGGGAACTCGGTGCAGCTCTCAACCTTCAGGAAGTGGTTGACATCCTTTTAGTGCCCCATGGGTAGGTTTGCTTCCACAGGTGAACTCCCTTCAGGAACATAATTACAGCAAGGCAAATCAGAGTCTCACAACCAGACATTGGAAGGAAAAAAATCAAGGCCTTCAAAAACCACAAATTGGTCCAAATGCATAGCACAAAAGCTGTAATTTCCCTGAGGCTATATAGTTTCCCGTTTTCCTTTTGTTCATCCATTAACTTGCCATCACTAGCAATAACCATAAGAACATTATTCTTAATTTATGGATCAGCCAGGAAGAAAAGGCTACTCATCTGACATGGAAAAATGGATAACGATGATCTGTTGCTACAACTTAAACAATTTGCTTATTTTCCTGCATGGAGCATCACAAATTGATGTGAAATTTCCTAACTGTCAGGTACAGAGACTAATCTATTTCTCTCAGCTACTTTAAATACATCTGTGTTGTTAAGGTACAGCCTTCAATTGTTTATATTCCTCTATCTTCAAGCAAGAAAAAAAAATATTTTAATTATTTAACATAGCTGAGAACTTGGAATAACAAAATTTGTGCCAATTTTTAATGACGCAAAATATTTAAAACCAAAAATTAGTATTAAAATAATTCCAAGTTGCTTCATTAATATACAAGCGCTTCACAAATTTTTCTTTAAACCGATTCTGCTGTTCAGCAAGTCTGTGTATGAAATTTCCACTTTTGGCTACCCTGCGCCCTCACATTTACCACATTGCCATCTTGACCCCATTTCAGTCCTTTTGCAAGTCTGACTCAGCACACTTGAGAAAATAAAATTAGGCAGGGCTCACTTAAAATAATAGAAACCTTGTTCCCTCCTCAAAGTACCATAGAAAACAAGTTTCTTGTCTGCATGTGGATAACATTAATATGAACTTTTCTAGTTATTTCTCTAATTTGCTCAAAAAAGAACCTAAATTATAGCCTTTTCCAACACACAGGAAAGCAACAGCAAATCAGGTACCAGTGACATTAATGGTAAAAACCACCAGGAACAGCAGTACTACGCTTTCCTATCTCTGATTCTTCAACATCTACTTTTCTTACATCTAAACACGAGATTTCAATTTGCCCTCTTACCTGAATATTTACAACTTAAATTAACTTAAAATTTTGTGGTGCGCTTCTGCACTTTATCTTTGAAGTGAAAGTTGGAGGCTGGAGAGAAGTCAGAATGCACCTAGTTCTTCCTTTAGAAGTAATAACTACAAGTAATAATCTTTTGTTTAAGGAGTTTGAAGAGAAAACAATGTAGCTTTATTTTTCTTAAACTACAAATATACTGCTATATTTGGGGAAGAACTAGAAACACTCACTTGCATAATCCAATGGATAATTAGAGCAATAAATCAGAAGTAATTCTTTGAGAATGGAAGGTCCCCCTACTTCCTCAAAAACGAAAACAATGATAGTACAGCACATCTATGGAAAGTTTTGCAAGACCTCAGAGCAGAGCAATGGCATACACTTGGCATTAGAATTCTTCACTCAGTTATTAAAGCTCACTAAAACACCCAAAAAAGTGACTTAAAAAAATTGCATTTAGGGAATGAGTGGCATTAAGCACAACTACCAGTTTTCTTCTTACATCAATATGATCTTTCCTTATTTTATCGTAATTTATTGCCTAACCATTTCCTCTAAAATCATCTTTATGCTCTTGCTACTAAATTAACTCTTTGGTGTGGCAGAGCCAGTCAGTGCCCACGATGTTCCTTCAGAACACATGACTAACAGCACGCTGTAAGTGTATGTAGATGTATGCCAGGGCAGAAGATAAATTCAAATTTTGACTACTGAAATTATTTTAGCTATATAAAATTATGTTTAACATGAGCATTCTGAAGCATGGTTCTCTCAAGTTCAACTCAAAGTTCACAGTAACCAGACAAGGAACCAACCTTCTGGTCTTATGACTTACGGCTCAGATTTAGCCAGCCAGCAGTGAAAGCCTTGATCCAGCACCGACCCAACGAAAGGAGCAACACCAATTCTGCTTTAGAATAAATAAAATTGTAAAGTTTACTATCATTTCAGGCAAAAATCTGTAGTCCCTTTCAGTAAAGATGCAGTTCACAGAGTACATGGACAAAAATCAATTTTAACCCAAATACCTACCACATATATTTTCAGAAGGTATCAATGCTGGTGGTTTCTTTTATTACTTGTAGTCACTAAGACTTAGAAAAACGAAACACAATTTAAGACACCTACATTAATAGTAAAATAAATTGATTTCTATTTAAGTGTTTTGTGATTTCCCTCCTTTTTGCTATAGCCAAAAAATAATCAAGCAGGGAACACTTAGACAAGACTTTTTTCCTGCTAAACTCCCAATCACAAACTGTTCACAGACTGGCCTGTAGTTCCAGTTGTCTCAGCTAATTGACACAGAATTCCAGTTCTTATGAATTCATGAGATTAATGCTCAGAATTAGGTTTTCAGTTTTATCCCAAAAAAGCCTTTGCTTCCAAAAATTCTAACATGAAAATTATTGCTTCTACTAATATTTCTGCAAGCAACTATTTGCTACAATATTACCAAACGTGAACATAAAGATTTGCAAACAGAGCAAAACTACAACTAAGGTTTTTGGTCCAAGCAGTTATTCATGAACAATTCTGAGAAATTGCTGTGCCCTGGCAGTTCACACAGCTTGGAGCATGACACTAGCCTGCTCAAAGCTTGAGTTTTGGTCCTTGTGATTGCATGCATGGTTGGTGTTGTGCTGCCAGTACCACAGAGGAGTGTTGCAGTCCCTTGAGATCTTCCACGCTGTATGTGTCTGCACTTAAACGCTCCTTCGCACATTTTATAATGAAGTTGAGTTTCATTACATGCTCCTTTTTTCCTCTAACATGTACACTACCTTTTATTATTAAATGATTTGATGACGACTTGGTGTCCTACTCCTGCCAAACCAAATACACAGAGTGAAACCACTTCTGTAAAGTCACTTCTGCAATTCACCGATTCTGGGCAACTGAGCAGCAGGGAAGGATTCAGAGTACCTTCATGTGGGGTCTTTGTTCTGTGAACTCAGACAGGGACTAGGATTTTCCCAGCATCCAGCATTATTGACATGACCATCGTTGTATTCTCCAGGCCTGTTTGTAGAGACTGGAGAAGCCTAGTTGCTGCAACAATTCCTGTACACCACTCAAGAGTCCTTGGAAACTGCTTACACCTCCTCCGTCTCTACATTGGTGAGCCTCAGAGAACGTAAGGCAGGTAGGATTAAGGCCCCATTTGGCCTATTAGCTCCCAGTTTTTCTGCTTCAAAGATTAAGAATGGAGTGGTAACATGTTTAAACAGGTTTCCTTTTTAGCTCAGCGTAATTATTTCAGGAGAGAGAAGAGATCTATGACTGAGTTGAAGTCAGAAGGAAGGAACAGTCACAACATGAATGCTTCAATTCAGTAATTCCAACCCAGTTTGTGTAAGTTTCTTGGTAATATTTGTATGTTAAAAAAGATGGATTTGCATAGAGAAGCTTCCATAAGAAGCTGGCTTGCTACTTGACTCTAAAGAATAAATCCAGTTCACATCACTACTTTGTATATTGTTTGAACAGCACAAAGGGAAAGGAGCATGTCTACGGGTTCGTAACAGCTTGCTTGTGTTACTTCCAGAAGATGATTATTCACACGTTCATGACCCACACAAATCATTCCCTTACTGAAAGACGCACAACATCTACATGTTCACTACAATGACCTACTCTATCATTGTTAAACAAGTAAGTCATACACTTTTCTTGGCCATGAATGATAGTTCATCATATAGATGCCAGCAACGAGTGGCTTTTCATCAAGCCGTTCTCTGAAGCTGCAACAACGAATTCTGAGGTCCCAGGGGATATATAAACCTTGTGCAATAATCTGATGGCAAGACTGCTTACAAAGCTAATAGCTGTATTATGCTGCAACAGATGTTTTAACAAAAACAATCAGAATCTAAAAAGCAACAATCCTATTTGCCAAATGATCAATTAAGTTTCAGACCAGCAGTTTCATTTCCTTGCAAATATGTAAGAATACCCAACAGTAACATTTGTGTGTTTTTTTTATCCAAAAACTATTTTCTGTAAAGTATACAAATCCCTTGAAAGGCAAAATCTTTAAGCATGGAGTCGAGAACACACGTACTATATGCCAGATGACGACTGAATCATCACGTACTGTTGTACAAGCAGTACCTCTCAGTTATTTTTGACATTTAAGTCCTATTCACTTACCTGTTGGAAAGAGACCATGGCTTTGATATCCACAGTGGACCACAACATGTGTTCAGAGCTCCAGGTATGAGGAGTTACAGCTCTGGACACATGCCTGTGCCAAGCATTTCCACCTGGATGACAACATTTTTGGAACCCACGAGTCCCCTACTCCTCCTCGTGGAAGAAATGCAGAATCCTCACTTCCGAGCAGCAGAAATCAAACAGGCATCTCAAGTCTGTGCTTTGCAGAGCCTGACTTATAGGTTCTTCATTACACCCTGTCCTTAATAATTGCAGACATACCCAACACAAATACTGCACTGAACAATAATATTCCTAGGGAAGGACATGAAATATGAAACAAGTTTTAAAGGCAAGTAGTTTACTTCCAATCCTCAAGATTTTTTTTTCCCAGATTTGCCTGAGCACAACCAAAAAGTATAGCTTGGTTGTGCCTTTAAAGCATAAAGTGACCACCTTCTGAAAAAATGTGACTATTCATCTTACTGACACCTCAGCTTGGCTCAAAGGAGACAGGGTGGAGGAAATTAGCTTCTGATGTTTCTGAGTGTGTGAGATGGGAAAAAAATCTGAACTCTGCACACAGAATTCAGTGATGCTATTGAGTTAGAAGCTCAACAGTAACTCCACGTTTCTAGGTGCCAGATACTTAATCCAACAAGGTTGGGATCCTTGCAGTTCTATAAATTTAATTTCCAAAGGGATAGCTTGCTCAAGGTAGGTTTGATAAGCAGCGACAGTTGTGAACATATGTCCAGAGCTGTCCACATTTTCTTTTCTGGATGGCATCTGGTGATCAGCTGAAAGCAGATCTGACATGCACACAAGACACTACCATAATGCAATCCAGAGAATAAGATTAGTGCATCAGTGGAAGAATGTACTTGGATATAGCCTAAACAACAACAGAACAGCAGTATACAACACGGAAAAGAAACTTATATCTGAAACAATATCTGAGAATTATAAGTAAAACCCATGGGATGATAACATCAAGAGATGATGAGAAACAGGGAAACTAGAAGCATTTACCCATGTAAACAATTGCTCCTATAATTGTAGACATGCATCTACAATTAAACAACTCTCTAAAAGTAATCTCCATATGGAAGTGAAGGTAGATGCTGACATGAATTACAGTTCATATGCAGGTATATACATGGATTTAATAAAATATAAACTGGAAAAATATTGTTTTGACCCTTGAACAACAGGTTATGAGATAACAGGATTACATTTGGATCCAAACTACATCAACCTTGTCACAGCCACTTAAGAAGCAACATTAAGGCAACCTGGTAAGAAAGATTGCAAGAACAGAATTGTCACCTTCAGTAAGTTAGTAAGGAGCTTCCCACTGACCTTTCCAAATACAATAAAATAAAATTTAGGAGATCAAGGACATGAAAATAACCTATTTAAGCGAACAGAGAAAGGTAGTGAAATAGGTTAGTCATTACTGCTTTTAGAATATTTCTTAGTTTCAGTTTTTCATGCACATGCATCCTTACAACACAAAGAAAGGGCAGCCTTCCTCCCTTTATCCAACTGATAGGCACATACTTAGTACAGAATTCATTGGATCTAGCTTCAAATCCTATTCTAATTCAAGTAGACCTATTTTTATCTCACTTTCTTGCTGAAGTGGCTAGTCTATCCATCTACAGAACATCATTCATCATGACTCAGTGCCACAGGCTGGCTTTCAGCCCAAATATTACCATGAGCTGCTCCTGACCCTGTCCTGGTAGAGCAACTGTGCAGTTTAGGTTACTGATAAAAACTCAAAGTCTGTAACTCTGAGTATAAATTCTATTTCCTTTGAAAGCTTCACCTACATCTATTCCACCAAACTGTACTTTTTTTTTTATTTTGAGATTTGTTACCTTTTACATAAACCTTTCCAGAGAGCTACAGGAGAAATAAAGCATACAGGGAAAGCAAAAATAAAATAAAATAAAATAAAATCACAAAGCCATAATTTCAAGCAGAAAAATAATACTACCTTTCAAAGAAGAGGTGCTTGTCATTCCAATTTGTAGTTCACATGAAAGCAAATCTTTTAAGAAATTTCGCTATTTTGACATTCATCATGACTGAAAAATCATCAGTTACAGCTATTCAATTGCTAAATTGAAAGCTTTGGAATCAATAGCATGTATTTCTAGCCATTTCTTTAATTTGGAAAAGTGAAAAAAAAAATCAGACAAGCAAAGATTTCACAAACTAAAAAATGGTGTCTCTATTATAATCTCCATGCCCTGCAATGGCAGAATTCTCTCTGACAGTCAACTCCCTTAGTGAGGGCTGCCAAGCTGAAACCGTCTGCAGAGAAGCTCAGATGCCATCATTTGACATGGAAGACATCTCCCAAAGATTCAAAAGATATAGGACATAAAATATGGGACTGAATTCAACCACCTTTATAGTGTCGTCTTGCTCTCACAGCCTCAAACGTTTTGTATCTACCCAGACTTTACTTAGGTGTCTTATGGTTTGAACAATCCTTACAAATTACAAAAGCAGATCACTCAAATATAGGATTCTATACAATAAGAACCCTGCCACTAGAAAAAATGACATATCATCAGTCTTTCCAATATTAATGAGCATATATGAACAGCAAGAGCCACACATGCTTGTGCTGGTACTGACAAAATTCTTCTCTCCCTTCTGACAGAAGAATACAAGATGCTCCATTAAGAAGTAATTCTAATATTGTAACCCAAAGAGACAATTTTGTGAAACATCTCAAGCCATTTGCTGTCACTTGTCATTACAACCTCAGCCATCAATACCCCAAATACTATTATTATCACACAGCCTAAGCTTACTCATAGAATGGGATTATCAAGCAAGTTTTAATAATAAAAAGAACAAAACCCTACACATGGTGGCACAACCTTTCAAAAGGCTTGAAATGGCTTACCTTCACAGGCGAAGCTGTCTTCTGCTGACCAAACTCACAATGTAAACCACCCATCATTCACAGTTTATCTGCACAAAATTAATAACTATAACAACTCATAATTATAACAACTAATTTGCAGATAGATATGTGTCAACAGCATTTTTGTCCTTGCCAAGCATCTTTCTTTTCTCATTAGTGCTTGCAGCTGAGCAGCTGTTGCTTATGAACAAAAGGCCACCTTAAGAACATGAACACATCTATCTTTAAACCAGTAAAACGTTACAGCTAAGGAGGCTAAACACCGTTCTAAACCTGGCAACAACTCTTTGGCTATTTTACTTCTGATCCTTTGCCACAACAGTTAAGTAGTGAGTGCCTAGGTATAAATAATTTAAGCATTTTTTTTTCCATCTAAAAGTCAATGCTTTTTTACCCAAATGGTGGTTTTCTTTTTGACAGAAAGATGAAAATTGACAAAAAAAAGCACAGTTTATGCAAAAGATGTTTCAAGTCAACAAGATGCAGTGGAAGATGCTGACAGTCTTCCAAGACAATTGTACCCATTGCCCAGTGCATATAAACACATACACGCACATATATATGGGTGGAGAGAAAGAACAGAAATTAAGAATTTTTACAAGGTCACTAGGTTCTGGAACATCATTATGACCATTAATCCCTCAAATCAACTTTTAACTAACAAGCTTAACCAAAAAAATTCATCCTGTCATTTCACCCCATGAACAGACAACTGACATGGAAGTAAAACCATGCTTTTGGCAAAGCTGCTACAGATGGATGAGCATCAGGCCCCACGAACTGGAATACAGTAAAGAATATTAGCTTCCTCCTAAAGAAAGGAAGTGACAAATCCAGCCCATAACAGAGCAAGCCTTTTTCTCCAATGCTGGTGCTAGCTCACAAGCAAGGGGTGAGGGTCACAAACCTCCCAGGGTAGTCGGCATTTCATCAAGTGGCAAATGCAAGTGGGGAATAAGACAAAATTTTAAAAAATACTTTTTGAAATAGTGATGCTTTTTTCTTATATGGGAGAAATCAAAAAATCTAAGATAAGAACAAAGATCTCATTATGACTAGTTAGCATTGAGTACAATTCAGTCCTAGTACAAAAAACTACTGTTTATGGGGCAAGAATCGCTTATGGGGTAAGAATCAGGAAACAGAGAGAGGCTTGGGGCAGATATCTAGGCACACCTGACTCGCAGGATATTCCACATGCACATGGCTGAGTTATACAGAAAGCTCATGTTCCTTCTCCAGGTCCAATGTGAGCAATGAAACAGGGAAATCTGTTCAGTATGCGCTTAACAAAAACTAATTTCTCCCTTCCCAAGAAGGGAGAAACTTATCTCAGTTCAAAGCTTAAAGGAAATCTGCATGATTTGCTGGCAACCAAAATCACGTGTATCTAAACCATTCCCTCCTCCTTTCCAGAACACACATTGAAGAGCCACAGACCAAAATGTTTGAGCCTGAGGTGAAACAGACACTGCAAGGTAATGAATCTTGTCCGGTTTGCAGTTCCTAGAACCGATTGATTTTTCTGCCACCTGTCTTCATTAAAACTTTGGCCCACAGAGCTGAACATTAAGTCCTCCATGTTCTGCTAAGAGGTCACTAACAGCATCCCCTCCGCTTCTGCTTTCCAACCTTAAAGTTAATAAAACCGAATTGTAATGAGTACATTGGTTTAACTTTACAGCCTGTTCTCAGCTCTGCTGTCACAATGCTTCCACCACCGATAATGACAATTCTGAAGGGACAAAGGCGTCATAGGGCTGCTGCTGGGTGGTTCACACAGGGAAAGGAGGGCCCTCTAACCAACCTACAGCATTAATGAAGGTCATGGCATGCCTTGACCAGCATCAGCTCCGCTAGTTGACACCAATACTGACCCCTAGCTGCACTGCACAGGTTACTGCCTCTCCTGTCACCTCACATTTGCTGGCTGTGCAACCTGCCTGTGGGTTTCCTAATCATCTCTACTCAAAACGAGTCAAGCTACGTACAGCATTTGTAGTTCATTTGGTTCAGGAAGGGAGCAGTCATTGACAGAAAAGTAACCTGCCGTCAGGTAAGAAGAGACCAGAAGACAGTTGTAACTGGAGAAGGATGTTTAAACTACCACAGAAAAATACTTTTTGTTTCTACAGGTAAGGTTAGTACTAAAGCTCACCTAGGACAAAAGAAAGATCACAGCATTCAGAGGTTGTGATAATTAAGCAAAAGGCAGTGAAGTGGTTCTAGACTAAGAAACTCCCTGGAAATACACCAGAAGCTTGAGGAACACAGTATCTGAAATATTAGTTATTTGAAATATTGATAATAATATTGGTAAAGCATCCCATGATCTGCAAAAGCACAGGTAAGGGTCTGCATTTGCAAACTGTAAAGCTTGAGTGTTAAAAAGAGCTGGTCTGATTTTATTATGTGATTATGAGATTTGGCTTCTGGTTTCAGTGGGCTTAGGCCCATTTCTAGTGGGATGGTAACAAGGCTGAGAATTGACTATACAAGAACTTTGATTTCCCAGTTTTGTATGAGAACAAACTTTTTTCATCCAGAAGAACTGCAAGAAAAGCTTGGGTGCACACTGGGTGTCAGTGCACCTCCCTAGAAAAGCCAACAGCCCATCTCCTTCTCGCTCTGGCTATAAAGGAACCTAGGAATTTCCAACCCTATCTTTAAGCCACTATTTTGCTCTTTTGCTTTTTATTAAGTACGTGACAGAGCAAATAATTGAATGTACCTAGTGAGCTGACCTTGCATTCCTTGAACTATTTTGTTCTTTGTTTTTAAATCTATTTATTTAAAAGTTAAACCTGAAATATTAGTGTCCCTCCTAGGCATGTGGAATATTCCCTTATCTAAGAACAGAAAGAGCTGCTTTCTACTCCTCTGACTTGTTTTTGTTCTTGCAATATGCCAGTTCAGTAGTTCACATTTTCCACTGACTTTTCAATGCTTCTGAAGCCCAGACGGCATTACCCTTTAAGTACACAAGGCTGTTGTCATCCAGAAAGAGGCAGCACAAAAAGTCACTGCGTACAAAGCTAAGGTACAATGAAACAGCTGAAGAAGAAAAGAAAGGGAAAGATCAGCCAATTGTGCTCCCATTCACCCCTTCCGTGCAGAGCTATATTGGAGATATATCGGCTCTGACACAACTCACAACACAAATTAGGACAGCAAGCAAGTTCTGGGCAGAGAATCCGGTTCAGGCTCTATTCTGTTCCCCTCCCCAGGAATCTCATGCATGACACAACTTCAGAGACACCCCACCACCTCTTACAGATGTTTTGCTTTAAGTCCTAAAGCATCTTTTCAGGCGCCATCCCACAGAACCGTGACACAGTTGTTTCATAGTTTAAGGAGACACCTTTCATTTCTCTCTGCATTTGAGAAATAGCCCGTTACAAAGGAGATGCCGCTGCTTTTCATTAGCTATCATTAGCTTTCATTAGCTCCTCTCAGTAACAAATACCAGCTTAATTTCCAGGAATATCTTCAACATGTATTGTAGGTACACCAGGATAGATTTTTTGGATTATTTTCATGTTCGTAACCTTACTCTTCATAAGACTAAAATTAGAACTGAACAAGTGAGGGCCTTATAATTTAACAAAAACTGCTTAAGAGCTAGCTATTTTGAAAAACAAGCTGTATTCTTAGGCAAGAAATTAAAGCTTTTGTCAAGAGAACTAAGTTAACCCTCCCTAAGTTGTTTCATTTATTTCATTTATACAAAGCAAGAGACAGTTTACTGCTTTGTTTCACATCATTTTGCTGCAATTTCAGCAAAAGATATTTCATATGTATTTTACATATATCTGTCAGGCACATACAAAAGTTAGGTTTTAAGATCGGAAAGCATTATACAGAGTAAATGCAGATAATAGAGGAAAAAAGTGATTTCAGTGACAAGCTCCTGCATTCCTTGACTGATGCTACATTCCCATTTCTGAGCTAAAAATGAAATTGTGACTAACTAGAATTTTTACTAAATTGCAAATACAAAAAACCTTTTCCATCTAGATTTTGATCCTATACAGATCAGCAAGAATTTATTACTATTACACTTCACTGATTTTTCCACTATTTGTACACATTTCAAACAACTCTGCAGTTTCACTCCGGGTTTGGATCATCCTTAAGGCAGATACAGAGATTTAAGTATTGGTCACTTGACTTACAATGGAAATAAGAGTTCCAGAGAAATTGTCAGACGTTCCCATGAATTTCCTTCCTTTCTCTTTCTGCAGGATGTTATTTAACAGTCTTAGTATG
Organism: Anser anser; assembly: GCF_964211835.1. Taxonomy (NCBI): domain Eukaryota; kingdom Metazoa; phylum Chordata; class Aves; order Anseriformes; family Anatidae; genus Anser; species Anser anser. The sequence continues at coordinate 9,620,864 of NC_139732.1, forward strand.
CAAGCAGAGTAAGTAGTTATTAGCTAGGACAAAAGAATCAGGAGTACATCAAAGTATTTAGAATAGCAGTTACCACCCACTATTTCTTAATTTTTTATTGCATGTTGTAAGTGAAGCCCTGCAAATTGTCGGGAACTAAACACTAAAAATTAAGAAAAACTTTGAGAGTTTTCAAAGATGTTCTGCAATTTTAATATAATCCATCTTCAATAATGATTATATGCTTGAGAAAATCTGACATTTCTTTAGCCAGTTGGTTTCCTTCCAAACTCCTGCTGCTATCTGATGTTACAAAAGGTCAAACTTACAAAATTCCTTAAAATTTATTTAAATAAGAGTCAGTAAACTGGCCACAAACCACCACATAATTGCTGTGACTACAACAGTTTAATCCAATTCAAGAGGAAAAAAAATTTTTGTTAGCTGTCTGGTATCAAACACATTCAGACAATTTCAACTCTAATCTAATTCACAAAGCATTAATCTGTCTGGTTCCTGATCTAAAAGCTACAATTCTTAAAAACTTACATCTGATCTGATTTGAATGTTTTTGAACCATGTAAAAACTGTCAAGCATCTTCCAGCAGGAAAACATTTGAACAAACACTCATGTTTTCAATCTTGTACAGGCTTTCAGAAACATGCTCTGTGATTTTAAAATGTTAAATATTAAGTAACATCCAAAACTTAAGGTAGATAGGAAATCTACCAAAATGCAAAGTAACTCCTGAAGCTGAAGTTCCTGCAGTATTTCTTCTATATATAAATACCATCTATACTATACATAGCTATCATTTATATTATAAATTTTGCAGATATTTATACAACATAAAAAAATGCAATTGTCTGATGTTATTCAATGCCATGTGCCAATGTAGAAAAAGCTTCATTACCAGAGAATTTCCACAAAACAACAATTTTGGAAAAGAAAGAAAAAAACAACACATCACAGCCTCAGCTCCTGGTCCAGCTTTTGCCGTATCTCAGAACAGTCTATTCCAATCCTGTCCCTATTACGACTCAAGTATGCAGAGTTACAGATTCCTTCTTATTTCTTGTTTATGCACTTTGTGTGCCTACCCAGTGGCAACTAGATTGATGCATGTTTACGCCGAGCGCAAATTCTTATATTAGACCTGGCTATAATAAACTATAAACTCAAATCCACTGACCAGAATTAGGGTAATCCCTAGAGAAGGGACTTTCATTATTTTCTAAAATTTCCACAGCAGCAATACTTGCATAAAATAGCCACCCAGAAATACACCCAGACTCAACTGCGTGAACAAGCCCATATCTGTCTTGCAAAAAGCCTCCAAAAATCTGCAGAAAATTCTGCTCTTTGGTGGATGACCAAGCTTGAATCTCATCGGAAGTGTTCACAGACAAAACATAGGACGTAGGAAATACAGGGGAACGCCTTGTATGTCCATACATTGGAATGCAACATGAAATTTTGAAGTGACATGTCTCTGCAAACATAAAGAGGTTTTGCTTAAAACCTGAAAGAAGCTCCTGAGGGGCTGAATTCTATTCTGCCAGTAACACAAGAAACTCTTACAGAATAATTCATAACCACAAAGCTGTGCAATCACAAACTTAGATGACCACGTAGCTTTCCTTTTTGTGTGTCATGTTTTACTTCAAAGCCATTAGAAAAGACAGATGTCCAATATGTTGCTACAAATGGTAATCATGAACTTCTGAAGGCATGACCACAGAACGTAACGTGCTGGAGACTGCTCCAAGATTGTTCCATGCAAGCTAAAATGTGAGGCAATGTGTGTTAAAAGCACAGTCCTGACCTGAATTTAAATACTAATGTAAACACATATTTAGACTTCCTCCACAGCCAGAAGAAAAAGGCATCACCAAACAGCATTAAAGAATCGGATCTTTAAAGGACTGAATTGCTCTCTGGAATCTGTCTCTTTGCTCTTCAAGAAGAATCTCCCTAAATTATGAGCCTCAGTTACAGTATGATGGGTTCACAGTTTATATGGAATAACATCCTTTTAACATCAAGGTACAATCCCTCACGAAAGAGCTAGATGTGCAGGCAAGCACTGCTTCCAGGCACCACTGGACTTTAGACTTAGTTGTGTGTAGATTGGTTGTGTTGTTTGTTGTTTTTTTTTTTTAAAGTCTTCTGAATTATAAAACACGTTTTACACAAATATGTGAAAGAGCAATCAATTAAAGAACACAGCAATGAATTTCTAAACACTTAATCTGGAACCACAGTTGCTCCTACAATTCCAGGCTAAGTGTGCCTGTATTCTGCAGTGTTTTAACATAAGCAAGCTTACATTGTTAGCTTGTCAGTTGAGGTAGTGGAACATCTGTAATTTATTCCATGCTTCAGTCAACTTCTCTACAGGCCTTGGAAGATAAGTGCATGAAAACATTCTCCAAACATTTCTAAAGAATCATGCACCCTGTCTTCGTTCCCTGAAGGACACAGGACAATGCCCTTTCTCTGAGAAAAAACAACTGGGCTCTTGTGATCCCACGAACTAGAGAAAAAGCATATATAAATTGCCAGAAAAAAAGGTTTCTGGCACTGCACAAGCATCAGGATGTTGACATGTAGTTGTGGTACCACGCAGACAAAAACGTTCATCATCATTCTGGCAACAACTAATTAAAAACTAATAATCCAGAACAGCATTATTCGAATTCTAAAAGGGAGCTTTCCTTTCTCCATCTGAGTCATGTTAGAATGCATTCTCTACTAAGAAAAACTCAGTCATTTATAAATATTATTTACTACAGGGTATGCAATACAACTCCTATAAATAGCACTCTTCTTGTCAAATATCTATCAAAATACATTACCGAAGCATTATTAATTGTTCCCAAGTCACCAGATTAAAATATTTAAGGGGTTTAGAAACAGAGGAGGAAACGGTGCTCCTGCTATACATGGGCAAAGAATTCCAGACCTCTGTGACCTGGCAGGCCAACGTCTAAAGCACCAGAAAAGCTACAACCTGTAAACCAAAATGACCACCCCCTCCTGAAGAAATACAACTTGTGTGCAGATATAAAGACAACCAAGTTACCAAGGGCTGTGCTGAGCTTTGCAGGCCTGTTAAGTAGCAAGGAAGATTTTACTGCCCCTAAAAGGAGCACTGGCAGTGTCTACAAGAGGGGTCACCATCACAAGTGGGGTGTAACTGGCCTGGGCCAGGACAGAAGCAGCAATCCCAGAGCCCTACAACCCCTACGCGCACAGCACTGTGTGCTGATGTACAAGATATGCAAGCATCATGACTTGTGTCTCCCAGCACAGAGCCACAGGTCCCTAAGAACCACGCACACAAAAATAGCTCATGCTGTGCAATTCTGCTTCAGCTCCTACATCCCTTTCCCCAGGCCTTGCCAACTTCACGCCAGCCATGTGTCATTTCCTACGCAGCAGGGTTTTTCAAAGTTGCAAGTGAACCAGAGGAGGGTTCCCAACTTTAAAGAGTCATTGCCAGAGAAGTTGGTATTTTTCCTAGAGGCAAGCAGATACACACACGCTTTTGGAGCATAACATGACCATAAACAAAGCTCGCTCTATATATTTTCTGACTCACAGACCAGTACCATGCAATTAAATAATGTCAAATTAACTCGCATAGCAACTCCAAGGAGTTTTCACGTATTTGGAAAACAGAGCAATTGTTGCCTGTTACTAATTATTTAAGGCTGACTCATTTTCAGGGTTTCTTAGCACCATAGGGCTTCACAGCGTTTTTGTCACTGCCTGACTTTCATGAAGATAACACCAGAGAAAACTTAGGGACAGTGATGATAAACAAGCCTGGTGTGACTTACTTGGGCTTAGTACAAAAACTACTTAGACAATATGTAGAGGCAGAGGGGAACGCTTGAGAAAGAGAAAATTACTTTTGAGCCTCAGGAAGCACGGAGTACTTTGCTTTTATAGCTTATTCCACCCATACCTAAATTTGGGGTTAGGAAAGAATAAAGATTATGAAATTTTAAATGCACATCTAATATCAAGTCTCTACATTACCAAGCTCCACAGTGTTACCCAATGGCTCATTCAGACCCACCCACAGCATAAGTTTAGGTAACCCTGCCAAGCCTTACTCCTTCCCTATCAAGGGAATGCTGTGGTATTTAATTCCATCACAGAGCTGAGCTTATTTGTACAAATTCTGTGAGCCCTCCAAAGGAAAAACAGTCAATGTAATACACCTGTGCAGCTTTTCTGGTTAACATACTATACACAGTTGTTACTGTTCATACTGCACATTTCAGTTGCAGCCTTCTACTTGGGTAATATTGCTTCTCCCTCCCATATAAACTACCAAAGGTGCCAACAAACATTACTATTTTCCATACAATTAACAAGCTTGGATTGCAAATATCTTCTAATTTTTTTCCTGATGTAAGCCTATAAGATAGAGCCTAGCTATATCTTCAGCACAACCACAGAAACACCAGCTAGCTACAGAATTACAGAAATAAAACCAAAAAGCAGAGTTAGATCTAATGAACCCATACTCAGAAGCAATGAAATATATTAAAAAGTAGGTTTAACATATCTATAATGCAAACAAAATGATAATATGCAATATTAATAATAATAAAACAATATATGCATATTATATGCAATATATCCATAATGTAAAATGCAAATATATAAACACATGAAATATACATTTTGCACTCCAGGAAAAACTTAGAAATAATCCAGATATACACCATATTTTTTCCACATGGAACAAGCTGATAACTACACAACTTCCAATGAGAAATAATTATTAATAATTAATACTTTCTGAAAGCCAGTGGTGCTGATCTTCTGCAATTCCATCTGTGATCGATCTGGCTTGAGAACTGCTCCTCAAACTCCAGAGATTAAAAAGGCACAAAACACACACAGCTTGAAGTCTCTGGATTTAGAGGTGTTCCATAAAGGATCAATGTAGTTATATCCCACCCAAATCTAACAGACCTCTAGCACATCATAGCTTCTTCTCAATCGCTTAGTATTTTCCCTTAGTGGGCTTGCAACAGGGTAGAATTATTTATTTAAAACCATAAATCATTATGCTTGCAGCGATTCAGACACATCCCTTAAGTTATAATTGAGGCCCAAGATGCATATACATGCACAAATAAATCATTCTTTCATTGAAAGTTGCCATAGAGGCACACTATTTAACTGTTGACTAGGATGGCAGCTTCTGTAAAAGTAAACAGGACAGAAGACAAGAAGATAACAGACCCTTAAATGCAAAAGCTAAACCCCATTAATCTAGCCCTTTAATAAAACTCTTAGTTACATTGGGAATAATTTGGGACTGAATATTCCTATGGGCTATTGTAACTCAGACTTCAATGGAGTTAGCTCAGGGATGAATTTGCCTCTCAGTTGTACTGAGGCTTTCAGTTCCTGATAAAGCTTATCTGCCACCATACTGCTGACCAGGAGGACTGGGTCAATAACAAGCTATCTCCTAACTTAAACTGGAGTAGCAGCTCTCCTGGCCTAAATGAGAATCCTCAGCACAGGTCTCAGCATGCTTCACTGTCAGAGCTGCTGGAAAAAGTAGGGACAGTTGTTAGAACTCATGAATTTTATACAAAACCCATTTTAATCACTCCTTGCAATTCAGCAGGTAATTTTTTATATATATACACACACACTCACACAGCCTGTTACAAGCTTTAACTCTTAACTTTCAATTCCTCACAAGTTCTTTGTTAACTTTGCCAAGAACCTACATCTCTGTTCACACTTCAGAGTGTTCTCGTGTTATCAGCACCTTCCCTCCTGGTGGATTCTTCAGAAGCCTTCCTCTGCCTGGCATTTCTGACACTATTAGTCTACAAAGCCAGTATCTTCAGGAAAATAAGATTAGATCAAGATCATTCTATTCGAAAGAAAACCTACGTCCCCTAATAATGCAAGTGAGAAGCAAAAGCAAAAAGCAGAAAGCTAAGTCACCATCAGCTCAAAATCTACAAGTTTGATTCAGACTGGTAGGAATCCTCATTTTAGTAAGGCATATGCTGATGATATCCAAGCCACAAACAGTAGTTTCCTGCAGGACTCTAGATAAACTGATTAAAGAAAGAACATGCAACTTCAAAGCAAAGTAGTATTTACCATCAGGTAGGTCACAACTTATCAGCTGGATGAGAATAATGGTAGGACACCATGGTCCTTCATACACGTTAGGAAACAGCAGATAAACAATGAAATAGGAGAGTGGGGACTAATCTGAACACCTATGGTCCACTGCATCTCACTTTTGTTTTTTTTTTTCTGCTGCAGTGTTAGAAAGCAAGCCACACTCCTCTGTTTTTATGCCAGGATAGCTGAGCCTGGAAAGCAAGGGAGAATCAAAGCCTGCATGTAACTAAGTCATTGTCTGCTTCCTTTTCCTTTCTGCACATCTATTCACTACCAGGGCAAAGAGTGTTAAGAGAATACCAGACAAGCATCAACATACTTTGCAGAAAATAGCTGTGACAGGACATCAAGCGAAGTTTCTCAGAACTCAGACACTGCTGCAAGAATCCACCTCCTCTGCCAACATTTGAAGTCCTTCTGAAGGTAGATGACTAAAGCAGCAGTTGATGTATCAAACAATTTCTTTTACTGTGTTGCTAACAGCAAAAAGCTGCCATAGCACCTCTAATACAAATAGAATTTCATTCTGAAAAATAGCTTAACAGCCATGTCCATAAAGCATGACAACAAAATATGATCGAGTGCTGTCATAAGATTTGCAAAGACGTATTAAAAACGGACAATCCATATCCTTCCGATCTTTTGTAATACTTTTCAAATAAAGAAAGCCTTTTTTGCTCTTATATTCTGATTTTAGTATGGAAATCAGTACTATTACCAAAGCAATATTGCTATAATGCACATAAAGCTAAGCAAAAACTTCGCTTCAAACTGAAGAATGAACAATGCAAAAATACATGGGTTTAAACAAGAGAACTGCACTCTGAAATGAGATTTTCCAACATTCAGTCCCATCGTGTCCAAACTTGCTTCAGTTTTGTGAGTCTGCATAAACAGAGACTGTTGAGTACTACATAGCAGCCAGAGCTGTAACTGGTAGTTCCCCCTTTTGAAAAAAAAAAAAAAAAAAAAGTCATTTATATGATCATCTGTTAAACCACAGATTGTAAATAGTTCTGCTAGGAAAAGCCATTCTAGGGCAGTTTAAAAAACACAGTAAGGTTTGTGACTAGTTCTTCCTGTCCCTAGATCATGGAGGTGTTAACATCATCAGGAGCTTGGCTTCAAGTGTCTTTGCTCCATTTCTAGATCTTACAACCAAAGACAAAACAAGTAAATAGGCATGTGTGACGCACTGTAGCTACAACAATAACCTTTCAACGTTAACTCCTTACTGAAAACCGCACCACATCCGAGAGATGACCATAAAAGGCCATCTTTTTAGCCCCTAGGCATCACTGAGAAATCATGGCACTATTTACAGGATCCCGCAGGAAGATAATAGCTCATTAAATACAAAAAAGAAGCTGGAGAACAACCTTATCTACCAGTTCCAAAAGTCATTGTGGGGCATGTGAGGTCAGTTTATACCCTTATGTCATGTGTCTCGCAGCATTAATCTTTCCATGACACACGGAGACTAAAGCTGCTGGGAAAACCTGCAGGCACCACAGCGTCTCCAGCAGCATTTCAAGGCCACTGACACCGCACAATTAATCAGTGTGTGCAAAAGCGTGTGCTGTAGGAGCTGTTCTTCTCCATCTTTTACCTTATTTGTTCCCTTTATAACCACAAGACACTCGCGTCTACCATGCAGCACTGCTGTACTGGCTTCCAGACTTCGGAAAGGTGAGGAATAGCTGTATGAAGGGAGAAGCAGCATAAAGCAGATTCACAGCTACAGTTTTTCCTTTGAGAAATGGCCCTGAATGCCCTTCCTCCCAGGACACTGCACACACACACTGCCCCTTGCCCACACACCAGCCTCTCTGCAGGCTGCACAGAGGGCATCCACAAGCTTTTCTTTCCTCTGCTTTTCCCTTCAAGAAGCACAGACTAGGTGGGTTTGCTGCAGAGATACACAGCTTTCATTTCAAGAATCCTATGGCCAGGTACTTAATATTTCAAACAGAACTGCATGAACTGTGACATGGCACCAGAACGTTGGGAGCTCTACAGCTTCTTAAGGCTATTTTAGATTTAGAGGCAGAAACCACAGCACCACACTGTATAGAGCGAGGGAGGATACAAACTCAGCTCCCTTCTCTTGCAAAGGAATTAGAGGATTGCTGTCAGGATTTGCTTCTGATCCTTTCCACCGACCTCACGCAGAGAGGTGGCTCACGTGGATGGCCAAGTCAGTCACCTACCACACTCCTCTACTGCTCACGCAGGTTCTCCCAACTGCCTCCTCTGGAGCACCCGGAACACTTGCCTCACCTTATTTTTCTCACACACCTTTCAATTCAACTGTCTGGTACAATATATAGTATGCCAGAGAATATGAAGGATTTATAATCCTTTAGTTCATTGAATTGGAGATAGCTCACGTAGGCCCTTTATTAAATAGCATTCATCTCAAAGGGAAAATAAATCTCAACTTTAACTTCATGGGAGATATTCTGAAGGCTGAAATATTTTAAGATCCAAGCTGAGTACAATTCAAGAACTTTAGACTCTTCTCTGTAGGCATGGATGCTGGCAAATCCCCACCATACAATCTACTGAAAGCAAATCAGTGTATTTGACAGTGTCACTTCCACAAAGACTCCAAAAGCCTTAGAAAGCACTGGAAAAAAAGAAAACTCTAGAATTGTAACAAAACAGAAAAAAAAATCATCCAAAAAAAAAAAAAAACCCCACACACATTTAAGAAAAAAATAAACCACTACACTTATATAAACTATAAATGGAATCTATTTGGATTCTTCAACTATTTCTATAATCAAGAATTTTAACCAAGTAAATATAATATATTTTTAAAAGAGATTCACAACTGACAACATCTCAGCTTTTGTTTAACTGCAGTGCAGAATTTTTGGATTAAAAAAGCTGTAGGCAATCTGTTTTCAGTTCACCACTATGGTATAGGGTCACAATATTTTTATAATTAGTAGTAATAGCTTATGGTGTGGCTTATGATTAAAGCCAAGAATAAGACAACTAAAATACACTATGCATTGACGGGAAGTCCTCATCCTACAGACAGAGCTGAAACACAGCAAATTTCACGTATAATAAGTATACTTTGGCAAGCTACAAGTGCAGTTTGCTTCAGCCAAAAGACATTCAATTGAACTTTGCTTCAATTCTCCATATAAAAGGGAGAATTTTGATTCCCTTTACTGTGCACATGATGCAGATTGTATGAAACTTTGTGGAACGGATCCCTGTACCGTGCTTTTTACTTTGGGCTAAAATAGACACACAGGTGCTCGTAAGATCTATATTGCAGAAACTGGACTAGAAGTATATGTAAGACAAGTATGTGTGCAGGGAGTGAGAATACCATGGAATGAATTGTTTTGCTATGCTGCTTTTTCCAGCATCTTCCTGGCAAAAGCGTTAGCTCAATGTCATTTATGGTCAACATTCAAATAGAAAAAAGCTTTCTCTGTAAGCCCTTCATTAGTGGCCACAAAACACTGAATAACGGAGCATAGATTCATAGTCCTCTATAGGGAAACCACAGCTGTCATGTCCTAAAATAGCTGAAGATTCTATATTCTCTACAAATGTCATAGAAACCACTTCCTTCCTAACACTAACCTCAGTATGATAGTTTTTTAAAAACTGTCATTATCATCCAACCTCTTACACCTTAGAAACCAAGGCACAGAGGGATGGGATTTGCAAAAGCCACCCAACCTTCCAAATTCTGGGAGGAATGAGGTCTGCCAAGGCCCAGTCTAGTTTTGATCCCTAAAAATTTCAATACACATCAATTTCCAAGAAATTAGAATTCCATCTCTTGAATTTCTCTTCCTGTCATGAGCAAAATGCAAGTGCTAGCAGTAGGAAACAAGTGCTCATTTTTATGACTGACCTTCTTTCAAAGGCTGTCACCATCAAAACTAGGGGCTCTGATTCCCCAGTAGCTGTAGCCCCAGAAGAGGCTGCCACCCTTCAAAGATGACCAGCCTGCCAATAATTTGCTAAAAGAATTTAAGCAAAGCATTTAAAACAAACAAAAGCTCCAATGGTCTCTATTAAAATGTCAGAATTCTACAGTAAATGCTGAAACTATTGACATTTTAAATGTCAACTATTTTATATTTGCAACACTACAGCAGTAACCCTTTATCATTTAAAAGGCATTGTTCATTTTCTAAAATCAAATTCCACAGGCACGAAGTTTAAATTTTCATCAGTTCATTCAAGAAAGAATTATGTACAGTTTGATTCAAGCACATGTCTAAACCTAGATTATTTTATTTAATTTTCCCTTTTGTGGTAGTCAGACAGAATTAAGGCAAAGTCCAGGTACTATTTATTACAGCATCACTTACCTTTTGTCTGTCTAGAGAGCATCATTTCTATAGTGCAGAATGACAAGTGGGCACAGCTACTGCCAAGCTGGTAGTAATTTCTCCAACAGCAACTTGAGAGGGCAGTGATATTTCTAAAATGATTCATTCCAAACTTCACCTGTTTTCCTTCAGTTCGTTGCAGTGGGATGAACAGGACAATACTGATCATGTTTGAAAACTGCACCTCAGTGATTTGGGAAACACCAACAACCACTAAAGCCCCCCTACTTAGAAACACTACATAAATTAATCCTTGTAGTCATACAGGCTCCAAACCTGAGAAGTGCTCTGCATAAGCTGCTTGCCTTGCATGTGTTCCATGGAACGGACATCCACAGGCCTCCAAGAAGACTGCCTAAGCTATCTATAATATTAGCCAAAAATAAGGATATTTGCTTATCCTAAAAATAAAAACAAACCCAAAACCACTTTCATATGTGAAGGGAGTTAGATAGAGGAAAATACAATAAAAAACATGCCCTCAAAGCATTCTCAGAGGGGTTCATCTCAACAGCTCTTGGGTCTCAAGTGAAGGCTCAGTAACAAATGATCGGGAGTTCAGGAGCGCCTTTGCCACAGATGTGCAGTCCCACAGAACGCCCAGTGACAGCCAGATGCATTAAAGCTCTAAAGTTTTTTTTCCTTAAGGTTTAGAAGAGCTTGTCACACATTTAGTTAAGCACCTGAGGGGATCTGCAGCTGGGGAAAAGGAAAACTAGTCCTTTGGGGCCACCTGGAACAGACCTGTACATTTCAGGAAACAGAATTCAAAAGATCCCCTTAGGTAAGTCACAAGGCACTTAATACTTGTCACCTGCGATGAGTGACAATGAGCAATTCCCAAGCAGCACTCTGTAGGAAGGCAACACAAGTATAGATCTTGCATCCTTTGACAAATCTGTTTGGAAATGCCCTCAAACTGCTCTGATGTTAACCAGTTACATTACAAAAAGCATGCAGACAGACACAGGATTCTTGACTATTTTTGCATGGTTCTTTTGACAAAACTTAAATTTTGCTTAACTATCAGAATCTCAGTAAAAACTTTTGGGTTAAGTCAAGCAAGGGAACAGTACTCATGCCTTCGTTTCTCAGGGATCTGTATTACCTATTGGCTACAGAATCGGTCATTAAACCATCTCTACCTCTGGTTACCATCAAAGACCGTAGTCTCAAATGAAATCCAACACAAACCTCAAACGAGACCGAGCAAACACAGTCTGACCACCTTTGGTACTGCACATGACAAGGTTTTAAGTGAGTGGAAGAGTATATTTGCTAGTCTGCAGGGCTGGGCTGGCACCAAAGCTAGGAAACAGGCTCTGGCCTCCTGTCACCATCTCCTCCATGACCCTAGAAAGGCTATAAAAGATGAGGTTTCCAGAAGGCTAGCTACCATTTAGACAGCATTACAAGAGAGCAAATTTTCAAGCAGCCCTAAACATGATCAGATACTGGCTCCAAATCTTTGGTTGTTGATATGCATGCTTAAAATTAAAGTATTTCATCTCCCTGCCAGGTCTGGTCTGTCATAACGCTTCACGCTGTAAACTTCAGAGACTCTTGTTATGCATTTGTAGCTTTGCACAGCACAATGAACTAAGATTTATTAGAGCCTCTAGCCATTATACGCAGAAAACTAAGACAGACTCTAAAGAAAATTCCCTTTCTCCCCTTCAAGTGGCTGCTTTACTTCACTCACTGACAATACGACCCCAGGAGAGAGGTAATAGACAAAGGAGAACAAACACACAAAAATATTTGCCTTACTTTTTCAAAGGAGTAACCAATGTCCCACTGTTTTCATAATCTTAGCTATGTCAAAGGCCACTTATGTTTAACTAATTAAAAATAAAGCCAAGAAAGAACAAACCAGCGGGGTAAAAGAAAATGAGAAAAATAAAATAGATTTGGGAAGTACAAACAAAATGGAGTAAATGTGAAAAAGGACTAACATGACTCAACAGCACAACTCCCAGATGATCTAGAGAGACATTTTTGGATATAAACGTATGAATGAAATCACGTTACACAAATATTACCCTTGACATTTTTCACTCATCATTTTATACCTTTTCCTGCAATTTTCCATAGCAGCTACACTTCAGTCTGCAGCCAGTATTCATCAACCATTTGAAGCAAATATTTGAAAATTTTTAGTAGTAAAATATATCCCTGCTGAGGGTAAATAATTGCCCAAATTATTGCTTTCGGTAATGTCATTTCTAAGTTACTGTCACTTCTGTAAGTCCAAATGTGAACTTCAGATGAATATTTAAAACCTCAGAAGGGCATTTAAAGTTTGGGAGATGTTTCAAAGAGCTACCAACTCTGTAGCAGATCACAAACAATATTAGATAATCTACTACTGCCAACTGGAATTATCGATACCACATACAGAGAGAAAGAGTGGAGAAAGTGAGAGGTGCACACATTGATAAAGCAAAGTATCTTCCAACTGAAATGGTGACCAGAACAGTAAGCGGTGTAACAAACTGCTGCATAGTAACATCAAATGGCAGATACAGAAAAGGAAAGCTATTACTGTGTGAAAAATCTCGGTGTAGCAGAACAACCAGCACATGTAATTCAACATACCCCAGCAACCTAATCAATGGCAAGTCACAGGAAACCTCATATGGACAGTTGTGGGATTTGTTGCTTCCCACTAACCTCTGTCATCGACTCAATTCTTTCTGCTGCAAGACTTCTGTCTTCTTGTATCCACCTAATTTAGCGTCCCTGAGCATACTGCAATTCAGATAAACCTTTAGCTCTAAACCAAACCAAGTTCTACACCTTATTTCATGGAGTTCCACAGATAATTGAGAGTTAAACCTCTCATTTAAACCATTTGAGGGGTTAAAACCTTTGAGGCTTGTAGCCATGCCTTCTTACTGTAGTTGCAGCCAGAATAAGGACAATCTTACTCAGTGCCTTAGAAGAAATGAAAAAAACACAATATTGTAAGCATCTCCTTCAGCGCACAGTGGGGAATCTAGGCCACATTCCAGGATTTGTTATTTCTGTAAAGCAGGCTTGCAGGTCATTGTCTCACGCATCCTCCACAAATTGCAGCCCTCCAAAGATTTCATTTTTGTTTAACTCTGATCACGTTAGTGATCTGGCTTCAAGAGTGTTCCCAGAAAAATATCCTCAATGGAAAATGAAGGCAGTGGTGAAAGGCAGTGGTGGGAACTCACAGCATGCTGGGGGTGGGGACACAGCAGCATTTCATAAGCTAGTTTCCTAAACTATTTGAGTTACCACATCAACAGAACAGGAATCTGTGGAAAAAAAAAATCAGTCCAAGCCAACATAAGATACTTCTGTGATACTCCTGATTAATCTGGCCGCTCTGGAAATAACTTTAAAGCACCAAGGATAAGACAGCATAACACAAACTACTTCATGTAAGCTTTTGATAGCTCACAACTCATTTGTGAAGCCACGTAACTTCATGTTTGAGATGAGCTTATCAGGGATTGGTCTGCCATAAAAAGTGGCACGTGGAGGTTGACTCTGAGCTTGTCTTTTCGAAGTGTGAAAGTTTTTTATTGCAATACCATTAAAAACATCAACAGTAAACATTAAAAGATACCAACACCAGCATTAGCTAAGCAGAAGGGCACACTGACGACTCAAGGACTACAACCTGTGCACTGTGAAACAGAATGTGGGGACACCAAATGAAACAAGTGTCAAATCTAACATTTGGAGAGATTCCCTCCAAAGAGGTTCTTTCAGGACTAAACCTGAACCCTCGCCATCACCCCTGCAACTAGGAAAATTAACACAGGGTTATACAGTTAGTTAACAGTCACACTCTGTCTTCTTATCCCACCCATCTGATCTTCCTCTACATTTTTTTCTAACTGTCCTTTCTGCCTTACCTCTTTGCTCAATCTTCAGTCTAACAACACTGCACAAAACCAGATGAGACAACTTATCCCACTCTTGCTGAGGAGTGACAAGGAGAAGTACCAACACGCCAGCCAAATGAGGGAGCCAGCTCCAGCCCCACACACCACTCACTTCTCAAGTGCAAGCCCAAAGCATTCATCCACGAATGATGATAGCCGCTATCACAACTTTAATGCTTTCACTTTGGGCTGGTTCATTTTTCCTTAATAGAATACTAATTAACTCAATCATAAACCAGCAAGAAATATCTTCAGCAAAGGAACTAAGCCTGATGAAGTCTCGTTTCTCAAGATCCTGGACCACAATTAATGGTTCTGCATCATCATTGCATCTTGTTCTTTAAGGGATTTTATTTCATCAAAACTAACCCACCACTGCCTTACACTCAGCTGTAAACAGTTTGGGGGAAGAGAAAGACTCTAGATTTCCACCAACAGATGGGAAAGAAGTCGGTTTTTGTTTTTAAATATGCCAGCTCTGGTCCTGCATATCTCCCCAAACCAGAGTGTCCATGAAGAATTCTAACTTTGCTTTTCAGCAGTGTCCAATCTCCTAATCCCTGTATTGATGTTTCCTGCCTAGAGGATCTAGGAGGAATCTCATTATTTTCAACTGCAGCATCTAATATGTTCCCCAATTTCATTCTTTTTCTTATATGGAAAAAAGTTACATTTAACAATGAGTGTATCAAAGAGATCGGTTTGGTTTTGAGCAATGGAACACCAAGATACAATGAAACACCACCATGAGACTGTACTAAAGTAGCTAATTTCCTTTCTCCCAACACAATGACCTGAAATAAATACCCATTTTCTCTAGACAAAGAAAGCACCGTCGGAGAATCGCAGAAAATCCAGAAGTGGAAGGGACCCACGAGAATCATGGAGGCCAACTCCTGGCTCCACACCTTGTTTCAAAATTATTTCAAAGTAGCTGTACTTGAAAAAAAGAAGACATCTGCAGCTTCTGACAGTAAGATACCTACAAGACATTATCAAGTTTTACAAGATCTGCTACCAAGATATCTTCATAAGTACATTTTTGAGGCAATGCAACGCTTATCTTAGCAAATGAAATGTCACCATGTCATTTGAAGAGAGGAAAATCATGTTTTCTGTATTATCTACTTTTTCTCTAAAGCAGAAAAGGCACAAATCTAATGTCCAGTATACAGTGAAACTGGTAAATAGCACATTATATAACAGGGAATAAGATTTGATGACTTCCAACATTCTCCAATGCTATTAAAGTAAAAAAAAAAAAAAAATGAAGTAAAAACAGTCTGCCATGGCAAATTCAGTTCACATTTCAATTTGTAGAGGTGAGTTTCAAAGTTCTGAACCTGACTTAACACAAGCTTGAACTTTTGTCTGCTTTCTGAACAACTAAAGGCATTTTCACAAGCTTTCTAATATCTGGGGCAGTGGTTGGGGGAAGAGAACAAGAAGAAAAAGCAACTTCTTTTATTGTCACAGCTATGGAACTCCAAGCCTGGGTGAAGTCTAGAAGAGAAACTGAACACTGGAATGAAACATAGGTAAAAAGGAAAAAGAGTATTTTAAGACTTTTAATGTCTGTTTAATGAGGCTTGGCCAGAAAACAAGAATTCCACAAACCAAAAAGCATTGTGGTTTCTGCAATTTTTTTCTGCATTCAAACACAAAATGAAAGCTTTCAAAGTAAATTTTATAAAACAGCAGAATTAAAGAAGCCAAACCTAAATCAGCAGCTACTGCCCAGCAGTAGGGAACTCATCTTACAGACTCATTTCCTTGTTCCAAATCTAGAAAAGCAGAAATTTGAATCCATGTCCACAGTAAAAAAAAAATAATGCTAGGTAATCTCGAATCATATTTTAAACCTTTGTCTCTTTACAGTGTTTGGAAAGGGAGTCCCAATTCATTCCCATTTTATTTCTTCCTGTCTATATAATTCATGAGTAATTCAACTCTTATAGGGATTCAAAATATTCCCACCTACAACAGCATTACAATTCTAGTCTACTTACACTTAACCATTTACTTAATTGAAAGGCACTACATATGCATCTTTGAGGGTATGTATCTTTTGGAACCCTAACTAGTTCCCTGACAAAGCTTTTGGTAGAAAACTGCATTTTAATTAAGTTTGGGAGTATTTGGGGGTAAAGCTCCTCCTCAAATTTTTCTAATGCATCAGAAATGTTGACTTTTTAAAATTAGTCTTCTGCTACTGTTCTTTCTGATTTTACTTTGGTTGGAACTGCTACCAGCTGCCTTGCTAGAGTTTCTCCTCAAGTTAGAATAGGTTATGGTTTTCTCCTTTCTTGTGTCTAGCGAGGGTCCATTCAAGCCATGACTATTCTTTAGGTATCTCTTTGGGAAATTACTGCAATTGAAGTACCCACCTGGTAATACGTTCCTAGGTCATTCCACTTCCAAAACATACCACCAAACAAGCATTATTTAACCAGGTACATGACATTTTTCCTTCTTCTACACATGATGTCAGTAACTTCCTTTTTAAAAGGCTGCAGAAGGTCTAACATTACACAAGACTCTTCTTTGTAGCCAGGTAGCTCAGCTTTTCCACAGCTGATATATGTCAACAACTAAAGGTGGCAAATGAACATTTTAGGAAACTTCCCATTTCTGGCTACAGAAAAGCTTATTTCAAAGAAAATATTTTGCTTTGCCTTCCCAGCATTTGTCATCATGAGCTTAGCATACTTGATGGCTTCTCCAGTTACCTTGTTTGGAGCAGGTGAACCAAGAGGCAGATTAATTTGAATGAAAGCTTGCACAGAAAATATGGGTTTACAACAATAATGAAAACATCTCCAGCCATATGGGAAGCATAGAAGCTTAAGCACAGACCTTCAGGACCCACAGCACAACTCTCGTAGAAGAAGGAAAGGATCAGAAATCCTCTAGTCTAATATCCAGCACAGGGCTTCCTCTACTAGACTGGTAAGCCCCATTGCTCAACTCACGTATCAATACTATGTTCTACAGCCACATTTTCTAAGCAAATTCTAGTAAAACAGCACATATGTGCAACTGTAAAGTCTGTTTCACCTCCTAATCACTTTCACGCATTTCTTTCACATATTGCTTTCCACCAGTTTTTCAAATCCCTAGCTAAATGACTGAAAATACTCTTATTTATCAAGGAAACTTGAAAGCAAAGTATGTACTTATGAGGCATATCCATGAAAAGGTGTCACTAAATACTTCAAAATTGAAGGGAGCAGCAAAGAACTTGGCTTATAAAACAAACAGGACAGAAGAGTCATTATACACAAAGCTCCTGAAGTAAGATTATAGTATGGAAAGCATTGGCAGCCAAAGTTAAGTACACACTGTTAGTGGAGAAAAACAGTTTTTGGAGAAACAAGCAGAAAAGTAAGTAATGAAATGCCAAATTTTTGAAGTTAAAGTCCTACTAACGGTTACTACTTTTCTAATAAAATCCTTATGTGATGTGAGGCAGGAGTCAACACTATGCTTGACCAACACATTGCCATTCTTGAAAAGAAAGTCGAGGACAAAGTACCTTCTGATTATTTAGGAAAGCAGAGCAGGTTAGTTTCAAACCATGTTACCAGCTTGGCAATTGGAATCTGTCTCCATACTTAGTAATTACTTACCATACTCAGGGCAATTAAAACAGTACTTTCTTATATTAAAAGCATATAAACCATTCTATGATGAACACACGACTTAACATGACCAAAAGTATATCCAGAAACAAATGGCAGCAGAGGTCTCCTGATATTCTCTCAACAATATGGTGTGTGTAGCTTTTCAGAAAATAATACATTAAAACTACGCCACCTTTAAGACTGTTTCTGCAGTCTCAGCTGCAGGTGTGTCATGTGTTTCCATCCATGCATGCTACCCCCCCCCCCCCCCCCGTATATGTTTTCTGCTTACCTTGATGACATGATCATTTTAGGACGTTCTGATTCTGTCAGGTCATAGGCTTGAACAGCATGGAAAATTTATCTTGGGGTAATTCTACCATAGTCTCAGCAGTAAAACTAAAAAAAATTAAAAACTCTTTAGAAGTCATTTTTAGAGCACGGCATCTTACATAAAAAGAAAACAAATTCAACACTTCCCATGTAATCACAAAAATTAAAACAATACAACCCTGCAAGAATGCAATCATAACTTTGGACTGTAATTATGAAGAATGTTAATTAACGTTCTCATTATATGAATTCAAATGGAGAAGCAGTACCAGCCCACTAGGAGTGCTATATAACCAGTGTCCCACCTTTTTAAGTTTTCTTGTTCCACCTTCTATCACATGAACTTAGAAAACTTCAGCAGATAGTAAACCAGCAATTCACATTAACTCACCAAAGAATATTACATTTGCTAATGATGAGAACTTAGGTAAAACAGATTAAAAAAAACTCCAGGAGCTCATGAGCAAGTCTGAAGAGCTGACAGCATGCTTCTTTGCACAATACCACCAGCAAGAAGAGCAGCTCAGATGCACTGATCCCTCCACTGCATCATTTAGTACAGAAGGCCAATATATTATGTACACAACATGTTTTAGAAAGTGCTGCAGTAAAGATACAGCATTGCCAGAAGGCATACTATGTGCCACACAAATCAAAAGGCCTTTATTATTACAAAGAAGTGTTGAGGATTATATAAAACCAAACAGGAAAAGAACCTACATTCTACTTCCTTTTGATATCTGAACATACAAGGAAAGAACAGCAGATTAGGTCACTTCTTGAACACAGGCATCTCCAAGCAAAGAGGCTAAGCAGCTACAAAGGACTCCCATAACTAAGCTTATGCTGTGTTTTGAGAAAAGATTACTTAAAAGGAATATAAAATCAACGTGACGTTTGTCAGTCAGTTTACTGATTCATATAGCAGCACACCGTCATAGAAGTCTTATTACATAGCTTTTGTTATAATCATTCTCCAGCATGAAATCAGATGAGTTCACCAGAAAATATTTACCTTTTCAATGAACTTTTATAATTATACATCTAGAGCGAAGAAACAGACCACTGCCATTACAATGCTGCGCGCTTCCTCAGAGATCAGACTGGGGACAAGGCCGTCAGGGAGATTTGCTGATGCATGAGGATTACTAGGCCAAGATAGCTGTTTTAGTAATCTTTGCCCATTAAGTAGATCAGAACAAAGCTCTTTTCCTTTTTCTCATCCTTCAAAAAGCAACAAAAGGACAAATTCCCACTGCAGATTTCACAATCCAGAACAGAAGCCTCTTGGTTCCTGCCCTTTGGAGAAGCTTCAAAGGGACAAGGACCGCACAGACTGCCCTGCAATATTTGGGCCACAGCCACTTATAAACAGAAGATGAATTCCAAGTGTAAACAATCGAAGTTTCTTAGCCCAGGTCCTAATCCCAATTCCTCATCTATTAAAGGTAACCTCAACTATATATAACTTGCTAATTAGAAAGAAACAAGGGGCTTTTTCTGTGGGTAGGAGTAGGATAAGAAAAAAACAAAGCTACTCAGTTTCTCTCAAAAAATTAGTCTCTTGGCTCACTGCAACAGAATTGAAGTAGTCATAGAAATACAAATAAAGTTTTATACAGTCACAGAATTCTCCAGCTAAATTTGATGGGCAATTGAGCCAGGGCTAATTTATGACCAAATACAACAGCAGGCCCTTGCTCCGGGCTATAGTTTGGAGCCTGGATTCCAGTACTCCACTTTTGTGCACACCAATATACCTGAGGCCCTAGTTTTGGGCAAGATATTTGTTCAGAGCTCAAGCCATCACCTCAAACCCTTTCTGAAGGGTTTGGCCACCACAGCAGCATGCTGCAGGTTTGAGGAAAACGCTTGAAGAAACACACAGGTGGGACCACGGCAAGCTGCATGGCACCTCACAAGATGGCTACTGAGTTGCAGTGAGCAGCTGTATCTGAAATTATACCTACTAAAAGAGGAAAGAATGGCAACTCCATGAGGTTTGCAGTCACACATCAACTGTATTTCCTTTGTCCTGGAGGACGAAGGGGAAAGCGTGCTGCCGCCTGAAGCTGAGGTGTGTTTACTGTATTTAAAACTTGGCTGTGCCTTTTTCTGTCCCTCCAGGGCAGCCCTGGCAACCTCATGGAGCACACCCCGCGGTTTCCCGACTCCAGCGCCGCAGGTAGGCTCCCGCGCCGCCCTGAGGCGCCCCCAGCCCGCCGAGCTCCCAGCTCGCAACGCCCCTCTCTCGCCATCTAGCACCCAGAGCCGGCCCCGTATTTTCGACGTGCGGGGCAGGAACAGGGCACGGCGAGAAAGTTTCTGGCTCCGCCGTCTCGGCAGCCCCCCGGTGAGGAGAGCCCCGCGGCGCCGCCTTCGCGCCCTTCCCTGAGGGGAGCACCCGGCCCCAGCGGCCGCTGCCATTTCGCTTCTCAGGCGGCTGTCCCTCAGGGCGGCCGTGCTCCCTTCAGCCAGCTCCCTCACCTCAGCAGTGGGCCGTGACCGAACTGAGGTACCTGTAAGTGGTATGCTACAGTTAATTGAAAATAATAATGTTGAAGTTGGTGCTACTTTGCCACTCCCCGCTGCTCTGGCACAGCAGTATGCCATGGATGTGTCTGGTATAGTACCCCCTTACCCCAGCAGGTTGACTCCAAGTGTTTGTTTCCTGCAGCACTGGCCTGCTGGGATAACAAGGCCTGTTCATCAGCTCTGAGCTAATGTAAGATCAGTAGAAAACTAAACACTCATTTAAATTTCAGAGTTGATGGACAGATAGTCACCCAGCAGACACCCAAGGACAGCCTCCAAGGACCTCACTTATAGTGACAAAAATTTACTTGTATACAACTGAATTTGAGCCAGTTCAGGGGCATGTGACAGGCTTTCCCCCATCCTCTGCAGCTGCCTTAGATGAGGAAGGTCCCACAGGTGACAACTAAAAGACTGCAATTCTTCAATTTTGAGTATTTTAATGGATCTTTGTGTAAACAGCATCTGGGTCCTCCCTCCCACCAGCTGTAAAGAGCAAGAGACAGGATGAAAGAAGAGGATGAGGAGTTAAAATCCAGCTCCTAGTGTTGTTTTCTTAACCATTCCTGTCTAACCAGGTGCCATACATAACTAAAAGTTAATGACCATCATCCATTTAAATACCTGGAATTACAGATAACGTGCCTAAATCAGATGGGTTTTTGTCAGCATGCAGAAAAACTGAAGAGCTATAGGGGTGACTTCTTCCTCTTCAGTGCCTGCAGGCCTGCCCTTTCAGCTGTAAGAGTATCTACTCAGTAGCATTTAGTGCTGAGGGCAAGATGATAAATAGACACTTAGTATTGCAAATCCATCAGTAACAGTAGTCCAATTTCTAATTTAGTAAGCTTCTGCCCAAACATCAGCAAAACTAAAATGACTGTTTTCCCCTTACTAATCAGATTTCTGAAATGGTTTTATGCTGGAAAACACCATTAATACCATTTTTCAGAAAAAACGTTTTTGCTAATTGTGAGTCATAATCAAGCAATCAGTAAAACATAATCCATTATGTAGAAAATTGGAAAATTACTTATGTCTTTCTATGCAAACGATTAGAATTAAGGTGGCCTTCACACTTGCTGTTTGCATTGTGTCTTGTCTCAAAGTATATTTTGTGCTACAATACTACAAGTCTTGGCCTCAAAGAATAAGTGCTGCAAGAGAAATTAAGGTTATATTCATTCTTACGCAGGTAGCTTCTAATATGGTTATTCTTTAGACAAACCTTTAGGGAAAGCCTGCAGCCACCAGAACTGTGCCTACATACAAGCTATGAGAACATAGGCCTAGTTCCATGCTCCAAGAGAACCATTTCCATGGTGCACATGGATAATCCTTTTCACAAGGGTATATAACATTGAGTATAGCTTGATTGAGCAGGTGGTACTTCAAATTCAGTTAAAGAAAATAAAGCCTCACTTGCCGAGCTCACTTTCTGAGAGTGACATCTACTCTGGCAGCTTCTTGTCTGTTCATAAACTAGAGAAAAGTTTTGCTTTCACCTGTCTCAATACGAAATACCTTGTCTAAAGAGTAAGGACCAGCAGCTCTGGTTGTGGTATGTAGTTATGCACCCTCACTCAGGAGCGCATAGCTTACTATTTTTATTAATCTATATTGTGAAGTTTTCTGAGTGCTGGAAAGTTTCATACAGTAAGTATAATTATTAAGCTGTTCTGAAGTTGCTTAGAATTTATGTTCATTTGATAAGACCTACTATGTATCAGGGGTTAGAAAAAAAAACTAAGTCTCCTTAGCTCACTGCAACATGAGAAAATAGATTGTGAGAGAAAGTAATGCCAAGTTATAGCATATATATGATATAGTTCATCCTTTTCTTATAGGCTGTGCAGCATATTGAAAAGCTTGAGTCTTCTGAAATAGATGCCTTCTGTTTTTGTCTAGACTTTCAACTGAATGATTTAAGTTAGTGCAGTTACACTCTTAATCACATGCACAAGAAACAAGCAAGTCTGTATGGTTTGCCCAGTGTTAGAAAAGCAATTGAGGCATGCTTGTTGTTGCAGAGTTCTTTAAGACAAACTAGAACTTGAGTATTTAGCCAGAGCTCACCACCTTTTACTTCCTTTGCGTTGCACAGAGTCTAACATGGGAATAGATTATGAAATAAGTGTTTGGAGGTTAGTCAAGCAAAGGACTGCTGGTTACTACACTATCAAATGATAGGGTCTATTGTAGGAAACAAAAAGAGTGATTTCCAGTTCTCCATTTTAGTGTCCCTGCAGAATAGCTACATACAGTAAATCTTCAGTAACGCAGCAGCTATTTCTTGTGATCCTGGCAACACAATAAGGCATGAAAAAGTCAGCTAGATAAATGAGATAGCACATCCTTAGGTAACAGTTGTCAGCTGAAACCTGTCAGCAGGCTGGGCAGATTGCAGATTGCTTTAGTCCCATCAGTTAGGCAGAAAGGTAACCTGCAGCCTCCCTACTCTTGGGAGGTCATTCTTATCTCACCAGGAATGGAGGAACACATACCCTTATTGTTCCTACAATGACTGAATGGCAAAAGGAACATGCGATTCCAGAAGCTTCATCTTAAATCCTTTGTAATCCCCTTATGGCTCATCAAACCTCTTTCATAAATCTCAGCAGAACAGCAGCAACTGCAAGGACTAAGACCGAGACAGAATCACAGAGAAAAATGGAAAATGCACACTGCTGAGAAGGCTCACCAGCAACATGATCAGATGGATATTCCTTACTGCTTTTCCATACTGAAGTGTTAGGTCAAGTGTTAAGTGTTAGTGCCAAACGCCAGGTCAACTTTGCAAATTGTTACTAAGATCTCAGTAAAGTCAGCATTCTCATTTTTATCATTATTTTTATCTCTTCTTAAGCTGATGCACACCATGAACTCTCTTCTACAGAGAGGAGAGTTCTTGTATTCTCCTCTCTTCCTTTGCCAGCCTAGGAAAAACAGTCGAATTAAAGCTAAACAATGGTTCTCTTGTCATCTGCAAATATTAACAGGAACAAAAACACTAGTGAGGGCGAAGAGTTGTTTAAGCTAAAGGGCAATTTTGTTATGAGATCAAGTGGCTATAAACCAAGAATAAATCTAGGTTAGAGATTAGAAGGCTGGGAAAGTGTTCCTGAGCAAGACCTCATATCTCAGTTAATGACTGAGATAGGAAAAAAAAAAAAAAGAAAAGAAACTAGGTTTTAGCAAGTTAAAATTCAAGTTTTAAAGGAACACATTCCATTTTCTCCACATTCACAGAATGATTAAATTTAATTCGGTTCTACCATCAGTTGTAGCGTACTAACTTCTGGGCAGACCAATATGCTTGCTGCTCTAAACTCAATTTATAAACCACTTACTTCATATTTCTGCTGCTCTGAGAACTGAGGCTATTTCCCAGCTAAAGAAAGAATCAGTCATTGCAAGTCTAAAACCCCAGAGAGTGCATCTCTGCCATTTCAGGGCATGAGCTGTGAGGTAATCCTGGTGGAATATGAGGACTCCTGTGAGGACAAGAAATAGTTATTGTGCTAGTAACGCTAATATAGAAAAGGACAAGTTACTTGTGCAAACATACATATGCACTGGATGGAAAGCCTCATTCCATGAAGTTCTTCAGACACTGCTCTGGATTTTGTCCTTGTTCTGTAGGGTACGAAGTTCCTAAAGGCAGGGAAGGACAGTACTTATCTTACCTACTTCTCCCATCATCACATTAGCACTGATGTTAGTATAACAGTGTATCCTGGACAGATAATAGTACTGATAACTGAACATCACAGATGGGCTAAGCCTGAGCAAAAGTCACTGTGGTTGACAAAAGGTACTCCCGGGATTATTTGGATATTTCAGGAGAAGGGTGGAACAAGCATAGTCTGGGAACGTGTGAAATCTGTCATGCAGACAAGAACCTTTTTGTACAGGGAACTGTAGTACAGTCACTCAGAACAAAAACCTACAAGCCTCCTGGAGGCAACTTAGTGCTCAAGCAAAACACAAGTTTGCTTAGTGCTGCCTCCTGCTCTACCAGAAGCCAAGCTAGTTTCACAACTTCTGACTTACATCGTGATTTCTTAGGAAAGGAGCAAGCTCCATAAGTGAGAGACAGTAGTTTATAAATCCAAGTTCACAGCAAGCTTGCAGTTAACACAATCTTCATCCCATCCCTCCCTTCATTGGGAAAAAACACTCCTCACCCCTCGACACAGAGGTAATGAGATGAAGAAAACAAACACTATACAACTATACAGAAATGCAGCCCTGCTTTCCCCTCCCCACCCTACACAACGATCATTTAATTCTGATGGGTGCAGGCAGCAGCAGATTTGGCAGTTATCCTCACCCAGTAGAAGCACGTTTCCTGCTGGCCACATTCTGACTGTAGCCCACTGTCGACAGGCTCCGTATCTCAGTAGCTGGGCTAAAACAGTTAAAAGATAGGCTGCTTTTGTAGAAGAGAAAGCAGAATTTGCCTTCTCCCATCTTCCTTTTGCTCTTTGATTCAATATCTTTAATTCAATCACATTAGTAATTGTATCCCCACTTTTTTAACCATACAGGCCGTCAGACATTCACTCTTCCCAAGCCCAGATTACTACCAGCTCCAGGACTGGGAGTTTTGCCTCTCATCCAGCTCTCGTTATGGTACTCAAACTGCTAAATGCATCACAAACATGTATTTTGGAAGAGTGGTAGTTTTACGCCGCCAAGTGTAAAGAAACCATAATCCTGCTGGCTTGGAATATCCCAGCTCCACCTCCAATTCACTGCTCTTACTGTTCAGCTATATTTTTTTTTAATTGACTGGATTGCAGAAAGATGTCTAGATCTACTGCAGTCATACAACACTTTGTCCTGCAGGTGTCCTAGGGAAAAAGAAAAATATACATAGTTAAAGTGCTCTGAAGAATTAAGTGCCACGAACAGAAGTCTATGCTGCATGTAAGGAGGCTTTTCTCCTGAAGGAGAGCAGAAGCAGCCAGCAGGGGACACCACCGCTGATAGCTCACGGATCTGTGACAGCCTTCATGGCGCTCTGAACTAGCTTGCACGCCTTGCGTTGCCAAAGACGAGCTACTCCAAGCTGTAACCACCAGTTAGCTATTTGCTTGTCACATCTCTTATGCAGGGCAACCAAATAATACTTCAGTAAAAGCTCTACGTGTACGCCATTTGTCTCTGCATATCCCTGCCTGCACTGCAGAACAGGAGTACAGCTCTAAGATTGTGACGTGCTGAGAAAAAGGATATTCCCCATACTCTTTTACGGAAAAAGAAGGTGGATAGGAGCCTTTCCCCATATATTTACAACCCTTGCTGTTTACTTCTAGTTGCAAAGTACTACTGCAACAGCTCCTGGTTGAAGGGCACAGGAATGCAAGGTGATTCTAGCTGGACTGCTTTTTCATGAGCTACAATTACTGTGTGAGTCTTTCTGAAGTCCTCTCATAGAAACAAAAGGAAGACAACCTCTAGCTGCATGAGAAGAGTAGGTGACAGCAAAAGGAATCCTGCCTCCCCCTGCAACACACACAAGTAGTACTGCTATCGGTACAGAGAAAAAGGGAAAGCAAAGCAGACTGATCATTTGGCAGTCATCAGAGGTGATAACCTGCAAGTTGTCAAATGGGGTCCAATTCTAGAAACAGATTATTTCAAAGTAACTTTATGCAAGACCATGTACAATACTCTCACTGAGAGGGAAGACAGGAGCTTCTTTCTTCTCTCTTCTAAGCTGTCTACAACAGCACAGTCAAACCTTGGATTTCATACAGGTTAGCTATAGCACCATTTCAAGACCACTGTGGCAGGCCAGTGTTTCTGCTCAATAGTTACACCTTGTTTCTGTGTAGTATCTGCATTCTTGACTAGTCAGATTCGTTGTCTCCAATATGTACTCCAGAAAGGAGAATCTGCCCACAATAAAGGCTCTTTCTGTTAGCACCCTGTTGCCAGTAAATGTTAGTGCCGATATCTGTTCTCATAACCTCGGAAGGTTTAGGAACTGGTCCACTAGAGAGAGTGTCACTGCATCATAGAAGTCCTTCCAACATTTAATCAGTTATCCCTAAGATAGTCCCTTCACATAATGATAAAAATCTCACTTATCCTGAAAGACTCATAAAAGTGCACAGTCTCTGAAACTGCTAGAGAGATAGTGCTGAAGAGGGCTGGTCAGCAGCATGCTGTCTCCTTGCCCAAAAGCAGTCTTATTAGTAGGCTGCGAACACTGAGCAAGGGAAGGGTAAACAGGACAGGTACTTTGTTTACAGTAGTCAGCAAATCTCACCATAGCTTTCAAGACTTAATATCATGACAATCAAAACTACTCAGGAGACATGCATGGAGACTGAGATTAAGTGACCAGTTCCGTTTTACAGGTTAAAAGGCTCAAAGCTAATAATAACAAATCAAAATAACAAGTAACTGCAACAGAGTATTAGGACTGCTAGGTACCAGAGAAAGGCTAATCCAAATCACACTACCCACAAGCCTTCCAAGCACCAGAGAAGCTAACACAGTGAGAAGTAGGGCTTGTTTTCTCAAGAAACAGCAATGGAGATAGTTCTTTGCAAGCCCCAGACTGCAACCAGTACTTCCAAAGACACAAAGCAGGAGAATACACTCACCACTTGAAGGCAGATGCTGCTATCGTACTGCTCCCAAGAACCTCAGTACCAGGGCAGAAACAACTACATGAGACTCCATTTTAACCAAGACAAAAGCCCCTACCTGTTACACTGTAGTTACACAAGGCAGAAACTCCAAGAACACAGCCAAAACCTTGAGGAAAGGAGGCTCTTCTTCCCTCAGGTGCTATTAATACTCAATAGAAGCACTGCAGACACGAGTGGCAGTCGCTGCTGGCCACATGGCTAATGTAAAATGTGTGAGCACACCTGCATGTGGGAACGAGGCTCAGTAATACCAATCTGTGGCCAGGGAGGCAGGTAGTGATTTTAGATGTTCTTCAGGTCATTCTCTTGTTTCTTTGTTAACAAAGGCGAAAGAAAGACCAGGCAGATTACAATATGTGTTCTAGACTGGGGAACAGGTAAAAGCATAGGGTTCCCATAGCCTGATGCACCAGTGTGTTTGCTCCTGCTAGTTTGCAGTTACAGGTGCTGTTCCCTGGCAGAAGGAATTCTGCGTTACCTGTGGTGCCCCCACGTACCCTCTCTGGGTACTCAGGACTCATTTCTGGATCACTGTTAATAACCTAGTGATGAGTTTTGTTACCCTCATGGTCCAAAACATCCAGAGTAGCTGGGAACTACAGCCAAGCAGTATGCCAAACGCAACCTGAAGGCCGGACTGTAAAAGCCTTTGTCTCAAAGCGTGCATACACACAATGTGGAGGAGGTACTGGAGGGGAAACACTGAAGGCCCAAAAAGGGAAAATGTGAAGTAGAGGAAGATCTGTCTCTTACAGAATAGAGTCCTTCTCTTAACATCATCAAGGCTGGGCAGAAAAGAGCTAAATGTGATTAAGTCACACTGGGGCATCCAGGCCCATAACAACGTTACGGAGTGGCACTCCTGATTCCATCTATTCACATTTGATCGTAGTGATATGTTGAGCATGAGGCAAGTTCTGTTTAAGAGATCTTTCATTAGAAATGTACCAATTCTGGGAAAAAAGCTCCTTCCTGAAAGCACATGTTCAATTTGAAACTGCATGGAGGTTTCAGTGAGCACATGAATACCGCATTTTAAAATGAGGAAGAATAAGCAACATAAAATTGCATAATTCCAGTTGTGAACAAGAAAATGCACAAATTCCCAGAGCTCCTATTCCTACTGCACGTGCTGAGAAGCATGAAGTCAGCATATTGAGCACATCCTCTTTCCCTCTCAGAAATCAGTAGGCTCTCAGAAGTATCTAAAAGCTGCTGAAGATAAGTCATACCTGCAGAGATAGATAGGACATGCATAATGTCACTTTCCCAGTGACAGTAACAGAAGTTGTGTCTATTCACACCATTTGTAACATTTATTAGAAAGAACAGCAACAACTGAAAAGCATGGGGATTTTCCCCACTGCTAAGCCTGGCTTATGTCTCATATTCCTGCTGACTGAAATAGAATTTGGATTTTTATATTGCTCCTGTTTGTTTGTTTTTCAGCGTTAAATCAAACAGTATGTAGAATCATGCATTTGTGCTAGTAATCGAGCGATGTGATTCAAAAGTAATTCTGCTGGCAAGAGGAGTTCCACATGAGAAAAGCTCTAGCCTCTTCTTTTGGCTTAGCAGAGCTGCCTGAACCTAGTTAAGGTTTCTTTTTAGCTTTATCTGTGGTACTTGAGTAACCTGTAGAGAAGCCCCAGTCAGAAACATGTTCATCCAAATTCCATTTTAATCCAGCGCCTCAGACCCACAGTATTGCACTTGGGGGAATTTCTGATTTCAAACTGAACACCAAGAGTTCGTTTAAAACTCCCAAATTAAACCCCAGCACGATGATATCTGATGCTTTCTTCCTGAGGACTTCAACAACTTCTGAGAGCTCTGCTATCTCCCAGGAATTTGTAGATGTCACAGGCCAGGTACCCTACTGCAGCAGGCTGGGGGTCTCTTTATGAGTGTTTGACACAAGCTTGTTCGATTGTAGCAGTATCTAAAACAACTCGGGCATTTGAGTTTGAAGCAAGTCTAATTCTTTAGTTACAAAGGTGAGATTGATTTCTTGGCCTCTTTTGGTATCTGTGAGATACCCCTTAAAGGAATAGAAATGTCAGCATCAAGAGAAGATCAACTTTGCCAAGTATGTACACATTTTCCTCTAAACCTCTTACCTGTGGGACTATCGACTTTAAAAGGAAAATGTTTTTCTAATTTGCCTTCTCCGCTTCTTAGAAAGTTTGCCACTTTTTGCCCAATTTAAAGACATCATTGAGTTTCCCTAAAGATACTGACAGGCAAGTTGTAGTACCCAGGCTTCGTTGTGGAAATATGGTTAGTAACTGGATTCTAATTAGATTTTGATACTTAAGCCTGGTGTGAGAAGGGTCAGGCTCTTAATCGTGTTAGACTTTGAAGAGATTACAGGAGTAACTTTTCCCTCCTCGCAGACTTTGCACTAAGAGCCACCTCTCTTTGACTGGATTGAACCACTACATGTAACTTGATAAAATGTTGGCACATTATGCTCTATTAGCTATAAAATCACATACACAAATTTATTCATTTTGCAATGCCTGCAGCACTGAATTGCAGTGTGAAAAAGGGCACCCCACACATACTTCTACTAGAATAAACTCTTGGCATAATCACAGATGTCCAATTAAACAAACGCTGTGAATTCTAACAGGATTTGTTCTCTCTGTAGACTTCTCTGACAGAGGTGAACGAACACAGGAATAAGACTGCTTCTATCTCCAGCCTCCCAGTGAGTTTTCTTTGACTTACTGCCTCTGTGTAGGTTAGAAAAAATAGTTAAGAGCATCTGTGTCGCTTCTACTGTCATTTTTGTTCTGAACTCATGCAAAATGAGGGTTTCAGGAGAATGACCACTCCTGTTATCAAGGAAAAGCTAAAGCCAGGGGTGGAGGGATAATGCACAGGGATATTAAACCATGGAGGTTATGTAGCCTAGAACTGATGATTTGATGTTCTCCTTTCACACACCTGTTCTTCCACCTCCTTCCCAGCAAGTAGTAGTCCTTACAGCTTAAGACACATTTCAAGTAATTAGATCTGTCTTCCAGAGTTTTCAGCAGCAATAGCATTATTCAATATAAATTAAAAACTGACATGTGCTTTAGAGCAGAGGTTGAACTTGGAATTCATCTCCCTGATTTTGCGTATAAGTTTACATCCATGGGATCAAGGAGCCTTCAGAATTAAAGACCTCTAACTCTTACTGAAATAACCCATTTTCTCCAAAGATGTCATTCTGGGCTGCCGTTGTTCCCAGTGGCAGTTCCCAATGGCTCTTCCCAGCGTACAGCCTATCCAGGAAGGCAGAAATAATACTGCACATGAGGCAGCAGAAGATGCTGTTGTGGTTTAACATCAGAACCAGATTTAGCCATATTAGGACATAGCCATACTGACTTTCAAGACAATGTTTTGTAATCTCAATACAAATTCTTAAGATGTGTGGCCTGATTTTACAGAGCCTGAGCTCCCTCAGTTATGTGCATTTTATGCCAGTTTCCATTCATTACTGACATAACAGCTAGCAGGCAGAAAAAAGTAGATGAAGGGTGTGTTCTGTCACCAGGCGCGAGGAGTAAAACATGCCTGTTTAAAAAGAGATGTTTTTAAAAATCTAAGAAAAAAAAATACATTGTATTAACCATGCAGCACTCTGGAGACAACTTTACTGCTAAGCCTTGGTCACAGCAGAATGCTGCACAGCTTTAGCTTAAGTGTGTTTAAAAACGGGGCATGAGAGTTAAACTGAATCCACCTAAGAGACGGGGTGGAGGCAGGAGGAAATGTAAAGCTCATCTGCTTTTCGTTTTCAGTCTGTTCATTTTAGTTGGCTGGCCTGGCTGACCACTTCAATAAACTCTTCTGAGGTGAGAAATACCTCCATAAATGCAAGCAAGTTGGAGCAAATGGTAATGAAGAGAGCCCAGCCAAGCACACTTTTATGAAAAACAGAGCTGAAGCCATTCTGATGAGGCAGGAGTTGTGCTAGTTTAAAGTCTATAAACAACAAACAGGGCAATGCTTCACCCCAGCACAGCTGGCCTCTGAGGAAGCTAATTGTACTTGTTCTTGAAAGAGAAAAGGGCAGATAAGCCACAAAGAGTTATATTGTGAGAACAGCTTGTATGGACTCTGGTGAAGGACATGAAAGGAACCAACTAAAAATACATTAAATCCTGACTGTAGCCAGCTTATTTTGATGGGGGTAATTTACATATCTCATTTAGATAGTTAATGTTTTTGTGGTGATTTTTTTTTTAAACCTGAGCAATGTATTCATTATTAACTTTTTTTTTTTTTTAAGTCTAATGGAAAGCAAATCAAGGTATTTAATCATACCTGTAAATTTAAAAGCAGAATGAAATTTACTGTTACACTTATGGAATTGTTTCAGATGTATAACAAGAAAATCCTATATATGTCACTATGCAAAGCAGGCAGCTTTTGCAAAGTACTACATTCATGTAACTTGCTACCTGTGCTATATTAAGTCTTGAATTTAGAACTTACATATCTCAATTTTAAGCTGTAATTCTTGTAATCCTTACTGTTGTTTGGAAAATGAGAGTGGGTCTCCTGTAGAAGAGGGAGTAACTTCCTGACATTTGAAAGATCCAACCAAATATGAATTCTCACATACTGATTATAAGACACTGAGGAGCAACAATCAAGATCTGTTCACAAGACTTTTGAATTTGGGTTCTTTCTTTAATTCTATACATTATTTTTCATCCCCATGGTCTGCTGGCTGATGGTTTTGCTTGTTGATAAACAAGGGAGAGAACTATGCTGTCAGAGAGGGTCCGCACATCTTAGCATTGAGAATGGTATGTACAACAGCTGGATGTAAGCTGCAGTCTGTATAATAGATACAGATCCTCTTGTATGAAGTCACATGGCAACACATATTTGTTGGGAGAGCCTCACTCAGCTCGTATGTTTCAGTTTGTCGGAGGGAAGTGCTTTTCTAAGGTAATGCTTTTTGAAACGTCAGTGGTCTGGTTGGAAGGAAGAACTCGCCTTCACTCAGATTCACTGCCTTGACCTCCTGCAGAAGTGCCAAGGACAGGACAGCCCTTACAAAAATACAAAGAAGCCTGCCAGCTGTGTAGCAGTACATTCCGTACACTGACAGCTATCCTTCAGATCTCTCCAGTACCTTACTGTATTTGAACCTTGGAGCTTACTGTACATCTGGAGGGGATGGACGATACTGCGTTCTGCTAGCAGCAGTATTTTATTGGCAGTGGAAGAAACTACAGCAGGAGGACACCTCCCAGCTTGGAGCTGGCAGACAACATATACACTGAATTGTCTACTGTGGGGCTTCTTAAAAAGAATCATTTTATGAAGACTGACTTTGCCAGACAATTAACTTTCATGTCACATCCAACACTGCAATTTGACGAGAAGTTTAAATGTGCAGAACATCACTGCTGGTCCCATGGACGTGGTCCCATCCCACTGCTACGTGGCTGTATGGATGCTTGTGCCAGCACAAAA
Source organism: Anser anser (assembly GCF_964211835.1). Taxonomy (NCBI): domain Eukaryota; kingdom Metazoa; phylum Chordata; class Aves; order Anseriformes; family Anatidae; genus Anser; species Anser anser. The sequence goes on from NC_139732.1 coordinate 9,653,963, forward strand.
AAAAGGCAGAGGGAGAAGACAGAAGAACAAGCAGAAGAGTACAGGCAAGACTGCCTCCAGCAGCAGTGGCAAGTTATGACAATTGAAAACCTTTCATGAAGTTCCCTAGATTTGAGCTAAGAGCGACATTGAGCAATACTTAAAGGGCTGCATGTTTATCTGACAGCAGAAACACAGGCACCTCCTGGGTTCAATGAAAGAAAACAGATTAATAGTATCCAAGCACTGAATATTTATGCATCAAAATGGTAGTTTGTTGCTTTCATCTCTCTTTTGAAACTAATGCAGAATACCCTGTGATAGGTTCTGACTACCTTCACCTAGAAAATTGGTGGGCCAGCTGGTATTTTCTTTTTCTAGCAGTTCTGTAAAAAACACTTTCTTTGGTAAGATGGTACAATTTTCGTTTTACTTCTTTAATAATGGATCCCATGAACCCAGGAGATTTCTACAGCATAATCCTACCCTCTCCCTGTTACATTGCTTTCAGCATCATAGCCTCACTGACACAGACCTCTGCAAGTTCAAGACCTCTGCTTGACTTTACTATTAACCTGTTAGCAATGCCATTTCTATGGGCAATGGAAACATCCCGCCACCTATTTTCAGTAATGCTGTCTATATTACTGGCATTGCCAGGGAATAGTAGAAATCATTACAAGCTGTAGTGCCTCAGGCCTCATCAGGTACTGACCACTGTCTTGGATGTTCTACAGGATGGCATAGGGAAATGAGAGAGCCTCCGACATGCCACGCAGAGGTAAGTTAGGGGCACTTCTCATCACCACTCAGCATTAGCCAGGTTCCCCTTTACTTTTGAAAGTGTCCTGTTTGCTCACCCTAGCACGCATTTCTCAGCCCAGCTTTAACCTGTCACACACAGGAAGTGCACTGGCTCTCCAGCCCTTCCTGAAGCAGCAGGACAGGCTTGCTTCAGGAACTGACGGATGAGCACCAGGCCTGCCAGGAATAAGCAGCATCTGACAAGCTTCTTCCCCCGCTGGAGAAGGAGGCATGCTCTGACGCTTTTCCCAACAGCGAGAGGTCTGCCTTCGTAATTTTCAGGGCAATGAGATAACTTTGGACAGAAGTTGCCAACTATAGCTGGTTTCCCATAGGCGGGGGGCATTCTCTTCAAAGAGCTGCCAGAGTTTGCAATGTAGCATGTGACCATTAAGGGAAATTTTCTTCAAAAATCCATCAACTGCTAGACTGCACTGTAGTTCTGAGTGCTGCTGTTGTGACGTGGCAAATCCAGGATGATGGGGTACCTCTCCCGGGGGAAAACAGACTTGGTATTGGCAGGATCTGCCTGCAAACCTGGGCCAGCAGCGATGTAGGGGGATAATTACTCCAGAACAGAATGAGAACTTTTGAACTCTAGAGCACAGCATGAGGCAGTTTTTTCCTTCCCAAGGGAACTACTGAAGAAGCAAACATTATTATGGCTGACGCAGATGAGAAAATGAGAAACGGGGCAGGGGAGGAGGATGTATTGTTTAAATTGAAATATTTTAATTTATCACGTTTCATTTCCTATCAGTGCATCAAGAATTCAGAGATGTTCTGTTTAAATGAATACCATGAGAAATTACCACTCAACATTAATTTACAAAGAATCTGGGTAACTGCTGTGGTATTTCTTCAAGCCCAGGGAACCACCAAATGAGGCGCCCTAGCGCCCTCTTGTGGATTTTAGTGTCTACAGAAAAAAAAAATTGAGAACATTTTAGTGCTATGAAGGCTAAGCTGCTGCACAAGGAGAGTAACGTTACGGGTCCACACAGAAAGGAAAGCAGTCTTTTGATTGCAAGTTTTTTTTTGATTGCTAGTTTTCTGAAGGTGAAGGCTAAAGCAAGCAAAAAGCTCCTCCTTTGTTCTACAGTACTTTTTTTTTTTTCAATGTTCCTAATTATTCAAAAATTAGGCCATTGAGTTTTTAGGTGTAATTCTCTATATATGCTTCTGTATACAGGCAGTTTGTATCAAATTAACCTGGCTGTATTGTAATAGCAATGTTCTCATCTCCTAGCAAAATAAGCTTTCAAGAGCATGGACAAGAAGGGAAGATGACCATTTCGTTACCCTTACAGAAGCTCAGTGCTCTGTTTCTCACTCAGCTTTTTCCATGCTACTTCCAGTTTTCACCAGCATGCACCCTCAGACTCTGCACTTTGATGTAAACTGTGTGTCAGAGGAACTTATCTTGAACCCACTGTATACAAAGATACCTTATATAATTGGAGCCTCCTAAATCCTTGGTGCCCATACGCTGCTGAATTATTTATCTGTATTGCATAGAACAAAATCAGAAAACCCCACCTAATGTATCTGTAAGGACATTCACTCACGTTAAAAACATACTAAAGCCACAAACAGGTTACTTAGGTCAGGCAGCAGATGGCACTGAAATCCCTTTATGAGATGGTCATCATCCAAATGCATAACATTTCGTGAGGAGTAAGGGTATGTGTTTCTCAGAATGTTTATAAGATTACATTTAGTGAAAAAATAGTTAATATCTCACAATTGGATCCACAAAAGTCAGAGAAATAAAATGATTTTGTAAACTATTATTCCTATAGAATACTTGCAAATAAGTGCTGTTATGGTTGCTGTACACTTACTTACTGTTAATCAGTCATCAGAAGATGTAAAAATGATCTCTTTACAAGTAGCCTACTGTTTACAAACGAGCTTTTTTCTTTTTTTATTAATGCTTTCTATTGTCTTTAAAATGTGAGTGAATTTTCATTTTCAAAACTTGGTCAAAGCAAAGACTGTTCTTCTTTGGGCTGCCCAGGGAAGTGGTTAAGTCACCATCCCTGGAGGTTTTTAAAAGATGTTTAGATGTAGAGCTTTGTGATATGGTTTAGTGGAAGACTTGTTAGTGTTAGGTCAGAGGTTGGACTTTGTGATCTTGGAGGTCTCTTCCAATGTAGATGATTCTGTAATAATCATCATCATCTAGTAGAGCACATCCTAGAGTTGTTTCCTGGCAGTATTCTTGCAGGGGTCTTGTATGTACCAATACCATCCTTCTGCCTTCAGCTATGTCCTATTTCCCAGAGAGAACAAACTTAGGCCTCAGCTATAAAACTCTTATAAAAAAAAACTTTTTTATTATAATGTTCTTATTCAAGACAGAAGTCTGTCTAGTTTTTCAGATTTCTGTCTTACAGACAGTTGGTCCTGCTGTCGTCAAAGGAACCAACCAGGCATATTATCGTGACAGAGTTGACAGAACTAGCATACCAACTAGCAGGATCACGTGGGTCAGGGGAACATGTCAATCCCACCTTTTCTTCTCATAGTACTAAATCCTTCCAGTAGAGGATAGCTCACAATTGTCCGTTGTAGGGGATTACTGCTTTTCCAGACAGCTAGAAATCTTGAGGGGGTACCAGCTTGTGTGTTTCATAGTCCACAGGCATGGAGTTATACTCAGCTATTACATGGCAGTAACTCCAACCGCAGGAGCCTTTACTCACTTAGGCACACCACCGGGCTTTTGAGACTAAGCTGGTAACTCCACAGTGCCGTACCTCTTCCATCTGGGTGAGCACCAACACCTCTGCACCACGTTCCCTGCATGTACTGGATGCACCTGTGCAGATGCACTGAAATCAGACCACAGTAATTCTGCAAGGTGAGGAAAAATACAGGATTCCTAAGGAATTCACTACAGCACACAGAACAGAGAATAGGTTCAAAGTGTATGCAACGTTTTATTGAAAAAATACGAATGTTCTGTACATAAAGTACAACTCAATGGGCTTGACAAAATCCAGAGACTTATTGGTTAATAAGGGTCATCTTTTCTTCTTTTTCCTCTAAGGACATAAAGCATAGAATGAAGCAGCAGGTCCCCTGTACTTGTGTAAGTGCAATCCCATCGCGGTGCGTGCAGCATAGCACCTGGCTCTACACATGGGACTCCAACATGCTCAATGTACTTTGATGGATGGTCTGCAAGAAATTTAAAGCATGGAAGAACTGCACAGGACTGGTCCTTCAATCCATTGATCATTCCAAATTTATTGTGAGATCTCTGTACTCCTAAGCAGCCTGCATCTGCATATCCAATATTTCTGACAAATAAATACAAAAATAAATAGGGATCTGGCCTCACAGAACCTCAAGTCTCAGAAGCAACACAATTTGTAGCAAGCTACATACATAATTTCAACTGTATCAACATAATTTATTTAAATCTCTATCAATAAATGTATTAAAAGTATAAATTCTTATCCAATACTGAGAGTTTAGTTCTGGAAATAAACCCAGAAAAACAAAAGCTTTTTCAGTACTCTCTTACAATTTAGTGTGCTCTTAGAAAATGCTTTATAGCTGAACTTCAGCAGAAACTAGCTGCTATATAATGTAATTCTATCCCCCAAACCTAATATAAAAAGCTTTTTAAATCTTTTTACAGTAACTGGCTTTCATGTCCTAACTTTACATACAGTTACTAAAAATACTGCGTATAGCAGTGTTGTCTAAAAAATAGGTTTAATGGTAAAACTACATGCACAAATGCTGGAGTACCGAAGCAGAAACTGAATAAGGTGGCAGCTTCACAATTAATTTATGTTGCTAATTGGATGGTGTAACAATACTGCAATCCCAAAAGATATGTATGTTGCAAATGGAAAGACAATGATCAGGACTGGATGAGGAGAAAGTTAGGCAAAAAACCTTTTTTTTCTTCTCCATTTAAAACTGGAATGTCCGTTATCACCAAGAAGGTAAATGTAGGCCAGCATTAGAAACTTATACTAAATCAGGAGTAAATTGTGATGACTTCTCGGCCACCTCCTCTGACAAGTAATACTCTCTCCAGACCCTCAGTCAAGACTTCAAGAAACTCCATGTCTGTTTCAGTAAAGTCAAGGACAAAAATGTCAAAACCAGAATACACAGTGATTAGCTCCCCCTTACAGAATTGTAGTAAAACCTTGGATTTGTAATGCTGTAGGCAATGAAAAAACTAATCTCTGAACAATCCCACTAGTTTGTACTTATTACAACTCAAGACAGGAGGAACTTTCCTACATGCAAATTTTGAAAAACTTAGGGAAATGGAATTTTTCCAACTGTTAGCATATGCTACTTGTGGCTGAATGCATTTCTACATGCTTGTGTTGTGAAATATCTCACTGGGAGATGCCAAATGGGAGCTGAGTTTAAACTGTATTCCTTAACAAAATTTGACATATCTGTATTTATCTTTCTAAACAGATACAGATGGTGGCCGTTGCATAGGACTAATGACAGTTGTTTATAAATGCAAACCAATTATTTTATACACAGAATTTATTACTACTAACATAAAGATACATTTAAGAAAATCCCTAGCGGACTCACACTTTTCACCCCTGTTTTGCAAAGTAATAGGCCTCTGACTATGTAAAAGAGGAATCAGTGCTTTTAGGCGGACTCAGATGCAGTTACAAAACCTACTTTTTTGTGCATGCCAGCAGTACAGCAAGTTGCATTAGTGCATGGTTCAGCATGAGCCATAGATGAACTCCAGTCTAACGTATTTTCAAAAATATTCCTCCTTTTCAATATGAACTGCTTTCATCACAAAGGCATCGGGGAGACAAGACAAGGAACATACTACCCCAAAATTTTGTACCTACTACTTAGTTCTGAGTAAATTCTGGGGTTTGGGGAGGGTGAGGCAGAGTTGGGGAAGGAATCCAATGGATAAAAGCAAGCTTTATAAATTTGCTTGAAAGCAACACTCAGATCATTTTGGTGGGAAAGTGAAAGAACACCAAGCTACACAGACACTCCCTCCGAGTTGCTCTTTGTGAATATTGCACGCTGTTTGGTCACAGCAGCTGCCTCTCCAGGGAAGCCTGGAGGAATAAGCATCATTACCCAAAGTTACCACTGCCTCAAGTTCAAAATCTCTCCTGAGCTGTAGTAGCTGTGGTTGAAACGCATTTATGCTGAGGAGTGTTTTTATCCCTTCCTCAGCCAGCAGGCTGTTGAGTAACAACTGTTACCACCACTATCTCCTAGTTTCAGGAGAAAACTGCAATCTTTTGGTCTGGATCCACAACTCAGCGATATATAGTTTTTGGCATGGTTCAATAAAAGGCTTGCTACCTTAGCAGCCCATCTAGGCCTGAAGAGCAGCTGTGGACAGTAAATTGCCAAGCCAACAGGCTCACCAGATTGCAGCTCCTCAACTCTGGCCTTGCTTAGAGGCATGGTACAAGTATCCCTCTACGTGCCTGAAGAGGTAGGTTTGAATTTTAATCTTACCAGGGCATTACTCTTGCAGCTAAGCTTCCAAATTCTGATGTGAGAGCAGATGCCTAAGAAACACCCTCTCCGTAAGGACTTCAAGCTCACTCAAGTTCAGACACTGCCCTATCCAGAGCACTGCCTGCGGTGATGCCTCCTTAAACATCGACTGCTGAGAACTAACTTACCAAGTCAGTGTTGTGGACTTCATTCCCACAAGCAGATGCCCAGCCTTTAACTAACTCTGTACATAGGACAGCATTGTCCATACACCTTTCAGAGTTGGCCTTTGCTCCTGCCCTCAGCCGTGTTACATGTTGTCAAACTGTTTAACCTTTTCTGTAATGGCAAAATAATCACAAATGAATTATGCCATTTTTGCCAAAGTGAGACTTTGCAAGGGGCTGGTAAACTAAATTAAGAAAGAATTTAGACAGGAGCGATTTCAAGGCTTCCAGAGCAACCAGTGGCAAATTTAAAGCAATTATTATATAGCAGCCACGGGTAAGTACTCTCCACTCAGTACAAACCTTGTCACACGTGATGGCCTGACACCACTTGTGGCAAAAACAACTTCAAGAGCACAGATTAAAGAAAGATTTTGTATGTGGCCCAAGCCTTGCCTGAAAGGATACAGTTTTCATCACCGTCGGTATTCTTTGGAGGACCAGGCATATTGAGGAGGACAAGTCTGGCATCGTGGGATCTATTAACAATAACTTCATTGAGCTTCACTGCTGTGTGCATTCTTCGAACGTTAGATTGGTTCCTGCAGAAAAAGCACATTCAGATGTACTGTTAGAAACATACCCCTGAAAACTGAATGATTAAAAAGTCCTTAAAAGCATACCTTAAGTCTCCTAAATACCCTGTTAAGCATCAGCACACAGGATTTTTTTTCCCTGGAGTTAGGTCTCCAGCTGTTGGCGTTATGCTGCTCTTTACAAGCACAGTCTATAAAGACGATTTACAGTCTTTCATCAGAAGTTAAAAACACCTTTGCCCAAGGACTTGCTCTTTGACCATGGGCATTTGAGACTGCAGTCTTCACTTCTGGCAGATGCCCTTACTCCCATGGGGGCACAAACAGACCTCTCATGGCTCAGTACCACAAAATTCATCAGAGACCTAGCAGAACCCAGCAGGAAGCTGGCAGCCCCACACTCCATCCACACATTCTGTGAGTGGATTTGTCTTTGTGTTGAACAGCAGTTGACATCTCCAGAGAAAGCCTGGCTTCCTACAGATTCATAGGCTACAAGTGGCTGGATGCCTGCCTGCTTGGGGGGCTTTACTGATGCTTACAAACAATTTTAACCTTTCCTTCACTGGGACACTAATTAAACTTTGTGCCTGGCTATTTGCAAGAGAAGCCTATGATCTCTAAAATCTCAATCATGCTTTTAATTTGAGTAGCCACTTGATTCAAAAGTTATGAGAGAGAAGAGAACAGATGCAGCATGATCTCACAAGCTTCTGTTCTTTAAGAATGCAGGTTAACGTAGGTACAGGATTAATTTTTCAGAATATATCACCACAAAATAACCAATTCATGCAGGAACAGAACTGAAAAGTATCCTTTGGGGATTCTGAGCCTGGGAATGTTTCCTCCCTAAAGGAAATCAACCATTATTCTGGTACTGTAAAAGGAAAACAGAACAGAAATAGACTTAAAGGAAGAGTAGATTTGCAGCTTTGAGGATTCTCCACTTTTTTCTTCTTCAATTTAATATATTAAAACAAGGTATTAGTAGAAACAAATTGAAGATGAATATGCAGTTTTTCTGATGCAGTTTTACATGTTATGAGTTAAAGTCTTTAGTAACCTTGCTGCTCTTCCAAATACTTTTTTTTTGCAAATATGTATTTTACGTATTTTATATACACAGAGAACAGAAGATGCAATGGTACAATTTATGTTTGTTATACTAACAACACAATTTATCCACTTTGAATTACCTCTTTGTTATTCCATGTTCTTATTTAATTTAGAGCAAGGACATCCTCTGTCTTTACCACGTCAGTTTCAGAAAGCCAGGGACAACACAGACACGTGCCAGATTATGTTTACAGGAAGTGAGGAAGAAACCAGCACCAGAAACAATGTACTGTTATTAACTATGTACAATTTTGGAAAAGTAACTGATAACTAAAGGTTTGGTGTTCTCTAAAGTGACATTTAAATTTGGCATCTCCCCAGTCATTTGAAGTTGTAGGCTATGAGAAAGGGTTTGTTAGTGTCCAGAAACTGCCAGAAATAACATCATAGCAGTGTTGTGGAATGAGAGCTGCTCTAAATGAAGAATGTTTCCCATATCTTATGTCATACTCTGCTTAAAAAAATGGGCTCAGACCTGTAATTGTTTTCTTTCGTGATTTGTCAGTATAACTTGTGGTTTGTTACACACTATTTATAGTGATACTCATCTTAAGTGGCTAATCTTACTCCCTTTAAAACCACTGCTAAGACTGCTTAACTCTAACTCCTTTTCTTTTCTTCCATAATTACATATAGTTTTCCTGCTTTTTAGTTGAGAAGATGAAGTCTTCCCTCTCAACCATCTTAAGGCACTTCTACGTTAAATAACAAACTTACAAGTTTTCCCATTCTCTGAAAGCATGGAAGAGGAAAAAGTACAGGTAGTTAACACCAATTTCAGCAGAATTTCTACAGTATATAAACTATGTATGATTCATCCTAAAGCCGATCCGAATTCTCACTGATTTTTTGGGAAGAAAAATCTGTGACTTTGCCAAGTGTGCAAAGCTGGCCGAGTGAACTCTTATGTAAGATGCAATACATCAGAGAGGTCACAGGACATTCACACATTTTTATTCAAAGTCAAAAATAGAGCTTTATGTCCAGCTATTCAAAGGGTGCACACGTGGCAATGTTAAGGCTGTAGTTATATGTCAGTGCTCCCTCAGAAGCAAATCCATCTTAGAGGGTTTTAATCAAACATATATTCTATTCACAGTCATTCATCACCATCTCCACAGCCTCTTCCTTGCTGCATTTAACATCCACACTCCACATTAGATCAGCAAAATTATCGGTCTTTTATTAATTGCGATTTGATCAGTGAAATTACAGGTCTTCTATTAACTGTGATTAGATCAGTGGAATTATTAATCCATTTCTTTAATTGTGTATCTTGTTGATGTATTTGGGAGGCAGGAAGAAAGTTATAATAGGCTTTAACATCTCCAATTTAGAACTTGACTATACCAAGTAAAATAGTGAGGCATGTGTGCCACATTTAATTGGTTAGAGATTTCTCAGGAGGCTAACTGCTGTCTTTTCAGTAGTCAGATCTCAGTGCTTACTGCACAAGTCTAACCAACCATTAGGACGGACAAGACAAGAAACGCAAAGCACAACTAGATTGTCAGGAGGTGCAAACTGTTGACTCTGACAAGACTCACGGCTTAATGCTGATGAGATCTCTAAAGCTTCCCACAGCACTGCCTCGGTTCCGCTTCTCAGCATCACATTTCTCTTTTGTCCAGGTCATCTGAATGTTCTCAGGAACTGGGTCCCCCTCATCTTCTTCATCTGAGTACAAGCTTTCCAGTCGTGCTATTGAATGTCTGTCCTTTACCAGCTGAGCCTAGAGGGCACATGAACAACAAGGTGAACTTAGCTTATTTTGCCATCTGGGGTTATTTTTAAGCAATAAAAGACTTTCTGTTCTATTGTATCCTTTATTTTGTACAGTCAGTTTAGTGTCTAGGACAGTTCAGATGTCAAACATCTGCCCTAGCTAATAACCTTACATACCAACCTGACTTTAAACTGTTTAGGTGAGTGTGAGCCATGCAGAATTTGGACTAACAGAGGCCTAGGTCTGTATATATACAAGAAAAAAAGACTCCATGTCACATCATGATGTGGTCTGAAACAGTGGATGTCTGACTCAAAATTGATGATAAAGAAGTTGAACAAGTGCATGCACAAAAATAAGACAATACACTTGGCTATGAAAGGTGCAGACTCACAGTCCAAACTAGAATGAAATCTTCAGTAGGAAAACAGGATACTCTATAAATTGAGACAAACCCCAGACATCCCATACAAAGCAAAACCAAAGTTAAAACACAGTTGAGACTTACATCCTCACGTCACTGAGGATCGCTTACACTGCAAAGTAGAACATACAAATTGTTTCTGCAGCTTACATGCTGCCATTGTTTTCCCCCAAACCAAATGATTTTTAGCGTGGGTTTGCAAGTGCAGCCAGGCTATTCAATGACTATATGCAATTTTGGGAAACAAAAAGCTACACTAGAAGAATTTCCTTATAGCTTTTAGAACACAGGACTTAAGTTTAGAAGCAGCTATATAAAACACCACCAGGAAGGAACTTTGTGTCATCCACCTCAGCAGCCCATAATAATCAGCCACAAATAACATACCTCCCTTTCCCTCTCTGTTTTTGTCAGCCTCATTTGCCTCAGCATCTGAGATCTCTGCTCCATCATAAGAGTTCTCTCGTAAGTATATGCTGAGATATCACTATTGTGCTGCGGAAATAAGAAACACGTTTTGCTCTTTTAATCAAGTCATAATCAAACACCACCATTTCCCTCAAAGTGAAAAATGGGCTCAAATTTCTTACCATTTCTACCACTTCTACCTCTGCCTCTATTCGGAGTTGATAAAGGAAAGTAGCCAAGTCCTTCTTCATCTGGATGCTGTTATCATCCATCTGAGCCACAGTAAAAATTCTCATTTTGCATTTTCTCCAAACCTGGAGGAAGGGAACATATATTCTCAGAACCTTTGAACCAGTAACACTTTGCTATATGAAACAGAAACCTACCAATATAACCGTGTTTTTTTTGTTGTTGTTGTTTTTTGTTTTTGTTTTTAAATCAGCACAAGCTCTGCTCCTGGGCCTTTCTTGTTTACACTAATGCACACCAAAGTGGTTGGTAACAAAGTCTCTCTCTAGCTCCTTACTTTGTGCTGTTTGAGTAGAAAAGGAAGAAGCATCAACATGCCCCCATCATGCACAATCCACCACACATCAATGTTGCCTTCATTGTAACGCTCGTGGTTGCTGGGGTAGAAAGACACATTTTTGGGAACCAGTAGAGCCAGATGGGCTGCAGTTGTGCAACGAACAGTACCTGCCAGATGGGGGAAGAACAAACAGTTAGTTAACTCTGATTCTGCAAGAGTGATCTACAGTTAAAAAGTTACTCACTAAGCAAATGTCAGCAAACTGGAAAAGTCACCGCTTACAAACAGAAAAGAAGTACATAAAGACTTGTACAGACAGGTCAGGCCAAACGCAGCTAGGATAAAACAGACTTACAGGAACACAAGCCCTATTTCATGTCTGAAATAAATGCTGCGATCTTCAAAGCTAAGTGCAAGGAGGAAGCATCTGCTTCGTTCTAATTTTACTGTGTTAAGTAGTTGAACCATTCGAGATGACAGGGGAATGACAGGGATATAGCAGGACAGTGTTAGCTCCAGCAGTTAAAATGGATAGATTAGCACCTATGAAAGGACAGAGATTATCTAGGAAAGAAATTATAGTTTTCCACAAAAACAGTACCCTTGAACTCTGTAATTTTTAAGCATTCATTAGAAAGACGAACTTTAACTGCTACATTCATCTTTGGAGATCTTTCATGGGCCTCCTAGCTACAAGTGATATTTCAAATGTATTGTGAGAAATCATCTACAGGAAATTTGCTTACTGCTTTGCCTGAAAGCATAGCTATATTTTTTCCCCCTTTCTCCTGAGCTGCATCAGCTGGTCTCACATGAGAGATTTTATTTCCCTCATGAACTTCACCTCAACTGCTGTACTTACTCCTTTCGTAATGCAATTCTAAAGACTTCAAATTATCGCATTTATTTAAAAAAAAAAAAACAAAAAAATCCACAACCCTAGCACTGGAATGTAAATCTGTAAGATTGCACTTATTTTCTAAGACTTAGCTCCATCAGCTCAACAATAAGTTCATGTTTGATAGCAGAAACAAAAAATTATAAAAACAAAACCAGTTTTACAAGAATTCTGCTGAAATCCCCAGTGCGTACTGTATATGTAATAAACATCTTGGTGCACAATGTTTGATCACACAGAACCTTCAAAACTCACCTATAAATGTCTTCCACGACCTTGGATCTTCACTTTGCCTCCAGCCATACGGCCATCCCAAAACCACAGTGTTGTGTTTCATGCCACCTAGCCCACAGGACTGGATCAAGTGGGCAATTCCTTCTCGAACTTTATTGGCTACAACTACCTGACAGAATCCTTTCACTTTCTCAATGTCCATCATATTTTTAATAGTCTGGAAGACAGACAAGGAAAAACCTCACAACAAAGAGAAACTCTAAGTCTTGGTCTATCATTTGATTACAGTGTAAATTCTTTGTTCATATGTCCACACGTAAAATACATTGTAAGGCAAAGTGGATGAGCAGATTCTGCTCATCTGCTTTCCTTAATAAAACAGCAGAGAGAGCATACACTCATTGTATATAATATCTGCTGAAAACACGTAAGGTTCCCTTCCAAATATAATTATTTCTAAGATATAAAGATAGCTTTTTTGTTTGTGTAATAATCTCTTACGCATAAAAATTGTAGCAGTTAGTGATATCTGTGTTCCTATCTCACTTTCCATTCTCTAATTTTAAAACAATCAACTTATTAAATACACTTAATTAGCTTCCCTTGGATTTCTAGTTTCAGATATCTATGTAACTTGCTGTGTTATTATATTCAACTTACAAATATGAGCACTAAACCCCCACTCAAAACCACTACCACCCCACATACCATGCCCTTTATTTGTTTAAAGAATAAACTCACTCAACCACAGGCCTATGAATTAGTTTTTCCTTTGTAACTGTGTTCCTGTACAAAAACCCTTTAGGGAAAACAACGATGGGCAGATGCTGCACAGATGTAAGCAGGGCTATGATGTCATGTTTTTACATATTGAGGAAGATGAAATGATTTAGTAGCAAATTTTCAAGACCACCCTTTAACACTTTTTGTGATAATTTTATCACCATACAGTGATGAAAGCACCACAGCACATTTGCTAAATTTATAATAATTGAAAGTCACTGAAATGTTCCTTGGTATGTTCAGAAACTAAATAGTCACCTTCCCTCCATTAGTCCGCATATATAAATTCCCACAGCAATTATTTCTTATAAATCAAGAGGTTCACGGAGTCAGGCTTTTTCTATAGGTTGCAAGCATTTATCTTTTTATGTTCTCAAAGCTACAATTGACAGCTGAAACTTTTGCAAGCTCTGTACCAAACAAAAGTAGTACTACTCAACTAGTACTGTATTTCATGGAAGTCTCAGTAATACGCTTTTTTCCATGTAAGTTTATTAAACTTTTACATTACCTGCCCGCTGACCCCTCTCTTTCCTTTAGGAATTTGTTTAAAGCACTGACCTGCTCAGCAGCCTGGGCTTCTCCATAAGTTTCCAAGAAATTCCCTTGGATCACTGATCCTATGATAGTTAAACCTTTGCCAGCTTTCAGCTGGGATGCAAATGTTAACAATCTAGGGTATTTTACGTGCAAATCTTCATCAAGTTTCAGAAGCACCAGCAACTGAGGCCTGGAGAAAATAAAAAGGGAATGCATTTTTGTATTAATGCTTTTTGCAAAAACACTTATAAAAAACTGTTTCTTTCAATACTTTAATTGTGCTTGAATACAGTACACTCTTTCTATATCTCCTGCGTTTGGAGGGTTTTAATTAATATTTTCTTTCTCTCGATTTGAAGCAGATTGAAGCACTGAGGGAATTGTTCTGCTGTATTGTTTTGACAGTCATAAAACCCATTAATGTACTCAGCTTATGAGACTTGCATTAGTGTTTTGGTTGATTTTTCAAGGCTCTGTTAAGCACAAGTAGAGCGCATGCTGTGTTCAGAAGAGTAAGGCTGTCCCTCCGGATCCGTCTTGTGCCAAAACATTGGGAAACATGAATGCTTTTACCTAAACATAGATCCCACTTGCTCTCCGTCCCTTAAGATACCGTTACGCATCTGCTACATTATTTTCTCTCTTAAGCTATGGTTAAGCAAGTTCCAAAAGATTTATAGAATACTTAAGGTAGATACTCATCCTCTTGTTCAGAGCCTGACAAGAATTTTGCAATGCATAACTGTGAGGAGGATTCTGTAATCTGGCTTGACACACAAAGCCAGAGGGAGAAATGTAGGTTACTCTTCCAGTTTTTAAGTCTAGAATGATAGCAGCGACTTCTTCACACCCCTAGTGCAAATTACAATGGCCCTCTGCACTCAGTCATCTTTATAGTTTCCCCAATTTCCACTTCTGATTTGGCATTTATATATATATTTAATATAATATTATCATTATATCAATGTATTGTATTTATTTATTTTCTTGGCATTTAGATTCAAGCACACAGATTCCCAAAATCTGTTTGCAATCCCATTAAAACCTTACATGTAAATAGATAACCACAACAGGACATGTTACTAGTCTAAAATGAGTACCTCCAGTTCTTTGTGTGCGGAGGGCCCTCCTCCAGTCTGAGTAAGGCGTATCTTGCTGCGCTGAGCGAAAGACCCCGGATACCATCACCCCATTCCTTCTCTGCACTGTGAAGGACATCATTTAGCCATCATTCAGTTTTATGAGCATTTAAATTATTTATAAGCATTTAAAGGATCATCCAGTTCCAGCCCCCTGCCATGGGCAGGGACACCTCCCATCAGCCCAGGCTGCCCCCAGCCCCATCCCTCCCAGCCCCATCCAGCCTAGTCCTGAACACCTCCAGGGATGGGGCATCCACAGCTCCTCTGGGCAGCCTGTTCCAGGGCCTCACCATCCTCAGAGTAAAGAATTTTTCTAATATTGGATCTAAATCTACCCTCTTCTAGCTTAAAGCCATTTGCCCTTGTCCTTTCGCTGCACTCCCTGACAGAGTCCCTCCCCAGCTTTCCTGTAGGTCCCCTTTAGGTACTGGAAGGCTGCTGTAAGGTCTCCCCAGGGCCTTCTCTTCTGCAGGCTGAACAACCCCAATTCCCTCAGCCTGTCCTCGCAGGAGAGATGCCCCAGCCCCCGATCACCTTTGTGGCCCTGCTCTAGGCTCATTCTAATAGGTCGCTGTCCTTCAGGTGCTGAGGCCCCAGAGTTGAGCACAGGCTCCAGGTGGGATCTCATGAGAGCAGAGCAGAAGGGGACAATCCCCTCCCTCGCCCTGCTGCCATGCTGCTTTTGGTGCAGCCCAGGACACGGGTGGCTTTCTGGGCTGCAAGTGCACCTTGCTGGCTCATGTTGAGCTTTTCATCAACCAACACCCCCAGGTCCTTCTCCTCAGGGCTGCTCTCAATCCATTCTCCATGGATTAATACAGCATGTATCACATGCACATGTACCAGGTACATATATGTATGTGATACATATCACACAAGCAAAATGCAAATATTTCAGTCAAATCTATATGACACCACCATCTTCCTGGATTTAATTTGTAATCAACACTCTGCTCCAGAGGTTTCCCAAGCATAATCAAACTTGGAATAACGAATTTTAATACATCATTTGTTAAAATCAGGTTATACAGCCATACCACAGCCAGACTCCATCACATACTGACAATCTCAAGCAACCTAACCTGCAGAATCGGCTTTTCAATACCCGTTCTAGACAGACCTTTACGTCAAATAAACTGAAATAAGATGGCTGCCTTCAGGTGTTCTGGGCCAGAGGTAATTGTGTGTGATAACAGAAATAAAAGTCCTCAACCAGGGTTTCTGCTTCCTGTGATTCATAAATTTCACCAAACACCTTTAGGGGCTTAATAAAGTATGTCCCTGAGATTTCAGGGGCTGTTGTTTAGCAGCGACACAACAAAACAATGAGAGAAGAAAAAAAAAAGTATTGCTAAGGGAAACCTAATTCAGATCTCTGGAGAGTGTCCATTCCTTCACTAATTGTCGTAAAGGCTGGAGATAATTCATAAATAATAGATCCAATCTCCTTCCTATCCTCTTCTGTTCATTTAATACTTACCCTTGATATTCAATGTACTTGTAAATCATGCCTGCAATAAGCATAGCTACCAAAGCATAATACCAAGATGAAATGAACATCAGTGCCAGGCAAATACTCATGCCTAAAAATGAGAGGGCCCTGAAAGAAAAGGCAAAGAGATTAGTGAGTAGTAGTGCAGAAAAGCAATTAAATAAGTAACTTCAATTATTCTCTTGTTCTTTTTTCTTTAAAACTGTCTATTGTGAACTGGCAAAATAATACTTCCAGTAAATCTCCCTCATCCTCCACAGTTTTAGTATCCTGTTGTAGGAACAAAACTCTCATCCCATTAAATATTTGGGTCTGGCCCACTAAGAATATTACACTGATGTCCCCTTGTCTAGAACCAATATCCAGAGAAGCAAGACATGTTCACAGCCTTCATGGAGAGGGCTCTCCCAAAACACATGCTGCAGATCACAGACCAGGCACTGAACATGCTGGCCTTTTGCTTACCAGTGATAGTATTTAAATCGGGGCCGCCAGTTTGGAGTTCTGAGAAGTGTTTGTACTGCACATGCTAGATTAACAAAGAGGTAGCACATCAAGAAAAACCTGCAGGAACAAACAAACAAACTTTTTAGCATACACATTTACAGATTATAATTACAATAATTATTTAGTCAAAATATCATGTGTGCCTACCCATTAATTTTCGTTAGCCTGAAATATCACTATAAAGTAGTTAGAACTTTTAATGGGATCAAGCTAGGTGCATCTGCAACATCAACCGTACCTTTTACAGCATTCTGCATTAAAAATAACATTTTCCTGAATGAAATAGCAGTCTGCCCAAAAACCTTTGTATTCAGAGAATATTCCAAAGCAGAAACAAATGAATTTATATGTAGAGTCACAGGTCAGAGAATTCATAGAAATAATAAAAGTGGAACTCAGGCTCTAGTAATTTGTTTTAGCAGTTTAAGATACAGTTACAAAAGACAATTAAATCAATCAAGATAGTAAAACTAAAAAGCATGTTTTTGGGGTTTTGTTCATTTGTTTTTATAGCATCCACCCTGTTCCTTACATTGAGAGAATTGGAGCCACCATGTCAAGGGAGGCAATAAGGATTCCCAGCTCAGCAATTAATGCTGTTAACAGAAGAGCCCATGTTGGTTCACCATTTGCTTTGCCATGACCAAAAACCTGAAGAAACAGAAGCATTTTCAGCTTTTATCATTAGATATTAAACATTTCTTCCAAGTATTTCATAAAGTTATAATGAAAAAAAGAAATCCATTTAGATAATAGTAACTTTCCTATGTATTTTCTTCTTGAGCAAGGAGTCAAATAATTCTAATGGCTTTCTCTACTTCATTGAATTAGATGTTAGACTTCTTCATAAAACTACCAAATATGTTTATTCAAAATCCTTCAAAAATATTCCTAGTTTTTAACAAATGAAAACAAAGCATTTAAAAAAAAAATTGACCTTCACTTCAACGCAGGGCAGGCTAAGAAAAATAGATCTAATTTCCAAGAGCATAAAGTCAAATAACTGGTTAATAACTACGTACAGAATGCCTTTTATTAAAAAATAAAAAATGTACAAACCCAGAGGAAAGGAATAATGTTGTCCTTTGCTATTGCCTGCAGCAGCCGGGGGGCTCCAGTAAGGCTCTGTAAACCTGCTCCACAGGTAGAGAAGAAGGATCCTATCACAATGACCCATGGTGAGGGCCATGAAAGGGTGCCCACCACTAAGTTCTTGTTCACTGCATCGCCGTACCTGCAGAGAGGAACAAGACATTCATGTTTAAAAAATATTTTGATACTCATGTTTGATTTTCTTGGTCAGTTTTAAGCTGTCATTTAAATATTATTAGATATTCTCTACAATAGGAAATACCGGAATTTGTAAACAATCTTAGTTCTAATACACATGTAGGAAGTGTCTGCAACCTGATTTCAGCCATTTGAAATTTTTTTCAACCGTTTATTATAAAATTCTTGCTTTATTATCAGAATTATGATTCCATACTTTCATCTGGAATTACACAGTTCTTTTAAAAAAAAAATCGAAGTTTTAATGTTTAAAACACCCAACACAAACCAGTATCAGATACTCTTACAGATGGAAAGGCATCCAGAAGTAAAGGAAAAAAAAGAAAAAAGAAAAGAAAAATGAAGTAGAGCATTGAAGCAGTAAAACTTAATGGTTACTTACTTATCTCTCAGGACTACACCTTCTATGCAGGCTCCAAATAATAATACACAACTGAAGTCTTGGGTACACAGCGTGCTAAGGAAGCAGTACTTATTTAAACATGGCAGATAAAAACAACCATAAGAAATATTGTGAAAAGTTCAATATCTGCCTCTGTCCTACAGCATTTGTACTGCAGCATCTTCATAAACACATGGTAAAGCTAATGAGTAAATTAACACCTCACTGCTCATATATACCTTCTACTGTAAGTGACAAACAGTTATTATCCTAAGCTTTGATTTTTAAACTAAGATTGCTTTAAACGTTACAGTAGAGGAGATACCTTCACATACAAGAGAAGGAGAGAAGTAGGAAAGATTTCAATACCAATTTCTGTTCTACAGTAGCAGATTAAATTGATGTTTACATGAAAACCACTTCCTTTGAAGTTATTCTGAATGGACAGCAAACTATTACCTTGCACTTTCCCATTTTCCAGTCTCTGACAGCATTCACAACACCAATACATCTTTGAATATTTGCTTTATTATTAAACTGTACTATTTCTGCATCAGGGAGTATAAAATAATTCAAGTTTCTTGGTTCTGGCATTCCAGTAAAGGTTTTGATCTTGTGATTTTAGTTTGACTGTTTAAATTCTAAGCTCTACCCTCCAATTCCAAAATGTAATTATGAAATAAGAGGAATAATAAAAGGGGAAAAACCAATTGCTCCTTAAAATTATGGTGTTAGCCTTCCACTGGGTGGCGTATTAATAGCTATGTATAACATTATCCCTCATGAAAAAAGTTTTGAACTATAAAAATTAAAACATTAAAGCCAGGGGTTACATCTGTGACCTGTTTTAATAAGTCTTACATGCAGAGGGAACAGTTTTTATGCTATGGAGTCAGTTCCAGAAGTAACATTTGGAAAAGCCTGTGCTCCTAAGAAGCTGAGACAAGTGAGCCGGGATCCTGACTGGTAGCTTTGCAAGGTTTGGCAAAAAACCACAGGTTCCAAACAGCAGAAGTTCCAGAAAAGGCACCTTCTCAGCCAGCTGACTTTTGGGTGGGATTTATTCAGAAAGCTCTTTATTTGTTTTTTTTTTTTTTTTTAAGGTCTTGCTCATAATAAGTTTTTTGTCGGTTGGTTGGTTGTTTTTGGAGGGGTGGGTTTTTTGTTTGTTTTCTTCAGAAAATCTGTCTTTATAAGTGGCAGTTTAGGACATCAATGGCTACCTGAAGCTGAAAGACATCCCTCTAGCAGGAGAGAGGAGATTAAAAAAGACTTTCCTAAGCAGAGCTTCCATTGTCCTAAGCCCTCAAGAGTTTAACCTGCCATCTTCAACTGTGACGAAGGCTGTTCCTGTGAGTACACACTCAGCACCTGGAAATCTGGTACGAGGAACATCCTCATATTTTGCAAATTAGGTGCTCCAGTCTCAGTGGAAACAGGCTGGAAATGGCGAGTCATTCACAGCTACATGGAGCTCGCTACCGAGTGTTTGTAACACTTCTACACATGCCAGCTGGGGGTGTGTGCTAAGCATCTAGTCTAAGTCTGGTTTGTCTTGCCTTAAAATGTTCAAGAAAGCACATACTCCTTCCTGTCATTCAAACTAAAAATACTTGTTTAAGGACCTGAAATTTGTGATCTCTGTGTTTAAAGGTTTCCCTAAACTTAACAGTCCACAACATCCTAAGCAAAATATATACCCGTATTCAACCAGCCTGAAAACCTACAGATCCAGATTTTGTTGGAAAACAACAGGATTTCAATTCAGATGCTTTCAGCCCAAGGACTGCTTTTCTTTTTGGTTTTGCTAACCAATCATACTCACAATAATTTAGTCACCTGAAAGCAGTCCCATAAATCAGACACACAATCATTCATGTGAGTCTCTTAAACGCAGTAGGACTCCGCGAATTTTAAAAGGATACAGACAAGTGATGTGGTGACAATAGCAAGAATTGTTCCAACAGGAATGGATTTTTGTGCATCTTTTAGGTCCCCTGATCTGTTTGAACCAGCCATGATGCCTGAAAGTAAATTTTGGATGCAAGATCAAGGGAGTGAAGAAACCTCAGAGACCCAAGATGCCCTCTCCTCTTTTCCCAGTATTCTCACCGGTCACTGACGGGAAGAAGATGCCAACCAGTACCATGAATGAAGTAGATATATCCGAAAGCACATACAGATGAAGGTTGTTCTTCTGGCCTGCTACATCAACAGATGGGTGATGTGCTTTCTCCAGTATCTCTCCCTTCTCCAAGTAATTGCTCCATAAATTGTCTTCAAACACCACAGAAAAGAAAAGCATTATTTCAGTTCAAACTTGTTCTCATTATAATGGGTCTAAACTGAAGATTAAAAATGCAATTCATGCAATTCGGTGATCAACACAAATTAAGACATGCAGGTTACATGACAAAGTTTCTGTTTCATGCTTTCAAGGGAATCCGTAACAAAATAAATATATGTGAATGATCTACAGAAGTCTAGGCACTTTCCTTTAAAATTACGAAATGTAACATTCTTTTAACTTTATATCTATTTTAACCCCTAGAATTAGTCTGAGTATTTTTAACAAACCGTGATATCCTGATTCCTGAGAATCCAAAGCAGCAACATTAACCAGATTTTTGGACATAAACTTTTCTTTTTGAGGAACTGAGAGAAAAAAAATGCCCTTTAGACAGTGGAAGAATTATAGAATTACATGGTTGGGATTTGAAATTGCACTAAGAAATGCTGAGTCCACTTTAGTAACTAGATTACCAGTTCCTGTGCAAACAGGAACTTTAAGCACTCGGCACCTACACACAGCATCTGTTCTCCGAGTTCATTTCAATAATGAACACTTTTCAGCTGTATCATTTACAGGACTGGGCAAAGAAGGAGCTAAACTAATTTTTAGACAAGTGTTTTTATCCCTCAAGACACAGTTTTAACCTGTCTAAACTGGAGAGTCATAGCTACAAGGAGTTTTGAAAAATCGTAACAATTTACTCACATTAGTATAGCTCTAATTATAGTTGACTTCTGACTGAAATTATGAGATGTGCAAGGCAAATTTAATTTTACAGCACACAAGTACTGTATATCAAGAGCTAAATGTCATCTGCTCTTTTAAGGATTATAAGACTTTGGTTTCTTTATTGAAGATAATGTTCTTTGCCATAATAATATTTCTTCCATTCTTCTTCCCGATCCACCAGGGAACTGTTTCAACTGCTCTGGATGCCTCCTCTTTAAGGGGAAAAAAATAATAATTTCCATACCTTTTAAAATACCACTAGCAGCTCCTGGAATTCCTGCTATCTCGGAGACATTGTTTAGTAGGAAATATTCATCACAGTTCTCAGTGGTTAAGTTTGTATTGTGGCAGAAGTTCTCCCAAAGCTTAGAGGCCACGGTAATGTTATCCTTAACTATGGTTTTGGCACAAACATCAAACTGATCTCTTATCAAAGTCCTGTTGCCCAACATGCAAATCCTGGAAGGGAAATGTAAAAAGCAGTATAGTTACATGGCACCTGGAAAATGAAATACTTCTTTCCCCATCAGCTGCCTTTCCTATCATGGAAGCTTCAAGTGGCTCTAGTCTGCCACATTAACTCTCAACTTCAGAAAGGTGGTGGTAGCACGATGAAAACTAGGCATCTGTTTTGCTTGAAAGTCTGAAATATAAAGCTACTTTTTCACTGATACTGGGAGAGGTATAACAAGCTACGTAAGAGTGATTCAAAGATTTTGATGTCAGTGGTAAATTTACCTTAAACAAAGGAAGTGAAGTATTAAGCAATATTTTAGTTTCCAGTTAAATAGAACTATAAGAATGGAAAATATTTCACATATGTGAAAATATTTAGAAAAGCATTATACCAGTTTCTGTACAGAAGCACTTAAATATTCCCTGATATTTTTTAGCTTCAGAATTAGAAACATGCAATTCAGTCCCAATAAACAAAGTTTCTTCTTGTCAGAAGATACTATGCATCACTGCTGAAATCATCCATTTCCTGATGTGATTCACCTATCCACAAATATAGCTTTATCCCAGCAGTGGAGATTTTTAACCTGCATCTCCAAAAATGGTTCCATAGAGAGGGTGATGCAACATTACAGCTTGCTGCCACTGTAAAGTTCATTCAGCCTCTCCTCCTACTGCCAGGAAATACCAATAAGGGGAGTTAAAAAAAAAAAGTTTATTATTTTAATAAGTTTTAATCCTTTTTAAGTTTAAGTCCTTTTTAATAAGGACATTTTAATAAGTTACATTGATTCACAGGCCTCATCAAGGTGTAAGGCCAGGAAAATGGAAGAGATAGGGCCATTCCTTTAGGATTAGTAAGCCTGTGAAACTTAACTTCAGAGAAGCCTTCTCCTCCAGTATTAAAAATAAGTACAATATCTGATTACTGAAGCAAAAGAAAAAGGAGCACAGCCCAAGGAAGAAAAATAGGGAACATTCAAGAACAATACAAGAGATAATGAGGGGGAGGTAAAGACACTCTTATTTTTACTGCTGTAAACCTGCTGCTGTTGTAAAATATTATAATCATTGGGCCCTAAATATCTAAACGGAGCACTTGTGGGTTGTGACTGCTTATTTATGGTCACAACATTTTGAAATGTGAATAATTATGCAGACTCAACTCCTCTATTTCCATTCCATTCTCTCTTGTCAGCAGGATCAGGAAATACCGTTTGCAGTTTTGGTACAACGCATGTATCCACGTAACCGCTGCTCCAGCTCTGAGTTTAAGAAACCTTATTACACGTTTAACATGCCAAGGAGCATGTGCTGTGTTCAGAGCAGAGCTACTCATACAGTAGACTACTCTGCCTTCAAACCAAGGGGAAGTTCCACCGGGGCTTCAGCACGGCCCCATCACACCTCCCACATTCCTGAGAGATGCTCTGTTTCTCAGGGAGCAGCAGCATCACACCACCAGTTTCCAGCCATGAAGGCAGCACATCACGTCTGACTGGCCTGCAGAAAACAGAGCTGCCACGCTGCTTTCTGCTGAGGAGGGCTGCATAAATAACCCAGCCCAATCCTTGCTCAAAAGTAACTCAGCAGCCATAGGCTAAATGGATCGTCTTTGTGGGAAGCAGAGAAATGTCAGCCTCCATCAACCTGGTACACTCACGAGACTTTGTTCTACTGAAACAGTTAAAGAATGTGACAATGCATTTATTTTGGCCCAAGGAGTTTCTATTCCATGAACTCTGCAGGCAGAAGACTATCAGTGCTACTATACACAGCTAAAAAATCTGAAATAATTCACACACACAAAAAAAGAACTTTGACAACATATTAGGCACAAGTTTTAAGTAACTTCCATTGAATCCCATCTTCCAAATCTGTAGTCAAAGCTATACCCCCCACCCCACCCCAGTCCAGAAATATTACTCACGGAAATTCAGGTGGATCAAAGATGGACTTGATAGCTCCAGCATAAATGGACAGTATGGATATTACTACGCAGGCCAAGAAGAGGGAAGCAAATTTGTTAACATATTTCACACCTACAAAGACCACCACTGCCATTAAGATGAGGAATACAGTTCCATACACCCTCATGTTGTTTAGCATAGCACTGGATGCATCATGGGCACCGGATGGATAAAAAATTGCTGCTTGTGGCACAATATATGTCTGAAATAAGAAGAAAGCAAGCTGAAGGAGCACAGAAACAGAATTCTGCCTACACTACTGTAGTGATCTTGTCCCTATACAAGAAATGCAAATCATTCTCCAATTTCACCAGGAACCTTTGGTTTATAGGAAAAGTCAAAGGGTAACAGCTCATTCTATTTCAGTAGTACAACTCAGCCAACTTTATCAATGATGAGCACATATATTTGATTAAGTCATGCTTCTGTCCACATTTTCATGAGACTTTGCATTCTAGATACCCACAGAGCACGCAACTTTCAAAGGGCAACGCTAGCAGTACAGAACTGGAGAACTTCTGGTCTGACATGTGAACGTGCATATGAATATAGGACAAGAATACTGCAGTATTTCTATCTGCCAGTTGCCTTAAAAGCACGTCTGCCCCAGTATTACTCACCAATAAAATCTCAATGGCACCAAGGATATACATTGCTCCTGCAAATGTTGTTCCCAGATAAAAGCACAGCCCTACAGCTCCACCAAACTCTGGGCCTAATGACCTGGATATCATGAAATAGGAGCCACCAGCTATGAAACAAGAAAAGAGAGGGTAAAATTGTCATTTGTTGGTTGTTATACATTTTTAAACAATCACAAAAAGAATGTACCAAAACTACAGTGTGTATCTGCTTTTCTAGAGCTTCAGTTAAAGCATCTTTTTGTTAGTACAGAGGTAAGTAAAACAAAAAAAAATAGCCTAAATAGCCTAATTGATATTAAAGAGAAATACTGGATATGAATTCAGGCTTTGTAAACTGGCTTAAACAAGTTTCTCTGGATTAAAACCACATTTTAGTAGTAGTTTGTTAACTACACTTACCTGGAACAACGCCATTTGTGGCAATAGCACTCATTGATATGGTTGTCAACATGGTCTATGAGAACAAGAAAAAGGAAGCAATGGTGTCAACAACATTTTTTTAAATTGTAACTTATTCCTTGTTAGAGTAAGCCTGCCAGCACACAAACAATAAAATATTTCTGTTTATTCTGCCCTGACAGGTCATTATCTGAAAGAAAACAAGGGGAGCAGGAATTTAATCAAGCTGTTGAGACTTTTGCTTGAGAGATGGCTGCTTTATCAGGTCAAATAATGTCTGTCTGCAGACAAAGCATGATAAAAGAGCACAGGTGTCACTCCCCCTGCAGAGCTGAAATTCCAGCAAAGACTTGTCCAGCAAAGCAGGCAGCTGTGACCTAAGATGGACACAGAAAACAGCTTTGTGCTGAACAAACAACATTTTTATGGCTGTATCTACACTAGAAATGGTTTGCCAGTTTAGAAATATGATCACACACAAATTTAAAAAAAAAGTCACATGCCTACAAAAACATGGCTTTTCATTACACATGCATCTACAATGCAGCCTCTCCAAGTGTCTCACCAGTTTCACAGGTGTTATGTAACAGGTGTTATTTTAGCTATATACTTACACAACAGCAGCAAAGTAATACAATCAGGAAGGACTGGAGAACTCCGGCCATTCCTACCATCCAAGTCAACCGAAGGAAGAGAATAACCCCAAAGATGTTCTGCATGCATGGTAAATACACCCCCATCAGGGTGCCCATGCTGGGTGACTGAAAAAAAAAGTATGTTGGCATTCATTATCTGGAATTATTCAAAGCATAGGTAACCAAAAAACATACAACTTCAGTTTTTTAAATGATAAAAAATCTGTGAAACATAAAGTAGGCACACACAAGTACTATTATCCTCCACTTCCACAAAACATGAAGCAAACTGCTAACACCAAAACCCACCATTTATGAACAAGATGCTGACCCTATCACATCTTCACGTTTGAAATCATTATATTCAGCATTTAACACTAGTCACTAACAGCTAACCATATTAATCTGTTTTACTGTAGAACCACAGAGTTTCTAGGATAAAACCAGGTGAGGGCTGCAGACTCAGAGTAGGACGGAACCTACCCTACTCCCCAGAGTTTATAAATCAGCTTCCTGGAAAATATACTTTTGTGCTGTTATAACCACAAAAGATTTGGAAGCAATCTACAGGCAATCTTAATGTGTTAGGTTTTTTTTTTCATTTTATATATTCCAGATAAAAGTAATGATTTTACCTTTCTTATACTTAAATAATACTAGCATCAGACTCCGAATTGCTTTTAACAGTGACTGTAAAAATGCAAATTATTTACATGACTTCACAGTGACTGCACACTACTGGCATTCAACGCAGTATCTTCCAGAATTCTCCTTTGCCTCAATAGTTATTGTCAAGGGACAGTCAGATCTCAAACAACGATATCAAAGTGCCACTGGGAAAGGTTTAGTTTCAAGGAATAGAAGTGGTCCCTGCATTGGCACACCTGGCACTGGCAGCAATTCAGAGTCCAAAATCTCTGTGGTTTCCTGCCAAGACATTTCATTGCTTCCATGTTTTAAGGTTCTGTTCTTCATTTAAAATCATACAGAATGCTGAAACATAGTGGGAACCTAACTTCTCAAAGGCACATCCCTTTACACACTTTGCATTAATAAACCTGAATTCCAAACCATATTACAGACAGGCAGCATCCAAAGAAACCCGTACACAGTCACCTAAATGACAAGGATATTAAACGGAGGTAACAAAACTTGTTCAAATTTGACTCCACATAGCATTAACGAAATGCAAAAATAAAGCCATAACATGCACTCCTGTAAACAAATCAGTCATGAATCAAAAGCAATGGTACTTAGGACATGCATATTACTATCAAAGCAATAAAGCGGCTAACTTCATTCTTGCCTTGTCTTCACTTAGGAAAGAATGAATTAGCTAAGGTAAGGCAAAAGTATATTTTGGCACACAAAGCAAAATCCCAGAAAATACAGTGGTTATAGTATCACCAGGTTAAAATAAGAATCCGAAGAATTCAGTGCAACTTGCAATTGCACGTTACAATTTGGAATGTCCTCATCTGCATTAGTAATTTGCTGTGTCTGAGATGAAAGAAAACCGTACTTATGAACAGGATCCGAACAATTCGTTGTTAGAAATACCAGGAACTGCTAACCAATTTATTTTTTTTATTTTTTTTTTTTTTAAGTCAGCTTTGAATTCAGTCTGTGACTGAAGCTAAACCTCCTGAAGTAAAGTGGGCAATGTGACTGTGTGCCGGTGGTCAGCAATGGTCTTACCCTACGTGACCAGAAGGGTCAGAATGGGTCCAGAGCGCTCTTACTATACCGTTCCAAAGCCACAGTACAAAGAAGTCCCTAAATTTGCCATTTCTACAAAAATTACCACCCTACAGAACTGAAAGCTTTGTCAGGATGATGTACAAGGATGAAAGGAATTGCTGTCTTCTGATACTACCAGAAATGACACTTGTACTTAAGTATCTTGATCAGGGTAAGGATTTTGAAATTAGTTGTTCCAATGCCTCAGCAGAGGAGAATCTTCTCAGGCTATTCTTTATAATACCCTTGTTTCCTCAGAAGCCCAACTTATTGCCATTACACAGCAGGGGCAGGGGGAGCACAGCTTTATATTCTACGCACAGTGTTCCAAGTACTAGCAAAGCAGGTGAGTTTTCAGCCTGCCTGTTACACATCTCTCAACATCTGTTTCGTTCGCATAAGAATTTGCCTTTGCTCAGCTCTTTCTTATCTGTTCTACTTGGCAGTTTTGCTCTAGTGTTCATCATCCCCTCCCCATCCCTCTGAAGAAGCCCTTTTTGTGTATCAAGTGACAAGCCAGCTCCAGCCACAGAGGAACTGCGCATTAATTGCATAGCTAAGAGACTACTGCAGAGCACAGCAGCCTAACCTAGGAGATGCACCAGCGTCTGCCAGCAGATGAAACCCAAACCACAGCATTACTAAGTGCACCTGAGGCATAAGAGTTTACTCTGCATTTTCTTACCCTGTGGAATAAAAAAAATACATCCATGAAATGAATGATGCACAAATATTGCTTGCACCAGCTTGTTCAGAGAAATATTTAACGCCATTAATCTTCAGCAACGTAACCCTTTTTATTCATTTTTTTTTAATCAACATTAAGTTGGAGTAAGTGATACTAAACCAGTACTGAAGCTTTAACGGAATGCAAACTGAAATAAGAAAGACGTTATGTTCAGGCTCTGCAGCTGTCAAATAAAACTAATTAAACAACCCAGGCTGCACAAAGGAAATAAAACACAAAGGCATTTTGAAAAACACTGGTTTAGTTTAGTTCAACTGAGAAAAGACAGAACAATCTCAAAAATCTCAGTTTCAGTGATGCAGATCATGTTCCTGCATGTGTGGCATTCTCTCTTATCAGCTGCAGACACATAATTGATACAAATATTGATCTGAGTCTGAAGGACATTATTTCCATTGTGCTAGTATGACGGATCATCAAAGCACTTGCCTGCAGGGCTCAGGGACATTGATCAGTAATGACAGCTCTTGGGGTTGCTCTGTAGCAGGAGGACAAACAGCAGCACAGAAATGCTCTGCCTTGTTAAAAATACATGAACTAAAATACTTAATCTAATTTCCACCATGAGAAAGGGATATTTTATAGCACTGTGACTACTAAGTGCTTTAATACAAGACTGTATTTATAAAACAGAAAAAGCAACCCAAATCTCTACCCTGTTACAATGCAGTAGTGTCAATTTTCTTCTGATGTATGTCTAACACAGGATGATACCATCAAAAATATCTAATGGGAATGCTGAACCAGGGTAATATGTTTATATTGAGCTGTTTTGCACTGAAATTGTCCTGATCTTTACTTGTACCTTCCACAAATTCTGCATTAATGATTCCAAGGGATTAGAAAGGGGTAATGCATTTTCCAGAGTTCGTGGAAATAGCAAATCTCTTTTCGTCTTGTCGCTTTGGAAAGCGGGTGTCAACAACAATGATCTTCACCAGGCAAAGCACCTCATTATCTATTCATTTAAGCTTAGAATTTGAAGAAAGATCCCTTTTTTTGATACCCGCCACTCAGAGATTTCATCACTTTATGTGCGCACAACTGCATGTGCTCTCTCATGCTCTCCTCTTTAATTTGAAAGGATATGATCTGGGGGAGAGTGGTGTGCCAGCTCACAAGAGTTCTCATTCAGAGACCTGCCTTACCGGCTCAGATAGAAATATGTTTGCTTACTGAAAGGACTGCTTTCTTCTTTCAATTTTTGAATACCAGATCTAGAGGCTGCTAACC
The DNA here is from genome assembly GCF_964211835.1 of Anser anser. Lineage (NCBI taxonomy): Eukaryota > Metazoa > Chordata > Aves > Anseriformes > Anatidae > Anser > Anser anser. Next base: position 9,683,305 of record NC_139732.1, read on the forward strand.
CTCCTTGCTCAAGTATTTGTCAATAAGATGCCAATTCAGTAAGTAACGCAACAGGACAGGCAGCTCACCTTTTGTCAAGTTAGTTGGGCATGTATTAGCTGAACAAACCCAGGAGAACATTCAGCAATGAGTCAGTTACCAAAGCTGGCACTCAAAAACTATATGGGCCACCTGCTCCCATGCTAACACTCAAATAGGAAGAATAGGTTATCAGCAGTGCATCGGTTTATACTTAAAAAATGACTAAAACCAAATGTTTTAAAAAGTTCTGAAAATCCACGGAATAATCTCATTTGTACAGTGTCTGGATAATTTCAATGCACAGCATTGTACAGTTTCCCATTTTTTATGATATAATTATTGGCCGAGTTATTGTTTGACTTCATTATATTCTACGAGATGTTTAAACTTTCATATTGCTTATGGCAAGACAGGGAGAAGAAATTCAAAGTACTGTTATGATATTGCAATTGATGTAATTTATCTCAGAGACAGACATGCTAGGCAAAGATTCACTTAAGGAAATAGCAGTGTTTACACAAAAAACACTGAGGTATTAACACAGGGTAACACTATCACTTTTGGAATAGTTACCCGACTCATTCTACAAAAAAAAAATCTGAGAAGTCTGTAAACACACATTTTAGGGACATCGTAAGACATAATTCTAGACAATTAGAAGCCCAAAGTGCATTTTACCATAGAAACATAGCTTTCATGAGGACAGTATTTCTTTTTTATAGCCATAAACAGTTTCAAAATACTTAAGTGTTTACGCATATCATACCTAGACACAGAAACACTAACAAACTTTACATGTTACTCTACTGAGGAGTTAAAACAACTTCTCATTTTCCTGTTATTTGCTGAGTTTCTTCCATAGGAAGCTATACTGTGACCATCTTAACCAATATTACACTACATCACCAAATTCTCTTAATTCTTTCTCAATAGGGAAATAAGTGACTGGCTTTCAGATTAGCCTGCATCTTACACTGGTATCCTGCCTGGGCAATCAGTAAGGAAATTAATAGCAAAGATGATTAGAACTTTATCTGAACAGTAAGGACTTGCCTATTGCATCTCCTTCCATTCTGTCTTTGCGAGGATAACCACCAACCTGCTTTTGGTAAGAAGAGGTGGAAATATTTTTTTTTTTAGCTTATGCAATATCACCAAATTAACAACAGATGCCTCACCTTATTCCCCTCAACAGCATGCTAAAACAAGAGATACAGATGAGATTTCATATTAGCAATGTGACGGTAAAAACTTTGCACAGACTCAACAATTAGCATAATACAAGTATCACGCAAAAGAAACTCACAGTTAAAAAGTTTAAATTACTTTTTTGATTTAAGGTTGAAGTATCAAAATGCAGTACAGCACCTAGACAACCTTCACTCAGTCTTGTAATGATGTCATATTAACCCCAATATCGCAGCACTTTAGTGCTTGTGGTCCCAGATAAAACTGAACTTTAAGCTTCATGTTGACTAAACAAGCAGAGTAAGGAAACAGTGTGAGCAAGAGAGCTGGAATCCAGCATTCAGCATGGCGTAATGTGCATTCTCTTTGAGAACAATGTGTTGTTTTTCAGCATTATCACTTCCATCTCCTTTTGAAATGGATCAAAAATTTTTGACATGACAATATTATGAAATCTGTAGAATTCAAATGCTATCTTCATTCTTTGGAAATCTTTCCTTTGAAAAAACTGACAGGCCTGCAAGTGTCATAAAATGCAACCCTACCACTTAGTTTTAGCACCAACTAAAACACTTGCCTGACTGCCAGAGCACTGACAACAGCAGTTAGAACATAGCGCTTGTGATAGAAATCAAACTACGGACAATCCAACCTCACCTTCTACTTACTTATTACAAGGCCAGCCCAAATGGGCTAACCATCTAACTGCAGACCCTTCGGGGTGGAATTCAGTTGCTTAAGAGCCTATCAACCACAATGACACTTAAGCTGCCCTGGGGTGTCCAATCTGACCTCCACCCACCGCTCTTTAAGGGCGTTGTCTCCTTCAAGCACTGTGTCATACCTAACAGGCTTGCAGAGATCTCTGATATTACCCAGCGCCTCAAACAGCGCTAGGGAAAAGCTGTCGGTTTTTGTTTTGTACTTCGATTCACAGCTAAAAGCTTATCCTACCTAAACCCACTCCAAGCATATGTAACTGCACAGTAGTGCACCCTCCTCAACCACTGGAGCAGTTCCAATTTTTTGCTGCCATCTGATTACCACTGAGTTCTATGGTTTTCTTGGCAACACTGCCACAGCACCTCACAGATACAGAAGTTAAGATAAAGTGTAAAGGAGTCCAGCTCTCCAAATTCACACAGGGAACTATTCTGTTTGTTAGCTGGCCACGGAGAGAATCTTTACTTACTTTTGATACTTTCTTCTTGGAGCCATCGGTGCTTTCTGCTTCTTCGTGTTCCTTAACACCCTGGGTAAGGTTTGTGTAGTTGACCAACTTGCCAAGCAGAGATGACACTTTTGGTCGTATATCGAGTTCTTCCTGTGGAAGAAGGCAACAAGTCAGCTTCTGCGAGTCACAGCATTTGTGGAGAGTAGGTGGGGTCATGCCTTCCTTGGCATGCCTGAGGTTGCCAAGGAACACACCAGTGAAATCAACAAGGGAAAAATGGAATATTTCATCGTGCATGAACCACTGAGGAGAGGACTTATTTCTGAAATGAGGGCAACTCTGACAGGAAAAGGCCGTGGCAACAGGTATGCACTGAATGCATCCTTCTCCTTACGTGCTGGAAAACACAAATTACAGCAATAAAGCAGAACTTTGAGCTTCAGGACTATACAAAAATGAACATGTGCCTTGCATGAATCTCTAACATCAATGTACAACAACAGACAGTTTTAAAAGATTCGTTTCCAAATAAGCCAGCAGTCTAATGATTGAAGTCCAATCGTTGCACGCACATGTGTATTCTGATCACTTTATTACACTTTTCAAGCTATGTAATCTAATTCATGTGGAACTAGATAAAAAAATCCCAGAAGCCACATGTATAGAGCCTCACAGTTTTACATTCTTCCCATCCAACCTCTGCTTCTGAAAGTAATTTCAAGAACAAATCAGTGGCTTCCCCATGCAATCAAATACTTTCCTCAGACAAAGAAGGAAAAAGAAAAAAAAAAAAGAAAAGCTGCAGCTCACTGAAACAGCTAGCCTGCAAAGAAACAAAAGTAGGACAAAGTCATTCTCTTCCCCTTTCTCTGTGAAACTGAAATGCCTTACATGTCTAATTGCACAATAAGTAATGCATGGCAAAGAGAAACAACTTTCTACATAGAAAATCAAAGCTGATTATGAAAGATTTCACTGTCTGAAGTTTTACCATATCTTCATGTATTGTCATGAACGGTTCCTGGGAGGATTAATGCTTTGCAGCTGATGCAGAAACTGACCCCAAACAGTAAAAAGGTAATGCCATGAGCTAAGCATCCCTTTTCTTATTCTCTCCACAAATCTCATCTATGAAACCTACATTTCCCATCTTCAAAAACCCGGTTATGATTCCAGTCCAGGAAGAGGTTGGAGTAACGTGCTCCCCATTCAGCTGAGCAGCATAGCCTTTGGGATGTTACCTGCTCCTCCTCCTCTTTAGCACTACAGAAACAGCCTGCAGCACTGGTGTGGTACTGTGCTACTGCTTAGGAAGGAGGCAGGCATGTAAGTAGCAGCAGTCACTAATTCCACAAATGGCAGACTAACCATGATCTGCAAACCAGTTTATCCTGGTCATGGAATCACCGTGCCTTGGAGGAAGGAGACATTGGAGCTGGGAGCGTGCTTCCAAGTCTTTAGCTCAAGCACACTGCCATGCAAACACTTTTGTAGGCATTCCAGGGGGAATTGCTATCTAGCAGGCTAATTATATGTGTCAGGCTCTATGCCACACAGCTGGACTTTGCAGCAGCCAGCCTGGCTGGGTGTAGTTAACCAGGATCACTGGGAAGCAGTAACTCAGGAGCCCAGCTGGAAAGCAGCTGCAGAGGCATGCATAAACCCTCCGCACCACTCCCCAGAACCTAAGCTTCTGAAAACATTTTTTAGAAGCATGGTCTTAGCACACCGTGAGATATTTTCACTTAATGCAGCGCCAGCAAAATGAGGAGGATTCTGCTGGACTTGATGTGGGTCCAGATAGCCTCCTGCATAAGAGTCTGGTCCTCCTCACTTCTGCGTGGAACCAGTCACCTCTCTCTGCCCCACAGTATCTGAGCTATTCCATCACACAGAACGTCCCACCATTACCTCAGACAGCAAATGCATACCTACAACCACAAGTGGTGAAGAAATCCCTATTACTGATATACTGCAGGTATAATACAGGACATCCAGGCTAATTTGGGTACCTGAATTTAGGCACTCTCCTGCAGGACAACGCAGTGCTTCTCAACACGGCAAATCTGCCAAGGCTCACTTTCCACACTGCTCAGCCCACAGTGCCACAGCTTCACTATTTAAATTCCTCAAGTCACCTCTGGTACCATTATACTTTACTACGTTATAGACTTACCCTTAAACACACTGACAGGTTTTTAGATACCAGACTCCCATTCAGTGAGTTAGGTACCAATCCACCTGGATCTTTGCAATGCTCTATCTTCCACAGAATGATAAATAATACACATTCAATCCCTCCCAGCTCAGAAGATCACAAATCACATCAAAAGTCTGAAAAACACTTAGAAATTACCTCAAACAAGGCCAGATTTCTGTCATAGTAATCACCTCCCTTGCCAGCTTCTGAACTGTTGAGGAAAGGACTGTTTTCTTTATGGTTGCCATGACCTGCAAAGAAAAACGAAGATTTTGGTAAAAACAGAGAGAAATCCCAAGGAAACTTTGTAACCTTGACAAAAATAATCCACAGGGAATAAGCTTGTTTGTTCAACCGAATCTGTTTTTTTTGGTATCTAAAGTTATTCCACGATATCGGTATCAGAGACGTGACTCTGACAGGGGAGGTTTCACTCTTTCTATTCCTGTTTTCATCAAAGCAGACTAACAAGTCACTGCAAAGCAAAACATACAAGTAGGGTCCCAGCTAACCCCCAGCTGTGCCTTTGTTCTCTAATGTTTCCTTAGATGACTATTCCTTTCACAGAACTTCGAGAAGTCAAGATACAGTTCTTCTGCACCCGGAAATCTCTCCTAACGCTGAGAGTAACTTGTGAGCAGCATGTCCAAACAGATCAGGTCAATCTAATAAGACTGAACAATTCAAAAACTAGACTCTGTTGTTACAATACCGGAAAATATCAAACAAAAAGCTCCTCCACCCCCCTGCCCACTAAGTCCTAGACATCAAACCACACTGACTTCATGAAGCCTTACCACTTATTTTGTTTTGAACAGACCGTGCATTCTTCAGACTCCTCTTGTGCTTTTAAATTAAAACCTAACATCAGATACAGTAAAAGCAAAACATTCACATATGCAACAAACCACAAAAAGATAATGTGGGAGATCAGAACTTTCTTTAAAAAAGTATAAATTTAAAAATTAAAAAGGACACTATAGTACAAAATGATCTCTGCCAAAAGAATAATAAAATAAATTTAAGAAAATTTAAAATGAAGTTGATTCCAGTAATCAGAAGCTCTCTGACATGTGGCTCCCATTATAGTCTGCTTGACAAACAACAATTCCTTTCAGTTCCTTTCTTTTGCTTATAACTCTTCACTCCCTGCTCTTTCAGCCAACAGAAATTAAAGAGATTTCCAAAAGTATCTCCTTAAGAGAAGGTCAATCCAAGGAATACTCTTTCTATTTACCAAGAAAAAAAAGTAACCACTAAAGAAATTGAAAATGAAAGGAAAAACAGATTATCTCAAATAAAAAGATGACAAGTTAAAGAAGCCTCGTACGCTGACTATGTAAAAAGCACAAGATTAAATAGATGGATTTTGGGGTGCATATTTTCACTGATTAAAGTAATCAATTCAACAATGCTATGCTAAATTATTTTAATACCATGAAAGCGTAATTATTTCTGCATTGTGAGATCTGAATCAACTTACAAAATTAACATGGCAGGCAAGTAGAAGACTCCTCCCCTACACACACAGATCAGCATATACCCCACCGTTACCAACATTATTGTTTCTAGCAAAATAATATGAGAAATTTTAGTGCTATTCTCACTGAAGGGAAGCAACGCATGTGAAGAAGCACTATTTGCTGGAAATTGCTCGCAGGTGCTTTGAGCAAAACTGGTAGGGAAAAACTCACAAACAACAGATGTCTTTGTAAGTTTCTGGAAGTAATCACTTAGCAGACTGAAAACATTGGTAGACAGCAGTCAGCTGTTTTTACATGCCTACTGCTCTTCTCACTGCTCTAAGGATTATCACCAAAATGTGGATTAGCAGCTGCCTTGCACTTGTCTCTCAGCCTATTTGCTGACCCTACCTACATGTAAGGGATGTTCACATTGCTGTATATTGTCAAACTTTTGCATGACTAGGAAAAAATATCTCTAGGTTTAGCAACACAATCAAAATAACATGTTTATCAATTTAAATAAAGACAAATACTTACTAAACAAACGGTAAGAACTACTTGCTTTCTGTATACATTAGGTCTTTCATTGGCAGAGGGATTGTACTAGACCAATTTTATTGTAGTACATATTGCTTGCTATTCTGCAGTCCATTCTATTCTATTTTGGTCAAAGTACATTTGCAAGTCTTGCGGAGGAAATAGAGTCATCTGCCATAGATTTTACTTATGAAATTGAAAATAGGTGGGGTCTGTTTGACCACGAAAATTGAAAACTTTGGTCTGTGCAGTATCTCCTCATTACACCTACCAAATGTAGCAGGGTCACAATTCATGTTATTTTGTTTTCTTATCTCCTATATACTTGCTTTGATAATTCAAAGTTTAAAAAAGTGTCAAACAATGATTTTTAAATTAATTCTTTGCTGTTGTAATTTTCTTTGTTCTTAGCTTATAGAAGCAGTTTACCACCACTTCAAAAAAAAAGTATAGTGGGTGTTCCCATTATTTGTAATGCTTACACAATCTCTTTTTATGTATAAAATCACACTGTTCTCAAGATAACTCATACATCCGATCCCAGATTTTTATAGAAGATGACAATTGCTTTGCTCTTTCAAAATGCCAAGCCTCTCATTACTGTCATCAGTGTAACTTGCCCTTGGTTAAGAAACAATACGTCATACCTTCTCCCTAAGCCTGACACAAAGACAGTGACTTAAGATCAATCAAGATAAGTCGCATTATTTTTTAGATGCATCTTCGTTTTACTGCAGTACATTTTTCATCACTGGTCTCTTCAAAAGCTCTCTGTCCTTCTCAGAAAGAGCGCGTGGCTCCTCTCTCAGTCACCATTTGCATTTTCCAGTATCACCAAATTCCTTCCCATTGGCTTTCCTTCTGAATTTAAGTCCTTGGTGTGCTTGCTCTATACATCTTCCTGCACACAGGAAGCTCAAACAAAGCTAACTGCAAAAGAAAATCAGCAACACTAGTGACTGGAATTAGAGCTTTGTTTTTGCAATTGCTAGGGCACGCTTTTCTCTCTATAGAAAAGTTCAGATGATAGAGAGATACAGCTGGCTTTTTACCACTTTCACAGCACTAGCTCCATTATCCTGGAAATACATACAGATTATGGATTACTTCCAACTATACAAAGTAATAGTGAATTTTCAAACTCCATGATTCTACCAATCCAACAAAATGCCACATTAAACTCCCTCTCAAACACTGGTCACTTACACTCCACTGCTTGGCATTGTAAGTTTACATTCAAGTTCTTTCAAAGAACATATTTTAGTTTCACCAGTACGTGGATCTGGGTGCTACAGAGGCGCGTCCTGCATCAAAAGAAGTATTACGCTGAATAGTTTAAAATAGTTAATGAAATGATAGCCAAAATCACCTTCACTACAGTTGTATGTTTGGTGTAATCTCTACTTTTCATACATGTTGGAAAAAAACACCAAGGTATTAACCTAATCTTCTCTATTTCTATATCCTGTTCCCAATTTCAGGAATAAAACCTACGGTGGATGACTCTGTTTGCTCAACAAGAATCGCACAAGAATCAACAAGTGACCACACTACAACAGAACAGAGTACAGCACAGCATGACACATCTTGCAATAAATATTTGTACGGTATATTCTGTCTGCCAATGAGCAACACCAGCATCTTCACACAGACTTACTTGAACAGGAAGAGCTTGTTATCTCCATCAGTTTTGGAAGAGTGCAGAGGTGACCTCGAAAAGATACTCTGGGGAATTCTCGCCCCAGCTTCTCGTGAGGATAGTTTACACTCTGAAGCATGAAGTCTCCTGGGCGAGCACCATCTCGTGACATGGGCACAGTTTTCCGCATTCTTAGTTATCAGGCCTTTGGTCTTGGACAGTAGCTATGTGATGTTAGTTTTCATGATGCAAGATTGTTTTGCAAGGAACATTTCATAAAGAGGGAGCTATATACTCTGCAACAGAGAATAATTTATTTGCCTTAGTCCCTAATTAATCTCAATTTGTGAGATAGGAAAGCTGTATGCCAAGCAGGCTAATGTTTCCTCCTTGCTTGTTTCACTGCTTCCCAGTCTTCATTATGTTTCAATAATTAAGGGTTCTTAATTATTAAGTTATTAATAATAACTTCTCTATGCTGCCAATTCTCTTCCAAACCAAATAATTCTATTTACAGCCACCATTACAATTATACAGTATGGCTAAAATCTCCAGCATAGGTCCCTGCACTTTTTAAAGCTCCCCTGCTCAGGTACAGACACAGGTCTAGAGAACAACATTCATTGTGTGGATCAACTGTGTTCCATAAAACAGCAAAGATGCTCTGTGGAACACCACCTAAACATCCCAAGGTGTGCATATATGGAAACGTGCAAACACACAAGCCCAGGAGATAGGATAAAATGATAAATGCATGTCCAAACCTTTACCTTGCTTTTATCTTATTGCCAGGAAAAAACACGGTAGCAAAACTGTACCAGATAGTCTGTGGACTGGTTGTACTGTGTTCTTCTCCAAAAAGTTTAGGTTGTCTTTAGTAAAAGCAAAAAGACTAGGAACAGAGGACAGTGTTCACATAACTGCTTTCTTTTTGGAAGGTGGTTAGGCTAGAGAGCCAGTTCCCCTACTAGAGCACTGTGTGTGCAAGCCTTCCGTGCAAGCCGTCGTGTTTTCTTTGGTGAGGGATGAACACCAGAAATCAGGGAAAATTACAGACAAAACACCTACTTTAAAACAACTATAAGAAAGCCAGATTAGTGAGGATAAATGAAAGCTGAACAATTAGGCACTGCACAACTATTGTAAAGGCAGACCAGGAAGCTTTGCAGTGATAAGGTGTACTCAGCCAGAGTAGGACGATAATCATCCGTGGGAGAAGCCGGCAGGAGTGACTGCGTGACTCGACCTGTCGAGGTTTTGTTCCCTATCATCAGTTTCTGAACTCCCTTAAAGAAAACTACCACTCCCGTACTTCATCACGCTCAGTTAAATAAGTAGAAATTAGTACATCTTAAAACACCCTCAGATCTTTCCATTTGGACATGACTAAGCCAGATACTCACTAGTTCTTAGGGAGGCTTTACCGACGTGACACGTTAAGGCGTGCTGAAGGCATGGATGGACAGGGTCTGACTAGCTTTCGTCTAGCCAGCACCAATAACAGGAAAAATATAGTAATGCAAATTAAGCTGCAGTTAGGCTTAAAATGTTAAAAAAGGATTCCCAAGAGGGCTGTATTTTGATACAGCCTCTGATGATGATGATACGCAGCATTCCTGCAGCTCCCTGCCTGAGATATCGAGACCTAAACCTTAACTACATCCCTTCCACTCAGGGACAGAGCTCTGAGCAGAGATTCATTAGAAAACCAGACATTCAAAGAAATCTTGTGGGGAGGGTCACAGGGTTAACTGAATTTCTGGAGCGGTGTAGGAACTAATGTCTTCTTTGTAATTGCACTATGCATGCACAGCCTCCCGCGTGCACACCACAGTAAAAATATTTTTGTAATGAAATCGGCTGCAAAGCAGCTAGCACCACGTTTTACAAGCATCACTGGTCACAAAGCCTGTGACAGTGAGGGACAGGCTGAGAGGTTTTCATGCACATTAAAAATAAATAAATGTAACTTAATCTAAGATTTAATAAAATTTTACAAATATTTTTAATATTCCATCATATTTTAATATTCCATCTACAAATGACACTGGAATTGAAGATTAAAAGGTAGAGTGTCTAACCCTGCAGCTGCTGAGGGATTCCTTTAACCTAATTTCAGCTCTCTGAGCAGTAGGCAGTTATGTTCAACTGATCGTGTCGGCTTGCTCTTCAGTCAGAAAGAAATGGCTGAATTAGCAGATCCCTGCAGTACATCTCCTGTACACACATCTTGGCATGCTGAAAATTACACTGCTACAGAGAACCTAACTTAAATAAAAACCTAATTTATAGATTGAAGATATGCAAAGCTGATCCCCCAGCAGAAAACACATTCGTTCTGTTTGGATGATCCATTTTGGCTTTTCTAGATTTTTTTGTGTCAGGATCCTCCACAAACTTCTACAGAACTGATCATCAGGCCAGAACTCAGTTTGTGTTTTTGCCCGCAAAATAAAATAAGTTTGCTAGACTTACTGTTCTCACAAGACCTGGAAGCAAATGAATACACACAAGACAGATATCCTACAGCAGAAAAAGTTACAGGAACAATGGGATCGATGCAAACATTATTTTCAGGTCAAATATTTCTTTCTTGCAGAACCAAATAGTTTCATTAGTCAACACGTTTTAATGAAGACATCTGTTCACAGCCTTAAGGATCAAATTTTAACACAAAAAGCTGCCAGAGCCCATTTTCATTATACTTTGGGGTTTGTTTGGTTTTTTTGTTTGTTTGCTTGTTTTTACAAAAAGGAACTGTTGTAACACAGTTTTTTGACAAAGCACTGTCCAGATGGTAATAGTGATAATACTTTTCCAAACACTTGCATCTAAAGATAAAAGTTGGTTCCCTTGAAAAGGCTGTGCAGTGTTCAGATAGCATTCTTTGCAGAGACAGAAAAGTTTTGCAGAACTGAGTATTGCTGAAGAACAGAAAGCCCTAAATAAATTTCTTGGCCTTTCCTAGTACTTCAAGAACCCTGATATCTCCACATTTGGCATCAAAGCATTCAAGAGTATTGTTGATGTGTATCAAGAGACCACCATGTTTATATAACCTAAGAAAAACACAGATGACAGCACTTCAAATACATTCTAAATCTATTTATGTTCTTTACTTATGTGACCCCTCACATGGGCTCAACAAAACTTCTGCTCTTAGGACTGTCATGAAACCTCCTTCTTAGTGAATTTGGGAAACTATAACAAATTATTCAACTTACAATTATATTTTTTTTGCAGAGATTATAACCCATAAGTTTCATAAATAAAATTCAGATACGGGTTCTTTTCTTGAATTACTCATGTTCAACTACTTAGCAAAAATCCTAATCCATTGTTAGATATAGTCCAAAGAGATCTTATTCAAAATAATAGTAATAAGGACAGCCTATTAAAAATGTTTGTTTCTCCACGGACAGCACACAGCTAGCCAGAAACAAGAAACATTTTTGAAATAAAAATTCTGATTATAAACTAATTCACTGAAGCAGCACAGGCAGCTCACATCACAAATCTGATAAGGAATATTAATTTATTTGCGCTTTAGCTACAAAGTAACCAATATTATCTGAAGGATTTTTTTAATGTAAAAAAAAAATCAAAAGATCACTTTGTAATATTTAGCTTTTAATATATAGCTTTTTAGTATATATTTAATATTTAGCTTAAGTTTTTTCAAAACTGAAAATGAGAATTTCATTGTTTTGCAAAAGCAAAAGGTTTACAGTGACCTTCACAGCTCAAAAAAAAAAAAACTCAAAGTATTTTGAAAACCTTGTTAAGTTTTCCGTTGTTCTTTTATTGTTTGTTTCTATGTGTTGTTGTTTTGTCTGGGTTTCTTTTCTGTTCATTTTTTCCTTTTTGAGTAGGAGTACGTTTACATCAGAAATAGGAGAAACTGGAAATAAATGGCATTGTATCAAGTGAGAAAAAAATCATTCAGACTACAAAGCAGGCGTTGGCAGTGAAATAACTGAGAACTGTTAATGCCAGTTCACTTAAGACCTTGGACTACTGAGTCGATTTTCACTGTAGGTGGCAGAAAGCACGAGCCATAAATCCCAGGCTGTCCCAGTATTTTATGAAAATAAAGGCAAAAGGCACACTAGGTACCAAACCATGCAACAGTAAGTTGCGTGAGAGAAGAGAAAAGCAGAATGAACGGGCAGATCCATGATTTTTACCTGGACAGCTTTTAGGCAGCAAAAAGATCCTCTGTACTTTAAACACAGGCTCAAACTATCACTGCTACACTGACAGCACTGAGTTCCCACATACCACAGCCAGACACACGCTTCCATCAAAAAACACAGCTTAAGGACAAACTACTGACATTGATGGGGATTTTAAAAACATAAGACGCTCATTCACCATTTTAAGACTAACACCTAACATTATTTACTTCACTGTGGATTACCACTGTCATTAAAATTTTGCGTTTACTGGATTTTACCGAACAAGTAAAGCGTGTTTCTTTGGCACTACTCTGCAGATACCATGTACACGCTTACAGTCAGCAACAGCTTTGGCATCTGCAAAAGCTACACAAAGCATAGTTTTACCAAAATAAAATTCCATACTGTTGATAATATATTAATTCCTCTAAAACACCTCAGAGTTCTGAAGGCTGCATTTGTTTGTGTTCTGCATTAAAGAAACAGCCAAAGCTTTCCCAGACAACCCATATAACAGTTTGGTTGTAGCAGAGTAAAGAATTAGATGTAGAGTTAAGCAGAGATCTTTGATTTCTCCCTAAATAAACATCCATGAAGTTGCTATCAGACTTTCACTGTACTTTACAAAACTACATTAGGGAACAGCTTTACCAAACAAGTTGACTGATACTACACAACTCAGAGGATTTAGCAATTTAATAATAATAACCCTGTTTCAGAAAATGCAATGATTTTTTTACTCCTCAGTAAAAATACACTGATAGCTTCAGAACAGTGTAATCCTTTGTGGATATTAACATCAACGTGAAGTACTTACCCTTCAGCAGTAACTCTTTGCCATTTGCAGTAATTTGGTTTACCATTATTCTTCCTTCTGCTCTTAGCACATGCTCTAGTAAATGCCTTCTCTGTGAAGTCCTAAGGATCAGACAAGTTTAATATCATATTCCCAAAAGAACCTTTCCTACCTCTGACAAACTGCTGGCTGCAGTGCTCTGTGGGACTGATCTCTTTCAGGAAGCAAAAGGGTTTCTTAGAGAAAGCTAAGGCAACATTGATAGACTCCTGGCATTAAAATCCTTTCAACACTGAGAAAATATACAAATGTCAAGTTCTTACTGAAAATGCTGTTCGTGAAATCCGAATCCAGCCACATCTAAGAGGCACTTGGCCAGCTGTTTGCACACTTACTCAGAAGAGTGTTTGCCACAAATCTGCTGCTCACTGAGTGCGGAATCAGACAGCATTTTAAAGCTGCTAATGCCATGAAGAGTATGGCTCTGCGACGTTTGCCCTCCAGGCACTTCAAGTGAAAACAGTGATGTATTTCTTTCCATCTTCAATATTTTTTTACTATGATTACCCATTAGTGGATGAATCATATGAAAGATCACACACATGCACACGAAGCATCTGTATGATGAAATGGAGGTTTATATAAGATACAGAAGCAGATATCAACTTAATGATTCTAAGTAGTTCATAATTACCAGAACGCTATACGTTCTGCTTGTTTATAAGGAGGTCCTTAAATCACACACACCACACTGAAACTATATCTACATTACCCAGTAGCTGTAACCACCAAGAATGCCTCGGCGATTAAAAATGCCAAGTCACTTTTGAGAAATGGATTTAGGAACTCACATTGCTTAAGAGCTTTCATAATATAACTCTTCATCGCCAGCTGAAAAACACTATAAAAACAACCTTTGTACTTCACTGTAATCCACTTCAGAGGTTCTTTCATGTGGAACAACTCCAAATCGTTTCTCACGACTATCCTCCCTGAAACTCAGTCCCCTCACATGCATGAAGGCATCTCAGATAAGACACGCCCTGTGTCAAAACATAGGAAGAATCATTTTAGAATTTTCCCTGCAGAAAAACATTCTCAATTTCTCAGAAAGGCACCAAGCTACGTCTACGAGTCTGGCATACAGATTCCATGTGATATTCAATTCACTTCTCTCTCTGATATCAAAAAAGGGAAACGATTTCCAGCCCTGTACCCATTCAGCTAAGCATGTCTGTGCAGTAAGAAAGATGAACATACGTTAGAAAGAAAACATACCAAGAATAAAAGACAACTGTATAAGCACAAGCCACTGAGTAAGAACAAGCAGCTGGGAACAGTGACCATTGAGTCAGTATTGTCACCAGCTCAAAAAATGTCCTACAGAGAGCAAGTAGAACTGGAGGAGATGTAAGCAAGAGTGCTAAATATCTCCAGACATACAGAAAGTAACTGAAAAAAGGTTTAAATTAAAGGTTTAAATTACTTTGAGAATTTCAATGTATGTACACATTACACACTACATACTACACAATGTATGTAACAGACATTTACTATCCATTCCTGGAAGACAGTGAGAAGACATCTATTTTATCTGTCAGTTTATTGTGAACCCCTGAATGCTTTATTTGTTGTCAGTTAACTCATACAGAAAGTGGAAACTATTAGATTTTTCTTGCATTTGTGTAGGACTTTGTTCCATGTGATAACAGAGCATGCCAGAGACTTTTTTTTTTTAACTAAGGGAAAGAAAAAAAGGAGAAAGACAAAAAAGACCTAAGCATGTATATGCTCCAAGGATGAAGAGTCGATCTTTCAGTGTGAAGTGCTACAAACATCCAAAACTCACTTGCAACTGTGGTCACATTACTTAAAGAACTCTGAAAACATCAAATTCAGCCTGAGACTTTCTAAACAAAGGAAGTCACTCCATCCCAAACAAAATTTCACAGGGTGGAGAGCACTCTGGCATTGCACATATGATAACACAGAGGATAAATAACAAACCATGTTCAAACACACAATTATAAAGAGCTCACAGGTCTTCCAAAATAGCACAACATATTGCACACTGTGTAATGCAGCACAGAGCAAGACAAAGCCAGATACCTGGAAAAGCCACAGTGGCTTTTATCATCATTTTACAGAAAGTCCATCAGTTTGCAAGAGCATCAGCGCAAAATAAGAACAGCGTGTAGCTCACCGAAACTCTTCATGTGGCAACAGGTAACATGGGATCACTTCGCTTCTGCTCCACTGGTCAGGAATTAAATAAAGCACATGCAACAGAAGGTAAGTCAGAGGAAGCTCAGGGACATCTAACAGTGAGCTTAGCCTACCTGCCAAACACGTGCTTCCACCACAAAAGACAGGATACAGTGTCTTCAAAAGGGCAAGGGCAAAGCACCACCATTAAAATTATTCTCTGCGTGTTGCCTTCAGTTAAAGCTTTAAAGCTCCCTGTATGTACACTAAAGGGCACTGTACAAAAAGGCAGATAATCATCCCGCCGTCTGGTTAGACAGCATTGGGATGTAGCAAATAAAGCTCAGCTAGTCTTCCTGACATGTTCAGCTGCAATGCCCCTGAAACTAATCCATGACATCGCCACCACATCCTCTGGGACATATAGCCACATCAAAAGTAAATGGTTTGTTTCTGCTGGGGTAACGTAACTTGGATTTAAGTTACATCCATGCAGGAACTGAATTTGGCTAAGGTTGGCAAGGTTTTGCTGATGATGCTCTAGAAACAGCTCTGCTCTAGAGATCATGTCCCAGTACACAGTACAAAATACAAATTATGAATGTAGGGAAAGGAAGGGATCCTGGAGGGAGGCGATAGAATACCCTAAACCAGTTTTGGTGCTGAACACTTCATATCATACAACAACAGTCTGGACAGTGACAAACGGAACAGAAAAAAAGCAGAAAATATTTGTGAGCAGTAAGTTCTGAAATGAGACTAGCAAATCGATTAGGGAACCCCTACTTTTATCCTATGCATCAAGTTTGAAAACAAACATATACTATAGCAACAGCAGCAAAAGGGAAGTCAGATATGTTACTTAGAGGTGAATTAGGACTGGAAAACTCCTGAATACAAAGGTAGAAAGCAGAAGAGAAACAGTAATGTGCTATTCTCCATCAGAGAGGGTGCAGCAGCTACACTGTCTTCTTGAATTGCTCCAAGTCCCAACCCAGACCTGACTTCCTCCATGAAAATCCAGAGGTGGACTTTGCACACAGTGATTAAGCTCAGGGCTGCTCAGCCTGCAAGCACGGACAGAGTCATGACACAAGGTAGCACTGCTATAGATAATTTTATGAAAAACAATTATACTCCAGGGCATAAAATTTGTGTTTTACTGCAGCAATCAGCAATTTAAAGTATGCAAAAGCACGTCTTAACAAGTTTCCTCTCCTTAGGAGTTACCCTAACTCAGCAGGTGGGCAGCTTCTAATGGCACACCAGAAGAATGCTTCTTTCCCTTTGACATGGAAGTGAAAGGCAAATGTTCACTCTATTGCCTCACCGTAAGGAGGTATCTGTGATGACTGGATGCTGTTCTAAACTCTCCAAACAAAAAATTGCTGGATACTGGAAGAGGAAAAATGAAGGATGGCAAATAAGCTGTAGAAAACAAATACAGTTTAATTCAGCGTAATTAGCTTGAACCTATACATAGTACTGCATGCCTCTGTCCGAAACAGCCTGCATCATCCCTCCTCTCCCAGGATCTTGTTATACAATCTCTGCTGCAGTTCCCTGTAAGCCAGCTTCCAACATCAGCTTGCAGCTTTGATCCTAATTTTCAAAGTGATCAATGGATTGCATCCTAGTTATATGACAGACCACGTGGCAGTCAATGAAAGAGCTGGGCTTCTAGAACACAGGTCACTCGGGAGGCAAATTAAGGGTTCTGGATTCAAGGGGATAGACCCATGGGGCACATTTCCAGGTGACATTAGGAGAAGCCAGAACCTGAATAGCTCTGGAAATGCTGTTATGGCATGCCCTAAGCAGACCAGCTTCTTGCCATTGCACTCTGACCACCAGGACAAAGCTGGGATGATGTCTGTCCTCTCGCTAGTACCGGCATCTTCTCCCTCACCTCTCCCCCCAGCTGCCCTGCACAGCCTGGCACTGGCCTTTCATCATCTGCTTAGCAAAATGCCATTTCACTTACATCTCCAACAAGTCTTAGGTTCCCTCCCATGAGCAAAGACAGCTAACTTGGCAGTTTTGCCAAGCGATCAACCTTCCCCATTCATCCATAAGCTAATGAATGGAGCCAAAGCTCTCTTTGGTCAATTAGTGCATTATCCTGCACATCTAACCCCACTTCTCTGTTCTACAGAGCAGAATGAAGATCAAAGGATGATTCAAAATATTCCACCAAGTACCTTTAATAGCAGCAAATATTTGGGAAAAAAATGTATTCCTAGCACTGTCCTAACCCACACCTCTGTTGCTCAGACATGAATTAAGACTGCTGGGGGGGAAAAAAAAAGTTTTATTTTTTCCAGGCCAAATCTAATACCTACCACAAAAAAAATACCCCTTTAACTCACGAACTTCTTTTTATGGCTCAAGAGACAGTTTGAGAGGGCCGCTCAGGACAAAGAGGCAGTTTGCAGCCTACAGAACAACCTCTGGATAGGTGTGCACTGGATGACAGAAGAGAGGGGACCTGTGCCACATAACAGCATGTAAGATGCTATCACATCCAAAATCCTGAAGAGAAGCTAACCACACATGGATTATAAGATCTGTATTTTTCCTGGTCACGTAGATATCTTATATTTAAAGACAACATATTTAATATATCTCAAATATTTGATATTGCTGATATTCTTGGTGTATGGGGTTGTTATTTTACATGCATAAAAAGAAGGTTTTGTTGGCTTTGCACTGACTACAGCAGCCAACATGAAAGATGCACAGTTCTCCATGTGTGACAAAAATCCAAGTATACTGAAAGAAATCATCCAAAGCAGCTCAGCTGAAAGAACAAAAGATAGTACTACTCACTACTAAAGGATCACTTGGCATCACTTAAGCAGATGCCTATTGAAAACACATACGTAAGAAAAGGGATTCACAAAATCAAACAGCAAAAATACTGAAACTTTCTTATCTGTGAAAATGCAAATCAGCTTAGTATAGTACGACATCCAAGATTTCTAATTCAAAGGTTAGTAAAGACAACACAATCATTCCTAAAAAGTAATTCCAGTAGACTTCAGATCATGTCTTAAAATGGTGCTTTTTTTTAATCCGTAGCTCATATAACAAAGTATTTCCAAAAACAAATGAAAAAAACTTTAACCAATGGGTTAAAGATAAAAAACCCTTGATCAAATAAGTCTTGCACCAGTGGATTGGTAATAGCAATTTTGCTGAAATGCAAAATCAGTCTGCATATTAAGTTATTTCTTACATTGTAGTCAAGAGCAGATGCAAATTTTTAACTTGGTCTTGGAAGGGAAAATCTCACCAAATGCAGCTTTGCTCTTTCTGTGGCACTGTGTGTCCCCCATTCTCTTACATGCACTTAAAAAGAAAGCACTGATCACCAAGAGCGATTTTCTTCCAAGTTTTTGTTCTTCTTCAACTTCAGTGAATGGCACTTACTGTGTTTGGCTACATTTCCTCCTCAATGAAGCTGCAAAGTTACTTTGTCATCATTCCACATGTAACTTTAGAGCAAAAGTCAAATTTAAACTTTACAGTTAAGAGCATGCGAAAACGTATTCCTTCATTTTGCTGTAGCCGGGGATGGGGAAAGAAAGGAAGCATCGCTATTTTCTTTAAGGAAGTGAAACGCTGCAGAAATTTGCAAGGGCAAATTGAATAAAAAACACAGATCAATTTTACTTGTCAGAGAGACAGGTACCACAAATACAATGGATGAAACCCAAAACCTGATTTGAATTCCTTTAGGAGAGTGCAGAAATTGAATCAAAGACAGAGCTCCAGCTTATTTAAAAAAAAAAATAAGAAAAAGAGCTTCACTGAGACTTAGTTTGAAGCTCATCAAGTCAAAAGGAGCAAGCATTTGCAGATGGAGTAAGATAGAAAATCCATGTCTTTTCATGTACAGCTGCTTAGCCTTCTGATACAGGTGTTCTCCTAAGCACAAAAAAGTCAGCGGCTACAAAAGACAGCTGGTGGCTTTTTTTTTTTTTTGGTATCTTCTCTTATTTTTTGCAACCTACAGACCCACATACAGCTACAGGAGTTGCCTTCAACTTACTTAGACACAGCCTTCGCTGAGCTTTTCCAAATAACTCAAATACCAAAGAACCCACAAAAAGGGCTATGTTTTTCTATATTTAGTTAAAGTCTCCTGGCAGCCGGCAGCTAACACCAAGGTCCCCTTAGTGCCGGACAGCTGCTGCCTCACCAGCTCTGTCTTAATCACGGCACTAGTTGGAGGTATGAGAGACACGCTTAACAGAATTAACAGTTCATGCAGTAATATGAACTTTTTTCTTTCCCTGGCAAGCATTTTTATGGATGAGTTAAACCTGACAAGACCACACGCTACTAAAAAAGATCAAGAAACTTGAGGTATCCGCCAGGGACTCCATGAAAACAAGTCACACCAGATCTCGCAGCAAGTCTCAGAAAAATGGTTTTGCTTTCAGGTTGCAATCTCCTTCCCCCACCCAAGTGTTATACACAGCTAATCATCTCACAAAGCACTTCTCCACTTTCATTTTTCACATTCCACATGCTTATCTTTCCTTATCGGAAGCAACAGTCCACTTATCTATGCACCTGTATACTGAAAAAGCATGCTGGAGTTTGGCACTGCTATTTGTGTTGTGCTAATTGCCAATTGCACAAGCAGAAAAAAATACTGGGCTCCACAAGGATAACAGTGCTGCTAAGACCCCTTTCAGGATCTGCATTTCCAATGATAATAATTGCTGTGTATCCTAATTATGTTTATAGTAGAGGATAATAACTCAGATGAAAGTATCTTGAAACCACCTTTAAATAAAAGGATCAAATACCGACATATTCAGCACTCATGGGACACCTTTAAAATCTCCAAATTCACACAGAGAGGGAAAAATGTGATGCAAAGCTGGGCAGAACAGGAAAAAAACACACCTTTCCTCATCAAAATACAATTAGATTGAATAAGATACAGGGAAATCTGTATCATTTTCATCAGACAATAGTGAACAAATCACCAGAGAAGACAGACGACTGATATTGGTGTATTTCTCTTCTCAAGTGACTTTTCTCCCAAACTGTTTTGAGTTCCTGCCTTGACTCCTCCCCAGGTCCCCTCTTGCATGACTTCTTTCTACAGTTTCGAGGCAACAGAAATAACACTGAAGATGCACGTGTTACAGAGATTATGCAAAAATATACTCCTATGTCTACTGTAACAGCATCATTTACCCACAGTGCTACTAGCACAAGTCCTGGTTTGAACTTAAGATAACCTAAAATATATTTGGACACGTATTTTTATCACTGCTATTTAGCTGCAATATCTAATTTGTTATTGACTAATTTTATCTTGTCTGGACTTTGCCAAAACATCTATGTACAAGAATCAAGAGCTTTGCAGAGGGATTTTTGAATGATTTATGTATCTCCATTAAAGGTATCTTTAGATATACTTTATGTAAGCTTCAATTCAACTCTTGCAAACAACTTAAAACCTTCACTATTCAGTTACCACATATTAAAAAGCAGTGACTTGGGAAGAAGTAAAAATTCACTGCTTTCCCAGCAGAACCTCCTTTATCCATCTTCTCCGGTTCAAAACCAGCCTATTAAAACTGACCAGCATAACCTGCTCCTGCACAAGGACACCGTACGTACCAACGCAGACTGTAAGCATGAGGAAAAGGTCTCAAGGCTAGTTAGAAAACTGTGGGCTGAAAGAAAGCCATGTGATAACTGGAACATAAGCAGAGCAATTCATTGGCAAAACCCAAGGGTGGCAGCTGACCAAAGTTGGTTAGTGACACCAAGCTGATTAGTGTCTCATTTCCACAAACAAAAGTCACAGGAGGATAAATAACTTCCCTTGGGCCACATGACACTGTTGCACTTTGGTTAACAGGGTGTGCAATCACTGTAAAGCTGAGATTCCTGTTAAAGCAAAGCGTATTTGTTTTTTTGTAGGGTTTTTAGCTACTATTCAGTCCCCCCTTCCCTTTTTTTTTTACCCTGTGTACCCAAGCTAACACGCTTGCGTTGTTTCAAAGACTGAAGAGATGCCAAATTCACATTTCTCATCCCTGTCAAACCATAAAGCAGGGTTCACGTGTTTGTCATAGGATCACAGGATAATTCTTTGTGCTTCTTTTTCTAAATGGAAGATGTCAAATTCTATTACAAATGCTGACCGTAGGAAGGACCTACTTTGAAGAAAAATGCTGGTTTTATTCACAAGCAAGCAGTGAAGCTATCTGGGAAGGGTGAATTGTTACACACTGACCAATATTGTCTTATGCAAGGGTTTGATGAGAAATTCTTATTGCAGAATGGCTTCACTTCTGTGTTGCTTAGGTGACACCACATCACTTAATATCCCAAATAACGCAGAACTCAGAGAAAAAGCATTCACAAACAAGACCATGAAAAAGGTTGGAGTAAAAAGGTCAGAGGGAAATGAGAATCCATCAGAACTGTAAGCTTAAGAGATTGTGCAAGGAGTATCTGAACAACAGATCTGCTTCTTTGCACACGGCTAGAGACCAGCTATAAGCAGTTATATTACCGTGATAAATCACAGGCTTGAAGGGCCATATCATTACTCACTCATTTTAACCCATCCCCAATCAACTGAGCAACCCAAAGAAGTCTTTAAATGTCTTGAAATAATGTTCTGAGTAGCAAGCCACTTAAAAATTTCCCTGAAGAAAATTCTGCAGTCCCTTATACTGACTGTGGCACTACTTGACTGCAGATAAAGACGGAACAATTGGCGTTGTTCGGGCAGCTCTGCATGCATTCTTGCAGTGCCAACATGAATCATGTGCACTTTGATGGGGCCACAACCCAGAACTGTCGACCTGCATTTAAGTCAAACAAACTTTACCTTATCTAGAATCAGAGATATCACCAACATCAACCGGTCCCACCGTGAGTCCCTCAATCTGCTGCCACAGAAAGCCCTGGAAGGTCCCTCTCTTTGCTCCACATTGCAGGCACTAAGCAGCTGTAAGATACTTGGCCTCCAACAGGAGCTTCCCATCCCTACCAGGTCCTATTTTCGACTCTTCCCCCGGTAGGCGAGGCTCCTGCTCTCTGCATAGGATACGGAAGGAAGCACCAAGAATAACACAGGGTGGGGGGGGAGTTCAGATTCCCCTCTGCAGAGCCATAAAACCAGGAAACCTAGGAAGAGATCAAAAAGGCAGTGGGGAAGAACACTCTTGTCAGTACAGGTAGGTAAGAAATGTATCTGTATATGCATACCCTGAGGGTATGAAACAACACTTAATTACTGTGAAAGTAAATTAAAAAATAGAAGACAGTTATAGTTCAAACAGAAACAGGACTTAACTACTGTACATTAATGGAGATGTTATCAGATATTTATCAGCCTTAAAATAAAGAGACGGAGCTAACTTCCAGCAGCATGGCCCTGTGTGCTGCAGAGACCAGAGCTTGCCAAGTACCAACAGACTGGGACAGGGAGCTGAACATCTTTAAGTGCACTGCTTGCCCACACCCTACAGGCACTCTGACATCCAAACAACAGGCAGCTTGAGCTGACCTTCCTTTACCCACCATGGCAGCAGCTTCCACAAGTCCCTCTTACCAGCCAAAACTAATGAGCAGAGAAACAACTTGCACAGATGGGTAAAAATCATCTATTATTGTCACACACGTTAACTATATGTTAAGTAACCCAGACTTCAAATACACCTGTTTATAAAGTTAAGTCAAGGCCCTACACAGCCTTTAGGGCTAGCACCTCAACTTGTCTGTGAAAACTGACAAGTCAGGAAGGACATTTGCCTTTCATGAGTCCAAAATGTGCATGCTAGAAAAAAAACAAACATAATAGACATTAGGTCTATATGAAATCTAAAATCCCTTTGAGAACTATGAAAAAAAAAAAAGACAAGGTATATCTTGGAGATTGCAGAACAAATTCACAGAGAACCGAAGAGAATGCCAAGCTAGGAACTGGATATTGATCTCACAACATGTGAGTATCACTCAGCAAAACAACCCTTTTCTCCTCCTTGAGCGCAGGCCTGAATAGTGCAGGCTCCCTTTAGGGATTATCATGCATCCCGTAAAACTGGCATTATGAAAGGTTTGACTGCACAGGCAAGGAGGAGCAGGCCAGGTGTTTACTGATTTTTCTTTTGTTGCCTAGAATCATGCGTGATTCACAGAGGGCAAGTCAGATTCACGTGCTTAGCCCATGGGAAGATCCTCTTCCCAAAGGCTACAAGACTAAACACAACCAAAGCAGGGAAAACATAACAGACACCGCAAAGAGCTGAAATAACCTTTTAGAAGAATCACTCCACTCTCCACATCTAAGTGTTCTTCCTTTGCTCGCTGGAAACACTCACTGCATTTACACTGAAAAACACCAAAACAGGCTGAGCACTGACACTAGTTACCTAGATAAAAAAAACACATGCTCCTCACCGCCCCAGATCCCTTCCCTGTGATACGGTTCCCTTCTGCAATCGGAATACATTAACCGCTAACAAAAAGCGGCTCTGCCCAAGAGGAGCCACCCCGCCACAACACACTTGCTGTAGCATCCAGGGCCCGGTTTCAGACCTCGCTGGCCAGACGCCTTCCTTGAGATGACAGCAGCAGGAAAAGCGGTGCCTTCGCTGCATTTCCTATCCCTCCTCTCTCCGGGACTGGAAATATCGGAGCCTATCTCCCCGCACCCTCATCGCCTGCGGGAGGCCCGATAACGGCAGCGGCCCCGCTGCGCCCCGGGCTAGCGAGGGGGAGCCCCCGGGGTGGATCCCGGGGGTGGATCTCCCCGGAGAGGATCTCCAGGGAGGATCTCCGGGGCTGGCAACGCCGGAGGAGCCGGGGGCCGCCTTTGTGTGCCGCGGCGAGGCGGAGCCGGGCGGGGGAACCGCGCTCGCCCCGCCGGGAACCGGCACCGGCCCCGGCAGCCGCAGCCCAGCCCTGCCCGCTCACCGTCGGAGCTGACGGTGTCGTAGGAGTCCGCGGCGGCTGGGGCGGCGGCCGGCTCTCGGTAGTCCACCCAGCTGAGCCCCTCCACGCTGTCGTAGTCGGCGCGGTGCTTGTCCTCCACCGGCACCACGGTGAAGTGCGGCATGGCTGCCGGGGCTCCCCGCGGCACGGCGGCCAGGCAGGCGGGACGCGGCGCGGAGCCGGCGGCGCATTCCTGCCCCGTGCGGTCACTTCCTCTCAGGAAACCGCGCTCCTCAACTCCACCCATTCCCCTCCGAAGCGCCGGGGCGGCGAGGAGAAGCGAGGCGAGGAGAGGCGAAGCGAAGCGAGGCGGAGCGGCGGCCGCCGCCCCCGGGGCCGGCGGGAGGGCCGGGGCCGCCCCGCAGCGAGGGCTGGGCGCGGAGGAGGGGCCGGGGGCGGCGCGGAGGAGGACGAGGAAGAAGAGGAGGAGGAGGAGGAAGAAGAAGGGGGGTCCCCTGACAGGAACTGGGCCCCGAGGGCGGCGGGGCGCGCTGTGGGCTCAGCATTGGGGTGGGGGGGGGAGATTCACCCTACCCCCACCCACCCCCCGGCCTGGCCGCCATTTGCTGGGCGGGAGCCATGAGGGGAGGGCGGCGGCAAGCTCAGGGGGTGGCAGGGTGGGAAGCCCCGGTCCTCAGCGGATCGGCACCGGCTTAATTAAAGGCATCGACTTAATTAAAAGCACATCGAGAGCCTTTACAGGAGCTGTCGCCAAGCTTAGATGCGGCAGCTGTCCCTGTCCCTGCTTCCTGTGCTGGGGGTTGCAGCGGGGTGGTTCTTGGGCTTGCCCCTCTCCGCCTTGCTCCCTGCTCTGGCTGTAAAACGCTCGGAAATAACGAGACAAGCCCAAGGGAGATGGGAAGCATGACTACACAAAAGGGGCTGGAGGGGCCGAGGAGCGAAATACTCCCCTTGGGAGAGCTGAACGCCAGCTAGACCCAGCGTATTTCCAGCCACATGCAAAGCAGACAGTTGCTAAGGCAGCAGACTGCAGAGGCAGATGAAGTGTGGCCCCGCTGCTGAAACAGGGCCTGGGAGCCAGGGCTGCCCCATTGTTAGGTCCCACTAATGGGGGCAGTGGGGTCTGCCAGCCCCCCGGCAGCCCCACCGGATGCCTGGGTGGCAGCAGGGTCTGTAAAGCCCAGGGCATGCCTGCCCCTCAACCCCTCGTCCCTCAGGGAGCAAAATTCAATTTGGCCTTCACATTTGAAAGAGCACTGGCGCCAGGGCTGGGCATCTTGGCCTTCATTTTGCATAAGGCATCCTTCGCGTGGCGTTTAAAGATGAATTAATAGTTGATAATGCTATTTATTGTCCGCATTTGAAAGCTAGCCTTGAAAGTAAAAGGATCCCTTCTTAATGCATTATGTAATCACCGGAGGAAAAAAGCTCTAGAGAACAGTTCATGCATTTTTCTCTGGACTATCAACTCAAACTAATTCTGTAGATTTTTGATTAGAAATAAGCCTTATTCAAGAAATCTGTGTACAGTGACAAGGCAATCCAGTGCTGATGGAAGTTCTGTTCTCAAAATGTATGGGAGTCGCTGTGAGGATATAAGCCCTAGAGCAGAGGAAGAGAATAAGACTATTTCAGCATTTCCTGTACTCAGATGAACCTTATCTCTAGCTTTTGGAATTTGTCCTGCCTTTTTCACAAAGCAACCCCCAGGTCACCTGGGAAAAGAAAAACGTGTAATGAGCAAGAGAGAAACAACCAAGAGGGAAAGTGCTTTGTTCACAACTAATAGGTCTACTCTTAATTAGGTGGGGTTTGAAATAAACAAGGAGGATCCGTGCTGTGGAGTGGCTGCTGCCAAGGGGTTACAGGTCTCTCAGTTTACTTAGACCACCTCTGGGGAAAGCCAGAACAATTATACCTCCTAGCATTGATCAGACAGGTGGAAAGACTTCTAAGACTTCTGTGTTTTTTTCATATAACCTACATTTTACTTGTGTCTTTTTGCTCAGTTAAGGAAGACATTTATCTTCACGTGACCATGTGTATCAATAAAAGCCCTGATAGTTTTGGGGAAGAAACAAAACATTTTCTTCTATTCAAAACTCATGATTATCTCTATGATCAACGGTGTGATTCTTTTTTCCAGTAGCCCTAAAATTAGTACATCTGTGTATGTGATCGCACTGAGGTCTGTGAAGTTTACTAACAATTTCTGCAGGTGGGCAAGGTAGACCAATTTTGAGAATTTAGAAAGCATTTCTGTTGATGTTAGAAGCATTACCACTGACAGGCTGGAAACACACTGGTGTGCCACTTAGTCCACTGTCTTATTTCCAGCAATATTTTTTCTCTCACAGGAATGCAGAACAATTGACCAAAAAGTAGCATTTTCTGTTTAACACCCTGCGGCTGAATTATGTCTCATTAGTGTTTGTAAGTACGATATAATAATCTAGAGTCCACCAAGAAAACAGGTGGAAAATTATTACTTGATAGGGAACAAAGAATTTTATATAGAAAGGCAAGATGAGAACTTACCATTAAGCAACTTAGTTCATGCTGAGTCTTCTGTCTTCTTTCCTGTTTTCGACTTTCTAAAGCTTTTGAGTGAAAGGGTCTGGTCTTAATAAATTGTTCTAGAAAAAGGAGACAGGGATTATAAGAAGCACGCTTGAAGAGTTAAGGTTTTTGCAGTCATGCTTATTGAGGAGGAAGAATTAAACTGGGCACTTCCTCCTCATCTTGCATTTGAAAGCAGATTTGGCAAGGAGCTGTCTGTCTTTAGGTACCAAAATGCATTCTGGCCACTACAGATTAGTTTAGTATCATGAAATCAATGGAACTGAAATTGTACCCCATGAGGAAAAAAAAATCAAGCTTCTCCACATATACTGGCAACTCCCCTCTCTGGAATGGAAACTGTATCCAAATGTCTTAGGAGAGAATTTGGCCCTAGGAAACTATTCATTGAAGCAAAAATATTTCTTTTGTCTAAAGACAATGACTCTTCTGGCTTGTAGACTTGTAGACAGTCCATATTTAAAGATAAGAAGTTATCTGTCCATATCAACTTTGGTTTTTGGTATTTGGGTTGCAAGAGAAAAATTTCAAGCTGGATAATTGACTTTTTTTTTTTTCTGAGTATGAATACTGATTGTTACTTCTAAATGGTATGAGTAGCCATCTCAAGCTTAAAAGTCCTCTGATGCAAACATGAACTGGAATGAACAAGGTAATCTAGAATTCTACAGCATTTACATGAGACCATGTTGTTATCTCTCATTAAATAACAGGGATGAAAATTACCTCCTTGCAACAAAGCTAAATAGAATTTGGGATTACACTTTAGGGTATGCACTGGTCAGTGAAAACAAACCAAAAAAAGAGCAGAGAGAATAATATTAACTTCCCTTCTCTCAATGAAACAGAAAAATTGCTCTGCTGAAAAAAAGTCTGGTGGTTTCACTGGGAAACGTGTTGACACCAGCATAGCAGAATCAAGTCTCATTAGGTAAGAAAAGGCCTGAATTTTGGTACTCTAGTTAACAGCATCAGTGAAGTCAGCACCCTTAAGATCAGCAACTCCATGATCATTTCCTCTATGACAAACCATCAAGAACTGCTTTTTGAAATTATTATCTACAAACTATATAAGTAGAGACACTATATAGTTCCTATTTAGTAAGTCACTACATAATCATGAACTACTTCAAGCAGGTGTAAGCTTCCAGCTGAAAGGTCACTATGCTTCCACAATAACAATTGTTATTCAACTCAAAGAAAAAAGTTGTATGAGAAACTCTGAGTCTTCTGGAATGGTAGTTCAGTAAATTGCTGAAGACCCTGCTATAAATCCTCAGGGCTGGCAAGCAATATACCTTGAACACCTTTTATTACAGGTGACACCACTCAAGTATTAAAGAAAAAGGAAAAAAAAAAAAGGCTTGGCTTTTACAGCCCAGCATGAGATAGTGGCTGCACACCACACTGGCAGTTGACTTACAAGTGTTTTATCCTGTCCCTGCCAGACGACAATTCACAGGTTCTGATGTGATGCTTGTATAGTCATCCTAGGAGAAAATGAACACAGAATTAATATCAGCATTACCAAATAGCCTGACTTATTCCTCACAAGGGGATGTAGTATATGCATTGGAAGGCCCTTATAAATGAGCTCCAGAGTATTGTTAGCTTACAAACTTTGAATACATGATGTTAACTTCAATTAAACAACAAAACGTAACACCGTTTTGTCTCCTTGTCAATGAAAGTGATTTGCAATTTGTTTAAGTATAAGAAGACCCAGCATTTGAAGCTACGTTTCAGGACAATTTTTCTTACCTTCCCTTTTTCTTGAATTTAATGGAGAAATGCCTAATTAAAATACATACATAAACATTTCTAGCTAGGAAACTCAAGGCCAAGTGAAAATTATCATCATATAAAAAGAAACATGGCATGCAATTACAATTCAGATGATGAAAAATTTTTTAATTCATGTGTAAAACTGTATTACTTCTAACATTGTTCGGATTGCTTTGTAGCAATGTGATATCACAGAAAGCTTTAAATGAAAGTAGAAGTTTAAATGAAAGCAGAAAGTTTAAATGAACTTTCTCTAAATGAAGCTTTGAAATGCCTTATTGGTACAGTAACCTGCCCGATTATTGACATTGCTGTTGAGTCTTGTTTGTGTCCCCAGGCTGAACACACAGCCTGCTTAGAGCTTCATGCGCAGGATGCACTGGTCTAGAACCTGAGAGAGAACATCCATAACTGCGTTATCCAAAATACCTAAAACTCCTTGAGTAGAATACCTGCATTGGGATGTTTTAAATAACAATCATACTGTATCTCTGTTAATACAGACCAGTATAGTGCATCCCTCTTCTTTGTCAGTGGGACAAGCTCTGAACCTATATTTGGAACTACAGGAAATTTCTAAACCATATGTCATGAAAAGTATTTCTGAGATATCCTAGATCATTGAGTTAGTAGCTGGATAGTGGCCCAGAAAAAATATATTCCAGCTAGAACAGAAATAGGGTTTTGGTTAGAGGACACACTTGCCGATTTGTACGCAGCACAGATCTAACAATTATAAAAATAAACAAACAACAACAATTTGGATAACTGAAGTCCTGCTCAGATTATCTCCCATACAGCTAGGGCACAAAGCCCTGACACCTGGAAGAATTAAATACTTGCAAGTTTTAAAGCCAACGACTTTTTAAAAACACAAATACAGATATTTAAATTTTGCAAACGCTGCTCCACTACAAGCTAGAAGTATCCTACTGGGGCTATGATGGTGTTTGCTCCAAGGAATTCAAACAGTTGTTGCAGGGAATCCAGATGCTCCCCTTCCTGTTAGGCTGGAATATGCACAGTGGGTCCATAACTATTATTTACTGTTTAAAAGGATTTTTTCCCACTTAAGTGGAACTTGGGTGACAAGTAGCCCAGAGGTGGCCATCAGAAAAACTAGCAAAACAAAAAACATGCCACTGCCAAGGTACAGCTTCCCCCAACAAGAGGCTTGGCAGAGGTCCTGCAAGTTCATGGCCAGGATTTCACCCCAGTGAACTTCCATTTTCAGCACATTCCTGCTCCTCCACATCCGAGGATCAAACCAGCTTTATGAACAAAGCAGGCCGGAAACTGGCAACCTGGCTGCAAAGGTTTCTCCCTGACAAAGACTGGCATCTAATTCGTCCTTGACAAAGATGAGCAGTCACTGCGAGAGGCCCTTTGGAGAGGACCACAATATGTACATCCATGTGTGAAGAACTGGGGACACAGGAGTAAGAGCTTATGGGAGATGCAACGTACAATCCTCCGCATGCCATTTCCAGACGGAAGATAAGGCAAGAAAATGTCATGTTATATTTGTACAAGAGTTGGTGTGTTAACTGCAACTGAAAATTTTGCTGTTCTCCTAGAAAATACGCCACAGCTTAGGCATTAAAAGACCACCAGAGGACACTATGGTGCCACTTACATTCAAAATTTATTTACTTCAGGAAACTTCTCACCTCACGTTTTAAAGTTACTCATAACTGTATTTGGTGCATCAAATAGACATTTTCTACAAAGATGCATTAAACTCATCTTTAGACAGTGAAAAATCACCAACTTGTTTTCTTTTTCCCCTCAAATTCAGGTTCTGTACATTCAAATAAGAAGAACTGGATCATTTTTTTCTCTACTAAAACTGCTAAATATTGCAGTAATTTTCAGGGTAGGATTAAGATGCTGGAAAAATACTATTCAGGGTTTATTGCATTTTTTTTCCTTTGTTCTTTTTTTTTTTTCAATGAGCGTTTTTCAGTTCAGTTACATTTTTAGCATGGATAGATTTGTCATGATCTATTTATTTTTAATAAAAGGCTCAAAGAAGAAACTGAGCACAGGCTTACCCAAGATTATTTAGATGTTCTGAGTTTATCTACAGGAGGGTACTCAGGAAAATTAATCCAAATGGGCTTTTCAAAGCTGTATTAAACTTTTTTTTTGCAAACATTTTTATTCATACTAAAGGCACCTTCATTTGATTTGTCTGGCAAAACTTGCCTTAACTTCAGTTTTAATCTTAGCTATTTTAAAACCTATTTTGTTTCTCAGAAAAACCCACAGGGGAACTTGAATTCATGCTTTCTTGGCACTGTTTTTCTTTCATTGCAGAACTTTGGACTCCATGGGTGAAGGACATGCTTTATAAAAATACTGAGACCAGATGCAGAGAAAGAATTTCAGATAAAACTACTTACCCATTACAGGGGTGAGTATTATCCTAGCGAAGGTTACAAATCAACCCGGGGAGAATCAACAGAAACAGCAAAATCAAGCATCCTCTCACTTGAGTTCTGGTCGTGAAGGCTAGAGCCTTGCTTATAAACAGCAACATTTCTGTGATGTAAGCTAAATGAGGAACTTCATGTAGCATCTTTTACAACTTTTACAACAGATTTTTTGTGACAGGAGCTGCTAAGCCAAGTCTAAGATCTTCTCTAGGGTCACAGCTTTAGGGATATGATGTGTGCCATAAGGGTTGTTTGTTGATTTTGCTTTGAATGAAAAAAATCACAAGTGGCAATAATTTCTCAAACAGCATAAACACTGGGGAAAGAATTGGCACCTTTGCAATTTGAGTGCTAGGAAGTGAAACAGGCTGTGAGCAGCTCTCATCTGCAATACTAGACCAAGAGACTGAGAGATTTTACCTGTCACCAGAGATTCTGACACCTATGAAATACAGAACTGAGACAAAAATGCTTCCATTTTTTCCACAGAATTTTGTTTTTCCTCTGATATAAATTATATAATCAACTTATAAATAAATGATGGTTAATAAAAGATTTTACATTCATCTGGTTTCAAAAAAAAAAAGGGGGAAAAAAAGAAAAAAAAAAGGCAAATTATAGGAACACCAAACACCCACCACCATCTCATGGTGTCCTGTGTAGATGTTAGGCTTGTAAGTAATCTATCAAGATAAAAACTAAAACCAGATTAAAGAATATATACAGTTCCTAAAACACTGACTCAAGCCTTCCAAAATGGCCCAAGAAACATTATCCCGTGTCACAGTCTATCCTGAATGCAGCTCAGGAAATCCACTAACATACCATTCTGGGTTTGTGAATTAAATCCAACAAATCTCAAGAGCAAATTTGAAAGCCACTTTGTTTTGTTTTGTTTTGTTTTTGGGGGGGTGTTATGTGCGTGTTTGTAGATTAGACGTGTTTTGTTTTCAGAATCTGAAGTAAGTTGATCATTTCCATATGTGTAAATCCAGGGAAAAGCAAACAGAAAAACTGCTGCTTCCAATACCAAAGAGAAAATAAAACAAGCCTCAGTTGCTGCAGTCTTGCTCTGCTTTTCTGCTTCCCCTCTCCTCTAACACTGAACATTGAGAGAGCTGATCAGCAGAAAACCTATCACTTGAGGAAGGAAAAGAGTTTTCAGCTGGATCAGCCCCCTAAAACAGCTTACCATGTAGTTACACAAGCACCAGTGTTGTCACAAGGGACAGGGGAGACAACATGCAGACCAGAGGCAGTGTAGCACTGAACCAGTCAAAGTTGACACTGGC
The DNA here is from genome assembly GCF_964211835.1 of Anser anser. NCBI lineage: Eukaryota > Metazoa > Chordata > Aves > Anseriformes > Anatidae > Anser > Anser anser. The sequence goes on from NC_139732.1 coordinate 9,715,744, forward strand.
ATGAACTGCTATAGCATTGCGGCACTGCGCTTTACTCCAGAAGATGATTGAGATGCAGTGATACCTAGCTCTTCAAAGTTGACTCTGTGGTGCAAATTGCCACTCAACTTCAAAGTCAAACAGAAGTTAATGGACTTAATATAGGTGGCTAGAATAAATGTATGAAGTTTACTGACCTTGAAACATAGAAATATGCTGACATATTGCTTGAGCAGCTCAATGATATGCAAGAAGGAATGCACATGTTAAGCACTGACCAACTTCAGTACTCCATATACAATGGAAAACTTGTGAAAGTCCTTTCATGGCCCATAAAAGTCACCCACTGAGTGAGAGTTAGATGCATGAACTGAACTACTCATATCTCACCTAACAGATCAGCTCTATGTGTAAGAACAGCAACAGATTTTTTAGGTCTGGTTTCTAGCATCACCACATACCAGATGAGACAAATGAGAACTGCAGTTATTTAATTCTGTGGATGCTACAGCCAATTAGTCTAAAAAGGGACTTGGGAAAGGGTGCTGGCACAAACCCTTTAGAATCAAATCAACAATCTGCATTATTTTGTCTGGAGTTTTTGGCTGTGCATATATCACACGTGAAAGCACGAGCCTTGGATTTTTAAAGAAGTCCTGAAGTTTGGCTCTTATTTACAACACCAGCCTAAGGTACCTTGTAATACATAAATTTTGATTCTTACAGAAATAGTAATAACTGTTTTCAGAATTCACATTAGCACAACTCATTATTTAGAAAAGGTAAACAATGAATCCTTCCATTTGGCAACCAACAAAGTCTATTACAAAGTTGCTATCTTAATTATATCTGATATTTCACTAATACCACCAGCTGTAAGAGAATCCGTCAGTTTAGCTATCATCCATTGCAAATTACCAGTGAAAACTGCTCTTATTAATCGGTGTAGGGCAAAGGCATTCAGTTTCTGGATGAATCATCCTACCCATTGGGAGACAAAAATCAGAGTGCAATCATTTTATGCTTGAGCTGTTGGAAATGCAGTGTTGTGACTGCTTCTACAAGCTGCTGTCAATGGGACTAGAGACACTAGCACTCAGACTAAAGGGATACTACAGTTTTTCAGACAGCAGTCACAGTCATATCTTGACATGATTTCACTTTTGAAATGCACTTTAACTGAGATGCCTTTCTAGCATGTTTCAGTCCACATCTGTGTGATTTTGTTTAAGAAAAATAAATTGACCACATCATTAGATAAGCTAAATAGCACATGCGTAATCATTGCAAGATGCCTAAGATTCCATTTCTTGTTTGATGATTTTGCACTTTCATGTTGGTCTCACACAAGCAGCTTATTTGAAATTTTGTCAATTAACATAGTAACGAGTAATGGAAAGGGGGACTTCAGATCATTGCACATCTTTGAGAAATGTTGTTTTAAAGTAGAAGTCAGCCTACCTTGGTGCAGACAATCTGTCTAGTTCCCCATAAGCCTTGTTGTCTACAACTTGACTTGCTTGACCAAGTGATTTGCTACAGGAAACACTGTCATCATGGACTTGCTGCAATAACTTTGAGTCATCCTCCTTCTCTTTTCCTAAGTATCTGCTCAGACTTCTCTCCAGGTTAGGCTGCATTTGAACAAAGATGAAGCTGACTGCCTACATCTGGGATGCTTCAGGGCTGAACCTACCTGACTTTCTCCTGCCTACCATAGGAGAGCTATCTTCCAATGCGGAGCACACCTCAGAGGCCTCACAATACTGTGGCCTTCCTTTTGCAGCAAAGTCGCACGGTTATTTCAGGGTTTCCTGCAGTTATGAACATTACATTGTTTTGTGAGATTACACCAGTATCTAACATTTTTAAACAATATTTTATTTAAATTTCATGTATATGTTTTGCCACAAGGTTACAAATTACACAATACACAAAGCGATCCAGAAAAAGTGCAATACACTACAAATAAAACAAGGAAGTAAACTACAAATATCTATAGCATAGTAAAATAGAGTGATGTAAAATATTATCCTTAAAGGAGAGGAATGTATATTAAATCCATGCTACAATATTGAAGGAAAGTACAAGTTAGGCAGGAATGTGGCAACACAGTAAAAATTATAAGGCTGAAAGGAATAAAGAAGCATCTAACATTTTAAATATGCATTAAACTTAATATAACAGTACTAATTTTGTGAAAAGAAACCATGGATGGCAGTTTTCTAACAGCTTATGAAGCTATTAGCAGAAGAACTGATGAGAACTAAGTATCTGCAAATATCTATTCCATTCATCATTTTACTGGTATCGTGCGCTTTAAAAACAAGTTCTGATGCCAGTTAGGCAGTATCAGGAAGGCAAGACTAGTGCTGTAATTCTCCACTGTATCTCTATAACTGGGCTCAATATTTGTTGAGAAACTGCTTTTAAAAACTTGGCTTGTATGCACTAGAATATTCAACATGGCTCATAAAGAATTCTTTACATGACTCTAGCATATTAAGAATATACTTATCAAGGTGACCACCTTCTCAGAAGAGCTAATGAAGCTTCATTTTGAAGCAATAGAAGGAACTGTCTTCCTCCAGAAACCCAACTTGTAGATGAAAAGCAGGAATGGATGGCAGGAACAATCTCAGGTGACTCTGGAGGACAACTGACTTGTTGTTTCCATTCTGTTTCTGCTTGGCATTATCTTTCAGTTGCTAAATAATTTGAGTGTTAAAATACAGGACTTTAACTTATATTAAGGTTATATTATGCAGATGTTCCATCAGTAAATAAAAACTTGTATCATGAGATAAAAATAACAAGTATCATGAGATGGTATTTACCAGCAAGAGCTGGGAAATGACCCTACAGAGATTTAGTGCTGCCATCTTACAATTTCATGATGAATCTCAGGCTATTTGATTAAAATTCCAGCTTTGAGCCATGAGAACCTGCCAAGAATAGGCCTTTTGCAATATATTCTCTTCTGTAAAACAGTAGCTTCTAACCTCACATACCTTGTGGACTTGAAAAGTTCCAAAGATTTCTTTCTAATCTCATGGTTTTTAATCTTTTGATGATGGTCTGATTTTAGCATGGATAAAATTTTATTTAAATACTTCTTTGCTGTTCACACTGCAATAAAAATAACAGAACAATATCTTACTCTCTGAGTAGCCAGAATTCCTGCTTTGGCCTGGCTTACTCATGTTCTAACTCCATGAACATGCAGCAAACAGCAGTTCCCAAATTATACAAGAATATCTACAGCACTATCTGGACATCTGTTCCTTTATTTCGCTGACACCTGAATACAAGACACCTACCTTCTCCTTTCAGAAACTCTCCAGTTGCCCATTGTCCTGGTCAAGATTCAAAAATAAGAGTTTAGTATTGCAAAATGGATCCCAGAGCTAGTGGCAGGCATGAGAAATGAATTCAAATAGTCATATCATCCAGTTTGTTGTCTAAAACACACACACACACACAAAAATCACACACAACCACTACTCTACACATACCAGAGTGGAGGTGTCTTCTCTGACCAAGCCACTGACTGATGATGAAAGCTGCATCACACAAAAAGAAGTAATATCTGAAAACATCCCAGTACAGATGTCTTAATGTATTAGTCGCATTCTCTCGTTCCTGTGTAGATCTGATGATTCTGGACCCTGGTATTTACGTCAACTGCCACAACATGGGTACCAAAACCATGTGTCATGTATTAGAGGATTTATTCATTAAGTGTGAATACTTTCCATTTACAGTGCTGGTCCTGACTTGGCTGAGATGACAAAGAATTTATCACTTCAAATCCTAAATGCTTTTGCCACAACACTTAAAATCTACATTAACTTTCAAGTATGTGGGTGAAATTATAGAACTTATATAAAATATTTTAGCAGAGCTCTACATTAACAACCCCAAAAAAAGATACTAGTGGTATTGCAGGTTACTCCATCTCTCTCTCTCTCTCCAGGCTCCATAGACTTTATGATTCATAATACAGTATTAAATATGGTACAATTACGAGTGTCAGACTAAAAGACTGTGCCACAGAAGAAAATCCAAAAGAACTGATTGTCTCAACCCGATAATTATGTAGGTCTAGGCGACAGGAATTTTGTACTTCTTTGTGCAGGATTTCACTCTCGCCTACATCCATTAGTCCACTAGAGTTCCGCACCTAGAAAAATGCAAAAGGTTGCACCTGAAAGCAAGACTGGCACAACAGCAAAAAAGCTTTATGTAGCTGGTAAATTCAATGCCATGTCAAGTGAACAGAGTCAAACTGTATTGCAAGAAAACACAACTGAACCTGGGGAAAGCAACACCATTATCCTCATGTTTGCATTCCAGTGAAGTTTTTCCCAGAATTAGTTACAGATAAATTATAGCACAAGTCACAGGCTGTTCTTTGTCTCGACTCCCGCTACGTTTGAATGCATTAACTGGAAAACCTTAAAAAAAAACAACTCATGAGCATTCTTCCCTGAAGTCAGCTCACAATCTCAAGACAGAGCTCAAACCTCTCTATTTTAGAAGAAAGATAATTACTAAATCTCGCAGATTGATTAGGTGTGATGAATGTCAGCTTCTTTATAATGTCAGTCTGCCATGTGTGCAACTCAGCATTAGGCAGATATGTTGGCAGAACAACTGAAACAAAATTTCCCAATTTCTATTCCTCTTACATATCCTAAAAAGGCAACTGGAAACATATATGACCTATATACATATGTTGCCTATAAGGTTCTGTTTAGGGTATCCTTACTGTCATACAGTCTCTGCTCGTCCCTCCTCTCCACCCTCATCCTTCTCCACTACTTTCTGTCATTCACACGTAAAGTTTGTTGCGATCTAGATGTTATGTTTACAATTTGTTAGTGTCCTACTCATGGCAAGAGCCCTTTGGATAGGAGCCTGATCCCATGACAAGAATTCAATTGTTTTGCAGCAGTCAGCATTCCTTACTGCGCCAGCGAACACAGCTGGAGCAAGGGCTGTGACGCTGGAACATCCGCAGCTTATCTAAACCGTGAAGTGATTCCATTTAGAAGTAAGTCAACGATGTGTATTTATCAGATTACTGTGGAGAGAAGAAAACCCACAGAGTTCTGTCCACTCTTTCTCACTTTCTTTTATTTTGCTAATACTCCCTTGACTTCTTTGTTTCTTTCCTGGCATTTGGAATTATTGCATTAAGTGCTTAAGCTCCCTCATAGCTCTCTCATTGAGCATAAAAAAGCAAGGCACCAGCAGTTTCTCTCTCCCCTTTAGTAAGAATCAAGATTCAGTTTAGTTTTTAATCTTACCTTTTCCACTTCCTTGAAGACACGCAGGAAGTTCTCCCTTAAGACCGCTTTTAGTTCAATTTCATTCCATCCTCTTCTAAGAAGTTCCTCAATCAAAGAAGGGTATTTAGAAACGTCTTCCAGTCCCTCAGGGAAACTGTTGGCAAGAGTCACACAAGAACATTCAGCACAGGTCACTGAAAATATGTAGAAAAAGATTATTTTATTATTTTTTTTAAATCAGTATTTTGCATACATTCACTTTTAGAATGAGCTCATTTGGGACCCACTTCTTCCTCTGAGAAGTCAAAAAAACGATGAATCCAACTGGCATAATCAGAAGGAATGGGACATGATGCAAGGCTTTTTCTGCACAGAGGATCTTATTAGCAAAACTAAACTACGTATTCTGGAATGAAGATGCACTTGTCTGCAGGAAGGACAACAGCATGGAGCAAACAAAAACAAAAACAAAAAAAAAATGAAGAAATGAAGATTCAGAATAAATAAAAAGCAAAAAAGATTAAGGGTTATACCAGTAAATGCCACCCAATAATGCAATATGCATTTATTCTCTGTGCTGTAATGTAACATTTGCCCAGGATTGAACAGGAGAGTTTATGTTGTAGGCTGTTCACCATGCTCTGCTTTCCTCAAACACATGCCAAGGATAGCTGTCCAAGCCCAGAAAGCAGGAGTGGTTTCACAGCCCCAAAGCACTTCAGGCTTTCCCCACTAGAAAGTAACAGCAGAGGAAAGAGTTTTACAGCAGTCCTGGGCTAACACATTTACCATCTGAAGGCTGAAGCAGCTTTTCTGTAATTCATCATTGGTTTCTGAAGGAAGGTACCCTCCATCATCATTTTTGTATGCAGAAACCACTGCCTAGAGACACATTTGCAGAGTTCACGGGATGTTGGGACTAGTTTCCACATCTGGAGTACTCTGTCACAGAGTTGTAAAAATGAATGATGATGCCATTCTTTCCCAATGCCTGTTTTAGAGCACTCATCACAAGACAACTTGCTACAACTCTCTTAGTCTGCCTTTCTCTGCCCCAAAGAAAGTCAAACCCCTTACAATCTAGGGGTCAAATGTCAATGTATATATGATTTTACCAACCGTTCCACTCCATCGTAGTCACCACCAATTCCTATTGATTCTGGACCTGCAATTTTCTTTATGTAGTCAAAATGATCTAAAAAAAAGTATCAAAGAAGACAACATCTAAGAATATGACAAGAAGAAATAATCCAGTTCAGACATATTGGTTCCAGGCTACTGTTCTCAATCATGGATTCATAATAAAATGATTTTTTTAAAAAATAACTGAAAACACATCCTGATAATACAGGTTAAATTTTAATAATGCAATTGGTGTATTCAGGATAATTACAGGTGGTTATCTGGATATTTTCTGCCACTGAGTGCATCAGGTAGAAATCTTCAAAATAACATCTACACCAATGAGATGTAAACAAGGAAAAAGACATGATCATTTCAGCACATTAATTCCCAATAAATAACCCACATATACCAACAGAATTTTCTTTACCGTTAAATAGCAATGATTTGCACTCTTTATTAAAAAAGTTTTAGGTATTTTCCAGAAAGGAACAATTACTTTGGGATTAATTGTTCTTTATTTAGGTGCATCAGTTCCTCAAGCTATGCACTTTGTCCTCTTGTTACTGTGTAATGAATATTAACTCCAAAATGACTCAGAGCTGGGTTAATGTGGAGAAGGAAATAAGCAAGTAGTATAATTTACACAGTCTGAAAAATGATGCAGACAACAGGAAATTCTTAGAAGCCACCCACAAAAAGCAGAATATATTAACTTCAAACCTGCGAGGGTAGAAATATTAACAACTTTTCTGCCACAGGCCAGTACATCTGCATTGAAAGTCACCATGATAATTCCCCTGTTCCTTTTCTGAAAGATAGGAAGAGACAAGTGATGAGTGTGCCCTGCAAACTTCATGGGCATCTCATATAGATCTTTCCCTATCCATCAGTGAGCACAACAGCACTATATGTCAAAGTTCAGATGGCAACACAAGACTTTGCCATTGTGCTTTACCCTGGATTCATTACATCCTCATGTGGCTTGGATCAGCAGAAGCCCGGTGGCTACATCAAGGAAATTCAACCAGAATTCCAAAGTGTTTGTAATCACTTATTTTTTTCTTTTTTTCTTTTTTTCTTTTTTTTTGTAGCCAAAGACAAAACACAACCAAACGAAAATATCTCAGAAGTGATCATGTAACTTGCTGCTCAGGGATCTGCTTATAAATCCAATTCAGAGATGAGAGGGTCAAAAATAAACACTGTGATGTGCATGCAGAAATTTGCTTCAGACTAGCAAGTTTTTAAACAACACTCACCAGTTGCTGGAGGATATCATCAGGAACATTTCTCGAATGATTACAAACAGAAAATGCAGCAGAATGGCTGAAAATTACTGGTGCTTTTGAGATATGTAGTGCAGCTTTTGCTGTGGAATATGAGGTATGAGATAAATCTATCAGCATACCCAGGCGATTCATTTCCTTTACCACTTCCTAAAACAGATTTACAGACAACAGTGTCAGTATTACATTTCCTTAAAGGAAACTGTTTAGCTGATGTATGTAAGCAGATAAATAAATTTTGCAGCTGTCAGCTAGTTATAATCACGCTTTGTCTTTATGGATTTCTATTTACCTATTAAATTAATAGTGATTTATTCACTCACAATTAGCTAGCATACCACTACATGCTCAAACCTTTGAAATCTTTGTTCTTTGAAAATCTTTGAAAAAAGATAAGGCCAGAAGTTGTTAGTTGCATAAGAGATTGGTTAGATTACCACTCAAAAAGAGATCCTTACCTGGCCAAACGCAGTCAGACCAGTAACACTAGGATAAAAGTTGTGTATTCCTTTAGATGAAGATTCAGACCTTAAAAAGGGAAGTGAGAGAAGAAACATCATATCATTGTGGAGACTACGATATCAGCACCGGAAATGTCTTATGCTATACACAATAAAAGTCATATCACTTAGCCAAATTTAGGGAACTGCATAATAAGTATTTTGTTCACACAGTGCTCTGTATAATCATAACTATTTTCTGGATCATATGTCTTCAGATTTAGGACTGCTGCATATTTGTGAAGCAATGCAAGACAAGCAAAGAGACACCTGTCAAAAATTTTCCAATTAAACAAACCTTCATCAGAAAACAAAGATAAACTGAAATGTCCATTACCTGTCAGACAGAAAGCCAGATTTTCAGTCCTCTCTGCATACAAATCTATTTTGCCTTAGTCAGTACAAAGGAAGTTTGTCAATCCAACAAAGAGTAGGTACTAATACTCTGAGAGGGGAACCAAGTACTCATCTCTGTAGCCACATGTGGGACCTGTCCTTCTGAGCTGGCCAGAGAAGACAGTGTTAAAGGCTTCTGACTGCCATGTTCTTAGATAGCATTTACCGTCTTTGAGCCACATCATAGCATCTTCTTTTGTTTGTTGTTGCCTGTTTTGACCTATGCAGCCTCTCTAGTAAAGCAAAGTGGTAGGCAATTTTCCAATCTTTCTGTTGCTAACAAAGTTTAAAAGTTCCCAAACTGTCAGTGTGACGAGCACTACATAACAGATCCTTCAGTCTCCCAAGTGATTTACCCCCAAAACCTATCACTGTTGACTTGGTTTGGACTGAGTACCGCACAGGTGAACTGTCTGAACCCATACTTTCCCCATCTTGGAATTGCCACCACTTTGTATTATATGGTCACACAAACACAGGCACATCAGTTACCAAGGTGTATTGCAGGAATGTGTTAAGGTCATGTAACGAACGCCCAGGTCATAATACATCCTCAGTGTTGCCAAACTGCTGTCAATGGAGTGACCGCCTTCAATTCCAATCAAACACGCAATCTTCTTACTATCAGAGATACCTGGAAACATGAAAGTATGATAACTCCAAAACAATTTCACGACAGATAAGAAGCCAGCACCACTGAGCAACAACAGTTATTGCAAATTGCAAACAGTAATACTGACATTTTTGTAAGACGAGAGGTGTGTTTATATGGCAAATTGTCTCATGGCTGCAGCAGGCCATGACTGTGCACAGATATTGTAGTTCAGTAGAAAAACCAAAGTTACTTTTTAAACCAGGATACTGGTTGCTTGCTTCCAGTTTTCTCTCTTTCGCACATACCTCCAGAAACCCCAGTAAAAAATATTCTGTTACAAGAAAGAGTATCACCTTGGGAAGTCGTCACAAGTTCAAGCTCTTCATAGCTGTTACACATCCTCTTGACAATATCAATTTGCTCTAACGTCAGACGCACAGCATCCTTGTTCTGAGCGCTGCAAAGAACATACACTGACCAAAACTGAAAGAGACATTGACAAGTAAACTAGATAACTTCTGTTCCAACTTGGAAGCTGCAATTTGCTAACAGTGAAGTTTCTGAGTACTACCAAAGTAATTTCCTACAGTTTACAAGGGAGTTGCCACTGCAGTTTCCCCCCCCCCAAAGGAAGCGTTATGCTCTTGCCTTAAATCATCTACTCCAGCCACAATTAAGGCCTCTTGACACATTCAACTACTCCAGGCAGAAGTGCAGGCAGGAAAGCAGATGTATGTTTACTTTAATTCATTTATCACAAAACAACAACTGCTGTTTTGGTTAAGGGTACCTGGCTTATAAAACACAAATATTTGCAACACAAATGTCCTGGAAAAGTGTCCGTGGCTTTTCCGTTTCATTTTGTTTTTTATCTTTCAATAGCAAAAACCCAAACCAAGGCCAGTAATACTTCTGTGATTGAGAAGGAAGTGAGGCAAGTGTAAAATTGTGTTCTCAGACAGTCTCACTGCCATGACAGTACGTACCTGAGCTCCCACATAACCAGCCTCAAGTTTTGCAAGGTTTGTATGGGTCTTGTTGATCTCTCTTAAGTTGACTTTGCTGAGTCTATTTTGGTAAAATATTCTCAGCCGTAGTACAAAGTCGTTGTGGCTAGAAGAGAAAACAAGTAAGGCTTGTGATAGAAATATGTTGTTACCTTCTAACACAAATGTCATTTCTTTAACTCTTCCTACTCTCTCAGACAATTAACTGCCAATAATCTTTGCTGTAACATACACTTAAATGTCTCCTTCCTTTCACAAAGGATCTTGTTTTCTTAAAGCTCTGTCTAATCAGGACAGCAAGAATCCCTTTTGCTTTTCCCACTTTTATAGCTGTTGTGATTCTATATCTATTTTTCTCCCTATTATTTCTGAAGGAATAGAAGAACTAAGATCATCCACCATGCTCCTTAGAAGCAAATACTCGTAGAACAATTAGTGCTGCCTGTGTTAGAAATAATCAGTGTTTCTCCTCCCAGGTCAAAACACATTCACGACAGACAGCATTCCTTCAAGTTGCAAGGGTAACCTTTCAAAGCATGGTGTCTGGCTTCTAGCTCTGAAAGAAGTCATGGCTGCCAAAGATGCCATTAAATTAAGGGAAGGAGAGAAGGACACCGTGTAAAGGGAAACAATAATTAAGTGGTGAAACCTGACCAGAAAATCACAAAGGCATTTAGAGTGACCTAGTCCTACAGTATGCACCCAGTGAACCGAAATTCCTTCTCGCTGACAAATCTCTACAATGGTAACTAACTGCTATGTGCTAGGAACAGTCTGCACCCCTACTCATCCAAACACACTGTGGCATCTTCTCTTCACTTATCAAGATTCACTGAGAGGGTTTAATCAAACACATTTTATATACCCATCAATTAAACGTGTATCTTGCATCAGCTTGATAGCTTGCTCTCTCATTGATTTCTCGTAGGTGAATGGCACAGTATCGGAGAGGAACATCAGCCACAGCAACAAATTTGTTGGATTTCTCTTCATTTCCATTTTCAAGTTTGCTAAAGCAAAGAGATACCACAATTATTTGCTGAACACGATGAAACAGGTAAGTTTCCAGTCTGCAGACATTGTGGATTTAGTAATATAAGCAGAGGCAAAATGCCCTCTTTCCTGGTAAGGCTGGGGTGAGTTTTGTAGGAAGAAAGACCAATGAACAGAACGGAAGGCAGCCGTGGGAAGTGTAAGACTGCTACCTTTTCTGAAAGATTTGAAGACCTATGGCTAGTGTGGTTTTGCAACTATAACTCCATAAACACTGCTGCTGCCACCAACTGACTGCTGAAGGGAACCATCTTATTCAGAGCTGGCAGGGTGAGGCCGACAGATCCTGGACTCACACCTCCCAAAACACTGCAACAAGATTGTTTTCTCCATTAGAACAGCTTTAACTTGTTTGTTCCCATTATTGGGGAAACCTCAGGCTGAAATGAACACTGATACATTTTTTGAGAAATTCCAAAAATCTTCTCCTTTCTGAGTAAACTCTTTATTGTTAAAACATGGAAACCCTACACTTTTTTCATATCTTAACAAGTACAGAATGTGCCAAATTTCAAAGAGTCATTTTATTTTCATGAGAGCATACGTATGACAACAACTTCAAGAGTAATCAAAGTACCCCCTGTTCTTTTATAAATATAGCACTCAAGCAGTTATACAACAGCCTTCTACGTGTTGGACAAAAAGTATTTTACAAACAGGTTAGAATTACCTTCTGTTCTATGTAAAGTAAATATAAGATCTGCTAGGAGGTGAAAGTACCTTTGCAGGGAAGAGCATTGTTTTTCCCCACATTCAGAGTTACTGGCAACATTACCTATGAAGTTGAGAAGCAGTCACCTCCTTTGCTTATTCGAGTGACATCCTAATTTAGAGGCACTTGCCCTATTAATTCTTTCAACTCAAAGGAGTTCAGCAAGTGTACATTGTTCAGCTCCTATTGTACAGCCAGTACTCAAGTTTTTCCAAAGGACAACAAAAGAAGAAAAATAATGTTGACTTTCCATTCATTGTCCACTATAAGTCAGTGAAGTTCATGTTTATAAACCTTCTTCTGGCAGCAGAGAAGTGTTTTTGTTCTTAATGGAGGTTGTTTTTGTGAATTTCTTGTTCCCAGAGGTAAAAACAAATAGCAAATATCCAAGATATGATAAAATTACAAGGGAAAAGAGATTTTGAAAGCAGGGCACTAAGAAACAGCACAGTGAAAAAAACATGTTCTTGAGATTCTTACGTTTCCAGACTATACATTACACTGTTTTCCTGTCACCTGCAACACACAGAGCGTAAATCAAAGAAAAGTTTAACTGGATTATTTGCCCTGCCTATGCCTGAGAGAATGTAAATATGTTATAGAAGGAATTTTGATTTAATAAGCCAGTATAAGTTTAAGTAAGTTGCATAATTAAGAAGTTTTAAAATGACAAGTCATTCATTTTGCACGTATTTTCTCTCTAAATCAACATTATGTAAAAACGTCAAAAATAAAAGTAAGATTAAGAAATGATCTCTCACCTTGGGTTCAGCAAGGCGTAAACTGCTATTCTAAAAAGTCCTTTAAATGAGGAAAATTCCTGAGGTTCCTCTTTGGAGAAACTGGCTCAGGCCTTTTCTGTTACACAGGATTTGGGAATGTGCTAACTTGTGGGACCATCTGCCAGGAAGGGGAACTTCAGAACAGCGGGAGCAAAAAACTTAGGCAAAAGGCAGCGTAGAAGGGGAAGCTGGTTTAGAATCAATGCCGAAGTTGTCTAGGAAAGAAGCACTAGGACAGCTGAATAAACACAGTAGCATGTATGTAGGCAGAAGTGAAGATCCAGTATAAACATGACACAGGGTGAGCTGTGTTCCTAAGGATAAAAAAAAAAAAAAAAAGAAAGAAAAAAGTAATACCACCCACCCCTTAGTGTTTCTTCTGAGAAACCCATTACATAAGGAATGGCCCAGGGAATACCTGTGATGTAAAGAGGTCTGTCTAACTCTGCACAAAGAAGAATGCTCTAGAAACTGATTCATCCCTTTGAGGATGCTTAGCAGTCTTCATTCATCAACAAACACAGCAGAAGCATGATTGACTCCATAAAGTGTCTTCTCATGTACAGAACTTAAGAGGTTTTGGCTAGGCCCTTAGGACAATGTAGAAATCAATTTACATCATAGTCTGTGCATCTGGATTTTCTCATGGTAATGGTTTCCTTCAGGCCCAAGTACTTCCCCTGGCACCAGAATAAGGAGCAGACCTCTCAAGACTGGGATGATCCTTTCGGGCTTCCCCTTGACAGAGCACAGCTGACTCCCTCGCAACACTTTGGATTGTCCAGGATTCGTACCATAGCCGATGGAAGAAGCTTTTTTTTCATCTTATGTCTGCAGAATAACCAAGGGAAGTGTTCCTCCCACACTAACTGAGTAGAAGGGAGCTTTTCTACTTTTATTCATTGCCACAGGTTAATGCTTGTATACAGGGAAAAAATACTGGAAAAGTAATTTTCTGTCTTGTGTGTGTTTAACACAGCCTTTACAAGACAAATATTTGAATTGCCATTGGTAACAACTAAGATGTGTCAGTTTTGAACAAGTTGACCTCTGTTTTTACTTTTACTAGAGAAAACTGCATATTTATGTATTTGGCCAAAAAATGAGGCAGTGCGAAGATACGTGGCCTTACAGATTACATCTAGCAACAGGGAAATCCTTGTCCAGAATATGAGCCCTGCTGTTCTACTAGGACCTGCTGTTTGGTTTCTTTCTCTCATTTATTTTCAATAAAATCCATTTATGGAAGAGGGCAGTTTCCAAAAATAAAAGATAAACATGACCATAATGAAGTCTTAGATGCCTTTAAAACTGCAGTGGTTCTCTTAAGTTGACTTATTATAACTAAGCTGGTGCAGGAAGTTGGAAGGTGCCATACAGTGGGGAGGTAAGGTAAAACAGGCCCTACAGCCTGCTGCTTTCCCTTACCGGGCTCCTCTCTATGAGCCCTAGGGCAGGTAAAGCAAGCACCATTAGTTCCCCTGGGACAAAGCCAGAGGCAGCCTCCTGATACTGCCCCAGGGACTGAAATAGGGCCGTATGTCTCTCCAGCTGTGAGTTTGGCACTGCAGCTGAATCTCCCCCAGACCAGGGTCAGTCCCGGAGAAATACATGTATCACTGCAAGGGACAACGAGCACAGAGGAAATTTTCTGCTGACTTTCAGCTCCACTGCAGCTACTCAAAATATCACAGGCTTGCAACACACAGACACAACCGCTGGGGAACAGATAAGGAGGGCGGTGCAAAATGCACGTTATCTGTTCCTCCACATTACGCTTCAGAGCTAAAATGCCTCGATCCCCATCTGCCTTTGCACCTCCCATTAAAAGCATAACTGCTTTCCATCCCCACTATTCTTGCATGCAGGGTAGGCACAGCAATTTTGGGGAATCAAGCTTAGAAAAACCACTGGCACAAAGCCCAGAAGAAACTAAACAACAGTCCCAAAAGAGCTGGACTGAGCACAGAGTCTTTGCAGACTCTTGCTACAGGAATGAAGCTTTGCTACTTCACTGCAGTTTGCTTTTACAACTGCTTTATATTCTCCAAGCTCTTTACAATCATCTAGGAAGTTCCTATCAATAAAGCACGAGTGCTGAGAAAGCATACTTTACACTGAGTGTTCCCACGTCAGGGAGGACATCCCGTAGCAGCGGGATGGCCAGATCTGCCTTATAAGGCTGTGACAAGGGAGGGGGGGTGTTGCTCTTTTAAAATAGATGCATTTCGATGGGAAGTTTCACAGTAAAAAAGGAAAGCTTTTCTGCATGCTTCTGTCATTTACCATCTTCGGAAGTTACAGGCAAGCGCTGCCTGGCCTCTCTTCTCCTTTTCAGCAGCAGGACAGGCCTGAGTGCAGGACATTCAGTAAACAGCTGCTACCTAAGTGCTGCAAATATCAGTTAGGAATGGCATTCCTTTCACCCATTTGATGTTGTGGTTTTCCATCTTAATCTTTATTAAAACATTTCATGACAGCCTTGACATTAATACCAGAGTTCATTAAATTACTGTGCCCGATCAAGTGTAAAAAGTGCAATAAAACAGGGCTCACAGCTCAAGGTAGTAACAGCCTAATGATGAAGAAGGCTCATGCCCTGCACAGCCCAGTTATGCTGGGAGCTCAGGTAGATAATACCAGGGTAGCTCTGAATTAACTACCTCAAATCATGGTAGCAGCTTCATTGCAGACAGCACAAACAAAAAAAGATGACTGGGACCCTTGGTAAAAACTTCCTTGCTGATTTCCAGCAAAAGCTTGGATTTTCCCTATCCCTGAAATAATAATTAAATGTGATTAGCCATACGTAAATAGTGAGCATGCTTCTGGGAGAAGAACACATGCATCAGACTGTGCAGTATGTTTTTTTACAAAGTGTACAGATCGCTTTGAAATTCCTCTTGTCATCAAGTCAGTCTTTCAAATCTTTCCATATTTTTTCTTAAAAGTCCTTCCACTGTCACCAGCTCAGAGCCATGTCAGGTTTAGCTGTTCATCTGCTTAGAAACCTCCTCAGTGCTGTCCCAGTACAATGATTACAATTTACTGTTTCCATGTGCTGTTCCTTCCCTCTGTGTGTGGAGGTACAATGAAACGCCCCCAAGCACTGAGAGAACAGGGTGTTGTTTCACTTACTGCTCAAAAAAAGGGGAATAAATACCCGTAATGGTTTGAATGCATTTCAGGTTCCCTAGGGAAGAGGAAGCAACAAGCAGGATAGTACGTCCCAGACTTTCTGGGAAAGAGGAACCCCATAGAGTAATTACAGTACTTCTATTTATCAGGCTGTGCTTAGCTTTCAGCCTTGAACATGAATGCATCCTTGGACATTTCACGTGCTACGCAGGTAAACTGCAGGTTTTTCAGAAGCAACATAACCTCAGTGTGCAAGACTTCTTTGCCCCTAAGTACAGGAGATTGATTGCTTTCTCCTTTAAAACAACTCCTTAACTAGTTTTATTATTAAAGATAAAAATGATGTTTTAACTAAAAAGATTGCTTCTAACTTCCCTCAAGAAAAGGACAACTACTGAATGTCTTTCCTATCAGGTTTCCAACCTTTATTTTACTGTTGTTTTTTCCTTTCCACAGTTTTCCAGACTTTCTGAAAAATTCCCATTCTGAATCCAGTAATTCTGAAGCAAGCCAAGCTCTACAAATGCTACACATCTTATTATCTAGTGATTAGCAGTGCAGACTATTTTCTCAGAAGTCCTAAGTTACTGAAATTTTTCTAACTGCAGGACAGATGTGCTTTATGATGTAAATTCCTAAATGCATAACAAGCTAGAGCAGCCTCCCAACTACTTCTATAGCACTGTATCACAGCGCACATTATCAGGCAAACCTTCCTTCGGTTTAAGAGTGCTGACTGACCTCAGAGGAAGGGTCAGCTGGGAGTGTTTCACCAAGGGAGTAGCCTGGTGACAGCTTCTCTGTTAACACACAGTCTCCCCTTGCTCAGATCCAACAATGCTGCTTTCGTAGAATGCAAAGCAGAACCCTCGCATGTACTCAAGCAAACAGCTCCTCCAGGGTTTCCCTCTGCAGCTACATTCCCAACTGTTTGCACTATAACAGACTCCAAAGCTACAGAGAGCAGACTGCAGCTGAGAGGGATGGTTTGCCTCAGTCAACCCCTTTGGGCCCTCTGCCTCATGCTCCTGTCCCCTTGTTAACCAGCGTCTCTGCCCCTGTGCTACTCCGCACCAGGAGCAGTGCGAGCCAAGTCCCCTCCAGACTTCACTCCAGACAGAATCATTCTTTTTGGCAGGGTTTTGCCAAGTTCTAAAATATTCTTAATATTTTTTAAATGTTTTGATCCAGCATTCAAAAAATAATGTTACAAAGTAGTGACAGACACAAAGGCCATGAGGATGAGCATTAATGAGATTTAACAACTGAGTTTTACCATAATGGATGTAAATCCTGGGGAAATACTGCTCTCACAGGAGGTAATGACCTTGCTTCAGCACAAGAAAACCCATTTGAGTATTTGTGCTGCCATGGAGTTTATCCTCACAACTGTGCTAAGCAGTGCACTTGATTATGAACCTGCAGCAGAGATGACAATGGACAGTTTTTCAAAGGAGAGTGTTCTCAAACACACCACAAGTTGGTTTGTTGGGTTTTTGTTTTTTGTTTTGTTTTGTTTTGTTCTGCCCACATTTTCGAAGCCTAAGAGAGAACACACTTCTGTTATCTTCTGATGGTGACACATAGAGGAAAGATTCAGAGGAACAGCAATTACTGGAAACACAACTGTTGCTGAAATCCTTAAATGGGTGTGCAGCCTTTGAGAAGCTTTTCTTCCGCACAATAGCAAAAATCTATACACACTGTAAGATCCAAAAAGCTCTGGTGAAACAGCACTTCTGCAGAACTGAAAAGGACAGAGAGCAGTTCGAAGTGGCTTCTTTTCTGCTTTGTGATAACCACAAACATTGCCCTCAAATGTAAAAAGCATAAATATAGTTGGTTACCACAGAAAAAAAATCTTTCTCTCTCTCATCTAGAAAATGCTATATTTGTTCTTAACAGCTAAGCACGTAAGATGCTAAACAATAAAATGTCAAAAAATTGGCCAAGCATCAGAGTTCTGGCAAGCTGGCATCACAAAGGCCATTTAGCTTTTCAAGGCAACTTTCAGCTTCAGATACCACAAATCAAAATAAAGCTCCTATCTGCAACCTCTTTCTCTAGAACTCCACAAGTTCCTGACAAAATGACTCATACGGGAACACTAAGGTTTTACGGTTTATTGTCCAATATAACTGCTATTCCAGAAATTCATATAATTTGTTGCTTCAAAATGTTTAATGGGAATGTAGCAAGGCTTTTTCACACAATAACACTGTTCAGATGCTACATAAATCCGTTACATGCTAAATGTTGATCCAAATATTTACTCTTTTTTCCATCAATATATGTCCATAGTGATTTTCAGGAAGATTTTTAAGCAGAAAACATAACTATATGTTCTTCAAGCTGTTCAACTACTAACAGCAATTATTTATACATTACCAAATCTCCATTCTGTGTATTTGTACAAAAATAATATTCTTGGTAGCTATGAAAACTTCCTACTTTAACATTAATCTGAAACTATTTAGGTAAATAAGACACTCGCTTGTATCATCATTCAGTAACCTGTTCTTGAAAACTGAAGAATTATAGCAAGCAGTAGACTGAATTAAGAACATGGCATACTAGGCACCTCTATTTAAATGTCATTTAACATAAAATACAAAAACCATACAGCTTTTTTCCATGCTGTCTGAGCAGAGTTGAGAAGTGGAAGTAAACATGAGATTTATAGCTTTTTCTTGTTTATCTAAAGGCTCATTGGAGCAGGTTACCTTCTTAGGGAAATGCAGCAGAGCCGAAATCCACATACCACTGCAACAGCTAAAGCTTGGCACCAGGTCCTCCTGGCATCAGGACAGCAGCCAAGGAACGTCCTCTATTGCTGTAGCTCACTCATCTTAGGCTTCACACTCAACAGGCGTTCGGAGATTGCCCCTTGCACAGGAATAAAGTCAGTGAGAGAACTTCCAGCTCAGCTACCGCCCACCCAGCAACCCTCAAGCCTTGTGCTGTGCAATGTTCAAAATCCAGCATCTCCTCCCTCTTGTGGCAGACTTTTTATGCAGTCCATCGTGCATCTGCTCACTAACAAATGATGTGTTTAACACTGCTCTGTTTATGTGGGTTTAGAAACAGGTGCCCCTCATCGCAGAACAATTTAGGTTGCAGGGGATTTCTGGAGGGATGTCATCTAGTCCAACCTCCTGATTCCAGCTAAGCTAAATTCAAAGTCAGATCAGGATGCTCTGGCCATTGTCCCATAAAGGTTTTGATGTCTTCAAGGAAAAAGATCGTACAACCTTTCCAGGCCCCTGTTCCAGTGCTTGGTTATTCACATTGTGATTTTTTTTTCCCCTTAAATCCACTGGAATCTCCCTCTCTGCACTTTGTGATGGTTGCATCTCTGACTCTTGCTGACCCACGCTGAGAAGAGTCTCCTAAGAGCTGAATCTGCAGGAGAACCAGGTACTGGTATGCACCGTACCGCTGACCGAATATAGCCACACTGACCACATCTAGCCCTTGTTACTATACCTGCCAGGTTTTATCCAGGACTTACATCGCCACTCTGTGATATTTGTAAAAGCCAAAATGCTCACAAGTTACAAGCGACCTTTTCAATTATACTTATCTTTCTGAACCTACAGGGGCCTTCCGTTCCCTTTCTGGTAGCTGACAATCCAGATATAGACAAAGAAATACATGCAAAAACATGATCCTGGAGTTTTGCAGGAAATAAACTTTGCTTATCATCATTCTGATTCTACTTCATGCTTTGAAAAACGCAAATTTAATTTTACTTCACTTCAAATTTAATTTTACTCCATGCTTTGAAAAAAGCAAAAGGCCTTCATGCTTTTGGTCACGATTCCACTTGCAGAGAAAAGAAACAAGCCTCCCAATCCAAACACTCATAGGGCTGTTGCACAAGGCACATCTTAACTGGAATATGCATCTTTCCTCAATCCACTAGCTCTCAGTATAGGAAAATTTAAACATCACTTGAAATTCTGCTGCACATCAATAATCTGACGAACTTCACGTACAAACATTTACCATCAGCTCAAGTGGACTAAAGCACACTACATGAAACAAATATTTTCTTTACAAAATAGCTGCTTCTTCATCTGAAGCCTAATCTAGGCCAGGTCCACTTTTATGCCTATGGCAGGAAACTATCTCCCAAATTTAGTTTAGACCAGTAAGTAACAGGCTCAGGTTCATTTCTCCACACACGCTCTACTTCTAGCTCATGTTTCCTTGTTAATTCTCAGCCTTTCAAATTCTCATCTCCTTCTTCCAAAGTAATTAATAACCATCACTGCTTGTACTTTGTCACCCTATTTTCTCAGTTTTCTCTCCTAGCAAAGCCAACTTTTTCATCTCCAAACTGATTTCTACCTAAAACTGTTTCCACATGCCTCTGGAAAATTAAGCTCACCAACTTCTTGTTGAAGAACAATTTTTGCTGAGTGACTAAGCTCCTGCTCTGACTTTTAACAGTTCAGCCCTGTAGGTTCTGAATGCAAACTGATTTTTAAAGCTGCTACAAGCCAACTTCTTCCTTTGGCTCACAGTCAGCTTTCTTCTATCATTTTATTTCAATAGCCCTGGATGAGCCTTAGCGGCTGTTTGTGTTTAATAATTCTTATAACGTGGCATTTGGGATGTATGCCTTTCCTGCAGAGTCCATCTGGCAGGACTGTTCTCTTAATAAATGTCCTGCGAGCTTTCTTGATTGTCCAGAACGGAGTTACACAGCTGTCCCTGATAATAGCTATCACTATGTTTATATCATATTATATTCATCTCAGACGTATTTTGGAGCAAGCTGAGCAGCTATGAACTACAGCACTTACACTCATACCAGCTGCTGTCAGGACACAAAGGGAGAACAGTATGTGGGGGAACTATTTTTCACAGTAGAAAGGCCTGTTGCAGGCACAGGGCAGCTTCGCTGATTTCAGTGCTCACAAGTCCAAAGCGCTAGGGTTTTCACTGCCAGCACAGCTAAAATACAGACTACCGCTGCTCAGAAGGTAAGGATGTGCAAATGCAGACACCTATTGTGGCAGCCATTTTTAAGGGAGATGTGGTTTCTCTAAAATCCTTAGACTCCACAAGCTCATGGCACCATCTTCCCTGCATACCAGCTATCCCAACTAGCATCCCAAACTAATTTGGCATGGATGTATTTCTGTGAATGAATCAGCTTTGAAACCTCACCACTGCAAAATGGCTAAGGACATTTCCAGGCCAGGCTGGATGGGGCTTTGAGCAACCTGATGGGATAGGGAGGTGTCCCTGCCCCTGGCAGGGGGGTGGAACTGGATGACCTTTGAGGTCCCTTCCAACTCAAACCACTCTATGATTTTATGATGACGAGCCACACTGACATAGTACTATAGGTGCTGCTTACCAAGTATTTGAACTTGGTGCCTGTCTTCCAACTAAAGACTGCAATCTCAAAGACTGTCCCTTTGGCATCTCTTGGGCACAGCCATCAGTATGTTACTTAGAAATCGTTATAATGTGTTAGGAAGTCCTAGGTATGGAAAATTTTCTTTGCATAAAAATAGCAATATTGGCAGTCTTAACTACTACAATGAAATTCTGTTTCTTCTACTGATCTCAGGATTGTTTTCAGGTCCTAAAATGGAGTGAGTTCATACTCGGAGCGGGGGAGGTTCATTATCTGATATAATCTATTTAATCAGCATAGTTGCAACATATTTCACAGATAAAACCTAACAAGAAATATTAATCTAAGGTTAGGAATCAAATGGGTTGTGAACCTTGTCAGTAAAAAGTTTATTTTTCCCCCATTTTACTCTGTCTTGGTTTTGTGGTCGGTTGAAGTTGCTAGAGTTTCACGACCCTAGTTTGATCATCATCAGTGAAAACATATCAAATGATGGCATTTATTCTCAGGATCTGTACATGCGGAACCCCCGTAGCTGCCACTAATACCAAATACAAAAGAAACAGGAAGGAGTAGAAAGATGAACGTTTCTTACCACAGATACTGGTTTTATTTTCTCATGTTCTGAACAGAAAAAAAGGCCTTGTGAAGCACGCTAAGGTATCACAGAAGTTTGGTAGTCACTGGAGAGGAATTTACAGCTGTACGTTTCCTGCAGTTGGAAGTAAATAGTGCAATGAGACCAGGTATGTTATAGGATGGACACAGATGTGCAATTACACTGACGCCCATCAAAGACTTTCATCAACAACTTTTTATACAAATACCAAAGTTGTTGGAGGTTCTCCTGGATAAACACTGTACTTCAGCAGAATTTATAGTGTGTTGGAAAGAAAGATGGAGCAAGCAGCTGCAGGAAAAAAAAAAAAAAAAAAGCCATGGAACTCGTTTAATAAGTCATAGTCTACCCATATAAATTTTCCTTGTTTTAAAATACTACTCAGATTTATAAAACATAACGTCCAAATGCTGAAGCAAAGCAACCAGAGCCTCTGGTCTCCCTGCTTTCTGTTTGTTTGCTATGTGTTTGTGCTACAAAGGTAATAATTATCCATTTTTCTTCTCTTGGTTGAAGAAAAGTGAATGTTCTTGCCACAAGGTGGCAGGAGCTTTCCAATTAAAGTCTAATCTAATCTGTGCTCTAGTGACAGATTGCTGGTTATCAAGACTAAAGGCCATTTCCATGAAGGTCTCAGAAGGCTTGTGGACAACAGTTATTGTTGTCTCCTTGTTCTGGGAACTATAACTAGAGAGGCATCCTGAAACACTTTAAAACAAAACAAAACAAAAAAGTACTTGGAAAATTTGTTTTCAGTTCTGGATTGATTCCGATATAAATGCTCTTCCTGTTCAAAAGCAGAATCCTGAAAGCTCTATTATTGTCACTTCCCAGTCCAATTTTCCACCAGGAACAAAGCCATCCACATCTATTTAAAGTAGCAGCTGCCCCTCCTGACATTAGGCACCTGCAGCCATGCAGGGCAGCAAGCTCCGCTGAGCACTGCGCTTCCAGCTTGGCACAGATTTCTGAGAAAAGCCAATCCTCCTGGTATCTATAAGAAAACCCAACATAGGGTGAGTCTACTTAGATTCATTTCTGCCACCTAATAGGGGGTGGTTTTTGCTCTGAGTATCAAAGACTTGGTTTTGCATTTTGGGAGGGTGCCTAGAAGTCATTGCTGTTTTCTCTGATCTGCAAAAGATGTCAAGGTCACCCTTGATCCAAGCCGAAGTCTTCCTTATTCCTTCCTTGACTGGAAGCATATGCCCTGAAATACAGCAGCTACACTGTTCTTGGAGGTGTTTTCCCCCTGCAGTTCCCGCTGACACCTGTGCTGCTGTAATTCATAGAATGATTTGGGTTGGAAGGGACCTTGAAGATCATCCAACTCCAACACCCTGCCATAAGCAGGGATGCCACCCTCCAGATCAGGTTGGCCAAGGCCCCATCCATCCTGCCCTTGAGCACCTTCAGGGATGGGGCATCCACAGCTTCTCTGGGCAACCTGTTCTAGTGCCTCACCACCCTTACAGTAAAGAATTTCCTCCTAATGTCTAGTCTGAATCTATCCTCTTTTAGTTTGAGACCATTCCCCCTTGTCCTATCGTTATCTACCCGAGTAATGAGTCCTTCTGTCTTTTTTATAAGACCCCTTTAAGTATTGAAAGGCTGCAATGAGGTCTCCGTGGAGCCTTCTGTTTTCCAGGCTGAACAGCCACAGCTCTCTCAGCCTTTCTTCATAGGAGAGGTCACAAGGGCAGAGCAGAGGGACACAATCCCTTCCCATCCCTGCTTCCCACTCCTCTTGATGCAGCCCAGGATGCAGTTGGCCTTCTGGTATGCAAGCACACACTGCTGGCTCATGTCGAACTTTTCATCCAGCAGAACCCCCAAGTCCTTCTCTGCAGGGCTGCCCGCAATGAGTTCTTCCCTCAGTCTGTGCTCATGTCTGGGATTGCCCCCACCCAGGTGCAGCACCTTGCACTTGGAATTATTGAACCTCATGAAGTATATAATAGTTATATATATATATGATTCTGAAGTATAGACCTAGCCTAAAGCTTTCAGAGTTGCAAATTGACCTATATTCATGAAAGCAGCACTGAAAATTATATTTCTGTGCCTTGGCCCATGCAATAGTTACATTTTAGTGGTGCATATATATATATATTTACTTTTGCTTACTTTCAGGATGATTCTGGGGAAATGGAAGATTATGCAGCTCAGGAAGGGCACAAGTGTTTTGTCTGCTGGAGCAGCTCACATCATGCCATCAGCAGCAAGGAAGTTCCTGGATGTGACCTTCGTGTCAAAGTGCTCGCTGCTGCTCACGACTGTCTCCACAGAGTACTTCAAATCTATTGTCACATAACCACAGATAGACTACAGTGGTAGAGGGCGTGGCACACCCTGTTTTTGTTTGGTTTTCTTTTTTAAAAAATATGGTAGAATAGTAAGAGAAACATTTCAAGCATTCTGTTTTCCACTAACATTTTTCCTTTCATATCACTGTTTTTAAGCTCATATTGTTTGCTACTTGTTCTGCTAAATTTTTATTATAAATTGTGCTCCCAAGCCAGAACAAAATCCAAAAGATATTTCTGCATAAACATCACTAAAGTTGGACATAGTAAAAATTGTAGATTGTTATTTTATTAACAAGAAAAATTATATTTAGTTCCTGGCAAATTCCATATTAAGTTAGAACTGGGGCTATTGCCCTTCTCACTCCCCTTGTGTCCTTAACAGCTAGCCAGCTACCTTCAGCAAAACAATTCAGTTTTGGGAAACCGGCATTTCCACCAAAAAAAAATCATTGAGCAAAAGGTCCCAGCAAGCTTTAACTGCAAGCTTGTCAGCATACTCGAGGATATTGGAAGAGTCTAGGTAGTACTGATTTATTGATTTTAATTTTAGTGTTCTTTCCTCTGCTTAACACTTAACACTTTGTGTGTGTGTTTCATTAACTCAGTGCAAAAATCGATTCCATGGAGAAAGCCAAGCCAGTTATTCTGTAAGATGCTGGTGAGCATGACAGTAAGTCAAGAAACTTGGTTCCTTTTTTTTTTTTTTCCCTGGGAGAGGTGGTGCTGGTTTTGGTTTGGTTTGGTTTTCTTCCATTTAAACCCAATGTATTGAGACAGTCAAGATTTTCTAAAAATCTTTCCAATTTTAGTTCCCTGAAATTAGCATTCCCAACAAAAAAAAATAGCTTTTGTATTTATACACACATATACACACACAGAGTAAAGACAAACTAATTATTTGGAGAAAAATTCTCACTAAGTGAATCCTCATCCACTCCTTCTGTCCACCCCACCCACACCAAACCACTTCAAGTCAGCTCCAGCTTGCTTTTTTGGAAGACAGCAAGAACACATCAGCTCGGAAACCAGCCTTCCTGCCCTCCTCTTCCTCCCAGGAGGTCCCTCAAACTATTTCCCAATCTGTGTTCCCACGTGGGCATGGGACAAGCAAGAACTGCCCTCAAACAACTTGAGAGGCTCATCTACCAGAAAGAGCTCAAATACTTGAGAGCCATTACAGAGGTCTCACTTTCATCTCTTTTCTCTATGCTTTCTGAAGTGGCCCCAATCCAAAATTAGACATTTGGATTCTGCAGTAACAACATATCTACCCTGACACTTGCCTAAGCCTAAAAGCTGCAGGACAAAGGAGAAGAACAGTAAGCTAAATACAAGCAGGGCCTAATACTGATTGCTATACATCACTGTACCACAACATAGCTACAAATACCGCAAACGTCTGTTAGATGGTAGGTTTCTACCTTGTGTACACTGAAATATATTCATGTTCTGATACCAGGTCTCTAAATAATCACATCCTTGTCAATTCATTAGCAATTCCTAAAGGCTTGTGCAATGACTTTTCTTTGCTGGGTGTCTGCAACCACCTGTATTGGGTGCACTCATAAGTGGTAGATACTTTTCTATATTAGAAGTATTAGGAAGCTAAATGCAGCATGGAAATAAATTGACTAGTTATGCCATTTTGTTGAACAAACTGGAATCTAAATAAATTTCCTCATTTGGTCTCTGTCAAAGGTTTTCAGAGAAATCATGATTAAATCAAATCTAAAAAAAAATCTAAAATTGGCTGCAAGCATTTGAAGTCAGCTGCTTTAGAATCTGACATGAAGCATAAACGTGCTCTTAAACATTCGTAGCTATGTGCAAAAAAAAGAAATCCTATATACAACGTGTGTATATATATATATTCAAAATATTTTTAAAAAACTTCAAAGCACAATTGTCTTAGGGTGCCTTTGTTAGATCAGAAAACTTGCCAACTGAAGATCGACTGTTTCTGAAATACTTTATCACCCATACAACATATTGTGATGCATAAGAGCAAGTTTCTTTAATTAAGGAGTTTTTCACTAGTATGAATAAGGCTGTAGATAGAAAACTGCCTTGGTTCTATTGGAAAGAAAGCTTTCTTGTAGCAATGAGATAAAATCACCATGGAAACGTTTTTGCTAAGATGACATTAAAACACAGCATGGACACTTACATCTCTCCTTTTTAATAAGCTGCATTTTGTGGTGCGGCCTGGAGTGACTGAGTAAAAGGGCTATTCGCACAGCAGGAGACCAGGACTTATTCAGGACAATTATTGCAGAATTTTGTCGTGCTCCAGAGCTGCCCAGTTGACAGCGTATCTTGTTACAGAAATGGGATTACTGGAAGATGACCCAAGCAAGTTACCTTAACCAGCCAACTAGGTAAGACAAGTTAATAGACACACACAACAAGCAGGTTTGTGAACTGGCCTTAGCCTAGGCTATCAACTTGGGAAGCTACTTGAAGGTATTCATAAAAGGATCTACTTTTTAAATCAGGATGGACCAAGCTCATAAACTCCACTGAAGTCATCTTAGCTTCTCACCTTTTGTCATCAAAACACCAGTAAGTCTGCTATTTAACAAGGAGAGCATCGCTTCTCCCTGAGAATGCTCTCCTTCTAGCTTCCACTGCACCAGAACAGCTCCTCAGACCTTGCACTGGGATTCGACTACACTTTGCATTGAGCCACATATGCATTTACAAATAGTTCACATATGAGGACCCGTATCAAGACATCTTTTTCTTCTGTGAGAGATCGCTCACGTCACTTTGACCACACTCAGTTGACTAAAGGGCTGTGTACAAAACCACAGGAACACACAGGAAGAAACATGTCTTGAATCTGATGACACAAGTCAAGACACGTTCCTTATTCTCTACTGAATAAGCAAAAAGTATCAGCATGCATCCTGTTTTGAAGTTTAATATGGTTTTGACATCTTCTGTTCTAGTTTAACGTACATTTGCCAACACTGTAGGCCCCATAATCTGTTTTCATAGCTTTATTCCAATATGAGTTCTGTTAAAGCCAAAATCATAATTCAATACTCAGTTGCTCAGTCAAAAACAAATAACAAGCTTAGTTAAACAAATCTACCTGCCCCATCAAAATTAAACTGCAGAAGGAAGGCTGCAAACAAAGCATGGACAGCTTTTGACTGTTTAAATGCAGTTGTCTTATTTTTATTGTAAACTCTAAGAGAGGCAAAAGTAACTTGCATTTGCAATCAGCAAAAGCTTCCATGTGTCCATCTGACCAGCAAGGAAGACATGAAACAGTCACGTGAAGGATTTACCAAGGAGTACCTACATGGCTGGGTGTTAAACCAGACCTGCCTTTTCATGCCCCTGATGGAGCCAGTTTAGGAGAGAGGGAACTCACTGGTTCTTACTCCAGATAACTGCTTACAAAGGGGTCACCAAAGTGCCTAGAGCAAAACCAATGGCATCACATGCTTCAATTTACACAGAGGGCCAAATGTCTCTATGCTGTTGCTTATAGTCGTGCGCAGCCATGACGCCTACTACAAGGAGAAAAGTCACTGTCTGAATTCTGATTTGTTGCAGTTTTCAAGTTGCCATTGCCTTAAGAGAGGAGCTGATGGGGCTTAGACTGTTCACTGAGTACCAGCTAAAGTTGAAAAATGTTCACTGAAGCACTAATTTCATTTCTAATCTAATTCATCAGCACAGTAAATGTTTTTCACAAATATTTTGAGCCTCAGCGTATTCCCAAGTAATTGACAATTACTGTTACCGATTCTTTACCAAAAGGAAAGAATTACTAAAAGTTTCAGTCAATAAATCAAAGACAGCCAAACAGTTCAACTGCATCTCACTCGTCAGTCATTCAGCTTGGACATATTTCTGCCAACAGGGCTGAGTTAGATCCCACACTGAAAAGACTCTGCCCAAGATTCACAGAAAAATTAACTCAGAGTTCATGTCACAGGGCTATAGTCAATGTAGATAATCTCTAAATTAAATGTAAAAATGAGATCTTGGATTACTGGATCATACACAGTAAGAGTTGGAAGATTTCAAACAGGTAAAGGTAAAACTGAGTTTTGAGAAATTAATCGTCATATTAGCTAGATCTCCTGCAATGGAGAGAAAAGGATGCAGATTATGTTATTCCCCAGCAGCTTTGAATTACATGATTGTCTGTATGGAACAACATGGAGCTTAAACAAAAACATGCTCACACAAATCTAATTACACAAGACTGAATCAGCTTAGACATATTACTATTATTACTCAACCTTCCCTGACATAAGCATATACTGCCCACTGAATCGAAAAACCTATATAATAAATCAGTATAAGTTTTGCCTTTCTCCTGTTACTGAAGAACTTGAAGTAGGACATAGCATGAAACTATACAGCACAACTGTAAAAACAAAACAAAACAAACACGATGTTTTGAACACTGAACATTCAAATCACAAAAGACAAAGAACAAAAGACAAAGATATTCTATGTTGGTTTTTTTGTTTTCAAAAAACAAAATGTCTGCCCAATGTACAGAAGAGATTTAGAAAAAAATAGCAGATAATGTATATTAACATAGCATATGCAGTGTGCAAGTGTTACTGAGACTCTTAAGCCTTTTACCACAACGTGTATTTAATTTTCCCTCTTTAGCAAACTGTAGGCTCTAGCATTTAGACAGAAAGTTGTCTCCTTAGTGTACAACATGAAAAAACACCTCAAGAGATAAGAGAACTTGGCAGAAGAGAAGTTGTTTTAATAACTATATGTCAGACTACTCAGAGGAAGATTGGACAAAATATTTCTGCTCCCTTTATCTGCATCGGGTTGAGTATGATCTGTTTATTACAATCATCATTTTCTACCTTGGAGACTGACTATAAGTCATTATAAAACAGCTCTTCAAGGATGAGAAAGGCAAAGCTCTGATTTGTTTTGAAGCTTTCTACAGACAGTCTTAAAGACAGCTGTTTGAACACAGCCATATATGTCTACAGTTTAGGTGATTGAATTTTGTACATGCAGAGGTAGTAATTATTTAGAAGGTTTTAGTTTTAACCCGTTCCATAAGTTTTTGAACACCAACCTGTATTCAGTTACTGTGTCTAAGCAAGTTGGGCAGTCAGCACGCAGATTACACATTCAGTCCTGTGAATCTCCTAAGGCGCCTCCTAAGATTTTTTTAGAAATACTTCCTGTCCTAAGGAAAAGAGTTATCACCAGAAAATAATTTTTTCATCCTAATAACATGTTCAGATCAACTTAAAACTCTTCAAAATGGACCAAGTGATTTATATTCAGTACCTGTAACTCTACTTGTCTGTGTACAGCAGAGTACCCTTTTGGTCAGCTTTCTGACTGCATCCCTTCTGTGTGCGAGGGTTCTCTTTCATGCACACATTCAGGCTTGTGCCAACCAGGCAGCTATTTACCAAACTCCTGTCGAGCCCTCTAAGATAGAAAAGTGAGAGAAAAAGGCTCTTTGTTACCTCTGAGGCTCCAGTTTAGTTCACGCACTTGTACATAGGGCGTTAACAGTTTCAAAGACCTCGTAAAAGATGTTTATATCTTCTCCTGTAATACAATTTTCATCATTTTCGTTGTTTTCATTGTTGAGACACACAGGTTCAATTCCAATCTTCCACCTGCAAGACTTAAACCTTACCACTCAGAAAAGGTGAAAGGATTCAGTTATTAGTTAAATTGACTTTTTAACCATAGAATTCACGAAGCAGAGAAGTCACACTCCAGAAACCCCTCTTCTCTCCACTAAGTGCCCTAGCTTGAACAGTCAGTTAATTTCTCTTCTAGTTCTGTGATGTTTGTACTCGCTGCATTACTTCAGCATAGCTCCCACATGAGCCCAACTACCCCATACAGCTTGGCCGACGGTCTAGTAAAAAAAGTAACTTTGCATCTAAGGGATCTAAGCTTCAGTTCCTTTATGAAAGGGATTATGCAGGGTTGGAAAGGAATTGAATCTGGGCCAATATATACAGAGCAGGCAGCTGAACCTCCTGCCCCTCCTGGGGTTGTACTTCAGGAGATAAGGGCACTGCACCTTCTCACCCCAGGGTACAGCCAGGCTTGGGACCACAAGTGGAGAGTGGGCTGTTGCAATCTCCAAGTGCAGACACTTCAGACCTACTATCGCTCGTTTCCTAGGAGCTGCGTCTAGGTAGCTCATCAGCCTAAAGGGCCTTTTGGCCCCAGTTTGCCTTCTGAAGAGCACAGTACATAAAGACAGATGCTGAACCCAGGGCTATAGAGTGGACTTTTGGGGCTAGATGCCTACTTGTTTTGCCTTAAATGGATCCGGGTGTGAGATGTAATCCACTTTCTCCAGAGAGAGAAAGAGAAGTGTGACAGTAAGACTGCTCGCTGTGAGGCTTGAGTGGCCTCCTTCCACTCAAAAGTCAAGAGCCGTAGAGAGCTAATGCAGAGGTATCAAAAAGCTGAGCCATGATTATCAAAACAGTAAGTGATTTTTGCAACATGCCTGGTATTCAGTATAATTAGGAGCTGAAGCACCCATTAGGAATCAGAAAATAGACAAATTGGTTTGTACCTACACAGGCTAAAAATGTTACCATTTAAATATTAGCATCTGATGTTTTGTTCCCCCCCATCCTTTACCCTTGTTTCCAGAGCTAACTTCTCCCTCTATTCTCCTTACTGTGGCTGTGCCAATCTATCCACAGAGATCCAGTGCTGTCCTCCATCTACAACACCTCTGATGCCTGCTAACCAGGGACTCAGCACGTGAGCCCAACGCTTTCATTTACCCCAGCATCAACTCAGACAAATGGCAACAGCATCTGGCTTCCATTTGTCTTGATCTCGGTGATGTCTGCCAGACTTCTATTTTTTCCTTACTCCTACAGAGAATATTCATTTTCCACTTAGTTGTGTTTAAATGTTTGTTGTCTCTGTTCAGGAAGCAACACACTGTTTCTAAAGAACTGCAGAAGTTGTAGTTCACATGGCTCAATCCACACTGAATTCTTTGTTCTGGATTTCAGGCGAACCACCTCAGATTTTACTATACCACACAGCACGTGGACGCTGCCAGCAAGTCAGATGTGACAGCTCCCAAGCTATTTGTGCTCCTGCACTCAGTAAAGCGACTTGATTTCCTCCACCTACCTGGACTAAAGGATATGGCTTATGGTAACTCCTTTGTCTGAGCAGGGTCAGTGCCCAACCCACAGCATTTGGGCTGTGAGTTCTCAAGGACAGAGGATTTCTCACTGTCAGAAACAGACTATTTAAAGCAGTTAGGAAATGGCAGAAAGAGGGAATCAGAAGAAAGAGCCTTTACCTTTTCTGGAACTTTCGAATGTCACAGTAAGCACAGTTTCAGGATAAGTTTTTGACAAAGCCTGTAAATTACCACTGAAAATTGTTTCCTCCCAAGTAAGACCAGCCAGGAATACTCCCATAGCAGCCAGCTTCTGAAGTCAAATTTGCAGCATCTCGGTTCCCAGCTGAAAGCAAGCTGAGTTTTTGCACCTAATTTACTGGATGTCTAATCCAGCGTGTCAGTAACACTTTCCACCCAGAATATTCACTCTCCTTCCCAATCCCCTGGTCACGACACTCTCATTGGAATATACAAATTCTAGCAGGCTAGGGTGGTTTGTTTGGTTGGTTTTGATTTTTAATTTTAATTGTATTCTGAAGATAGAAAAGCTAGGAACATCCATGCTGCAAGAATTCAGGAGATCTTTGAAAAAAAATGCATTCAGATCTGAACAATCCTAAAATCCCTCCCTCCTCACTAGCAGAACTGTGCTTTCTTCTGCCTATTTTCTGTGTAGTGAACCATGTAAGCTTTCAGATCTGCAAAGCTGTGTTTGTTCTGCAGGTGACAGACATGCAGTTCTCAAATTCCTGCATGCATTGTCTCAAATCCCCTGCAGGAGAAACCACTCCTGTTGTAGTCATTTATTATTCTGCTCAAATCCAGTATAAGGAAAAAAAAAAAAAAAGTACACTCATTTACTATGATTGCTGTGGGTTCTTCTTAAATAATACTTTCTGGCATGACTGTCCACTTAAAAACAAAAAAAAAAACACAGATCTAAAATACAGAGATAACTATTGAAACAACCACCAATAGCTTTCTCTGAAAAGTTTTATGAAGTTATATGAATAGTATTACAGAAGGGACCTTATTAGCAACATATCAACAAAAGGAAAAGCAAACATGTTTAAGTTTCCTGATTTAAGGATGTATGCATACTCAAGGATGAGGGGAAAATACCAGCAGTTAAAACTAGTTACTGAATGATGGGACTGTATGTTCGAGGGGGAGGAAGGACAAGAACCGACAGAGCTGTCTGCAAGCAGTTAAGGAGATGAATCACCAGTAGATGGCACTCAAGTCTTCATTATAACGCCATGCTTCGCAGGGTCCCTGAAACCTGTGCACTGAAAGCAGCTGTCTGCGAGATGCGGGCACAAATCCCAGCAGGCAGACAGAAGATTTGGGGAATTGGAAGGTTTAACGGTGTCTGAGATGCTCTGCCACAGGACGCAAAACAGCCGGGTTGCGGAAGACCAAGAGAGGCGCAGGTGGCATCCAGAGCGGGCTGCAGAGAGGGGACGATGTCCGGAGATGATCTGCTCACTGGCACACAACAAAGGTAGATGCGTTTTCCTTTGCAGCTCAGACATCCTTCACGCTGTCTGCTTTCCATCTCACCCCATAACCAGCCTCAGAACTGTATCGTGCGTGTGTGTGTGCACTCTTCCATGCAAGAAGCTGTCCTGCAGGCACAAATCACTCTGTGTTAGTACCGTTCATCTTTGCCTAAAAACTTTTTTCTTCCCTACTGCCTGTACAGTTCACAGAATATCTTCAGAAACACGAGGAAACAGACCATCAAAACCAAGTTGCTTAGTGCCTTCTAGAACATGCATGCTGGTTTTAGAAGTAAGCATCAAGAACATAACTAATCCATTAATCCTTAATAAAATTTCTTAAAAGAAAAAAAAAAAGCCATCTCTCTTCCCTGGCAGGGAATACTACAGCTGCTCACAGCTACCAGGACTGAGCCTTTCCTTTTCCAGTACAGATGCTCTTGGCACTTCTGGGCTGAACCCAGAACTTCTTTACAGCTAGATCAACAAGAACCACGAATATTCAGGCACTAAGGAATTTGGAAAGATACAAAAGAAGTGGCAGTAGCCAGCTTCTGAGACTAAGGCTTCTCCAGGCTTTTGTGCTGAAAACACTACTTTCCAGATTGTTTTGTGCTCTAGCATGAGCATATTAGAGACTGAAACAAAACGACAACAACAAAATACTGTTCTGTTTATTAAAAAAAAAAAAAACGCATTTTAGATTTTCTCCTGTTTCTGTGGCCAGCTTCAATGATGCTCCTTATAACATTGCACAGGATATCATTCAGCATCTGCTGCTCAATCCATCCCTTTGGGTTAAAACTCGCTTTCACTTTGTTCTCTTTGTTCTTCCCCTCCTCGCGAGTAGTAATGTATGGAGACAGGTAACGTATGGAGACAAAGCCGACCAGGGTTACTCTCTGAATGGCTCTGGTCATGGACAGCACTAGTTCTTGCTGTCACAGCTCCGAGCAGAGCTGGAGAGCAGGTACAGCAGCTGCAGCTCCGGGGACTGGTGTGGGAGGGAAGCTGAAGAGGAGGGGCATGAGGAAGCCAGGCTGCAGCTTCTTTGCCTCTGCTTCATCCTCAGCCCTTCTGGCACAGACTTTTCCTGTACCACAAGAGCTCCTCCAACAGCAGCTACCAAACCCCTTGGATGAGAGCAACTTCCGAGACCTCTTTTTGCCAGTTCCTGGAAGAGACAGACAAGACTTGGAAGAATCATCCGAAGAAAATTGCTCCCCAAAGCAAAGGCACAGAGCATTGGAAAACCCAAGCATTCAGCTTCTGGCCACCATCAAAAAACACAGGGCAGCTGCCCCACAGCAGTCAGGGCTGCAGCGACTGCTCCCTGGTTTCCAACCAGCCTGGATCCATGGAGGAGCAGGAAGACAACCTTGTGCTTTCCTTTGGAGCCAACACCAGCAAGTGCAGCCTTGAGACTAACCAGACAGGGGCCCCACCATGCTGGTCAGGAGCAACCAGAGGTGGCCCTGAGGTGGTGATCGTACCGGTGCTTTTTGGCTTGATTTTTCTCCTGGGAATGGTGGGGAACACCCTGGTGCTGGTTGTTCTGGGGCGTCTCCGTCCTGGGGGACGCCCATCGCGCAGTGCCACCAACATCTTCATCCTGAACTTGAGCATCGCAGACTTCTCCTTCTTGCTTTTCTGTGTCCCCTTCCAGGCCACCATCTACTCCCTGCCAGAGTGGATCTTCGGTGCCTTCTTTTGCAAGTGGGTTCACTACTTGGCCATGGCGACAATGCTGGTCAGCATCTTTACCCTGGTGGCCATGTCTGTGGACAGGTACATCGCTGTGGTCCACGCCAAGCGTTCATCTGGCATCCGCAGCAAACGCAACGCTGCCCTCGGCGTGGGTATAATTTGGCTGCTGTCTCTACTCATTGCCATCCCCGTGGCCCAGCACCAGGCTCTTGTGAGTGGTCACCAGCAAGCACCCAACAGCTCCTTCTGCTGGGAGAACTGGGCAGACGGATCAATGGCCAAGCAGACGTACAAGGTTACCATCCTGCTGGTGGGATACCTCCTGCCCCTGGTGCTCATCACCTGCTGCTATGCCAAGGTGAGTAAGAGGGATGTGAGTAATATTCAGATAGAGGAAAGGATCAATCCCAGCCTCTTGGTGGCTTAGATTCACACATGCAAGCTACCCAGCCAAGAAATAACGCATTCACAGTGCTTCCTATATTCCTCCTAGGATAGGATGCTTCTCTGGGACAGGGGGAGGGAAACAAGAATGAAATTACACCATCTCATAAAGAGGAATGAAAAACATTTCTATTCAGGGACAAAGCAAATACATGAAAGTTCAATCCCAGCCTGACACCCAAATCTACTAAAGATTCCTGCTGATTTTTGTAGTTTTCAGTTTGTCCTCTCTTGATAACAAATGTTTGCTCCATGCAAGAGAAAAACACCATGGAGGATGAAGCTGTGCAGAGAGTGTACAGAATTAGTATCAGAAACATTGCTGCTTTTTTTTTTTTTTTTGACACAAATCTCAGACTTTGTGTCTTGCAAAGATTTCTAGAAAGATATCTTAGGATTTGAGTTTTCTTCAGCAGTGAATCTCTTCCTTTCTTCTTGGGAATTGCCATTGTTCAAGTTTTTTGTCTCCTCTTACTGATCTTCAGCATGTTTGAGACAGACAGTAAGTCTATCAGTTGTGATGGACTTCCAGAATCAAGTTTCTGTGACTTTTGAATTAATCTCCTATTGAGTATTGCCTGGTGACTGCTAGGGAGTAAACTTCCTTGTCACTAGTCAGTTGCATGTCAACTCTTCTGAACAAAAATATATTTTCCTGGAATTTAAGCTCATGTCTGTTTAATCAAAAGTTGTGATACTTTCAACACTGATTTATTTCAGTATTGTCAGTGCTAAGGACAGGACAAGGCACTTAGATTTAAGCTAAAAATCTTTACATCTCAGGCCTTGCTTGTCACAAGAGGAAAAACCCACTAGACTTCACAAATCCTGTCCCTTTGTCTCCTGTTGTTTTTCCCCTCGCTGCCCTTGGTGAGCACAGCAACAAATGGAAGGGGAGCTGCATTTAATAGAGGTTTTATTTTGTTCATTAACTGCTTTAGAAAACTTACCTTTTACCTGCAAAGGCCAAAGTATAAATATTGCCAGGTTACAGCTGTGCTATAATCAGGTTCCTAAAGGTTAATCTAAATGTTGTTAACTGAGAATTTCCTGACAGGGCTCTAACATTTCTTATGACTCTCCCTGTGAAAGGGGAACCCATTCCAACTGCCCCAGCTGTTAGCGCTGCAGTCAGAAGTGGCAAAGCAGTCACACAGGGGTACAGTGTTGGCAGCCTGTTCTCTGTCTTTCTATGTAATCAGCCCAGAGAGTAAATGTGGATAATTTAAACACAATCTAAAAATCAAAAATCCATGGAAAGTCTCCTGTCAATTTCAGCATAGTGTCAGCTGAGCTCTTAAATAATGCTGAACTAAGTCTTCTTAAAGCTTGGCATTTTCTCCTTCAAGAAACAAGCTTTGAGAAGAAAACTGGGGAGGGCTTAGAATTAAAAATCTCAGTGCATCACATTCACCTCTGAAGTCATCAGAGCAATTCTTTTAACGTCTGGTGCTCATTCAAGAGGTTCAATACTAATATATACAATTCAATTTCGTATTCAATGTATTGCTCCTTTTTTTCAAGGTTTTATATCACCTCCATACGAAAGTAAAGAATATTTCTAAGAAGTCAGAAAGATCTAAGAAGAAGGTAAGCATCTTTAATTTGTACACTGATATGTCAGATTTATAAGATAACTAGTAGTCTTTTCAAGCTCCATTCACATACAAGTGTCATTCGTGTCTTTCAGCTCGAGTTCAAATTCATGTTGACAAGTTGTTGTATCTTTATAGACACAGTACAAAGTGAGGCCATTATTGAATTGCTCTATTGATCTCTACACACATGCCTGCTGGACTGCCTTTTGACTTATTGTGCTGTAACAGAAGTCCCACAAGTACACTATTTTTACATTGACAGGCAGAAAGATATTCAGACTATTAGAAGATCTAGGAATTTGAGTACACTTCAGCAAGCTAAAAGGAAAACACGTGAAGAACCCTGAAACTGCAGTACCTCAGTTTTGCTGCAGTTTGCATTTAAGATCTCTAAGGTTTGCATCTAGTATGTGGTTGATTTAGACCTTGGTTGGCACTTTGACCTCTCTGCAAGTCAAATATCAGCTTATCCTTGCTCAAGCTGTATGAAATAAGCAGAATTGCAAGAATTAACTGAGGAAAATACTAAGGATAGAATTTTTTCCTCAATGTAAGAATCTTAGAGTGAATAAGCCATAACTAATAGATGTTTTTAGGTAACAAAACTCATCAAGAGCAGTGATGCAACATAAAATTTACCTGTCATGAAAAGAAAAAACACTATTTCAGTCAGAAGAGTTATAGTTGTTGTGTGTGCAGTGATGAGCGAAACTACAGGTTATCCGGCTGGTCAAAGGCAGGAGGTAACAGGGCCCTGTTAACATTACCTGCTGATAGGATAGTCACAGTCCGTGCCAGTGGCACAGCAACCGTACAACCCAGATGAGCAGCGTGCATGCCACCAAGCTGATGTGACAGCCAGTGGAAATGATGAGGTAGCACTTTGATTTGCTCTCAGCCAATGTACTAGACAGTTTCAGCTGCTACCTGCCACTCTGGAGGGCCTTACAAGATTTTGCCATGACCCTGTGTATGACCAAAATGAGGGTTATTACAGCAAACATGGACATTTGATTGGAAAGGGTGCAAGACACAGAAATCAAAGCTTTCACAAGACTCCAGGTGAGGGGTGGCTGGAGCACAGACACCGGTACCACAGCTGCACGAAGCTACAGAAGTGTTAAAACCCAAACCTGCTTCTGAGCATAACAAACTGCATCCAGTGGGTTCTTCACTGGTGTTACTGGACCCCCCACACCTCACCCCTGTAGAGTTAGATCACTCACAAGATGAGGAATTCAAGGTACCAGATTTGCCAGCATACAGCTGTTATACAACAACATAACATAATCCTGTACCTCTATTGATTTCTTTTTCCACCAAAGGGACTTATTATATTGGAAACCAAAAGGTCTCTCTCTAAACATAACAGAACCACCTGTTGCCTACCTCAGAGAAACTAATCTGAGTAAGATAATATTTGCATGCAGCCAAGGTGTCACAAGAATGTACAGTGCTGATCAACATAGATATCTTCATGAACATCCTATTTAGGAAAAAGCAGATGTACTTGAGGATGCTAACTGCGCAATCTGGATGCTGTGGTAGCATCTCAAACAGAAGTTGAGGGTTTTCAAAAGAAAAATATACTTCAGCTGTATCCTCTGTAATATTATGCTACAGTTTTTCTGGTCTGCTCTGTGCTGTTTTTAGTTGATTTTGAGCTGTTACAGAGATTTTGCCAGTCTTTTATGACTATGAATCCTAAATAGATTTAACTGTAGATTATATTTAGTTTCTATGACTTCATTACATACACTCAGTTTTGTTGGTACCACACATACAAGTATCAATCCATAATCAGTCTTGCACCCCCACTGCCTGTAAGGTTACAGCTCAGCTGATATTCCTATGCTGTGAAACAATATTGCAAAGACCACAGAAGTTATAATACACAACACAAACAACATTTCACTGATATTTTCTGCTCTCCCTTAGGGTGTTTTTGATCCTGTTTTCTGTGTTCAGATGCTGAGTTCACATAGTAAACATACAAAGCCCTACAAATACTTTGCTCATCTGCTTGTTTCACTTGTTTCTGAGTGTTTCTGCTTTACTGAGATTAATTTTATTAGTCTAGCTCATCTAATTTCAAGCAGGTTCTGACAAACATTCTTTCAATCACATTTTCTAAGGCAATAAATCGTGCAATAATCAGCTGCTGTGTATTGCCTGCTACAGCAAACCACCAAACCTACATGAGGCAGGCTACACTGAGGAACACCATGCCTTATTATGCCTACTGAATTTCTGTTGAGTGCTGCCACTGCTACAGATATACCGTGAATTAAAACTTGAGGACCAGGAGTGTCATTTCTGGGCAGATAGACTGCTTTCTGCTTGTTATCCATACTGAGTCTTGTGTGCTTAACAAAGATATGAATAAAGCCTGCCCAGCAGTTACCATGACAAAAGGCAAGCAAGATCATGTTGATGGTTATGTTTACTTCAGCTATAGCAAATAAAGTGTTAAAAAGCACTGTTCTTTGCATAGAATAATCTCATAACTCAGGAAAATTACCAACAAATCCCTAGTCCCTAAATCTGGAGAAGAGAAGGCTCCAGGGACACCTCCTTGCAGCCCTCCAGTACCTAAAGGTGGCTTACAGGAAAGCTGGAGAGGGACTCTGTCAGGTAGTGTGGTAAAAGGACAAGGGGGAATGGCTGGAAACTGAAAAATGATAGATTTAGATTAGATAGTAGAAAGAAATTCTTTACTCTGAGGGTGGTGAGGAACTGGAACAGGCTGCCCAGAGAAGCTGCAGACGTCCCATCCCTGGAGGTGTTCAGGGCCAGGCTGGATGGGGCTTTGAGCAGCCTGGGCTGGTGGGAGGTGTCCCTGCCCATGGCAGGGGATTGGAACTAGATGATCTTTAAGGTCCTTTCCAATCCAAACCTTTCTATGATTCTATGAAACACTTTGGATGGTGTAAATTCCACTTCTGTCTTTTCCATACCTATATAAAAATGGCCCAATACCTATTTCTTTCCTATATTTGAAGAGAATGCTACCAACAGTCAAAAATTGGTCTCATCTTCATGTGAAGCCCTAAAGTTACAGATAGGTTTTTTTTCCATACTCATTTCTTCAAATTTATTTGCTTGCATTGTTTCCAGATTTGACCTGTAGAGTTAGATTAAAAACAGATCTACAGTTTCTTCAACTTTCAGTTTCCTGACTAGATACAACTGAGAGGACTGATCATAAAAAATACCTTTGACTTTGCCTGTTCAGACAAGTTAATGGCAGAGCATTTTTTCCTCCCTCCCCTTAAGTATTTCTATGGCCATAATTCTGGAACACCTGGTAGCAATTGTTGTTCCTCATGGCAGTTAGACCTAGTTAAATAGGTGATCCCAAGATAAAGGGAAAAAAAAAAGAATCAAATACATCCCTCCACATACACAGATCTTCCACAGTTTGTCTCTTGCCAGCACTTTCTGTTGAGAAATTTCTCATTTATTTTTTTTTGCAGGCTAAACAGCATCTTTGACATCTCTACTGCAATTACTTTTTGTTTCACCTACTTCTCTTCTCTATAAGGAATCTTTCTTGTGCAACCTGCAGACTCGCTCCATTCCCAGATGTACTTTCGCAGTATCCTCGAAACACACTGCGTGTCAACCATTTAAAGCAGATTTTCTTAAGAACACTTCATATTAGAGCCTAATAGAAAATTCATATGTGCATGGCAGTTCCGTTAAATTAGCTTCCTTCATATGTACTTAATTGGTCTATTAGGGACAAGTACTTTTGTTTGGTCTTAGTTCATAATCTTTAACGATAAAGCAACCAGCTTTTGCTTGTTTCACTCAGATGTTTGACAAGTGAGTCTTGCTCCATGTTTCAAAACTTAATTTAGCAAATACAAAACATTCAGCTTTATGAAACACGTGCAATTTCAACGGCCAAACCCTTATCACCTTGGATCCATCAAAACAAAGTATAACATGAAAACAAGATCTTTCAACAGGAGATGATAATAATCAGATGTGAATCAGGTAATTTTCAGTGTGCATCTTGACTACACTGATATGGAAAACAAAGTGTCATATGGGTACACAAAAGAAATCAGTCTGGAACTATGACCACTCAGCACTTACTTCATTCCTTTAATTTCAAGAAAACAGGACAAAAAAACACAGCAGTTCTTATCCTCCTTCTACCCCTAAGGGAATGGCTTTGGAGTGTGGTCTATTTTTTCTTTTTTAAAGAGATAAGCAGTAAATTTTGCAAACAGCTATTTGTACTGACCTCACTACCTTCATCTAGGCTATATAGGTGAGTAAAAATGTTCAGAGAATCAAATTGCAGACCTCAAATCCACGTTGAAGAAGAGTTGCCACTGAAATGTATGCTGGCATTGACACTGCAAACAAATTGCTTTGCCATGAGCTCCAGAAACTGTATTACCTTTTCTTTGGGCTATACAGACTCTTCAAGATAGAACACTTCCAAGATAAACAAATTTAGAAACAACACAAATGCCACAGAGTGAGTGCCAAATCAACTTGTGAATCTAGATAAGGCTAACATTTAGAGAACAGGTGAGAGAGCCTGCTAGATGCAAACCTAGGGTAGCTTCCAAAAAGATGATCATCACATGGGTTGGACAGTTCCAGCGTTGTGACAGCATATACCTGACTTTCCTAGTTGTAATGCTGCAGCAAAGAAGGCAACATAAAACTCAATGTAATTCTATCCAAGCATACAGAGTACATTAACAGAACACATACTTAGTACTGTAGTTCAACCTCTCCCTTTAAAGTTTTTTTTTTTTCCTAAATAAGGATACAGAAATCAAACAATGAACTACGTTACTAGAAATTTGATGTTTTAAGAACTCTCTTGCTTATTTCCTCCACTGCTTTGTTCTCCACTTTTCAAGCACAGCATGGCTTTCCTGTGCCTGCCGCTGCAGCAGCGCTCTCAGCCTTCCCTACAGGCTTGTTTGGTGCGTGGTGCCCGCACCCAGCAGAGGATCACCAGCTGCGCAGGGACAGAGCAGAGCTGCACATGCAGACACACATGCCTGCTGTCAGTCAGCTGAGGAAAGAAACAAAACCCCCTCAAAAGTTAAAATGATCGTTACAGTTTTTAGCTACCTGCCCAATTAAGAGAAGCTCTGACACGTACACCTGAAGTAGGGTGGCACTGCCACTCCATTTGTCTCAGCTAGATTGTGCATGCAAAAAAGGCACACGTGCCAGTTTCCCCATTTAACTTCTTGCTAGCTGCACAAGCTTGCCAACATTACAATTGACATGGTGTGATATTGCAGGAGTCCCCTTTGTAATTTTAGATAATGTTTTGTTGAGGCCGGACAGCAAGACTATTTGCTCGGAAATCCTGTGCACCTCTCAATCAAAAATAAAATATATTTCAGTCCTGTTACTTCCATTGTGCATAATGCAGAGCACAGTAAGTCTTTGGCTCCGAGGAAAGTTAACAATTCTTTATCTGATAATGTTGAAAAAGTGTTTCATGACAGCCCAGCCCTAGGAACTCCAAATATACATTTTTAGTAAATAACATTTTAATAATGGAAATGAATGCAAACCAAGGTCTACTCTGATCATGAAATGGCCCTGTGGTGTCTTACTGGCTTTTGCAGCACCCCAGGGTTCCTCAATGTTTACTTAGTTTTGTCCTATGACATCTCTAAAGAACAATCTGAAATGCTTCCTCAAGTTTTAAAATGGTTCTGAGGCTGTGAATTTCACAGCTATTTTGCAGGCTCCCTTGAAAGGAAGGTAGAAGCTGTGGAATCTTTAGAGGCAATAAAAGTCAAAAGCTCCAATTAACAGGCCCATTGAAACATCTAAATCTAACAAATTAGTACTATTTTATTTTTAGGTACAATAGAAAGGCGAACCAATCTTACCACACTCTTTTGTTCTCTATTCTTCTCATAGTAACTCCTAAAATTTTATTTTTTTTATTTCTCCCTCTTATAGCCACTACTTGA
Organism: Anser anser; assembly: GCF_964211835.1. Taxonomy (NCBI): domain Eukaryota; kingdom Metazoa; phylum Chordata; class Aves; order Anseriformes; family Anatidae; genus Anser; species Anser anser. The sequence continues at coordinate 9,758,268 of NC_139732.1, forward strand.
CAACTGAGCCAATGTGTTCATAAAACACATAAACCCAAGATCTTGCTCCAAAACTGTATTAGTCAATTTAAAACACATCTCCCTCTATGAAGCTAAGATTATTTTCTTCCTCAGCTCATATATTCACAACTCTATATTTACCTATACACAAGTTCATTGTTTTTTGAAGGTCGTACCACAGCTTGAGGCCCAACGTACAGAATTCCGTCAAGGTAGATGGCTATTCCTGAGCATTTTGGTCAAGAGAGGCAGATAAAAGTTGCACTGCAACTGCTTTCCTATATGCTGAACTATTTATTTGACTTGTATTCACACAGCCAGAGGGTTTTCATATAGACTTAATGAATGTGATGTTCAATGCTTAACCATGACCAACACTAAGGACAGCAAAGTAGCATGGGAGATCTTGGGATCCATCTAACAAAAAAATATTAACAAAAAAATATTAACCAAAAGTGAAATCCTGCAAGCTGTTTTGCTAACAAGAACCTAGGGCAGCAAGAATAGAGAGCTTCATTACCAATTAGTAGATAATAAGAATATCATAATGCTTATAAGCATTTCTGAATACAAAGTGAGTCAGTATTAAGAGCATCAACAGAGGGGATTAGTGGCATTATCACAGAATCAGAGACGTGCAGGGGAGTAGTCAGACCAGTGCAAACAAGCTACTAGGAAAATGAAAAGTTCACCACTTAGCAAGCAGCCAAAATGGGCTGATTACAACTGAAAGTTTATGTTTCAATCCCTCCTCTTCTTCATTACAGCCAACTGCCATTTCTGACCACAAGAAAAAAAAAAAGAACAATGGGGAGGAAAAAAACAAGAACATTTTCAGTGCAGTTTTTAGACCAACTATCTATTATCAGGAGTAATAAAAGAAAGACCAGAGGGCAGTGAGAAGTGCTTCATAAGCATGTAGCAGATGAGTTTGCTCTGAAGCAGAGGAAGCTGCTGCCCAAAATTTAAGCTGGTTAAGACTAGATATGGATTTTTCTGAAACACCCGTTTGAAACCTTGTGTTTTTATCACGAAGCTATAAGCATATTTCTGGAGTTCAAATTGTGCTTTGGTACCTTTCTAGTTTTACAACTTGACAGGCAGAAAAGGATGCTTACAAATGCATCATCGGTGGGTGTCAGATTTGTGAACACAGTAGAGAAGAACCTGACATCAGGAGAGAAAAAACTGACAGCTGTCACTTCTGCACATTGGCTTAGAGAGACTGAGCAAAGAAACGTTCAATTATTTCTGTCTTCTGAAAATAGGGGATAACAGCGTCTAGGGCTGCAAAAATTGTTCTCCTTGGGAGAAGTTGGTAAGTACCTCCAGCAGTACAGCAGGAGATTGTGCTGAGCCATGCATCCTTCCTGGGTACTGACACAGTGTAGTATCTAAAAGTAAAAGCTTAGAGCACCATGGGTCACTACATTTTGGCCAAGCCTTCACCACACTACAAGTATAATATATATACACATATAAAATAAATAGCCATGGCTGACACCCAGTAGCTAACCCAAATCAAATATTGGGCAATAAAAACATGTACCAACTGTCTCTCAAATATCAGGGAAAAAGAAGATGCAAGCTAGAGATAAGCATAACAAAATAAAATAATTCGGAGAAAACACAATCAGACTTTGTATTACAAGTCAGGAGAAAAGTATTGGCCCCCACACAATGGCTGAGGAAGTATGGTATGGTGTGAAGAAGCAGCACTAGCTAGAGTAAGGCTGCCTTTGGCATCACAGCAGTATATTATTAATTTAAACTAGTTTGGAGGAGTGAAGGGAAGCAAGACACAGAGTCCAGAACAAGTTCATTATACGCCCAGTCCTCCTGCAAAGCAGTAATAAAGAAAGAGTTGTTATTTGTTAATGAGACAGCACAGAAAAAGAGGCATAGGTTTTATGCTTCTTCCTTCAAAATCGTGGAAAAGGAGGAAAAACCTCCACCATATTCAGAAAACAGTAACTGTCCCACTAATGAAGCCCAGTTTTTCTGCAAGCTAGTGAGAACATACTGTTCAATAAAAGCCTCATTGAATGTTCTTTCCCTTTCCTGTTTGGCTGAGGTACAAATGGATAGTCTGATCAGCTCTGAAAAAAAATAAAAATCTGTGTCTAGACTAGATGAGGGAAGTGACAGGCTCTCTACCTTTAGACTGTTCCATCCATTGTATATTTTATCTCAAGACTGTTTATTAACCTAATGCATCAGGTAGTTCTGCACAAAAAATAGATAAGCTCATGGAATACTTGCCGTGTAATGAACCAAATGTTTCAATCTTAATTTTGCCTTTGACAAGTTGAGACAGCTTCATTAGAAGCTTATCAAGAATGACAACTCCAAAATCAAAATTAAATGCTAAAGACTTCATTATCCTGCAAAAAGTAGGTACTTCCCTAAAAAAGGGTCTTTAAACATGTTTCAACATTGCTTTCTGAAGGACAGGGAAGACTAAAAGCAAGATATAGCTTGTTCAGGGCTGAAGAAAATCAAAGGAAAAAGAAAACTGGGAAATCTATAAATGAGGGTCAGATCACACATGAATATAACAGAAGAATAAGTGAGTAAATTCTAGGCAATCCTGCATGGCAGAAACATTAAGGGGGGAAACAAGAAGTTTATCAGTTTGACAAACAAACATTTATGATTTCCCCCAGTCTCTATTTCCCATTCTGCCATTGATTCACTGTATAGCTTCAACACTCTGTACAACAAATAATGCACTAAGCTGTTTCATGGAGCTTCTCAAAAGACTTCTAGGAGTGCAAAATATTAATAAGAGTCAGTTAAATAATCCAGTGGTGGCCGTTGTACATGCCTACTATAGACCCACTGAGACTTCAGAAACAAACCATAAGGTTAGCATTAACTGGGCACAGCTAGACCAACAGTAACCCATTAATGGTGCAAATTATCACAGCTCACTGAACAAACTCAAACTGTACACAGGCAATTTGGATCCATCCTCTGCAGCTGTTCACAGTCTATATTAGCACTAGTTTTAGACTGTTACCATCTTAAAAGTAAAACAATGGTTTTTTTTCAGTTTCCTCTCTTGGCCACATATCCCTTAATTTGAAGGGAAAAAATAGACAAATTTCCATTTCCAAAACATGTTCTTTGAGTCCTGAATTATGTAGGTTATTGATATAGTATTGTCTATATTCTCATTTGCAAAATCCCAAATAGCTGGATCTCAGAAACAGCTTTGTGCTAACACACAGTGACTGCAAATCTGTTTTTAATATCCATCCCTATGCTGAATGCGTGGTTTGCCATTTCACAGTAAAAAGAAAAAATAATCTAGGTCTATATCCCCTATTCAAAAGAATCTTTCAATGCTTGTAGCCCCCTAATTTAAGCAGAAGGATGCTATGAAAGGTTGCCTTGGTAACATGCCTAAGCTATTTAACATTGTTAGAGGGTAAAAAAGTAGCACCATTAATGCTGGTGAGAGTTAAGAATGGCACTTGCTATTCATCATTTCTTTAGCACCCATCTTACCACAGTAGGCAAGCTAGACCCCACAAGGCCACCAATTCTGTGTCTTTCAGTTCCAATCGTACCAGCACGTTACCAAGGACAGCATCTGGTTCCCAGTGTGGTTGGTCACTTTTAGGAGTTTGGGAGCAAAGGTTGTACACTCATGTGGGAACACGCTTTGTCACCTAATATGTTAGACAGAGCATTTTGGTATGCAAAACAAGGAAGCATCCAAAATATACCAAGTACAGGATGAACCTACAGGCCTTTCAAAATTAATACAAACTTACTTGATATATCTATTTGGCAGAAAACGCCCTGCTCCCCATATTTTTTTTAAACTTGTATCATAAGCAACTGTTTTCTCTTATCTGCACAGAAATCTTGATCTGATACAACATCCTCCTAGAGTTTAACAGATTTTAACTGGCTTGTTAATGCAGTTAAGGCAAGCAAAGGTGACACTGTTGGCCCTCATCCAAACGCATTTTTCGACTTCAATGATTGTCTGTTTTTATTGCAGGAGATCATTGCTGCAGGCCCTATGTAAACAGAGAAAAGATGTTGCCTATCCAACATAGGAAAAAAACCTCCTTATCCTGCAGTTGACTTTTCTGCAGGGTTAAACAAATAGGAGAAAAAAGAAAAAAAAAAACAGTTCCCAAGAAAGCAACTTTAGCCTTCACCCACTTTATTACTGTCAGAGCAAGCAGAATATACTTGAAACATTTTAGTGCGATTCATTCAAGTATAAAACATGATTAAATGTATGTTATAAACAGCAATTATAATTCTAGTGTCCTCTCATGTTCTGCAGGTTTTAATGCTACTATTTAGGAAGGTCCGAACAATATGAAAGTCCTGATCTAACTCCATTTGACTAGATGACATAAGCCCTAGCCATAGATTTAATAAAGACCTATATCTGAACACATAAGCTTAACATTTTCTTAGAACTGCAAGTTGGTTTTGAAGTATTTTAATGTTTTAAAAAAAAAATAAAAAGGATTTTAAAGTTCCTAACAATCTTATGAAATTTCAAGAACATCATAGGGCTGTTACTAAAGTGAAACAAGAATCTGGAAGACAAGTGAACTTCCTGTAATTTTGCCCCATACCTCCAACCCCTTCCAACAAGCCAGTTTATAAACATTTAATACTTGTTTATAAATATTTTAGCACTGCCTCCCATAGGTTCTTATGTATAGGATTGCAGTCAGTGGTTATGATCCCAGACTTTACACACCAAGATCTAATCACCTTACCTTTTTTCTTCTATGAAGTATCACCACTCCGCTCTTCCCTGGAGCATATTGCCATCAACTCCAGAACATGGTCTTTGTAGTTAGTCTGCAACAGAGGAGTCTCCTGTTAGCCAATAAACATTCATGAACAGTATACCTAACTCATTGATATAGGAAACTAGAAAAAAAAAACTCTCTGAAGTAGACTCCAGAGGAGAGAAATTTTATTACATTTTTATTGAAGTGCCACTGACAAGGGAAATACTGCAAATACTCTGAGGAGAAATATTTAATTTGTACCACCACTGTCTGTTAGGGCACCAGAGAAATCAACATAATCCCTTAAGAAATTCAGCTTCATTAGTTCTGTGGCTCTTTGAATAATTTCCTTGTTTTCCTCATATTACTCTTCACACAGGGTCAAGCATGTGCCTTAGATAGTTACTAAAACAAGTTGCAGTTTCCATCTCACCCAAAGAACACAGAGAGTATCGAGAGAAGTGCAAGTCACGAAATGTTTTCCCATTTAAATGAAAGTCCAAAAAATTATCTTCCTCAGCCCATCTCTATCCTGCCACCTTAGTCACCACTGAAATACTGCCAAGGGGATGTACTTAACTTGGCAAATCATGCCAACCGTTGTAGTGCTACAGAAAAGTCAGAGAGCATATGGAGATTTTGCAGCAGCTATTTTGTTTGCTGTATTGTGGGGCAGGGAGAGATTTCCCTTCTCCTAGAAGAGGTTCCAGCTTAGGTGTTTTATATATGTAACCCTGACTCTTTATAGCTTCTATTTATAAGTTTTAACACAGCAATTAAATAAGTTTTTGTTCACTAGTAAATTATCTCTCTTGTACAGAAGTAATCGCATCTTGTTCACTTGAAATCATGGAAGGGAGTTACTGACTGAAAAATGAGCTTAGACCTGTAGGGCTGTAAACCCTAATTTGAAATGAAGCCTAACTTTTCAGTTTTCTTCAACACTTTTCTGTTCCTTGTACAACAACTCACATTCTTCTTAGAAGAAGGATAATATCTGCATATTCCCAAAATGTTGTATTTATTTAAGTGACAAAATACAAATGATAAACACTAAAGTTGAAAATCACACATTTTGCTGAGAATTAGGCGAGGGAAGTCACCTGCTACGCATCTGCTACAATGCTCCAAGAAGAAGGAATTAAATGGGTAAAAAAAAAAAAAAGGAAACAAAGAAACAAACAAAAACAGCATTAATGGCTCTCTGGGCCTTGCTCAGTGTTCCCTTTATGTGCTACAAGTAGAAAGTGAGAGAAAAGCAACCCCTTCATGATACTTAAACTTGAGTACTTGGGTACTGTTCACACAGGCCTCAGGGACTTGCAGGAAGGCAAGTTATAGTTTGATTCAATTCATTGTAACTTACAGTCAATGAAAGTCATACTTCATCTTCTTCAACGACTTCTGAAAGGAAAAAAATAATATAAAAAAAAGTAGGTACTTTTATTGTCAGACAGACCCCTAACCATACCAGGTTGAGGAGGCTTTGTTCAAAAGGGGATACGCCCTTTCAATAAAGGCTGAGTTACTTCTTAGCATGCATCTGGCAGGTCCCCTCAACTTTAGCTTTACAACATTTATAGGGAAAAGGACTTTGCCTGCGTTGGTGTGGATCTCCTCTTCTGGAACAGCAGACAGCCTTAGCTCACTGCCCCAAAATACAGACACCCTAGTCTTTACCTTCAACCCTCTCACCATCTGGGCTCCTCACAGCCCAAGCCCTTCTCCCCAGACTACCATTTCCCATCAACAAGAACAAAACCCCAAGAAAGAGCCAGCTAAATTTCACACTAAAATAACTCAAGCAGCTCCCATTACTTACCTTGGTTCCTGGCTGCCTTTCCCCCTACCTCTTCCACTCAGGTAGCCAAGCCCTCACACTGCTCTGCCATTTTGTGCAGCCCTTCTGAGGCACTGCCTCAGCTCTCTTTCCTCTTCCCCAGCCACAGCTGTGAGGGGCCACCACAGTTGCAGTCAACAGCTCACTTCTCTTTAACCTTCCTTTTGGATTATGACTTTCAGGAACATTTTTCTGGAAAATTTTACCTCAGTTTATTGATATGGTGCTGACAAACAATGGCTTGTGAGGGTGATGGCCTAGCTGGAGAGCTGGCACTGCAGGGTCACATCACCAGCGCACAGCCCATGGGCAAGCTGGGATCCTAGAGGCATATTGTCTAGCTAGGAGTATATCCTAGGAATATTAATAACAGAAGAGGACTGTATATTTTTAAAAAAGCCCCTCTACATTGGTTGGTGTTTTTTGTTCTGTTTGTTTCCCCCATAAGAGAGAAGCTGCTGGAGAAATTTTTCTCCTCAGAAATGCAGAGGTGTCCTTGTTGCCCCCCTCAGTGGCCTATTTCCATGCAGACAATTTTCCCCTGTGGTTATTTTCAATACTCTTAATGTTCCTTAGCCTTCAAACGTTAGAGAATATTATTTCAACTTTTCCATGTACCATGGTTAGCATTAGTTAAAACTTCTGGATTGTTTGAGGTTTTATGAGCACTATCTCCGCTGTCTCTAGTCGCCCAAGTGAAAACCTGAGAGCCAAAATTCTGTTTCTACAGGGAGGAAGGCTGCTTTTTAGCATCCTTTTTCATACTGTCATAGTTTGCCCACCTGGCAGTGGTCACCATTGCATGTCATGCTGCCTTCACTACTGACAGGAAGATGAACTCATACCACTGACTCACTTGAGCACGGCAACGATTTAATACTTGATCTTGTCTTTCCAGACAGCGCAGACAGTGCTTCTCGTGGTCGCTGTGTTCCTGCTGTCCTGGCTGCCGCACCACATCATCACAATGTGGGCAGAGTTTGGCCACTTTCCCTTGAACAACATCTCCTTCACCTTCCGTATCATCTCCCATTGCTTGGCCTATGGGAACTCCTGCATCAACCCCATCATTTATGCTTTCCTCTCGGAAAACTTCCGCAAGGCCTGTCGGCAGGCCTTCAACTGCAAGTTCTTCCTGAGGCCAGTCCCTCCTGAGAAGCTGGTCAGAATACGCATGGAGAACTTCTCCACCACGCACTCGACCACTAATGTGTAAACGTGGCTCATAAATATGTTTCAGGAAGGAGGGGAAAGGTGATGTCTGGGGAGACCAGTTATACAGAGGCATTTTAGGCACCTTGCTACTAGGCACTGGGCTATGTACATCAGAAGTGTCTGGATGTCCTTGCAGTACCTCTAAGGTAAAACTCATACGCTGTTGTTGTTATGCGCATAAAGGCTAATATATGAGTTTACACAGAAGGTGGAATAAGGATAGACATAAAAAGAACAAATAAACAATTGTGTGTGTAGACTGTCATTAGGATGTGAACAGTGAGTGATATGACATTTAGAGACAGTGCTAAGAAGCAGTATGGTTAAAGTCTAGCTAAAACGACATCAAATATGTCTCTGTTTCTTAAAAGAGTTTTACCATATGTGAGCTACATATATTTTTAGCTCACTAGCTATGATGGGGTCTCTAAACCTCTCTGAAGGCTTCGCTATAGTATGTACTTACTCTGTAGTAAAACAGAACATCTCACTGATGCGGATGTCTATGTTTGGTGGCTCTGTATCAGTTTGCATATAGCAGGATTTGAATGTTTGTGTATTCCTGAATGTAATTGCTGCTGCTAATGACTGGCTGTAATAACCATCTCTCTGTGAACAACAGTAGGAAAGTGAGATTTCTCAATATATGCTTAAAAGAACTGCAATTTTGTTTGAAAGTAATGTTTACAAAAGACTTTATTGGTAAATGTTGTGTTCTCTTAGCATATCTACCCAAAGCTTTTTATTGGCCACTTTAGTATACAAATGTCAAAATGTCTTTTTTTTTTTGATAAACTGTTTTGATCAACAGTGCCCTAGCAACAATCAGTTCAGAGCATTTGCACTGAGTTAAAAGTTACTGCTTGTAAATATATAAAGTGCATGTTACTTCAAATTTAAGAAGCATATGGCTGAAAGACCTTTATAATTTCACTGTGTTATTTAATTTGATTTTCTATTGTGTACTTCAATCCAGACTGACCAGGCATGGGACTCACTGTAATATTATTCCAGATTCACAGACTGTTGCAGAGTTTTTAAAAGTGAGTTATAGAAGTTAACCTAAAATTATACATCTAAAAACTATAACAAGAATATCCAAATGTAACCTTGTAGAACATCTTCAATGTCTTTTGTTATGGCCATCAGAGGATATATAATTCATTTTTTGTAACATATACATAGTACACCAATCATTCATTTTTTAACATGTATATATAATACCTCGGTGTCAAGTAAGCCTGCCATTAGCTTTTATAAGCTAATTTTATGGTGAATTGATCAGAAATCAACCTTCCTCCCATCTTCCTTTCCTGCATTTTAACTCAGGAAAAAACATACTCTCTTATCACCAGTGCCACTTAGTTACCAATAAAAAATAAGTGGATGCACTAATTATGAATGAGCATTGCCAGATAGTTTTGACTGTGGATCCTGAGTCAGAGGTAATGTTTATATGACATCATTTAACTTCTTTGGAACTGTTTTCCTGCAGGAACCAAACATAAACTCCAAAAAGGCTGCGTGATTTAAAATCAGTCACACTATTTGCTCTGCTACTAACGGTTTCCAGCTAAAGAATTAGAGCACATATCTACAATAGTTACGAAAGTTTAGCCCTAACTGTTTGATTTAGCCTTGTATATTTATGAGAAGATGGATCCAGGGAGTCTGACACCCAAACTCCTAAGCAAAAAACTTCACTCCAACTTAAAAGGGCAACTCCGTATATTGAACAGAGAAACACAGTCGGCATCACCAGCTGCCTGATAAGAAGACGCTTAATGGAACAGATAGTAACTCAGTATTTATGCTAAAACGGTGAAGTACTATGGATTTGAAAACCGCCTTGTCTTACATCAGATTCAAATTATATGACACTTGAAATGGAGTCAGCCTGAAAGCGGGCAAGCAAATATTACTCTTTTTTTTCTTGGAGTTTAATACAGTTTACTTCATTTAAGATAACTGGTGTGTCCACAGCTGAAGGAAGCTATTTCTCAGCAGTTCAGAAAATCTCATAAAGCGTAAGATGCATCAAATGGAAATAGGATTTTCTGTAAATTATACTACAGACTACCCCCAAATTTCTGCTTAAGTATTTACCTTACTGCTCATACTAAGTATACTCCTGCTTGTGGATGCATGAAATGCATAATTTGCAATTGAATGAACTTCAGATATTAGGCAAGTAGTCTATGCAATGAATGGGTCAAAAATATGGATGTTTTTACACCTAATTTAGAAAGTTGAAAGCTTTCCACCAAATAAAGTAACTTTACTACAGCTTGTAACTTCCCCTAAGAGCCCTTTAGCTGTGAAATTGAACAGAATACATGCACACAATTTCTAGGATAAGGTTAATAGCCTTATGCTTAAGTGGTTATCCATGCAAGTTTTGTTTCTATGCTTTTTACTCTCATACTCAGAATGCAAGTAGCTCCAGTGCCTTATTTGCTTTGAAACCAACGATTTAGAGATACTCTGCTGCAATCTTCTAACAGCTTTCTATTCCTGCATACTGAGTTTTAGCACAGGCTGAAAAAGTGGACAGTGTGAGGAAAAAACAGCCACTAAAAGAAAAAGCTGTGGTAAGTCACCGCAACATAAATCAGAGCTAAAATACTGTGTGATTATTTACCATGGATACCAGCTAGCAGCTAGATATGAAATAACCTCAGCCTCATTTTAATCCTGTTGCTTTAAAGCAGAAGAGAACAATGACATGATACTCAAAAGAAACCTTATGCACCTGTTCTGTTATGATAGAACTTGTGCGTCAAAACACTTCCTTTCCTTGTCACAGGAGACGTTTACCTTTTTTTTTTTTAAACTCAGTATAGAGAGCAGATGTCACTAGAGCCCGCATGAAAAACAAGCAGAAAACATGATGCATTTTTTTAATACAGTAAAGCAGCACAGATGTCTGCTCCCAGTCAAAGACAACTGTAAGATGATAAATAAAAGCTTGAAAAAGCCTTGAGTTTTATCATACCTTCTCACTACCACCCATCTTTATAGATATTTGGTCTAGAATTCTCTGAATCAAATGCTAAAAGAAAATTTAATGTAATTTACCATTTAGTCTTTCCACACATAGCTAAAATTGGGTCAAAGTTACAACAAAGTTAGGAAAACATTCTCTTTTTTTTTCTTCTGCCAGTAGACATTCTTAAGATTGAATAATATTGTTTAACTGCTGTTGGTGGGAGGCACTGAAATGCAACAGAGCTATACATCATATAGGCATATGTTCACTCTGATTTGAATTTAAGTTAAAAGTCTCAACAAAATTAAGCAAATGCTACAGATGACAGAATTCTTGGGTCTTCTCCAAAGGTATTTTATTATTCACTTATTAACCTCCTTTTGAGAAGCTGTGAGTTGTGACGCCTTTGGAAGTGATTATCGCAGCTTCCAGAACAGTGCACAAAATTAACCCCATCACCTGGTTATGAACCTCAATTCTGTATTGTTTCAGTGTAGCTCACACACTTGAGCTCATATGCTCTGCCTTAATGGCTTCAAACTTAGGCCGTGCCAGGCCATTTATTACTGCTTGGCAACTCAAATCAATCAGCTTTAGGCGGATGCTCGTTAACAGAGCAGTCCATACCCGGGAGACCTGTCCTTTTCCGGGCTGCAGTCTCGATTTTCCGTACCAGGTCCACATCCCACCGATGGGTGACAAAACTAACCACAGCTCCAGGCGTCTTGCTTCCGACACGTCCAACCCGCCCCACGCGGTGCAGGTAGTCCTGCAGCGTGTCTGGGAAGTCATAGTTGACCACTAGCTGCACACTGCTGGTGTCCAGCCCCCGGGAGGCCAGGTCAGTGCAGACAAGGACGGAGACGTCACCCTTCTGAAAGGAGGCAAAGATGCCAGCTCTAGCAACGGCTGACATCTGCCCCTGCAACCTCAGGTGCTTGATTTTGTGGTCATCCAGGATGTAGCCCAGCCAGTTGACGGTGCTGGCGCTGTTGCAGAAGATGATGACGGCCCCACCAGCTGCCGGGTGGTCCTTGAGGAGCTGCAGCAGTTCCGGCAGCTTGTCCTGGCCCTTCAGCCGGATGAACTTCTGCTGGACGTGGGGCGGCAGGCGATGCAGGCCCTGGGTGGCCAGGCTGGTGAAGCAGCCCATGTCGACGAACCTTCCCAGCACCTGGCTCAGCCCAGCGGGGAAGGTGGCTCCCACCACCACCACCTGCGTCCTCTCCTCCCGGGGCCCAGCCGGCCCAGGGGCCCCAGCCGTGAGCGGGGCGTGCGCCAGGATCTCCTCGATGGGCGCCGCGAAGGACTCGTCCATCAGCGTGTCCGCCTCGTCCAGCACCATCCACCGCAGCCTCCCGAGGGTCAGAAACCTCCTCCGCAGCGCATCCCGCAGCGCCCCGGGGGTGCCCAGCAGCACGGCGACCCCCGGCGCCCTCAGCTGCCGCCTCAGCCCGCCCGCGGCGCCGCCGCCCGTCAGCCCCCGCACCCGCAGCCCCGCCGGCCGGCACAGCGCCGCCGCCACCGCGCCCACCTGCGCTGCCAGCTCCCGCGACGGCACCACCACCAGCCCGCGGGGCGCCGCCGCTGCCTTTTTCTCCTCCTCCTCCTCCTCCTTCTCGGGCCGGGCGAGCAGGCGGTCGAGCAGCGGCAGCAGGTAAGCCAGCGTTTTGCCGCTGCCCGTCTCGGCGGCGCACAGGGCGCTGCGGCCGCGGAGCAGGGTGGGGATGGCGAGGCGCTGCACCGCGGTGGGGCGGCCGACCTCCAGGCTCTGCAGGGCGGTCAGCAGCGCCGGCTGCAGCCCCATCTCGGCGAAGGACTGGCCCTGAGGAGCCGGCGGAGCCTTCAAAGCGGGGGCAGCCTTCTGAGAAGGCTCCAGCTGGAAGTAATCCCAGCACGCCTCCCTGTGCTTCCAGCCCGCCGAAACCAGCCGCGGCCGCTCCCAGCGCCCCACTATCTGCCAGCGGGGCTGGCTCAGCTCCGGCCGCCGGCTCCGCAGCAGCAGCTTGCCGGAGGGCACCGCCGCCTCCCCGGGCCGCCTTTCCTTCCGCCGCTTCTCCAGGCGCTGCCGCAGGGCCCAGGGGATGCGCACCACATGCTCCGGGGGCTGCGAGCCCACCGCCGCCCGGGCGGCCGCTGCCCCGCCGCGCCTCAGCGCCATGGCGGCGGCGCCGCTCGATGACGCCGTGAGGCGACGGCCGGCCCACCCGCCTTCCTCATGCCCCCAGTCGGCCTTCCTCCTTCCCTGCCTCCGTTCCGTCCCCTCCTCAGCCGGCTCCACGCGAGGAGGGTGAGGAACGGTTTGGGGGGGAGCCCGACTGGTGCCTCGCGTCCTGCTTTCACCGCCCGACAGGGTGGTGCCGCCATAAGGGGAGCCCCCCACTGTGGTGGACTCAGGGCTCCTCTCACCCTGTGGGGACTAAGCACCCAGCCTGCGAGCCGCCAAATGAGGCTCCACAGCCTCGGCCCCCCCGAGGAAAAGTTCTGGGAGTTTCCTGGAAGAAAACAATATTTCATAATCCCCCCTACCCCATATGTTCTGTTTCAGACAGTGCCGCAACAGGAATGACGGTGAACACACCGCTGTGTTTTAGAGGGAAGAACATCCTGGCACCCATGGTGAGAGTGGGAACCTTACCGATGCGTCTTCTGGCCCTGGACTACGGTGCTGACATCGTGTACTGTGAGGTATGGAAGAGGAGCAGATGAGGCAATCTGAGGACAGGGTTACTGAAAAATGGAAGCAAAGGAGTAGGCTTGGCTTCCTGTGGGACTTTTTCCATATACTTTTCATTTAAAAAATGGAAAAAAAGTGGCTTGAGAGAGCCTTTTGAGCAGTCAAGTTTACGGTAGGCCCATCCTTTAGGACTGTTTAATTATTTCAATTAATTTAGATGTCAGAACAATTTCTTCACGTTCTACTCCTGTTACTACTTAAGACTACGGTAACTCCCACAACAAACAGGGTGCTCAGCTTCAGGTAGCTTCAAAAGTGACCAAGCAGCAAGACTGGCAGTACTGTGTAAGTATGGATGTGCTGGGACAGCGGAGCAAAACTGGATGAGAGGGCAGGTTATTCTAAGGTTACAACTCTACCCCAAGAAAATGAGATATCTGTGCTAATAGAATGGACTGAAAGGAACTGTCAGAATCAGTCTGAGAGGATCTTTGATCTCTTCTCAGAGAGACAATATGCTGGGTATGATATTTAATTAGTTGACTCTGCTCCATTTGAAAGAATAGTTATTGCTGGATGATGCAGAAGAAATCTCAAAATCCAGTAGTATAGTTACCACTATGTCAAAATTGGGAATAATAGTGTGTTTTTCTTTTTTGACAGGCAGTAGTAGTTTTCCACTTGTCTGTTTTACATTGGGTTAAATGAGACTATACATTTATTTTATGTATTTTTAATTTTCTAGGATGTCAACTATAGATTGTATATACAGGAATCACAAATTTACAGAATCTAGTTACGATGCCTTTGACATGTATTAGTATTTGCTGTTAGAGCTCTGTCTTAATAGATTCAAGAAAACAGTTCTATGGATTTTTATTTTTTAAGAATTTACTAGATAATATTGAAGTTATTTTAGGCAATTGTATGGCAGTTGTGTAGCAACAGAACAGTATTGTGTAGCTTTGTTTTAATATGGTAAAACAGAGTTTTCCATTTTTTTCTTCCATCCTTTCCCTGCAATCCCTTTCTTATTTTGGAACTCAAAGCTACTTCAGATCTTAAAGTGAACAGTACCTGTTGAGAGGTATTGTGTAAAAATTTAATTTAAAAGTGGTACTAGCAAGACTTAAAGTAAAATGTAAGTAAATTAAAAATAATCTAATGTATTGTTTGTTGTTTCTTACCTTTTAATCAGTAGGTCTTAATTTTTTTATTTGACAAAACAAACAACCTGTAGTAAGCAAATGTTTTTCAGATAACTTATAGTAGGGCACTTTTTTTCTTAATTTATAGAACAGTTGGGTTAACAGCTGCATTTTATTTCAGCAGCTAAAAAGTTTTATCAGCTCAAGCTGTAGCCCTTTGCTAATTAAAGGTAGTCAGTTTGTTTTAAAGCTCATGTATAATCAAATTGATGAGATACAGCTGCAAAAATGACACAAATATTGGTCTTAATGAACCAAAATGTGTAAGTCTGCAGTTAAGCTTATATATGCAGGTTGGTGTTTTGGGTTTCTTCTAAGGAAGGTCACAAATTCTAGAAGAGTGATGACTGTATATTAAGTTCTTCAGTAAGCTTCAATACAAAGTTTCATTTTATCTTTTAATAAATATAGCAAACTTTTAAAGCTTTTGAATTAAGGTAACAAAGTCCTATAAACCTTATGTAGGTATTTTGTTTGCCTGTGGGTTTAGCCCAGTGGAAACCCACTTCAGTCTCTGAGATGTCTTCCTATAGTATTGTTTTCCCTTTGTTCTCTGGACAATTCATTCTGCTTTTATGTCTAGCTTGGTAGAGAGATATTTGAACAAAATGGATCTTCTAGAACTGTATCAACATCTCACCTTTTATATTTTGCAACTTTGGTTGAGCACTTCATAACAAATATAAACAAGTATTTAGTTGTTTCTTTTTCTGTATTTGGTATCTCTAGATAGCTATCTTTACTTAATAAAATAGGACAACTGTATAGAGCTGGAGGGTTATATGCTTTTACTTGTAATCATTTTATTCCCCTCTTTGTTCTCAGGAGCTGATTGACATAAAGATGCTGCAGTGTAAGAGGGTTATAAATGGTAAGCGTAGCATTTGTTTTGTTAATATCTGTAAACTTTCTTTTTTGAGTTCAGAAAATAATTACTTTGCTGAAGTAATTGTGTAGGGTTTACAATGAGGTATCAGTACAGATGTAAAATAAGTTTTTGAAGCTCCATTCTTATGCCTGGCTGCTGCTGTACAGTTTCAGACTTTGTTTTCCTTCTTAAGAAATTTTCAGTAGTTCAGCTAATATCCCTCAGGAAAACCACAAACTTTCTTCTGAGAATAGGGTTAACCTGTTAGTAGCTAGTAGTTTGGTGTTCTTTCTGGGACCCTAACACAAGGTTCTTCCCTACCTTATACAGAACAGCAAATATCCACCATTGGCTTAAGCTATTACAGGGATTTGGTGAGTTTCTTGTAAAGTTTTTGGCTGAGGTCAGGTCAGTGGGTGTGCAGGGACAGGTCTTGGAAAGTGAAGGATGTTATAATTCTACCTCCTAGAATTGCCTGTCTCTCTTTACTAAGAAAATGAGATCTTTGTTGGAAATCTTAGTAATGTTTCAGCATCATGCTTGCTGACAGCAGGTGAGAGAAGTAGCTGGAGTAGGGAGGACAATAAAATTCCAGTGCATTGGATGAAGTGCTGAAGGTTTTATCTTTGTGTGTCAAAAAGGCAAATAATAAAATTTTAATAAGCAGATGACTTTCCTCATTTCTGTGTCTATATACTGGTTCTAGTATCTCATTTTCTGGTGGTTACTTATGCCATCATAATAAGAAATAAACAAGCCAAAAATGCTTGTGTGCTTTTGTGTTTGTCTCCCCCCCCCCCCCCCCCCCCCCCGAAGTTCAACATTTGTATGTGCTGAAGTAAAATCTAATTTCTGGAGCAAAACTACTCATTAGTTACAAAGCACTTTAATTTTTCCAGTGAAGTTTGTCAGTGGCTGTGGTGGTTTCACAGTGATGGCTAGTGAAACTCCACCACACTGCTCTCTCACTCCCTCCCCACAAAGGAACAGCGGGAGAAAATACAATGAAGAAGGGCTCAAGGGTTGAGATAAGGACAGGGAGATCTCTCACCAATTACTGTCATGGGGAAAACAGAGTCAGCGTAGGGAGTTTAATACAATTTATTGCCTATTACTAACAGACTAGAGCAGTGAAAAACTAAAACCAAAATAAAAAACCCCTTCCCCCCCATACAGGTCCATACTGTGTACAGCACAGGTCCCTCATGGGTGGCAGCTGCTACCAGACCTGCTCCACTGGGGCTCCTCTCCATGGGCTGCTGATCTGGCCCTGAGTCTACTTCTGTTGGGCCTCTCCATGGGTCACATCCACTTGCTCCATGGGGGGCTGTGCCATATGGTTCATGTTCCATGGCTAACCATGGATGCAGGGCAACAGCCTCTTTCACCATGGTCCCTTCCCCGGGCTGAAGGGGAACCTCTGCAAGCCAGTCAAGGATCGTTTCTCTACTGTTTTCTCACTTTCTCCCAGCTGCTGTTTGGCAGCAGTTTTTTCTTTCCCTTTCTTAAATCTGCTCACACAGAGGCGCAACTAACGTCACTTGTTGCCTCAGGTTTGGCCTGTGCCAGGTCCCTTTTGGAGACAGCTGGATGTGGGGCAGCTGCTGCACTCCTCGCAGAGGCTCTCCCTGCAGCCCTGTTTGCTGCCAAATCTTGCTATGTAAGCCCAATATTGTGGCCGAGAAACACATTAATTTAGACTGCAGTAGAGGCAAGTTCCAGTCATAAGTCTTTATAAGTATTAGCTGGGACATCGTAGTGTGTGTGTATATATATATATATATATACATACACACTTTTTTAGGCTACTGCAGTAAGGAAACAAGACATACAGGATCTCATTGTTTGCTCTTCTACCCTTAAATTGAAGTCTGTGGACTAGGTTTGGCCTAACACGATTTTCACAGGCAAGTTCTTAAATGGATATCTTTTGAGCCCTCCATAAATTTTACAACAGCTGAGTGGGATGAGAAACAGTTGTTGTGTCCCTGGCAGGGAACAGAAGCCAACCATAAATCTACTTTCCATTCCAGCCCCTTCCCAAAAATGGTAACATTATGTTCATTCATCCTGGCTGATTCATCTTCAGATATGTTCTGGTGCTGTTGCTTCCCAACAGACAGGCTGCAGGGATGATTAGGGAGCACTATGGGAGGGGGACTGCAGTGTACAAGAAATGTGTTCTAAGGACTTCTGGGAGATAGGGTGCCATTAGTTGGACTGTTCATGGAAGTTTTATTTGATAGCATTTCATTTATATAGATGTTGTATTGTCGTACAGCTTCCTTTATGATTACATCTGTGTATTATATTTTGTCTGTTTTGTGTTTCTCATTTCATGTAGAAGTACTTGAAACAGTGGACTTTGTTGCACCAAATGAAAGAGTTGTTTTCAGAACTTGTGAAAGGGAGAGGCACTGTGTTGTCTTTCAAATGGTAAGAAACCACAAGCAGGTACTCTTCTAATAACAGTTAAACGACGTAGTGCTAGTAACTGTAAGTCTGAAAGAGCTGTCTGTAATGCACCTGTTTGTACCTTGATGCTTCAGCTGGAGATAAAATTTCACACCAAATATGTTGCAGATTCCTAATCTGTTGGTACACACGCAGTCAACGTGCTGCAGTGTAAGTTCTCTATACAGCTGTTTTCAGAAGACATGATTAAGATGAATTCTGTGCTCTGTGAAGGCATCTTGGTTTTGTAATCAGTATCTTTGTTATATTTCCAAACATATATGTACCAAAAATAAATTACATTGATGCACGATCCATGCTTAAATCTTACACTGTGAAGAGTTTCACTGGAAAGACTAAAATAAATGACATTGTTTAGTCTAGATAAGAGAGTATTAGTATCTGCATTAATGTTGCACAAATGGATTAAAGGCTGCTAGAGGGAAAAAATAATTTCTTTGAATGCACTGCATATAAGACATGTTGGAGGAAGGAAGCTGCATTAGACAATAAACGACTTTTCTCAATGGTAATGATAGCTCTGGAATAAGCTGCCTGTAAAGGCTATTAAATCCTTACTAGTGGAAATTTTTAAGAACAGGAAAAATAAATATCTAATTGGTTGTCAGCTAAGAATGTTTGATACTGTTTTAGGTCAAGAATGGACTGACCACTCAAGATCTCTTTTTGCGTCACTTTTTGTTGTTCAGTGGCTGACATGCTTTAGCTAAATGTTTTTGCTATCTGTTGTGCTGTGAATGAGTCTATGTTACTTTGGACTAAATGCTTAGAGCAAATAATAGTTTTACACACATGGAAGTGAACTTATTTTTTATTAATTTGATGCTATTTTATAATTATACACTCTTGTTTTACCAACAGGGTTCAGCAGATGCTGAAAGAGCCTTGGCGGTAGCTAAGCTTGTGTAAGTCATCTTCTCTCAGCCCTTTCCTACTCTGGGTTTGCATTTTTTTGTTGTTGATGGTGGTTGTGGTGTGTTTTGTTGTTGTTGTTTTGTAGAGAGGAATTATTCTGGAAGACAAATGGTAATGATTGAGAGGATCAGGGTAGGTCTTGATAGGACCCTTAATATGTTTAAGGAAAGTTCTGTAAGACTGCAACTTCTATTTGAAATAATTTGTACTCAAAATAGCAGCTGCATAATTTCTATACTGGGATTGAAGGCTTTTTTCTAGTGCAGTAGCTGTGTCCTTGATCTTTCCAGTGTGAAATTTGCTGGGTTTTACACACCTGCTAACAAAACTAATATGCCTGTAAATGGCTCCTGTTTTTTATGTTTTGAAGCACACAGTACTGTGCAGAAATGAAAAATACATCTCCAACCTATTTGAAAGGTGTTTTTAAGCCTGTGTTTCAAATAGATGAAACTTTCTTAAGACTTACTTTGTTGACACTGGTGAATTTGGTGGTTGATAATGGTGAGTATCAATTAATTCTATATAAATGCATTTAAGATGAGTATTTGCAGCTTCTGCACAACCCTGGTCATTGAAACCTGTGGGCAGACGGTTGTTCAGACCACTGATAACGTAGATAATTTACATAAATGAGAAGCTGAAAATTCAGAAGATCAAATAAAAACCTTAAATGCACATTTAAGCCTTATAATGATGAAAACAAGCTTCCCAGCAAGATATATATTTCCTGATTCTTGTTCTCATATGTTGAAATACATTTTTGTTTCTGCTCTTCCAGAGAGAGTGATGTAGCTGGCATTGATATCAACATGGGCTGCCCGAAAGAGTATTCTACTAAGGTAAGTGGCTTTTGATTATTCTTAATTCCTCTTCTTCCTTGTGTGGGTTGTGAAATACATGTCCCGGTTTTCTGAGTTGAACAAATTAAAGCAGTAAAATTTTCATGCAGATACTTATCTATCTTAAAGAGATAGAAGGACAGATTACATCATGAAATTTTGGAACAGAAGAACCAAAGAGGCCTAACAATTGTAGGTAGAGTGTATAAGAGATGGCTGAAGTTTTTTTCCATCACAAAGATTGCTTTTCATTTGGAGCTTGTAATGAGTGTAAGAACAGTGTAAGACACCTTTCAGGTATCTTGTATCTTCACTCGAATAGTTCATAATGTTCCAGCCTGGATCTGACAGTGGTTGATGTTGAATGTACCAGGAAATGGTACAAGTAAGTCATAAGATGAATCAATTCACAGAGGGATTTTCTCTTTCATTACTTTCAGCTTTGTAGATTGGCTTGCATTCTGAAGAATTACTTTTATGCTTCTAATATTTAGTTTAACTCTCGAGTAACTTTGCCCATGTAGATTTCTAGGGTTTTTCCATTTGAATCCCATTAACTTTTTTTGTTTCAATGATAATGTCTGAAAATGACATGGTAAGTGAGTTATGCTGAAAATAAATATTACATTCTTTTTAAACTGAAATTTGAATTTCCCCTTGTTCTGGAGCCTTTTTATTTATATATTTAGATTCTGTTGCTTCTGAACTTTCCATGCATTTTACCAGATGGCTTTTGATATAAAATGGTATTACCAGAGCACTGTAGTCATAAGGACATGTTAAATTCATAATGGTCTGCTGGTATTTTCAGTACTGATTTATTTAGCCTTTTTTACTTTCTTTTATATTATAACTAAATACATGAAAGATGATTTTATCTTTCTGCAGAGTCATAATTAAGAACAAAACACCAAAACAACTGTCCCGTATTAGGGTGAACGATCAAAAATTCTGCCAGTAATATTGGGTCAAAAAAAATTACATGCAGTTTTTAACTTATTTCGTATGACTGCCTATTGGCCTCTAGATCTATGCATGCAGATGAGATGGTGCAGAAAGAACAGCCCAAATATTAAATTATTAAAGTGTTCCTAATATATTTAATCCAGCCACTTAGTTTTTGTTAACCTGCTTTCTAAGTTCAGAGTGTGTAGGCAGAAACTACTGACACCAAGACCTCTCAAACATGAAATGTAAAGCTAAAACAATACCTCTGTTCTGCTGTGACTTAATGAGTAGAAAACAGATCATTACAGTTGCTAAAAACGTCTTTTTGAAATCCTGTCTGCTCCATAAAGTAATGGGAGCAAGTTGGCATCCTGAATTACTACTTAATTATTCTGATACATTTCTAGGAAGCGATTCACCAAATTGTTCACTAATGCTCCTCCATTCCGTATTTTGCCATTTTCTACTTTCTTTGGTTAATAAGCAGTGGATTTTTGCTGTGGTCTGCTATTAGGCGAAATAATTGAGTTGAAAAACGTTTGCATTTTTCATGTTCCTAGTGTGTAACAGTTCTTGTGTGTTTTCCCAGGGTGGCATGGGGGCAGCACTGCTATCTGATCCTGACAAAATTGAGTCTGTAAGTATCACCTTGTGGGTTTTAAACTGCCTTGAAAAGTACTACATGTAGTGCTCTACTGGAAGCAAGAATGAATGCGTAGAAGACAAATTTGTAAAAGCTAGAGTAGAATGATCAGTTTTGAATATTAAAATTTAAAAAAATATTAAAATAGATGTGTGTATGTATATTCCTAAGGACTTCTGGGCTTCCTGATATTGAGCAGTCTGCACACTGCTCTGGGTTTCCAGGGTCATTCCCAGCAAGTATGTTTTATTTTCCTTTCTCTTTAAAGACGTGATACTTCCTAGTTCGATGAGTAGATGGCTCACTTTGTCCTGCTTCCCTATAGCTTATAGCTGCTCATTGTATCCACCTTCAGAGCTCCTGAGGGCAGTTGTAGTTTACAGTTCCCCATCTCTTTCTTCCAAAAGTCAAAGCAGAATCGGGTAAGTGTTGTTATCTGTGGAAAGTCAGTTAACAGTACAGGCAACAGAACTGGAACCAGAACCTAAATTTTTGAGACCTATATGGTATTCCATGAAGTAGGTAACGTGGATGATACTACCTGGAGTTAAATTGGAATTGATGTACGAGGTGATGAAGCCTGAATGAAATTTTTAGGAGTGGGACTTGAGAGGAAAGTATATGGCAAGCTGGAAGTAAATCTGGCAAAAATACTTTTCATAGGAGTGAGAGGCAGTTGGAAAGATGATTGCTAACAGCTTCCCTTCCACTCCTTAGCCATTATATTTTGTTCTGGTATTCTTCAGTAGAACAGGAAACTTGAACTTCAAAAAGTTGGATTTTTTTTTTTAAATGTAAGCTGTTAATAAGCAGCAAAATCGTAGTAATGAAATTACTCTTAGCCAACTGCAAAGGAATAACTAAACTTAGAAGACGTTTGAAATTGCAGCTCCAAATCATTAATCTATATGATTAAAAAGCATAGGATGTTTGTTCTTGCATCAGAATCCTTAATGAGGCTGACACCGAAAGCTTATTATATTTAAGATAAGATTGTGAAAATAATATAGTGATAATGTTTGGAAAATGAGGTCATCTCAGTTTCATTTATGTGTAAAAAAATAAAGAAAAATTAAAAATACTGAAGAGTATGTTTTGAGAGCTTTCTTATTTTTTTTTAATCAAGAAAATGATACAGAGGAAAGTTTGGGAAACAATAATTACTTCCCAGCTGTTTTAAGCATAAGAATTTGCATGTGTTAACTATAAAAGCTCAATTCTGTATTGGGAACCTAATAAGTACTGTAGCATTAAATAAAATTCAAGTTTCATTTGTATGCACAGCTCTGAAAGAGATCATTTACCTGAAGTTCCAGCTGTATTATACAGGGGAATTGCACTCAGTAAAATCACATGTATGATGATATCTCAAAAAACAGTAAAAAACCACAGTATTTTTCTAGTAACAGTCAGGATCAGCTGCTTTCCACTCTCCTGTCTAGGGAGCTATTGGATTTCTGGTGCCATTTTCCTATAGAATATGCTTGCATAAATCAAAGCATTCCTTTATAGTCATATAGTGATTTTAGACATGTACAGGCCATTACGTGGCCCTTTTGTTTAAATATGGGCTGTTGGACTTGAATTCAGCCTCTGAAAATAATATTCTTTCCATAGCTTAGTTTTTTAATGGTTAAACTAACAACTACCCAACTCTTCACTTATACCAAGTTTGTTTTAATGAGTAAAATGTGCTTTGTGTTAAGCATGGAATTCAGTTTACAATTTTTGTTTCTATTAGAAGATTCAATGACATTGCTTAATTTTTTTCCCCTCGTTTTTTTCCATCTTGAAGGCTTTCTTCTCTCAAAAAAGCTCTTTTTAATGAATACTCGCATGCAGTTTTCATAAACTTACAACTCAAATATGAAAAGAATATGAAAACAGTCTCATGAAAATGAGATTTTGCACTTTATTTTGAAGTGATTGGTGTTTACAGTTCACCTCCTATTAAAAGCAGCATTCATATTTAGCAGCTAAAATGTTATACTCAATTAGAGATTGTATGTGTTCTTTAAGCACTTAAGATTATTTATAGAGGTACAATAACTAGTGTTATATTGTTCTAATTTCATTGCATATTCAAGAGAGAAGGAAGAGTTTTATTCATTTCACTTTTGTAATCACATTTGTCTTTTTTTCTCCCTCTCCAGATACTGACTACTCTTGTTAAAGGAATTTGTAAGCCAGTAACCTGCAAAATCCGCATTTTGCCCTCAGTAAGAACATAAATCATCATGAAGTTTTGTATTTTTGTTTAATACTATGATGAAAAGTCAGTTAAAATATATGGAAATTTAATATATCAAAATTTTAGCCCCATTATTGTGAAACAGCTTTTGGAATTATAATTTGTTTGGGATGCCAAAGTTATTTTCTCTTCTAATTAAAAACCTCGAGACAACATTAGATGTCTACACACAGTCTTATTCTATTGGATTCCAAGCGTGGGTACTTCTATATAATGTATCTTAGTCCTGTTTATTGTAACCCACTGAGTTAATCCCAAAGCTTTTGCTGATGGATAAGCACTAAAAGAAAAATAAAAAGGAAAAATGTACTCTTATTGTAGAAGATTGCCAAATATGGAATTGACTGAGAGTAATATCGTGTACATAAGCACAATGTGGCGACCTTTGAATTTCCTGACAGTCTGCGTGAGGTTTAAACTGAAGGGGAAGACAAAGCCCTACTGTTACTTCTCCAACTTCCAAAATCCACCTTAACAAAGATTTCACTAATGAAATTGTTTGCAACAGTAACTGCCTGTACTCTAGAAACTATTTGTATTTTATGCTGCAAGGAGAATTTTAATGTCTTGATTCCTGATTTACTCCACATGCAAAGACAGCAATAAGTACTACAAATGATACCCAAATAAAAAACAATTTCTGCAGCCTTTTTAGAAGCTGTTTGATAGATTGAGCACTGGAATTGCTAGTTTATATGAAGAGATTTATAATCTTACCCGGAAGCACCATCTCCATCACAATTTTAGAATGACATTTTCTAGATAGATTCTTGGGTACAATCCTTCATTTCAAGAAAATTGTGGTGGGACTTACTTTGTTAAAGCTGTTGCATTTTGTATTGTCAGTGTTTTTCTAAAATTTAACAATTAAGAATAGAGCAAAAATACCTAGTTCTTTTTTTTAATAGCTGGTATAGTTCCCTTATTATTATTTTTTTGCTGTGTCCCTTTCAAATTTTGTAAAGCTCCGGGAGATGATTTAGCTTCTCTTTAAATGACTGATTATTTTAAAAATCTGTATCTGACTACCTATTTATTTACTTTGCATATGAACTGGAAAGATAATTTTGTAGATGGATGAGCTGTAACTGAGCTAGCTACTGTTCAAAAGTAATTTGCATATGCACTTAATTATATGAACAAATGAACCCTGTGTGAAAAGAATCACTAACTCTGTGTAAGATCATTATTTTTGAAGTACTGCCTAATAGTATTAAGCCAAAAAGCTGGCACCTCTCCTTTACATTTCTACAGCCATCATAGTCTTTGTTTCCAGCTGCCTTTGCATAACGTGTCTCCAGTCAGAACAGCAGGTGGGCTTCTGTCTCTATATCCATGCCACCTGGTAGGTGTTGTATTTTTTCAAGACTGCTGTTTTGTGATGGGCCACAGATTGCTCTCCAGCTTTAGAAAAGAAAATTGGCCTCTTTTTTTCCCCTCATGTCTCCAGAGCTGCAGAGCTATACAAGGCAGGCTATTTCAGCAGCGTGCCAACTTTTTCTCTTTAAAGATGTGCTAAGAGCTTCCCCTTCTCCCCTGCATCTTTTGGTTCACTGGTCGTGTATGAACACCATTTGTACTTTTCAGATACTGGTTAACTTTAAGATACGCCTGAGAAGAATATATATAGACGCATGATTGCATTTTAGGTTCGTTTTAGAAGGCATTCTCCTAATCATCCATCTAAGATGCATTTTCATTAAAATTTACAGAGTAGTCATTAAAGAGGACTTGCTAACCAAGTGCTTTGTATCACTTTCAAATGACAGTCTAAAAGCCTGTTGGAAAATGCTCCTCTAATACAAAGTATTGAGTTATCTGTCTCAAGAAAGTTTTGCAATTCATGGTTTCAAGGAAGTGTTGAAAATATATTATTTTTTTTCCATAATATCTAGTTCTTTCATTGAAGTATATATTGAATAGGTATGCATATTGGGAGATGCTGTTGAAGTACATCATATCTTTCTTAATGAAAGAATAGAATTTCAGCATTTGTTTGTGCAATGACATGATGGTTATCACGTGATAATTGTTTCTTCTCTTTAAGCTAAGATCATGTCATTCCTCTTACCCTCAGGTTGAGGACACTGTGAATCTGGTGAAGAGAATAGAAAAAACTGGTATCGCTGCCATTGCAGTCCATGGAAGGTAAATATGTTTCAGGAAAGTGTGTTACATTTTTACTACAGTTTTCTAGCCAATGTTGCACAGTAAGGTATGACTCAAGTAAACTCTACATTTAATATGTAGTGCTGATTTCAACTGCTAGATAAATCAATCTTTTAGAAAACCAATACAGCAATTAGGGAATGGATCTATTTGGTGCTATTGAACTATTTGCAGCTATTTTCCTAAAATTTTAGACTCAGTCAAGACCAAATAAAAATAAAATTATCTTGCACATTGTGTCTAAAAGCCCTGCTTATCTGCATATGGAGTTAGAGCAGGAACATTTTAAAATGCATTTGATTTAAAATAATTATATATAATTATATAAACTTATATTTTTATATATAATTTATAATAATTATATAAAGTAAATGAGTACAAATAAGTATGTCCAACTAATCTTTGAGTTATTTCTGCTGTGATCTAGGTGTGTACAAATTCCATAGGAAATCTTTGGTCTTGTCTTTTTTCTTTGTTGGAAAGGAAGAAGGAGGAGAGGCCTCAGCACCCTGTCCACTGTGATGTGATCAAAGCCATATCTGAAGCAGTCTCCATTCCAGTAATAGCAAAGTAGGTTGTACTAATCAGCTGGTTATTGCAAGATGCCTGTGCCTAATTTAAGATGTGCTAGTGCAGGAAAAAGAAGATTCTTCATGTGGAGGCAAGCAGAGATATTGTCTCTAAATCTAAACGCAGTTATCAGTGATGGAACTTGGCCTTGGGAATTACCACTGTATCTCAGGTTTAGTTTTAAAAGTCCTTGTATGCTTCAAAAAATTACTTCTTTTCTGTGTCACAGCCTATCCTATGCAAGTTGTTTCTAACTGCATCCAACAGCTGAATTTTTTGTGATTTTAAGCCATGTGCAGTGACTGGTTATAACCATACCACTGTGTGTCTTGAACACTTGCACAGTAGACATCATCCGTCCCACTGCTCAAAAAGTGTTACATACTGTGGTGTCATAGTTTTCCCTAGCACCTGCTTAGCCTACAGGCCTGCAAAAATGTTGGCACTGAATCTCTGCTTTTATTGATAGATCCTTTGGTTACTCTGATGATAAAATAAGGAACTCATTCTTATAAAAGTTTGGCCACAAACAGGTATCTCCTGCTTCCAAAATTGCTCTTAAAGGTAATGAAAAGCAGCTGACTGCCCTGAATTGTCTGATTGACATCTTTATACATTTCAGCTGTTTGTTAGTGGCAGTAGAATCTCCTTGGCCAGAGAAGCTGTGTCTTTTAAATGAAGTTCTTTTGATGTCAAGTTTGCCTGGAAAAGCTATGACTCTGCAAACCATACACTTGGATCAGGAATTTAAGAGTAGTTAGTTTCCTTGTTCACATTTCTGTGTAGAAAATAAATTGAAAATCCAAGTTTTTGCTGTTGGAAAGTCTGTTTCTGTACTCGACAAAGGAGATAACTCATGTTGATGGTTTTTGCTATTCCTCTTTTCAGTAGCTCACCCCCTTTTGAGTTTTCAGAATGTACTTTTTTAAAATATGGAATTCAAAAAGAGTGTAATATCCCATTTGAAAATATGGGGTGTGTTAAAGTACATATAATAGCAAATAAAACTTTGTGGAGTATAACACTGATGTTTGTTTGTAGTGGAGGATCTCATGACTTCATCAAAGAATACATGGACATTGAGACCTTCCGGAAAGCAACAGATGCCTCATCTGTAATGATAGCTCGTGCTGCCATGTGGAACCCATCCATTTTCAGAAAAGAAGGTCCTTTCCCCTTGAAGGAAGTCATGCAAGATTACATCAAATATGTATGGTGTTCTTTTTTTTTTAATATTTTACTTGTAATTAACATTGTTTAGAATTTATTCTAAATCTTACCATGGTATCTTAACTACTCTTATTTTCAGACATAGTCTCTGGTGATATCTTAACATACTGCATATGATGTGAGTCTTGCAAGTGAACTGCTGCTTCTTCTGTTTTGTTGTGTTCAGTAAAAAAAATAATCCAGAAATCACTCAGAAAACAATTTTTCCTAATGGTTATTTTCTTACATACCATGCCTTTTATCCTAGTTTTTTTGGGAACAGTTGGGAGGTTCACATCTGAAAATGTCTAGAACTTTGAAAAGCCGATGATAGGTAGGGCAACTCTCTTGATGCTGTTAGTACAATTAATATTGAACAGAAAAGTGAAGGAGTATTAAATACTCCATTGCTGTTAGATTCATTTTTAGAAGTTAATTGCCTATCACAAATACTGTCAGGAATGTTTAGCAGCTGGGAAGCAAAAGTAATGATTTGTCAAAGTAATGCTGTATTGTGGTATTACAGTTCCACTAATTGAGTCACCTATCATGCAAAGTTGCTGGATCATTCAAAATAGAGTGCTTTTAATAGCAAAGCAGGAAATAAATTGAAAATCTGCAGATTTGATTGTGTCATCAATTAATTTTTTTCTGAAGATTTGGACTGTCATTAACCAGTTACTTATTAAAAATATTACTTTATTAGTCAAATCTGTTAACTTGTCACTTGTTTCATCATAAGTATATAAATAAGTTGAATTTCATTTTGTGAGAACATGCCAAAATAATCAAGTTATACTCATGTTAATTAAGTTCTCTTGAATTGAGAAAACTCTACGCTGTGCTTTGCATTTCAGAAATAGTTTTGAAATTCATCAAGAGTAATGAGGATTACACAAGAAATTTGTATGGTGTATTTTGATATATTTTGTCTTTCTCCTTCAGGCAGTGAGATATGATAATCACTATACCAACACGAAATACTGTTTGTGTCAGATGTTAAGAGAACAATTAGAAACTACTCAGGGCAAGAAGCTGCATGCTGCACAGTCCACACAGGAAATCTGGTAAGCATGTATTTCTGAAATAGGAATTGTCTCTGTCAGACTTGCAAACCAGTTCTGTCTGTAGCACTGTCTGACATTTAGACCCTCAGAAAAAGTTGGGAAAATAAAAAGCAGTTGCTAAAATGTGGAGTACTACAGTAGCCCTTTCCAAGTTTCCTCCATGCTCAGGTGTTAAAACTTTAACCCTAAAACTGTCTATATATTTGACATACTAATGTGAGAGGTACATCACTGAGTGATAGGTATTTATCCAATATTTGCATGAACTAATTAATTCTAAAAAAAAAAAAAAGTTTCGCTATTTTCTAGAGGTAGTTTGGAGGTTAATAGGTTGGAACTTCTGAGATTTTTATAAACTTTTCCTGTGTGAGTGGGGTTTTTAATATTGATGGGATTTTTATGGCAACATGTATATTTTAAAGGACCACTTAGAGATGATCTCAAAGCGATATATGAAGGTAGCCTGTATGACACTTGCATATATTTTTTTGTGCTGCTTCTCATACCTGAAACACCAGAACCGAATATGATAACCTTTTTGAGGAAATACAGTAGCTTTGTTGAAGTTCTTCATCCTAGACCTCTGAAATGATATGAATGAAATTTCTGGAATGGGGAGGCAAAAAAGGAAGAAGGAAAAAATTGTGAGAAACAATAAAATAGATGTTAAATTCACACAGAATGGAGGGGAATTCAAATTTGGACCCACTCGAACTGAACAAAGTAGAGGTCTGAGCTTGCCTATGTCATATCCACGTTGCATGCCACAATTATTCTGCTGATTGAAGGAGGGAAAGTCTTTTGGTTTTTATAAAATGCAGTCTGAGACTGTTTATCTTCCATGTATGAAACTGGAAAGAAATGTTGAAAGCTTGAAATATTTTGCAAATTGAATTATTGTTGTCTAGTGAGACCTAATCAACATTCTGTTCACATTTAAAATGAATGTAAATGTTTTCAGTCCTGTCTGTTTACTGTGATTTACCAACTCTGTAAACACTGCTGTCCACAACTGTTACGTATAAAAGGAGCTAACCTCTGTTAATCATAAAGGAGCAGTGGAACGTGTAAACAACACTTAAATTTTGCAAGATACTTTTCACTTTTGCAATTAAGTAGTTACTTGCTGTCTTTTTGCATATAGTTTTCTAATTCGGTTAGAAGAAATGTAGTATAGATTGAAACTATCTTCTACAATTTCAGATAAATCATAGTCAAAAGGGTGGTTGTGTTCTCTACTGCATTAACGGTAATGCATATTATGTAAAGAAAATAAATTATAAAGTAAGAATTGAGCCTTTAAACAGGTAATTAGAAGAGGTACAGTTTATTAACATAAATACTTGATGGAAGTCTGGGGTAAAGTTTTTGGTTTTATGTGCTATGCCTAGCGATGTTTTAGGGGCTTCCAAAGTTGAACACAAGCATTTTTGTACATGGGATGCATTACCATGTTCAAAATTGGCTTAAGTAGCACCGACTGCATAAGAGAGGGGCAGAAGAGAGTGCCTCTTAGAAATCAGTTTTATCAGTTTTCATCTGCAGACTCAAAGCCTTCTAACCACTATTTTAAATAGCCTGTTTAACCTCCAGATAAAAGAATAACTTTCAGTTATTTAAGATTAGCCTATAGGTCACCAGACAAAAATGTTACTTAACACTGCTGCCTCATGGTGGGGATAGTATGTTACAGCCATTTGAGATTTTAATCTCAGTACTGAACTCAAGAGAGAGGCTGCTGCATTTCAGATAAGTGTTTGCGTAACAATAGATGACGAGCTGCCTTCTCTTAGAAGCATCATTCAGCATTATTCAGCTTCAACACTTTTCCATTTAAAGCACTGACAATGGTCGTGTCCAGAATTCATTTATTGTTGAACAGGCTCATGCCAATGAGTACTCTCATAACTTTCAGCAAGTAAGATTGCCAGTGCTGCAGGCTATATTGTTCTCTTTGGAAAACGAGGAATATCAGGTTTTTCAGTGTAGGTGGAGCCTGCCACGGATGTAAAATTGAAAATGATTTGAGGCACTTGCCATTGACCCAAATCCTAGTTTCCTCCCTTGCATTGGGACTTGCAAATAATACTCAAATTGAGCTAATAACTTGAATGGACATTACAGGACTTGTATTTCTTATGATTCTGCCTGAACTTTCAGACTGCAAATTAAATCTATAATGCTGGAAATGACAATGTTCTACTTGTAGCTCAAGTATGTCTTATGAGACATGAAGGAGAAACAATATAATGTCACTGTACAGAATATAGCTGTACTTCCATACAATTCTCTGTACATATATACTTTATTTAAATACAACTGGTTTCTATACTTAATTTACTCTGTCATAATGGGGTACAAAAAGTAAGCTGATCTCCAATACAAAATAATTTTGTTTCAATAGCGAAGCCTTTGAAATGGCTGATTTCTATGAAGAAACAACAGCTGTTTTAGAAGCAAAGAAAACATCCCTAGAAACTAAGATACAAGATGAAGATGACCAGATAGAAGATCCAGATGTAATAAAAATGGCTGTTAGATTTGACAAGTAAGTATGCAAATTTATTTTATTCAACTGTTTTGCATCTGTAAATAAAAACTAAGAATTTAGCAATGTTTTCTAGTTTCTAGAAAATAACAGTTTGCATAACAGCATGTACTGAGTGCATTTTTATGAAGCAATTAGTGTGCATCATTACGTAATCAGTAGCATCACCATTCTTCCTGTGCTACTTGGATGCTATGAGATGCTCATGTTCTTTAGTTCCAGGCTTCCCGAGATTCAGTAAATTTAGTAAAAGTATGAGTGGCTTTAAAAAAAAATAAGCATCTGTATATAAAGAATTGTGAATATACAAAGTATAGAGTTCATTAATTGTTTTGTGGAAATTTGATTAAAAAACGCTTTTTTAATAGAAAAAGTCCAGCATAAATTTCAGAAGTCTATTCCAAGCAGATAACTTATCCGCAGCCTTCTAAACATGTTCCCATCATCAGGTATTCCTTGAGAAACTAATTCATGGGGTTATGTAGAACATTGTTTTAAGTAAGTTTTGACTATAATCTGAGGCATATAGAATTGCTGTTACTTTACATGTTATACCCACCCTGCTATTAAATCCATCAAGCAGCTCAAGGAGAGTACTATAAAAAGTGCTCCTCAAATCCAGTCATAATGCATTAATAGTTACAGGGTATATTACATGGCTCCCTTAGGACAGAATACAGTGTTTTACTGTATTTTTTCTGCCAAGTACGAGGAGCAAGTACTTTGATATCAGTAACTGAATCGATGCCTACCTACCTTTGCTACAATTATTTATTTGATGACTCTACCGTCTCATAACAGAAGCAGCTTCTGTTCTTTATTTTAATGTTTCATATTGTGTTGTTGCTTGTAAGAAACAGTGTCAAACTGTATTTCTATTCTGTATCATAGATTTAAGTAGAATTTCCTTTCTGGTCACTGTTTTTTCTCCTGTATTTTTACAGGATGTGAATGTTTAAGAAGAATAGTTAATAGAAGAGTTTAGAGTTTATTTTAGGTGCTAGGTCAGACATGTTACTTTAACTATCTAATAAGGAAGTGGTATTTTTCTCATAATTTGAGCTGTAAAAGTAAACCACAAAGAACAACATGCAGAAGCAATATAATGAGTAGCCCTTATTTTGTTGAATTATTGAGCTGTCTGTTTTAAAATAGATTTGTTTAGTAAGTAAACTGTAGGCACAGTTGTTGACTGCAAATTTTTTTCTGTCTAGGCGAGAATATCCACCGCAGATTACTCCAAAAATGTATCTTCTGGAATGGTGTAGGAAAGAAAAGCATCCTCAGCCTGTTTATGAAACTGTGAGTCAATCAAAAGAACCTTTTCAGCCCTCTTCCCTGTCTATAAAATTGTTATTTTAAGACTCAGGGTAGTAAGAAATTAGCTTTCCAATGTGACGTAACTCTTGAGTAAGCTGTTTCAGAAACGGTAATACATATACACACGCACACACATGAAAGTAGCTTATTTTATTGTAAAAAAGTGAAAGCCAGACCTTCAGTCCAGTTTCTACTGAGTTGTGAAAGAAGTTGCTGTAATTACAGCTTGTTACACAGGAGTCCATGTCCAAGTTTCTTTTACTTCTGTGAAGTAAAGAATTTGGTTTCAGAAATGTTTTCTTCTGTCGTTGGATGCTGTTATAGGTAGGAACTAGACTGTATAGTTGCTTGGTTGGTTGGTTTGCTTGTTTTTTTTTTGTTTTTCTTGTAAAGCAAAAGTGTTTGCAGTTTGAACAGCTTTTTTTTATATATATTCTAAATATACAAGATTAAATTTTTAGTCTGAATTACAGTAATTTTAAAGGCGTTACTTAATGTGGTCTTAAGAGTAACAAAGAACCTTGACAACCTTTGTTGTATAAATGACACGACTGTTTTTGACACATCCCTCCCTTTTAATTTTTTATCTCCAGGTTCAAAGACCACTGGATAGACTGTTCTGTTCAGTTGTGACAGTAGCTGACCAAAAATACAGATCAACTCTGTGGTAAGTCATCCTTAATGTTTTTTGTGGCTGTTTCTGAAATACTGCTTAAACTTTGCAATGAAAGTGTACTCTAGTTCACAGCTGTGACATCAATAAAAGTCAGCTAAACAATACCTTCTAAAGCTACCTGTGGGAAAAAAAATCTGAAAATTGAATGTGACAAGGGAGTAAGCTTAAATAAACCGTTACTGATTTTAATTCACCTATTACGTTAGTCCACAGTTCTAGTGGAAGGGGAGCACATAGGTGACCCAATTTAATTGTGCCTATGAAGAGTGCAGTGACAAACCAAGGGTGGCAGAGGGGACATTTGGAGGAGGCAATGTCTTCAGCCACTACAGCAGATCCATTTTCAGTAATAAGTCAGGATTAGGTGTCTATATACAGCAAAGTAGAAGAAAGTTCAGTGGCATCTCAGAGATCACAGTTGATCAACAGTAACATGCAGTGCTGATCTAAAGTTTCATGACAGTATTTTATGCTGTCGTCTATTAATACTGGAGTTGACTTCAGGCATTTGCACCTAAGTTGAACTGGATTTAAATGCAAAGTTAGAGCTCCAACATTGGACAGATTAAGGAGGATAAATGCACACAACAATTACTGGTGTTTCGAGGATTCCTGTTCAGAGACTTTAGGAAGCTAAGCTCGGATGATGTGAAATGTTGAGAAGAAAACATTTTCAAATATTGAATTTGAATTTCACAAATGTGTAATGTGCAGTCAGTCCCTTGTGGAATTGACAGATGTTTTTTTTATTATGGAACAGTTCCTGCTTATGTCAGCATCAGTGAGTGAACTTGTATGCCTACCAGAGATATCTGGGCCTGAGTGTCTTTTCAGAAAGTGATCCTTCAGTACTCAGTTTTGTTTAGTGATCATATTTGCAAAAAGTCAACTTATCTGAGGATTGCAACCGCTTGGGCCAAACACGTGTTGACTTCATATCTTTGAAATGAAGAGTATTCGAGACACAAGACCTGATGTAGTATTCCTAGAAAACCTGTTACTATCAGCAGTGAGAAATCAACACTGACACCTAGCAAGATTCAAATTCTTCTTCTGGAGCTGATCTATTTTTTCTTCTGCTGTGAGATGACTACAAATGCTGTTTATTTCATGATCTTGCATCAGAGACAGGAAATTAATTGTGTTTTGGGAGTGTAGAGACTTCAGCTTCTACTTTTACCTGTGCTCTGTCTGCTTGCTCTTCAGGGACAAGTCAAAGAAACTAGCAGAACAGGCTGCTGCTATTGTCTGTCTGAGAACGCTGGGTGTCCCAGAGGGAAAGCTGTGTGAGGGAGAAAACCACCTGATAAACAAACGCAAGAGGGAAGACCTGGAGCACTTGAATAACAGAGACCATGGAAAAGATATTGCTGAGCCTTCCCATAAAAAAGCTAATTTTACTGAAGAAACTTCTGACATGAATGTGCCTCAGATGCCACGGTAGCACGGAGATCAGAGGTTTCAGGCAGCTTCACAGAAGCTACAAATAAGCTCCTGTTTGTATATCTTGCTGTACACATTTCGTTTGGATTCTCTGAGACGGATAAATTCCCCAGGTGTGAAAGATGCCAATAAGATGTTTACTATTCACCACTCCCTGTCCCTGTGGTGCCTTTCAGACTGGATAAATTAGCAGTTTGATTTTAGAGAACATTGAGAATATGATCCCAAACAATAAATTCTTTTAATATCAGATGCTTTCAAGGCTGTGTTGTAGTTGGTTTTATTATTTGCTTGTTTATTTTAAGAAGTCTGTGGTGTGCTGGTAAGAGATTTCTGAATGTATTGGCCATAAGAACCTAGGTTCATTATGGAACTATGTATTTAAAAAGAAAAACTCATGTTGGAAAATAGTAGTAGCTAGGTAGACATGGTTTTGTCAAATGAGTTTCATGCATGACTTGAGGCTTTACTTACACCCATCGTTCTGTCAAAAAGGATTTTGCAGAAAGGAGAACTTGGAAATTATAACACTAAGCGTGATAACATTTTTTCTTTAATAACTTCTACTACATTTTACCCTCCAGAAATATGATAACAACAAAATTAATTGTGCTTTCCTGGTCTTAGGTATTACACCTGTCTTTTCAATAAGAAATTGGAGCCTAGTAGCTGCGAATAATTTGATTGAAGGCACTTTGAGCTGTTTTGTTCTTTTGAACTTGGAAGTCCTAGTAAGCATCTACATGTATATTATTTACAATATGGGCATTCAAATATGGCCTTGTGTGTTCTTGAAATGTGACCTACTTTGCCTCATTATTTAACTGTTGATGATACTGTTGGTCTTAATCAAAAGTACATTTGTTTTTTTTTTTTAATTTATTGTAATCTTCAGATTATCAGTACTGGTCTGAAAGCAAAATTACAGGGACACCATGCCATGATCTCTGGAGTATTGTGCATAAGTAACTTAAAAAGTATAATTTATTTGGATGTAGTTCATCGATAGTCTTCGTATTTAAAACTTTGAATCTTTTTCTCAGATGATGGCATCAGCATTAAACCAAGAATGGTTTAATGGCAGAACAGTATCTCATCAGATGATGTTCAGACTATTTTAATATAAATATACTTAATTAATTACTTAAACTACTTAATTTTAAATGACTGCTGTTCAGATCATAGAGTAATTTCTAGTAAATCTATACAGTCTA
The DNA here is from genome assembly GCF_964211835.1 of Anser anser. Lineage (NCBI taxonomy): Eukaryota > Metazoa > Chordata > Aves > Anseriformes > Anatidae > Anser > Anser anser. The sequence continues at coordinate 9,794,130 of NC_139732.1, forward strand.
AGAAGAAAAGTTTTTCTTACTCATTTTGTATGCTGCAATAAATGCAGTTCAGTATACTTAAATTTGATACAGCTTTAGCGTTAGAATTTTACTCTGAACCTGGAAAAGAATTTGCAGCATTAAGCAGAAATTTTAGAAGTAGCCTTTTTCCTGTTGGAAGTGCTATCTTGTATCTTGTTCCTGTTCATGTTGTTGCGGGCCGTCACAGAGGAAAAAGTCCTGCTAGTGGTGTGGCCTGCAAATTCTCATAATGTAGAACCATTGGATGTTTGAGCTTGGAATGGACATCTGGAGATCATGTCCCATTCAACTCCATGCAGGCTTTAGCTTTCCCAACCACATCACTGTGCTCAGACAGCATCTCTCTTTCTCCCTGGACACCCAATCTTGCTTTCACCTTTTGTTCTTCCCGTGTATATTTAATTTTGACTTAAAATGCTAGTGAGAGCACATGTTTATGGCAAGAAATTGGTCAACTCCAGTGGCAGTTATGAATGTGTAAGGTTTGATTTTACATTGAACAGCTAAGCAGATTTCTGCAGTCCAGCTGTCAAAAAATCACATGTAACTATATCTGGAAGAACTATAGTTGGAGAGAGATGTCTAAATAGAGGTTGTATGAAAATACTGTAGCTCATAAAGGTTTTACTAATTATCTTATATTCCAGAATATGTGCCTTGTTTTGGCTGATGGAGAGAATTGAATAATACTGAGTATATATTCCTCTGTAAGCTGGAAAAAATGTTACATTAATTTAGGACTGCAAAGTGTATGTATTGTATTTTTCCAAAAACAAATGGAAGCTAAAAGTTTCTGGAGGTTGTTTCTGTTTCCTAGTAAGAGCATGTCTTCAAATCCTAATTTAAATTATTACATGGTCAGAAATGCTTACATTTATTCCTCATAATTTGTTGTAATACTTGTAGATGTTGATGAGGTGGTCTGTGTTGTAGTTCTGGATGACCACAACTAGGCCAAACAGCACGTGAAAATGGGAGTGAGAGTCACTCTATCGGAATGAGCGCTCTACGCTAAATATAGAAGCGCTGTAAATTCTGGCAATTGGCTCGAAAGCATAGCGTATGTTTGACATCCTTGACCCATGTCAAAAGGGAAACTTGCAATTGTGTGTACCTGCACATGGGAGAGTGAAAATAATTTTGCTTAAGGTTTGTTTTCTGTTACATGCCTTCATTCTTAACTCTATTGCAACTAATGTGTGACTTTGTGCCATTGCTCAATCCAACCTCATTAGTTCTACAGTAAGTAGAATTTGTATTTAACGTGTGTATTCCCTCCCAAGTACTGGTTTTAAAGTAATTCAGCACTGTGCTTTCCTTCTAGAGACTGTTCTGTTCGCATTAGTTTTAAAGACTTTGTTGGACAGTTTATCCTGCGCTTCTCTTTTCTGCTGTACCTCTCATAAACAGAAGGTGGCAGATTTTATTGCTCTTCTCCAGGAAAATCTGCTGACTTCGGCAAGATTTGGCGGTGCAGCCATTGCACTTCTGCATTCTTGCATAGGGTGGCAATTGAGACCACAGTTGGGTTGGAGGATGTTTAGCCTCACTCGCCAGAAATACTTTTATTTTGCCACTTTTAATATGGTGTGGATGTGATACTCGGTCAATATGAACCGAAGCTGTGCTTTAAGTATTTAGTGGGAAAAAAATCCTATTAATCCTATGGAATTCAGTGAAGCAACCTTTCTTTTCTATCTAAAAAGCCTTTTTTACAAGTATTGGTGCTGCAGGAACTGTTCTTAATACCAGCCGAAGGTGACCCATGTGCATAGGGAGCACTTTGACACCCCCTGATAGCCTACATGTATTCTACTTATTAAAGCATGAATGGGAACGCGAAGATACGTTTACTGGCCTTTTAGCACGGATGCGCTCAGTGTGGGCTACCTCTGGGGCCTTGCTGGTTGGAATGCTTTTTGGAATGTCCCAGGCTCTGAGCCCAACCCCGCCCTGGAATGTGAGGTTAAATGCTGGCGGTACAAATCTAGAGTTTGAATATCAAAATCCTAGAGTTCCCTAGTGCTGCAATTTCAGAAAGCTGGCAAGTGAACCACATGTCAGCTCAGCTGCTCTCTGATTCAAAGAGTAGGCATGCTTTGGGTTGCTGGGGGAGGAGGGAGGGAGGATGTTTTTTGTTTTGTTTTGTTTTTTACTTACCCGTTATGACCTGCAGAAGGGCATGCTTTTCAAAGACATTAACTGGCAAGATCGCAGGAGGTCCCAAACAGGTGCTAGCTTGAAAAAAAGCCTTCATTCACACAAGTGCTTTATCGCCGCTTCTTTAACCAAACCTACGAGCTCAACATACATGGGAGCTGTTGCCTTATTAAACAGGAGTCTGCTGATTCTTGGACTCAGAGTCAAGAAGCTCTCGATGCGATGGCCCACGAGGCTTAAGTTTCCGTCTGTCCAGAGTGCAGGAGGCTGGCGTTGCAGACTTTTAATCTGAGTCTGATGACAAAGCTGATGAAAAACATTAAAAGCGACATGCAAGGCCTTTGGTGAGGAGGGAGTGCCTTGTGCATTGTTAAACAGCAGTTGTCTAGGTCAGTTGAGGAGAAGAACTGATGAGCTCCAGAGGGAGCCTAGTCCAGTATCCCCACTCGAAGTATTAACCTCAGTGTTTTTATGAGGGGAGGCTTGAAAAAATCGACATGTTTGTGGCGTTCACTTAGCTCCCAAATGAAATTCTGTTGCAGGAGTTAATGGGAATCTGCTTGTTAAATAGCTATTAGATAAATAAATAAATACTTTTCCCTTGCCCCGGCATGGTGGGAGAGGCTCTGATTTCCTTTTTTAGAAAGTTCTTGTCTGACAGATAACCTCTTGTGAGAGTTTACAAAGCGCTGCAGTGCAAAGCTGACATTTTACCCATTTTGACTTAATTTTTCCTCAGTGGTCGCTATATATTGAATACTTCAGTTTGTACATGTGTGTAATAAGAAAAATGGGCTTCCTGTTTAAGTGCCTTTAAAAAATATTGCTTGCTTGGTTCTTGCAACTAAACTAGTTGTAACTGTGAAAATGGATTTTTGATTAGTGTTCTGTGGGGTAGAGCTGAAGGAACTGAATTTGAGAACTGATCCTCAATCTGTACTTTTTATACAGTTTTAAAACAGCTTAAAATTTTACCTCTCCTGTGAAGGTTTTTTGTTGATTGTGAAGTTACCTATGCTGTGCTAGGAGGCTGCACATGCCACGCATGGCTGTGTGCTTGCTGTGCACAGGTGTTAGCAGAGACTGTTAAAATGCTGCCATAGGTCTGTATCTGAAACTTCTTAAACTGATAAAATGGTTTCCCCCACTGGCACCTGAGAAAAGCCAGGGTTACAAAGATATTAAACTCAAAGCTAATACCTTTTAACCTTTTTTTTAGTGTTGGAAAACGTTCTCCTTTTGACTTAGGGGAAAAAAAAGGCTCCGATCAAGCTTCCGTGGCTCGTGTGATTTGATTCAATGCATGTTTATCTAGAAATTAACTACTGCAATTTTCTCTAAGTTTCTCAGGTAGCAAAGATATGTATACCATCTAGTATTTTACTGTCTCTCGACCTGTCTGAATAGTTACAGAAATGTAAAGTAAATTTCATGGCCATCAGTGTATCTGCTCTAGTTGCATACTCAATACACGTCCCAGGCAGCAAACAAAAGTTAAAACCATTGTTTTCTGCTCACTGTGCTGAAATAAAGCAAATCGTGGACACCAGACAGAATACAAGTAAACATGTCTGGGTAGATGTACCTATACGAACCACAAAACCCATGAGATCTTGAGTATGTTAAAAACAATGTGGGACAGTTTCACTTCAGCAGTAGCATGCATTTATTTCCCCTGTATGGCATACAGTGCTTTTTTTTTTTTTTGCATTTTTTTTCAGAAGCTAATTGAACATTAAGCATTCTGGCCATTAGGTGAGAGGGACCAGCAGATCAAGTGTTCGATAGGTGCATAACAATGACAGGACTTCAGAAGCTGGGATATTGAAATGTCAGGATTAAGCAGGTAAATCACTGTACAGTTAGACCGTGATGCTTGCCTGTCACATCTGTGACATGTAGTTCTGACTTGCTGTCCTACTGCCCTGTGACATTTCGCTAATTACAGCTATTACCAGCTTTAATATTTTGCACTGCCTATAGTGTTTATAGTACTTAGGCTATAAAGATACTGCATTATGAATACTAAATTAATAACAGATGTAATAAGTTATCTTCTCTCCCATTAACTTTCATCAGTAGGCCAAATATTACAATGTAGACTCTAAAAATCAGGTGTAGTTTGCTGACTTGTACAGGTAACACACAAAGACTACAGTGTGATCTTAGATGTGTGCACATCCTATAATGGCAGTGATGCTGCCAGGGGTGAAGGGATGAGTGGAGCAAACAACCCAGCCCACCCCACCCAGCCCACCAACCCCCCTGAAACCAAACCAAACAAAAACCTTACTCACTGACATCTTACTGCACAGTACTACTGCTTCATTATTTACCCATAGTTTCTGTCTTCAAAACTGCTTTCCTCATATTCATATTCAGTATTTAAGTTCTTTTGAGGGCACAGTGCAAGGATTCTCCATTCTTTGTTAGAAACATGCTGTGTAAAACATGATTTATTTGAAGTGATGCCCTATGTCACTGTTCTGTAGAAGCAAATGCAACTCGAAGTATGGTGGAGGACAGTTTCCATTTCATGTCTTCTTGCAGAGAACCACAATGAAGACAAACAGATTTGTTCCACCCCCACTTGGTTATTTTTTTCATACATCTTAATTAAACAACAACAAGAAGAAGTTAATTTAGATGAAAAGGAGATTTTCCAGAAAGGGTTGATGAATTTCCATGAAAGGAAGAGCTAACCTCATCCTGTTAAAAAACAACTTGTATTTTCACCTATCACTGCTAGATTGCCATTATGCTTACCATTTCCCTCTCAGCCTAGCCTGTGAATTCAGCGGATCACCTGGTCGGAGAGAACATTTCGCCCACACAGTTCACACTCTTCTCACTTCCCCTGTGCTTTAGAACCCTACAGCAGACTGTCATCACACTGACATCCTATATGGCCCGACAAGACAGACAATAAATAATGATATTTGTGTGTGAGTTCAGGCACAACAAGTGAACACACTCCTTTATGCATTTTACAGTTTTTTTTAAGCCACACCTTATCCTTAAGCCATGAAATCTTCCCCTCTGGCAAAATGACAGAGGTAACAAACACAGGATCTGTCCTGTTTTAGGACGTTCTAATCCTCTAATTATATCCTTACAAAATAGATACCTGGGGCCAGTGGAAAATAATTCTGTTCTAAGGCCAGAGCCCACACCCAGGTCTGTAGTTTATTACTGGTGCTTGCAATGTTTTTTTGCCATGGGTATGTGGCCTACTGTTATTCTGCTCTCTCTAATAAGTTTCCCCAAGCAAGTCCTTGATAAAAGTGCCTGTGAGCAAATTGGAGGGATATGCCTTAGTTTAGTATGCAATGGTACCTGGTTTTGCACAGTTTTCGGACCCTTTTCCAAACAGACATGTAGAAAGCAGCTGGCTGTATTCCATCTTGCATTAGTAAGTTTGATTGGCTTTTTTGTAGCTGTGACTTAAACTCATTTTGACTAAGTAAAGCTTGGCCTTTAGAGAAGTCTTCTGTACCTTTCTAACAGACTTTGGGATACTGACAAAAAGCTACTCTGGGCTCATTGAAGTTACTCCTTACTCAGGTCAGTGTGGAGGTGGGAAGAGGGAGGTACTCCAGTGGTAGCTCAGAACATTTGCTGGTCTCAGTTATTTTTTCAGCCTCACTAAGGTGAACTTAGCATCTGTAAATACATTTCTTTCTTCCACCTCATTGTTTAAAATCAGCATGTCAAGCTCAGCACTCTTTTTATCTGAACATAGTTACCTTGTTAATCCCCATTCTTCCATGATAAGCCTTTCTTGCATCCTTGGGTGAAAATGGATTCTGTATTCAACTGCTACATTCGAGTTACCAGTACAGTACTGCACAGGTGTTGACTTCCATTCAAGAAGACATTTAGCTGGGATGATGAACCTGTACATCTGTTGTCTTCCTATCTTTGCTTGGCAATGATTGCTTCTGTAGTACAGATCCCTAAGGAGTACAGATATCTCTTCCTTGACTTCTGCTGTGTACTGCCTGTAGCGTTTGATTAGTGTCAGTGCTAATTGTCATGATGCTGCTTCCTCACGCTGTGTCTGGGGAGTGTAACCCTTCAGCAGGTGCAGCTAGCAGATCAGAGCAGGCAGCCGAGAGTGGTCACCACCTTTTTTGCTCCAGCAAAATCTGCCACCAATTGTTACTCAACACCTGAAGTGCCTCTTGACAGGTAGAGACTGGCTAGGACAGCAATGTAGCGAGAATACTGAAGATGAATTATGAAAGTGGAAGATGCAAACAGATAGGGAGCCTTTTGCTCTAACACCTGCACGTATGATAATACATACGCAGACAGTAGGGATGTTTCAACTGAAGTGGAATGAGCTGCTGGTTACAGTCCAGTTCTTAGCATGAAACATCCTGTTGACAATGTTAGCACAAAGATCAGTGGCAGAAGACAAAGCAATTAAAATATTTTTGTAGTCCCTTGAAGTACTGTATCTGCAGGTCAGGGCTCAGAGTAAGTGATATTGGGGTTCTGTGGACTTTGTCCTGGTACTGTCTAAGATGCAGCTGATCTCCTAAAAGAATTTAATCATTTTCATTTTTTGACACTTCTTTGCAACTTAGCACAGATGTTAGTGAGATGAGAAGGTACAGACCAACTGGATGTGCAGTTGTTTGATAAGCTTCCTTGCGATTCTAGAAATGGAACTGGGAAATGTCTAGTGTATTTCTATCCACTACACTTCTACAGACTGCCTACTATTTTGTAGTCAAGTTCATAACCTCTGCACAGCTGGTAAAAGCTATCAAATGTATTCTGCTAATTATTTGTATAGGTTAGTCCATTAAAAAGCAATATGTAGTATTGAGCTCTGTCAGCAACTAGTCTGTGTATTACAAACACACCCACAGGACATCATGAACTGCTGTAGTTTTACATAAAACTAGCACCAAGAGGATCTTCCTTGATAAGTGAGGAAGTTGCATGATCTGTCATTAGTTTCCTCCTAACGAGAAACAACTATCTTCAACCACATCTTTAAACTCCCACGCCACTGTGGATATTGAGATACTAAGCTCGGTTTATTTTAAAGGTCATCATGTGAGATCTAACACACAATTTCTAAACTATAAACAAAACATCACTCCACAAAAGGAAAATGCAGATTATCAAAAGTGAGTGAAACTTAGCAATGTCTAAAAATAGATTCCAACCTCCCTTTTCTGGCTTAAAAACATTAGCAATTATGCACAAAGTTTGGGGTTTTGTTGTAAGATGAAGTTTAGGTCTATGTGAAATACACATATTTTCTATATTATAGCAACATCCAAAATAGGCCAAGTGTTTTAAGTATATGGAACATCCGCTATGAAGAATTTACTAAGAGAACAAACATGAAAGATAGGGCAGACAGGATATACCATAAACAAAGGGTAGAAGGTGGGGAGGAGCACAAAGCTGACTGACCCATTTTTCACAAGAGTAGAGGAGAAGATGAAGTGCATCATTTTTGTGCTTTTTGTGCTCCCTGTGATACTAGAGGATGGATGTTGTAAAGGAAGAAGAAGCTGAGGGACTCAAGAGTGGATTGAATTTCATAATCATAACATGGAAGAAAGAAAAACTTTTGTATAAAGCAGCTTAAAGAATGTATTGTTGGACAAACCAGTGAGAAGAAAGTTAAAACGGGGGCCTGGAAATGGGGTTACGTGAAACCATATCAATGTAATGGAGTAAGATGATTTACTGTCTCCCTCAGTGCTTATATTGGTGATTTAAATATGATTCTGAGCTGCTGGTAACATCCTGAATTCAGATTTACACACTATAGATAGGGGAACAGGGACATACTTCCTTGCATGATTCCTGACAGCAGATTCTTTAAAATGGAGATCAGCATTGGTCCAGGTTTTTGCTAGCTGACTGTAAAGCTTTAGACTGAATTACTTAGAAAGCATGAAGTGCTGGGTAAATTAGCTGGATTAAAGTAACATATTTTGGATCTAAGTTCTCACAAACTTAAGAGCTATTTAGGCTTGGAATTTTGCTTCAGGCCTTTTTCTGTTTGAAGTTTTAAAATTATGTGCTTAAAAGGAAGGAACTAGCATCCAGTACTTCAGGGGGACTGCATGAGATTACTCCTGAAATGTATTAGACTTTACGGAGATTGGAGATGAACTGAGGGATGCCAAAAAGAGGTATTGAAGGAACATCAGTTAGGGGAGTTGGCATCTGTCCTTGAATCTCACAGGTGTACTGGCATGGCACTGTGTCTGAACTATGCTGCCAGTGTATTCCTGGGACTAATTATTCCAGAAACAACACATGCTTCTCAGAGACACTCGAAGCTACAAAATAAGCCGCTGTAGCATTTAATTCAAACATGTAAACACTTTCTTTCTTAAAAAGTTATAACTAATGCAAGGGACTGTGAAAGCTGACTTGACACCCATTCCGAGCTCTTTCATTGAGCTATTCAGACTCACCGGTGCTTTCATCCTCTTATATTTGCTTTGGTACCATAGGCATAATATGCTTTCAAGGCTCACATAAAAGGCTGTGGTTCATGTCAAATTACCTTACCAAATTCTTGCCTCCTGCTTCTCGGTGCAACCTCCATTGCTCTTTGCCACCTCCGCTGTGCCAGCAGAGATGCTTGCTTATGGTTGCTTTGATTTCTCAGGTGAATCAGTTCCCTGGTCTGATTCACTCTGGGACCCCACAAGTAACTGTAGTGGCACAATAGCAAGGATGGCACGGGTGCCCAAGAAAGGAAAGTCCCTAAGGAGGGGAAATGGGGACTGCTGAAATCAATATTCGTCACCCAGGAAAGGTCAGTACAGCCTCATTAGTTTCAGGCCCAGAGAATATCTCTTGGCAGGTTAACCTTTGCATTTGTAGATCTTATTTATGTGCAGGGTTCTGATTAATCAAATCAGAGTTGTATTTTTTTGCATCAAATTGTTGTTACAGGTAGCATAACTCACGGTGACGAAGTCTTGCTGAGGAAGAGCACTGCCCATTGGGAAAGTTTGCTCTGCAAGTTCTGTGATTCCTGAGAACAGCTCTGACGAATGTTATTTCCATGTAATTGAAGTCGTATTGTTAAAATACCAGTTAAGATGACTGGCTACTGGCAGAACAGCTAGGCCAGAACAGATTTCAGAGCCGGACTAACTTCTCAAGTATTTATTCAGTTTTGTAGGGCGTCATGCATCCCTGCAATGAAATATGCACTGCAAGGGTTTTGCCAGCTACAGCTAATGTGGCTGCTTTATAGCGAGGCTGCCTCTGCCTGAGCTGGAACTCTGAAAATGCCTACAGCGTGCATACACGCTCAGTTGCAGTGGGAGGACTTGGTGGCTCAGTATCTGCTTTCTGTTATGGTGAAATAGCTGTAGTTCTGGTGGGGTACACATCCACTGTGATGCACATGGCAGCAGTCTGAGTGATGGCTATCTCCATTTCTGAGGATAGATTGTGATTCTAGGGAAGAGATTTTAGGCAAGACCATGTCATTTAAACCCTAGATGTTTTATTGCTTCTTTCTAGTCCGCTGTACAGATCATGGCAGCCGACAAACAATTCAGTCAAGTGTAGAATCTAAAATCGAACACCGTGTTTTTCTCTTTGTTTCCTCCCCCTATGATTTCTTGAGAAGGAATGTCTTGAAATAGCTACTGAATCCACAGCACATTTGTAAATGTTTGTTTAGGGAATTAGCGCTTTGGGAAAGGTTTGGATTAGTGCCTCTGTAAGCTGAAGTCCCCTGCCTGTGGTTCAGTACAGTGCACTCAAGTCAGCTTTACCCAGGCTGGTGGAGTCAATTCTAGAGAGGTAACCCCGGACACCTCTTCCTGCTCCCACGTCGCCCTCTCGGTTCTGCAAGTGCAACTTGCACAGCTGTTTGGCTAACTAGACTGGGGAACTGCTGCGGGTTAGAAACAAGCCAGCCAAATAGTGCACTTAACTGGGTGGATTATTTTTGATAACCAAGGGCCACAGAAGCACTCTCATTCTCATCCGGGATGACTTTGAACTGGGCTGTACAGTTCCCGGGCTCTCCAGGGCTCCACAGTTCACATTACCAGATGCTTTGGCCAGTGTCTCACTCCTAAATGAAAAGATGAAAATAGATACTTTTTCAACACAGAAATGGCAGCTGTAAGTATTTAAGGGGTAGATATTGGCAACTACAAATGAGCTGTAATGGGAGCTAAGTGGATACTCGCATGGCTAACAGACAAATAGCATTCTTGTACAAAGTGAGTTGTCTTTCCTGGCAGTAAGGCAGTTGGAGTTGTTTCTTGACTGTGTAACAGATGCTATGCCTATTCCGTATACACATAAGATATCAGCATTTAATATTTTGGGGGGTCAGTCTGCAATAAACAAAAGCTGTGGCAATTCACGATGTGGACAAGCAATCATGGTTTTCTTCCTGCAGCAGTTTCTGAGTTAACTGGTTTTAATTGTAAAAGATTATTTTTTAAAATAGAACTGCCAGAGGCTGAACTTTACAGATCATTAAAATGTAAAGACTTTTTTCCAAATGGTCATCAGTTTCTCACTTTAAATAAACTGCTATACAGTCACCTACCTCTATGATATTTCTAGGGTTTGCTAAGTGAGATTTTGCTCTTTTCTTCTTTAGCTAAATCATGGCATTCATTCACTTTGTTTCAGGGTATTAATAGCCATGGTAACCAACTATCAGTGAGAACCTTGTCCAGTCCCCAGAGTAACAGGAGCCAACAAAAAGGAACACTTTTCTTTTATTCCTTTCCGATGGCTCTCTGATCGTTTGCCATGAAAAGCAGATTATTCTGACAGAACCAGGTTAGGGAGTGGCTCCATGTGTAGTCAGATGGGCAGATCTGAGAGGACTGGCAACTACAGGCGGTGTGAGGGAGTTCACCTCTTAATACAGATCAGCTGCACAAGTCTGACTGTGTCCACAAGTTCAGCAATGCTCCTTCTCTGTTCCCTCTCAGATCCAGGCAGGGAAGACAGATGCTCTGTTCCCAAGGTGACTTGCGAGACCAGTTTTTTCAAAAAAAGAGGCCAATTAAATACTCAGTTTATGGTCCATATGATTTCTGAATGATAAACTTGAAGTTCTGATTGCTCTAGACAGGCAAACGAGTTTGATCCTTTGCTTTACTTGGCTGTGAGTGAAGCCAAGGTTTGCAGAGAGATCCTCTGCACTGGACTGGTCCCAAAGAGCATGAGGGATGGAAAAATGTAAGGAAAGGCAAAGGTTCAGCGGAAAGAATTGAAAGAAAACTTGTTCCAGGATCCACGCTAACCATTTTTCAATTATCTCTGATGCTCCTCCAGAGGACCTACCATTTTCTGAACTCAAAAGGTGATGACATCTTCCACGCAAGACATCTTCATGTCTTCCTGATGAATCCAGGTACTTCTCCAAGCTGCTGGGATAGGTGACAGACAAACTAGATGTTATCTGTGGATCATTTAACATATATTTGGGAAAGCAAATCAACTTTATGACATTATTCTCTCATAAGCTCTAGGGCAGATTGGCAAAAAAAAAAGTACAGTTGGTTCCAGTCTCCATATTCGTACCACATCAAAATAAGCCTAGATAAGATAGAAGTTCCTTTAAAAGGATTTATGTATCTTAGTTTTCGTCTGACTCCTGTCTCCATATTTTAGTCTATAGAATAAAAAAAAAAAGCTTGCAGAGTTGCCAAGAGTCATTTCTAAAGGTAAAGGGAACGATTTGAGAGGGGTGGAGCAAAACAAAAATGCCCTTGTTTCGTAAAACAAAAGCATATTCTTCGGAATGTCTTTGACAGCATATAGGTTGGTCAGTATGTGAAAGGTACTCAGTCTAGTCCCCCTGCCCTTCAGAAAATTTACCAGGCTCTGTCAGTATCACTGGGGAGACAAATATGATCCGTAAACAGACTAAGACTTAGGGATTACCTCCTGCCTTACGCCAAAACAAGTACTGTATTATATGGAGTAATAACTCAGCCCAGTATTCATAAAAGTGGGGAATGAGCAGCTGCTTAACAGTTCTTTTCTGCGTGTTTTAGAGCCTTTAAAAATCTGTCTGTGAATTTTCCCCTACAAATGCCTGTATTGTGTAATCTGGTTTGGGAATAGGCAAACACACTGGATCTTGGAAGTCTGTAAATTTATGTGTGGTTATAAAACAGTCTGCATATTTCAATTTCTAATTTTCCAATAAACTGCAAGAGTCAGTAACAACAAGCTTGTTCATAAAAATGTTGTACACAACTGCAACAGTGTCTGGGGTGGGAGGGAGAAGGAGAGACCCCCTTGAAGACTAAGCAGAGTGAGCTTATTACAGTGTGACTTCAGCTGTGTGTGATCCTTTTTGAGAGGGTATCTCCTTAGTCCTTATAAAAAGAGCCTGAATTATAGATAGGTAGTTTTTTTGTTTGGTTGGTTTTGGTTTTGAAGAAAAGGACAACATCATGTAGTTAGTACACAGACAAAACTGCATCAGATTTCCCTAGGAATTCTGAATATGCAGCATGAAGAGATCTGACCCTTTACAATTTTTGAAACTTCAGTAAGAACTGTACTACACAAACTGTGTGTAAACAAGCCCAGTTTTGTACTTTTAGTAAATGGCCTATACTGTGAATTTGTAAATGGGAAGCCAAAGTATACAGCTGATAGGAGTAAGGGTGATGGTTTTGAACTAGGAGGGTAGATTTAGATTAGATAAAAGGAAGAAATTGCTTACTCTGAGGGTGGCGAGGCACTGGCCCAGGCTGCACAGAGAAGCTGTGGATGCCCCATCCCTGGAGGTGTTCAGGGCCAGGCCGGATGGGGCTTTGGGCAGCCGGGTCTGGTGGGAGGTGTCCCTGCCCATGGCAGGGGGTTGGAACTGGATGGGCTTTGAGGTCCCTTCCATCCCAAACCATTCTGTGATTCTGCATATTTGCAAGCAAGGCACTGAATTCTACTCAAGCTGTTTAAATGGAATCCCCAGTTTCATTTTGAAATAGTTTTATTATTTAAAGGACAAGTTTTGTTGCCATCTTTCACTAATTCATTTTTACTTCCCAAGAATTCTCCTTTAATTGGCTGCCTAGATAAGTAGCAGAAACATTTTATGCTCCATCAGCTTGGCTGCTGTAGTTTGACAAACACCTTTTCTGGTGTCAGTATTCCTCAATCCCCAGCTATTCATTCCCCAGATCTGTATCCCTGTCATAGTTGCAGCAGTACAATCTTTCATGAGATTTTGGGGTAAAACAGATTAGGGAATTGATGCAGGTTAAAAACATGCTCCCCTCCATTCCCCTTCCAGCAACCTTCTGAACAGTTGATCTGGGGGAACAAGGAACCTATAGCAAGGGTGGTTTAAGTCAGCACTGCTGACAAGAGAAGTATTTGTCAGACTGTGTCCTATAGATATTTACTACCTGGTTGATTTGGATGTCCTTGACATTAGACTTCCCAGGACAGCAAGCCCAAAGAAGCATTAACCATACCCATATGTTCCAACAAAAAAATACGTGAGCTGTCAAAGGGGAGAGCTGCCATTATGGAAGCGATGCGGTGTTTCTCTAGCTGCCGCTGGTGAGGCAGGGCAGCCTGCTGGATACAGCGTGAAGATTTGTGCACGTGTGTACAATGTGGCCTGTCCAGATGAATGTGTATACTTGTTGCATAAAGTTGTTGGTTTAAAAAGCACAAAAAAATCAACAAGTCTAAATAATTTAAAAGTTTAAGTTCCATTTTCAGATCTGTTATTGGAGACTACATCCCACTGACTTGTAATGAAAGACTGATACATTCCTAAGGCATTTTGGAAATAAAATTTAGTTTTTGGAAGAAATTTATATACTGTAGACAATTTTACTCTGGCAATAGCTAATATCTTACTCCTACAATGAACTGCAAATGGTCAAGCTTCATTTCAAGGCAAAGTTGAATGAACTTGGTGGTTGTCAGAGTTATTTTATAGGTTAATTAGGAGAAGCATTTTGGATTAGTGTGTTGTACCTAAAAATCAGAAGTTGTCTTTCATGTTGAGTATAAAATGGATACAGTGATTTCTTCTTGAGCTGCTGCCTGCCAATTTTGCCATCTCTGAAGTGGAAACATTATAGAATTAGTGACTCAGCTGCAATTGAACCCATATTGTTTTTAATTTCCTTTTGCTGTTTTAACTAAGGTTGACTCCTGGTAAAGGTTCTGAACCATGTGCAACATCTGTTTTCACCAAAATTTTAGTTTACCAACTTTGTCTTTTTCAGTAACAAGAAACAAAGTCAGTTTACATAGGATAAGAGTCTCACCATAATCTTTTTTTAGAACTGAACTTTTTCCCCACAACTTCTGAAGACAAAACACTATGTGAGAAGTTGACTACTTTCATCATATTCCAGCTGAGAACAGAAATAAAAGTGCCAGCAACATCACAAATAAGCCTTTTTCTCATAAGACTTACAGCACTTTTTTTTTTTTCTGACAGAAACTGTTCAGATGAATATCCAAACTTTTAGATGTTTATCTGAACTATACCCACATTTTTAACCTTTTGTAGCTCTTGCTTATATCTGAGACAAAAAAAAAAAAAACATCTATCAGAGCCATGGCTTTGAACAACAATCATCCCTGGAGGACAGGTTGTTTTCAGAGTTACTGGTATGAATTGTGGGGAGGGGCATAACTTGATGAATTGTTGTCCAAGTGTTTAAAGATTCTCTCAAAGGGAATACGAACTTCAAGCAGGCTTCAGTCTGTTTTTCCTGATGATTTACTATTGCTTATCTCTTATTTCTAACAACGGTCCTTTGAAATGATTATCTTTCTCTTTATTGAATGCAAGTCGTATCTCTGAAACTAAGTAAGGTTAACAAGAGAAAATCCAATAGCAAATAGTTCAATTGCCCCGGTTTTATCGCTTACAATAGACCTCAGTAGTTACTTTTCAGACTTACTTTCTCCTACTTTCCCTCCCTGTTGATCTGCCTCATCACAGGTTTTCTTCTAAAGTCACTCTACAGGAATGCATTCGCAGCATTTACCCCTGAGATAACATCTGTTCACTTATAAATTTGTTCTGGGTCCCTTTTACAGGCATTCGTGAGGAATGGTTGCCTTGGCAGTGTATGGGAGCCTTTCTCTCGAGCTATTGCCCCATGCAGGCAGGCACAGTTACTAGTACCACTCGTGCACTTGCGTTTCATGACACAGAGTTTGGCATCAGCGCTGACTGAAGATGTCCTTGGTGTGCATTGCTTATTGCAGTCACTACACCAACCCTGAATGGTTGTGCTGACACAGCTTTTCATGGGGCCACGCTTTGGAACTTATCAGGGAACTTATCTGACTGTACCAATCTCTCTCCCCTCAGATAAAGAATAAAGCTGGGTTGGTTCCTTGATCTGTCTCACAGGCTGGCCTGACAAATGGTTGTGCCAAAACAGGTGAGCAGATGGTGTGCTCCTAAGGTGCAGTGAGAAGGAAGAAACCCTTTAGCTGGTATTGCCTAACACCATATCACCATATTATTAGTCTCAAAGTACAAACAGATGTTAATATTAAATTTATTTCCTAGTACTTGTTGTAACTGCAACTGACCTTAATGGCTAGGTTGCTGATTTTAAGTATAAAAGAATGAACGGACAAGGTTTTGAGACATAGGTGCTGTAATTTATCTTGTAGCCTACATTCATTTATTCATTCCAATTGATTAAAATGTCGTTGGAGAAAGATCTATACTTAATATATCCAGTTGGCATTGATGGCAGCCTGACTAACTGCTGCAGATCAAAGCACTGACTCTTCTGCTAATTATTCCTTAATTACTAAGTTAATATCATCTTGGGTTTGTTTTCTGGTAGAAGAAACATGTTTAAAACGGCAACAAAGGTCCTGCAAATGGGGTCAGGTCTGGCTCTGTTCCCTAGATTAGAGTATGCTCTGGCATGCAGTCAAATTGAACTGATTCCAGTGATTTCTGCACTGTGTCTGACTTGTGCTGGCTTTTCCTGTAAGTCTTGCAGGTCAGAAACCTGTGATTGTGCATTTGCTGCCCCCCATTCATTCTCCACGGTTTGTTCTTTGATCCAACCTGCAGATACCCCAACATTTTCAAAGCTTTTTGCTTTTCTCTCTCTATGCTGAGGAGCAAGGCAAGCAATTGAAAATACACATTGAAGCAGCAGGTTCATCGTTATCAGTACCTTACTGACTTTTTTTGGAAGTGGGCATGTTTATTTGGTACAAATTACTCTTTATGGAGAGGGTGTGCAGAAGGCACAACAGTGAAGGAACAGAAAGGGGCTATGTGCAGAGCCTTTCACATGTCTGTTGTGGCAGGTGGGTTGTTGGTGAGGAAACCGGAGGTGACAAAGGCATGACCAAGGTATAGGATCCATGCGATTTTTCAGTTTTTTTCCAGTTTTCAGGTCTGTGTTCAGAGGGAGCTAAGGAAGAGCTACTCTTTAAGCTGCTGGGGCTAACGTGGCTGATTTTCACTGCAGCTGCAGAAGGAGTGTTCACTCCTTTGCTTCTGTAAGCTGTGTAGGTGGCTGTGAGAGGCAGCCACTTCACCAACCCAGAAGCAATCAGACCAGGACATGCATCCACAGCCCCGCAGGCAAAGGCGGTAGGCTGAGCTGAGCTGAGAAAAAACTGCTGCTTCCACAAGAAAGTGATCCTGTTCCCATCTTGTACTGCCTCGGGCAGAAAATTAACACAGCAAAAGTAAGTGAGACTTTTTCATCTGGTTTAGCAAGTTAAGTCCATTCTCTGATGGCCATATGAAGGAGAGCAAGCAGTAAACCCTCTTTCCCATAGCAGGGAGGTGTTAGACCAGTGCAGCTAACTCACTGTGCCTTTGGTTCTAACTTACAACTTAAAACAAGTCATACTGGGTGATTTGTGACTTACCAGCTGAAAGATGTTACCATTCCTTTGTCAGAGGTATCAGATTTAGTGAAGTTTTATCCATTTAATATACTAGCTGCCATATTCATGGACCCTAAAGCTAATTATAGTTTAAGTCACTATTTTGTGAGCTACAATGCTCGTACACAGATGGTTAGCCACTGAGTGTTGGACAGCTGATGGTCCCAGGGGCTCTGTAGCCCCTTATATCAAACTTGCATGAAACCGAGTGAGGTGAGGTCCCTCCCCTGTGCCAGCCGTGCTACCAAATAATGAGCTATTCAGGGAACTGAGACAAAAAGTTGCTTTCTTTGGAGAGCTGTTTTTAACTGGCTCAGATCCCTGAGCTGACTTACTGCGCAGTGCTCACATCAGCACAAATCTCTGAGCAGCTAAGGGCTGCTGGAGAGGCAGGCTGTGGCAGCTGTGCATTAGATTGGCTTAAGGTGGTGTAGAAATACGTCCCACATTGAGGCAGAAACAATATAAAAACTTCTCTTTAAAAATAATGTTTTCCTTGAGTGTTTGAGACACTATTGAGAAGTGCAGAGAGATTAGGTACAAAGAAATTTAAATCCTACGCAATTTTAATATAACTTTTGAGTTATATTTGGGCCAGTTATATTGAAATAGATTGAAATAGATTTCCCAAAAAGAAATTCTTCCCACTCTTTTGTTTAAAGACCTGTCATTCTGGTGATTTAATGGGTTAATTAGTTCATTTTCTTAAATGTATTTCTGGGATATTTTCCCTTTAACTACTTTGACCCATAACCCCATGTTCTGAGAGTTACTTAACCTTTGGTCTTGTACAGTTTACTGGCAATCATTCCTTTCCTTTTAGGATCTTTCTTATTTGTGATTCTCTTAGCAGTATAAACCACATGTAGCTACTGTTTCCTACCATGAAGCCTCAAACAGTGAATTGATGTTACATTTAATTAACAGAAGAATTTTAGGTATCTCACAAAGTTACTGAAACCAGGAACACTGTACGTTAATACTAAATGGTTGATGTGATTTACTGTAATAGATTTTGTAATCCCAGATTAAATTAATTTTCAAGGATTCATCAAATTTATTTTCCAACCAAAGGACTGCTATAAGAAAGAGTTAACATTCCCTGCATATACTGTATGAGGTTCTATGCCTTAACAAGCTTGGATTTCTTTCAAGTTTTACTCCAACAGTAACATTTCTTGGCTTGCAATTGTTTTCTACTCTAAATCATTTTAAAGCTTAATTTTAAACTTTTACAATCAATTTTATAACAATCTCGGTATAATTTATTAGGGCATTCCCAATGACAAAAAAAAAAAAAGAAAGAAATCCAGTAAGACTGTTTTAAAGACTCTAAATGTATATAAATATCAACTTTGAGACTATTTTTAGTTTGATCTTTTGTCTGATTCACTGGTACATACCAATTGTTTTGTACCAAGCACAGTCAGAGCCTGGTAGCCAGTTGAACTGGGTTTACAACTTTGGAAGCTGCTAGACGAATAACTTTCATGTGCTGTCTTGACTGGAAAAAGATTCATTTCCAGTTTATGGTCATACTGTGGCAGACACACCCCTCCCTTTGTGATAATAAATGAGAGACAGTATTCTGTGATACAGATCTTTAATATATTGACTGTTTTTGGAAGGTGCCACTGTAGAAATTTCATAAGCACAAAACACACAGTTTCCTAATACAGGTAAAACTCGGTGCAAGCAGTTTCCCACTTGGTGCCTCTGGTGTTTTAGAAGGCTTTTCCTTTTAATGGTTCTCAAGCAACTGTATAAACCCAGAGGATTAGAGGCTGCCTGCAGGAGAGCACCAAGAAGGGCAGCTGTTGCTCTCTTCAGCATTTTTCTGCTGAGCAAAAGCATCTCAAAGCCATCAGGACAGCTTAATGCTACTACATGCTAAAAAAGTCATGCATTACAGCGATTGTGGGTACATACAGTCCTGCTGACTACTTCCTGCTGAATCCCTGCCCAGCAGAAACCACTTCATGGCTGATTGATTGCTTCTTGTTTTTTAATTGAGCAAAACTGGAGAAGATGTATATGTTTTAATTCAAATGGAAAACTAACTAGCAGATTCCAGAGGCTTCGCCTTTTCTTGTCTGTGAGTACATTTAGCTCAGCAAAAGGGTTTAGTAAGTTAATGAAGAGATTTGCAGGAGGGACTAGCACCTCCCTGTATTTTATACTTTTATATGTTAGTTTATAAATACTGAAGTATGTTTTCCAAAAATAACTCGGTCCCATCCTTTTGTTTGGAAACCTGTCATTTTGGGTGGTTTTATGGGTTAATTAGTTTCTATTTTTAACTGGATTTATGGGATATTTTCTTTAACTGCTTCAACCCATAGCCTCCTACTCTAAGAAGAACTTAACCAAAAGCATACTGTTACTCTGCACAGTGCTGCTAAAACACACATTATTCCTCAGGATCCTCCCCTTGATTAAAATCTTTTTCTCTGCATGTTTCAGAAACCATTTTGGACTGTTCAGAAAAAGGCTTGAGAATGGACATGTGTTGTTTTCTTTCAACAGGAAATAGGCTGACACTGTCCCAATATTTATTATGGCCAGCTGATGTGCCAAAAACATCTATTTACAGGGACAGGCTTGCAGTCATACTACTGTAATCTTTTGAAAGCATGTGCTTTGTTGTCCAACCTTAGATTTTAGGCTGAATTTCAGATTTTACCTCTGTTCTTGCTGTCTCAATGGCTGACCAGATAAAAGTCTGTATAAATGGCACCTATTTTGATTCATTTATTTGCTGTGGTTCTGCGGTGGGCACTCGGTGGTACCCACACACACACACGTGTATTTACTCATCTCTTTATATTACTCTCCTCTTCCAACATCTTCCTTTTCCAGAATCTTTATCCATAGCTTTCTAACATTGCCTTAAAACCCTTGTATCTACTGTCTGCCTATTTTCTTTGTTTACAATAGGATAAAAGGTAGATTGCATATTAGCAGTAGATATTTGGGATGGAAAAATTATCCATCTTTTTGATGTTTTGCTTGGCTTTTATTCTATAAAAATGCAAAGAGTAAAAGGAGAGACAAAAGTGGCAAAACAATGATTTTCAAGCTTTTTTTTTTCCTTGTAATTAGATGAATTCCCTGTTGGAGTATCTTTCTTGCTGTTTTCTTGACATTTTTCCTCGAATGGTAATCTTAAATGTTCTTTTCCTGATTTTTCCCCCATTGTCTTTAGTTTAGCAAAAGCTAAATTATTTTTAACCTCATTATGTCCTTATCAAAGACCACTCTACTCTGCCATGCAATAGTTCTGAGCTTTTTTTTTGATCTTCACGGGTTTTGCATTCTTTTTCCTCCAGATATATGTTTCATAGCAGACATTGCTTCAACTCTGGTTTGTGTTAATCTTCCATCTGTAGAAAAGCCTTTGAAGATGGTTTGCAGAAGTACATGGCATCTTTTCATCTCCAGGTTATTGTCTGAAGCTGTATCAAATCCACTCGGACCAGAATCTGTTTCCAACCACTAGTTTAGTAGTGTTAGTCAGCAGCTATCAATATAACAGAGACATCTCCATATCTGGTACCACTATTGCAAATGCTGGTCTTCCTGGTATGGAGCAAACATCACTGGAGGTCCCAATGCAGGGCCCAGGTTCATTTATAATTTGCTGCCTGAACAGTGGGCTTTGTGCTTTTCTTTGGTGTTGTCAACCCAGCATTCTTCACAAACTCCATCTCCCTCTTGGTTTTAGGAAACATTATTTGTGAAGGCCAAAACATTTTGCTGTGCTGCTGCTCCCTCATGGATGTAACATAAATACTATGTAGAGGTTTTCTAGTATTCTTTTTTTTGACTTCCATCTACTTTCTCCTGAGGTAGCTTTTAATTTTGATATAGTGCCTTTCATTTATGGATCTTAAACTACTTATTACCAATTACTTATTTTTTGTTTTGTTTTGTTTTTTTCATGGAGATGACTTTCCCATGGGTTTACCTTCTTTGTTTCCCAGTTGTTACTACCATTCTAGATGCAACTACTATGACGTTTCTAGCTAAAAACAGCAGGACCTAGAGGTAACATAGAAGAACAGAGAGTAGCCTGCATGCTGAGCATGCAATTGGCTACTTTCCGATCAATCTACAGATTATAACCCTTGTTATCAGCAAATGCTTTATAGACAAAAATTGAAAAAGAACCAAAATTAATTCAATTTTGCACCAAATTTTATATTTAATTGGCAGATAATCAAGTTTGGTAAGGACCTCATAGAATTATTTACCCATTCTATTACTATCATAATATCAAATTTAACAAGTTTAACATGTTCTCTTACCAGTTTTCCTAATCGGAAAATATTTGTTCTGTAGTTTATTACTAGTTACCTCCTTGTGGCTTATTGGTATTATTCCTTCTTAATGTATAGGAGCACCAGGCCCTGGCCAACGACGGAGCATGCAGTAGGTCAAACATTTTGCATTTGCAGACAGATGATCTGTGACATGCACAGTGAACTCAGACTGCATATTCACACATTTATGGCCTTTTTGATAAAAGCAAAAAGACTGATTATATAATTTGTTTTTGCTTGCTGACTAGATGACATAAATCCTTGGGATGAGATTTCTAGTTTGAATACGTGTTAGAAATCCATTTTATTTGAGCATTCATTGAAACTCAGTTGTTTTGTTCAATACAAATTAACAGCTAGGCCATTGCTTATGCATATCTGAGAAACAAATACATAGGACCTGCAAATACAGCAAAAATAAATCAGTATTAGAAGTGTGAACATCTATTAAGTAATATTCTTCCAGAGCTGACTGCGATCACATTGTTAATTGAACAGCTCATTCTCCAGCTTGGAAGAATACTAAAGTAGTATTTAATCAGTTCTGAGTTTTCACTTTTCTGCTTCTCATACATTTTTAATAGACAGCAGTACCTTTATCTCACAGTCCAGTCTTTCATAAAAGGAGCCAGAGGACCCAGCAAAGCCTACTCCTGGGAAGGGGTTAGGGTAGAAAGATAAGGTCCAGGGCCAGCAGAACGGTGTCAGATAACTTGCTGTAGCGAGGATTGATTCTGTGACCAAATCAAATCGTTAAACCTTCCAGCCTTTGCTCAGTCAAAGCAGCATCAACCCTCTTCTATGCAATCTGGACAGCAAGCCAGGCAGAAACTCAATCAACTCAAAACTGAGGGGCAGGAGCAGTTAATGAAAACTCTTGATGACGATGCCAGTGCTACTTTTATTCCAATGCAAAGCAAAAACTAAATGTAAACCACCTGGGTGGCCTGCTCGACTTCATACTGGAATGGATCGCAGTACAAAAGACACACAAGCACCTGCCACAGCTGGGACATGGCAGTGGTGTTCAACACCTGTTGCCTCTCAGCTGAAAGCTGTTGTATCCAAATTAAGACACTGGGTCAGAAAGCCTGTTAGGCACACACCAAGCAAGTGGTGTGAGCATATGTGATCTGACGACTGCAAAATGGATCCAGTTCCACAAAGAGAAAAGGTAGCAGTCCAAAATCCAAACTACCAGGGAGCCTTTCAAGCGTTCCGCAGCATTAGAGCCTATTGTTTTATGTTGGCTTAGGCTGACCTGAGTCAAGGACAAAAGTGATTTGCACAAGGCTGACAGTCTCTCACTGAAGAATGAGCCCATCAGGATTCATACAGGCAGTATACTTGAACAAAAACAGAGCCATATCATAGGATTATCATATTCTGTAGAGATCCTAGAGAACTAGCAAGAGGCTCAGAGACTGGGGTTCCACTTTCCTGTGATAGTTGTGTGATGCTTCTCCTTTTACAGCACAAAGAGAAATATCAGCCCAAATCACCCAGTTAGGCTGCTTGGTTGTTCAAGCAACGTTTAATATTCCAAACTTTGTAGTCCTTATGAAGAGGCATGTGCTATCTAAGTAAAAAAAGAGACAACAAAATCTGTATTATCATCACCTTAGAGGGAAGCAACGGCAGTGTTTTAGATGACTACATAACAAGCAAATTAATTATGCCCTTTGGGAAACTCTGAAAGTTAGTCTCTAAGAAACTGGAAGCTTGGAACAGAACACTTGTTTTCTGTGTCCCAGTCCTTACCTTAGCAAGAGGACATTCTGCTGGCTAGCAAACCTTCAAAAATGAAAGTTAAAATATGCAAAAGTAACTAAAATGCCCCCTTAAGACTTTGTATCAAGCCTAAGAGCTTTTATGAAACCTCATTCGAGTTTCCACAAATATTTATCTTATGCAAACATCACTGTGCATTAAAGGAGTTTGTTCTTGTTCCGGTAGCAATCTCAGTTGTCATCTGATTTCACCAACAAACCACTGCAGGCTCTGTAATAAGACTCTAAGGTAACTATAAAAGCAATCTCTTCAGAAGCAAATACCTGTGCCTAGAGTGTCCTTATATATTGATACCAGTAAGTAATAACGCAGGTGATAATTTTATTTGGCTTTCACTTGATGATCTGAGAGCAAAATGCTACGAATAGAAGTTCTGCGGAGAGAGCTATGCAACTAGGTGCCAGGTTTCCAGACCCTCGGCTCTGTTTAACGTGTGATGGTAACCTCCAAATGGGGGGATTCCACCCCGCTGTGCAAAACTATGGAAACATAAAGCAGCAACAAACTTTATGAAGTAATGTCTGCTTTACGTGGCAGTGTTAAACAAACAATAAAGCAAAGCATTGATTGTTTAATGTAAAATATATATTGAAGAAAAATCTACTGAAATGTACTAATGAGGCTGCAGGAAGTTTAAGGGAGCGATGAAACTTCCCGGGGAAACCTGTAACATGGTTAAATGAGACTCTATGACCTCATTAAATTTTTATGTATGTGTGTTTTTGTCAACACACACCTTGTAGGCAACCTTTTTTTTTTTTTTTTCACTTTGTGATCTTGTTATTACAAATGCCCCATTGATCAAATGCTGAGCACGAGATCTAGATAGGAGTGTTGCAACTGAACAGTTGTGGCATAGTGAGTCTGAAAAGGATGCCTGCAAATTTTCCCTGAAATCTTAAAATTTATCCAAGTTCAGTCAAATTACTCCCTTTTACTCCATTTTCTCTTACCATGTATTCTGATGCCTGAATTAGGACAACTAATTTTCCTACAAAACTTTCCAACGCTCTGCAATCTACTTTTGTTTTCCTTTTAATTCCCCAATGGCAGAAGTTTCACATTTCACCCAGGCACTGGTAATTAGCCAAGGAAATTATTTAAATGCCAGATGTCACATATTAAATATAAATAACCTATGACCTTGTGTGCAGAATGCAAGCCCCTTTTTCTATATGACTGCTGAATTTAACTTCCCCAGACACTGCCTCTATGCTGGAATAGTATCCTTCTCCTACGTAACACGGTTCTGCATGCTTACAAAATTGATTTGACTCGTTAGCTGTGAGAGAAATAAAAGCTGTGATATTTTGTTTTTATGCCATTTGCAAATGAGTGCAAGTGTCTAAGGCTATATTTGCAACAGCAAAAAAAAAAAAAATCTTTCTGTACTCATGCTTTTTTTCAATAGTAGCTGTAAAAAGCATAACCATCGATGCAGCCAAAGAACACTATCTGCTGATTCCAGAAGTCTTTCTCTGTGCTTTCTCATCTGCACTTTCCATGCCACGCTGGTGTGTGTGGCTTCTAAACAGGTCCAGATTCAACCACGAAAGGGAACAAGATCAAGCATCTGAAATACAACCTTGTGCATTATATTCTTAATTTGAGTCTGTATGGTTTATTGAATCATGCAGAACGAATGCCTGACCATGCTTCTTCCAAAGCCTATTCTGGCTACAATTGCACAGCTGGGTTTGATTTGCTGCCCATAGGAAGGGGGGGAGGAATCCCCGTTTCTCCAAGACAAATACAGATCTTGGGATGTGGCTGCAGCTCCAGAATTCCTTGCTATCCAGCATAGGATGATGTGTGGAAAATAAAACACGGCACAACGCAGCCCTCAGGTTTTTGGAGCTGAGAGTCACAACACGCCTACAAAATAGCCCCAGTTTGGAAAGCATTCAAATACCACAGGAAGCGTGTTCCTTCCTTCTCGAGGCACACGCAGTAACTCCAGCTTCTGACCAGATCAAGGTGTATCCCCATCTGGATGCAATAACACAGCCTAAAAGCAGCAAGGACAGAAACCACCTACAGATATTAGATGAATAAACAAAAGCACCCCCTCACAAAAACACAAGCGAAATAAAGCTGCCCTCATTACCACCGCTGTTTCAGCATTCAGTGGTAGCAAGCAAATGCCAAATCAGCCATCCACGCTGTGGACCTCAAGCACAGAGGTCGACCTAAGTCCCTGGAAATTGATGTAAACCCACGTCACTCTTTTGAGAGCTTCTGCCAACTCGCTCTCTGTCACGCCCCAATTACTCCTCAGCTTCATGGAAGGGGGTTGAAGGGGTTTTTCTTTTTACAAATTTAGTGCAGAAAGGACGTGCATTTCAGTGCAGGAGGACAGAGAAAGTGGAGTGAAAAAATATGGTGAAGACGAAGGATATCACTGGCAAGAAACACGAGTTCTGAATTCAAAGAGTTGGATACACCTGATTTTGAAGGAAAAAGCCTTATAAAGGTTACTGCCTTACTTTCTACAAATTCTGTAAATCCTTTCTCTTAGCTAGATGGCCATGAGATAACCGACTGGTGTATTTTATTTCAGGGTACGTGGTCTTTTCTCCTTTTTACCAACAGCTCTAAGTAGGACTGAAACCACTCCCCAGTGACCCACAGGTATCATAGCTTTCTGAGTGAGTATCTGTCTCAAACAGGGGAGAAAAGATTTGTTTTACAATCAGAGGAAAGGAACAATAGTGTACATTTTTAATTTAGCCTGCTGATTAGAATTATACTCTGAGCATCTTATCAAATAACCGGGATCAAATGCTTGTTGTGCTCACGTACCCCCTTATGCAAGAACAAATTTAGTTGTATTTTACTCCAGGGACATGCATAATGAATAACGTGCTGGTGTAGCAGAACAGGAAAGTACTACAGTTACTCCACCTGCTGTAACCTGACACAACCATTATTTAACAATAAGATGAATTCTAATTTATCTGCTTTGAAAATCAGA